>NC_141694.1:1443788661-1444388661 GCF_964263255.1 Lissotriton vulgaris
CTTTTAATTGGTGCAGAACAGTTTTGGTTTCATAATGATGAAACCCCTGGTCTTGTGACCTGAAAATAACACTTCTCAATGGTTCAGGACATTTTTTTTCGAAATGATGAAAGCCCCCACCTTTTTTCCTTATTCTGACTTTGTCCTTTGACTGAGGAAGTCCTGTTTTGAAATCTTTAAGGTATATTTTGTACTTTGAAATGGCTACAGTAGCAGCATCAGCGGGAGCATCTCCACCACCACCACCACAACATCACATTGGTGGTCAAGAAGAAGAGGAGGAGGAGGAAGAGGAGGAAGGGAGCAGGAGGAGGTGGCTGGAAGAACACAATACCCCTTACCAACCCAAGCCACACATTGTATGGGAGTTTTTTTCCATCCCTGAGGGAAAAAAGAAAAGGAATGCAGCAAAGGTGACTTGCCTTATCTGTGACATGGAACTTTCAAGGGGTAACCCAAATAAAAAATATTCATTTGGGAATAATACCATGATTAGACACATGCAGCGCAAGTACCCGAACAACTATGCTGCCGCAGAGATCACAGAACTGGCCAGCAACCCTCTCCAATCTACACCCAGCACCTCCAAATGAAAACAACCCACTCCATCGGGACCAGAGGCAAGGGAGACACTCCCTTGCATACAACCACGGTTTGGAGAATTTAGGGTAACATGTATTTTTTGTGGTAAGGCCATCTCCTATGGTGAGCAGAGCCTAAAGCTATCCTCCTTGCTGGTGACAACCACAATTGCCCCAAAAAACCCTAATTTTTTCCTTTTTTTTTTTTACTTCAGTTGAGCCATTTTCAATTCCCTGTTTTTTGTATCTCCCCATAAAAATAACAAAAAAATACAAAATAGTTCATAAAAGCCAAAAAAAGTACAAAATGTTCAAAAAATATAAAAAAATATAAAACAAAAAGAAGAAATAAAACAGTTTTTTTTAGAACTACCTCCAAATTATAAAAAAGGCTATAATTTTTTTTAAACCTCTATCATTCTTTTTTCCCATGGTACGCTCCGCGGTGCGCGTACCGGGCGCTCCCCCCGCGCAAATCAAAAAAAATATATTTTTTTTTTTGCCCCGCGGGGCCCTTTTATAGCCCCCACATCAAACCTAGGAGGTCGGGGGGGGGGTCTACTCTGCCCCCTTATGGTCATTTCCCCCTTTGTTTTTGCCACCTCTTGTGTCTCGATCCTACCGAGACACAAGATGGCGGCCGCTCCGGACTGTTTTGAATGTTTACAGACACCCGAGAGCCAATAAGCTTTCCGTGAGCACCTCGCATGGCGCGCCCGGAGCGCGCCCCGGTGTGCGTACCGGGGCACGGCCATAGATATATATATATATTTTTTTTTTTTGAACCTAAATTACTTAAAATCCACTGGAGCACATATCTTGAGACATAGCAAAGGCACATCGGGCTACCAGTCCCTACAATTTTGCCAAGTTTGGTGAAAATCCATTCAGCCGTGCGGGCTAAAAGTGAGTTTGACCGCCCTATGGAAATTAACATGGGGAAAACACGTTTTGGGACCCCCACTTCACGAATCCCACCCAAACTTTCAAGGAAGGACCGAAGCTCCGCGAGGCAAATTTGAGGTAATTTTCAGGCAGATTAGTCAACCGGTGCCAAAGTTATTCACAATAGAATTTTGAGATTTTGCATTGAAAAAAATCCTAACTATAACTACCTACTGGCGACCGCCAGAATGTAATATATATATATATCTGAACAGAAACTCCTGACCGCCGAAGGTAGCGGTTACAGGAGGCGTAGACCTCACTCCAAGAATAGGTGCTTGTATTCGATCTTTAGCAAACACCAAAAAGCCACATCACACACTCCTGTGCCAGCAATCCATTTTTATTCCAGCAAAGTGAAAAGAGCTAGTGCCCTCCCTGACGCGTTTCGCTCCGCAGGCGGAGCTTGATCACATGACGCGTCAGGAGTAGGCAGTGCATCAAATTGAAATTAAAAGCCCAAGCGCCTAAAGAAACAGGACGCAAGGGTTGCAACAAAGCAAATGGTCCACAAGTTCACAATGAAACCAAAAGTTCAAAACATTGATGTTTGATAAATGAACAAAAAAAATTTTCAGGCAGATTAGTCAACCGGTGCCAAAGTTATTCACAATAGAATTTTGAGATTTAGCATTGAAAAAAATCCTAACTATAACTACCTACTGGCGACCGCCAGAATGTAAAATATATATATATATATATATATATATATATATATATATATATATATATATATATATATATATATATATATATATATATATATATATATATATTCACAGAAAAAACCATAGGTTATAGACCATATATAGTTAGGAATTTGCATTTACAAAACCTTGAAAATTCACTGAAAAAACCATAGGTTATAGACCATATATAGTTAGGGATTAGCATTTAAAAAACCTTATTTTACTCGCACAAAACCATTGAAATTCCATATATAGTTAGATGCACTAACTATATATCGCGGACCCGCAATCCACTGCTAATGATGTCACATATTACATCATTCATGACATGGTCAATGACATGGTCAGTGACATCACTGATGACATCTCAAATGACATCACTGATGACATCACTGATGACAACACCCAGTGACTGTATGTTTCTGTAAAGTTAAAATATGTCTTACATATTGAAGAATGAGTGGATGTTTAAGTGTCTGGATGAAGGATTTAGTAGGTGCATGACTGACTGTATGAGAGAATGATTAAATGTGTCTCACTGAGTGCATGGGTTAGTGATTAAAGTGTCTTAATTTGGCAATCATTATTTATGTTCTTCTGTAAACTGCTGCATGTTTAAATCAGTAGCTATATCATTAACTATATGGGTTATTGAATGGTTGCCCAAGTATTTGTATGGGAGACTGAGTATGTGTGTGGGTGGCTGGGAGGTGTATAACTCTGTGCATAGATGTGTGAGCAGTTGATTCCCTAGGTGTATGGGTTCAAAAGTGCATGTAGAAACAGCTGTATGGACAGTTGACTGTGTGCATGAGTATATTGGTGAGTGAATGGATATCTCAGTTCTACATGTTAAAGTAAGTACATATGTAAAACACACTCCATGTGAGAGTTGACATATATAAATAACTGAACATAAGAGCCAGTGAATGTGAGAGTGGCTGTATGAATCATTGTGAACTTGTATCAAGGATTGTATAAGAGAGTAAATATGTGTTAGTATATGTTTGAATAAGTAAGGTGTGTATAACTGTATAGTTGAGGAAATGGAGGTGGGATTGATTCTTTGCATGACTGACTAGGTGTGTGGGTAACTCCATGGATGTGTGACAGTCTGTGAGTGCCTGTTTACACTGAGTGTATCTAAGGTTATATTAGAGTCTGAAGATGTATTATCACATAAATGATATCATCAGTGATGTAATCAGTAATGTCAAATGAGATGTCAGTGATGTCATCAGTGATGTCATTTGAGATGTCATCAGTGATGTCATCAGTGATGTCATTTGAGATGTCATCAGTGATGTCATCAGAGATGTCACTGACCATGTCATGAATGATGTAATATGTGACATCATTAGCAGTGGATTGCGGGTCCGCGATATATAGTTAGTGCATCTAACTATATATGGAATTTCAATGGTTTTGTGCGAGTAAAATAAGGTTTTTTAAATGCTAATCCCTAACTATATATGGTCTATAACCTATGGTTTTTTCAGTGAATTTTCAAGGTTTTGTAAATGCAAATTCCTAACTATATATGGTCTATAACCTATGGTTTTTTCTGTGAATTTCATTGGTTTTTTAAAAGCTTATATCTATAGCTGTAAAATATATTCTTTATTAAGTGACGTATCACGTAGTCCGTGAGACGGCTCAGGATGCATCGCATAACCGTGACGTATCGTCTCTGCAGCGCAAACCAAACCCAAAACGTAAGCGCGCCAGAACACGCTTAAAGATATATATATATTTTTTTAACCTTAATTAGACAAAATCCACACGTGCACATATCATAAACGTTCAAAAAACACAATATGTCTGACTCCCGTTACGCTGCCGGTTAGCTGCCCGGTTAACGTACCAGGAAGCACCTTTACCGCGAAAAATCGCAATTTTTTTTTTCACCCCCCAGGGAACTTTAATAGCCCCCTCATCAATCCTAGGGGTTCAGGAGGGGTTTGCCTTACCCCTTTCATTCATTTACACCTTTTTTTTTTTCCACCTCTTGTCTCTCGATCCCACAGAGAGACAAGATGGCGGCCGCTCCAGACTGTTTACAATGATAACAGCCAATCAGCTTCTCCTCAGACTCCCGTTACACTGCCGGTTAGCTGCCCGGTTAGCTGCCCGGTTCGCGTACCAAGACGCGTCTCTACGGCGAAAAAAACGGAATTTTTTTTTTTTTTTTTTGGGCCCAGCGTGGCTCTATAATATCCCCTCATCAATCCTAGGGGGTCAGAAGGGGTCTACCTTGCCCCTTTCCTTCATTTCCCCCTTTGTTTTGGCCTCCTCTTGTCTCTCGATCCTACCGAGAGACAAGATGGCGGCCGCTCCGGACTGTTTACAATGTTGACAGCCAATCAGCTACTCGTCAGACTCCCGTTACACTGCCAGTTAGCTTCCCGGTTAGCTGCCCGGTTCGCGTACCAAGACGCGTCTCTACGGCGAAAAAATCGGATTTTTTTTTTTTTTGGGCCCAGCGTTACTCTATAATATCCCCTCATCAATCCTAGGGGATCAGAAGGGGTCTACCTTGCCCCCTTTCCTTCATTTCCCCCTTTGTTTTGGCCTCCTCTTGTCTCTCGATCCTACCGAGAGACAAGATGGCGGCCGCGCCGGACTGTTTAGAATGTTGACAGACACCGGAGAGCCAATCAGCTTCGCTTCGCAAAGTTCCGATACGCGAAAAGTAAGCGGACCGGAGCGCAGCCCGGAGCGCTGTTACAGATATATATCTTGTTTTAAACGTTAATTTCTCAAAATTCACTGAAGCACATATATTGAGACCTAGCAAAGGCACATCGGGCTAACAGTCCCTACAATTTTGCCAAGTTTCGTGCAAATCCATTCAGCCGTTCGGGCTAAAAGTGAGTCCAACCGCCCTATGGAAATTAACATGGGAAAAACGCGTTTTGGGACCCCCCTTTTTTCTCGGCCCCCCCTTGACGAACCCCCCCCAAATTTCCAGGAGCTACTCAGAAACAAAATGTGCCATTTTCCTGAAAATTTCAGCCAATTCCGTCCACAAACGCCAAAGTTATTAGACATAGAATTTTCAGAAATCCCATAGGGAAAAAATCCTAACTATATATACCTACTGGCGATCGCCAGTAGGTAATATATATATATATATATATATATATATATATATATATATATATATATATATATATATATATTCTTTTTTTCGCAAAGTTAGACGCCGCATATCAAACAATAAGCGGATCCGGCAGTGAATCCGATGTGAGTGGTGGCGAAGGGTCCACAACCACGGGATACAAACATCAAAGAAACGTATCTTTTTTTAGAGGAAATGCGCCTAGTGAACCTCGATCAAAACTTGTCAAGAACACAAGGCCAAGCGAGGGGAAGAGGCAGAGGCAGCGGATTGTGAAAAAATATTAGAGTCTTCAAAAGCCGCCGAAGAACCAGGAGATCAAAAAACAACCGCAGCAGCTACAAGAAGACAATATCCGCTGAGGAACAGAAACGAGAATCAATAGAAAAGGAAAACTTAATAATAAACTTGTCAAACCACACACTAACATCAGTTGAAAGGAATGTTCTAAACAAAGGATTAAGTTTTTGTCCACAAAAGCACTTTAATCACACAGACACTAAAATTGACATTTATAAGTTTGTACGAAAAATCAAATTGGCAAAAATCTATGCTAAAAAAGGAGAAAGAGTAGGACAACCAACAGAGGAAGGAGGAGAACTGGCAACCACCACAAGCGAACTGGAATCGGAACTAACAATTGAGTTAATACCACATCTGAAAGTATTATATGATCTTGCCAATGAGTATGAAAATTACGAAGTCTCAGAAATTACAATGCTACAGGAACTGGGATTGGACACTAAAATACATCAAAAAAAGTAGCGTAAGATCAAAATCGACATACTGTCCACAACTGTATCCAGGAAATAAAATACTTATTCTCAGAAGCTGTGATGACAGAACTTGAAAAATTGGAAAAACAGCGAAACAAAAGATCGGAAAACATCACAATAAAAGAAAATAGAGCCATACAAGCATTGGCAAAGAACACTGAAATAATAAAGCCTGCGGATAAGGGTGGGAATATTGTTGTTCAAAATACTCAAGACTATATCAAAGAAGCGCATCGACAACTAGATGATGAGACTAAGTACAAGAAATTAACGTGCAATCCAATAAATACAATGCAAAAAGAATTGAAAAACATGTTGGATGAATAGCACTAGCAAAAACTATTGGACACTGAGGAAGTAAAATACCTTTGGAAGGAAAATCCAACCATGCCAACAATTTACTTTTTGCCGAAGGTGCACAAGACCCTAATTGACCCACCAGCCAGGCCAATAGTGTCCTCGTGTGATTCCATCTATGAAAATATCTCATCCTATGTCGATCAATATTTAGCTCCAGTGGTGAAAAATCTAGCCTCATATGTACAAGACACTGGGGATTTTTTACGAATACTATCTGACATCACTTGGAATCCTGCCTTCCTATTGGTCACAATAGATGTTGTATCTTTATACACATCAATTAAACACACAATAGGATTAAATGCCTGTGCCTACTTTCTCAAACAAAGGAACATATCACAATTGGAACACTCAGTCATGCTGTTGACCCTGATCAATACAAGCTTAAACAATGTTTTCCTATTCAATCAGAACATCTACCAGCAACTATGCGGATGCGCGATAGGCGTCTCCTTCTCCCCAAACTATGCGAACCTTACTATGGGTTGGTGGGAGAAGGAGATAGCGTGGGGACCGGACAATCACGAAGAACTGGAAAAAATAATGCTCTGGTCGAGATATATCGACGATCTTTCTCATATGGAATGGGACAAAGAAAGAATTCATGCAATATTTCTCCAAACTAAACAACAATGAAGTAGGATTATCATTCACATGCAATACAAGTAAAAGTAGGATTGACTACTTGGGCATTACAGTGTATAATGAGAATGACCAAATCAACACCACACTTTATAGAAAAAGTACGGCAACCAACAGTATCCTACATGCTGAAAGTTTCCATCCGAAATCAGTAATAAACAATATTCAGTTTGGAGAATTCATAAGAATGAAAAGAAATTGTTCTAAGAGGAAGGAGCAAATGTACAAATTGCAAAATGTGCATCCAGGCTAGAAGCAAGAGGATACAGAAAAAGAGATCTAAATAAAAATATGGAAAAGATTAAGCAAAAAACAAGATCAGAGATCTTAATGCAACAACCAAAAGTAGCAAAGAACACACACTAAACACCGAGATTGATTCTAAATTACAGCAAAGAGGCACATAAAATACGAGGATGTGTACAAAGATATTGGCCATTATTACATCAAGACGCTGATCTAAAGAAAATCTTAGGAAATGAGCCAAAATTATCGTTCAGAAAAGTACCTTCCTTAAAGGACATGCTCGTGAGAAGCCACTTTGAAAATCCAAGCAAAAAATCTACTAACTGGCTTGAAGAACAGCAAAATGGATTACATAAGTGTGGACGTTGCAAGGCGTGCAAAATTGGTAAAAATATGAAATCCTTCAGGGATCCAGAAGAACGACTAATTGAAATAAAAACAAAAATAACTTGGACTACCCAATTTGTAGTGTACATAATTCAATGTGACTGTGCACAAATGTACATAGGAAGCACAATCTGTGCCCTAAAGAAGAGAATGCTTGAGCAGATGAGAGCTGTAAAGAACAGAGACATGACATATGCTACAGCTAAACATATGCTCGAATGCCAAGGTGGGGATTGGAAGAAAATGTGTTTTTTTGGAATAGACAATATCGAACAAAATGAAAGACGGGCGATCGAAAACTAAAATTACGTCAACTAGAATCAAAGTACATAATTTGCATGAAAACCAAGATCCCGAGAGGGATGAACCTTGATGAGGAACTCTTTGTACATTTGTAACAAGAACTTGATATTGGAAGTAGTATCAAAATCAATTATGTGATTGTCTGCAACACAAAAAATGTTTAACATCTTGCAAAATATAGTGATGAGCAAATGGTTTAGCACAGATAAGAGGATAGCCATGTGTAAAGATAAGGCTGAGAATTGTAGGTACTATACCTTAAGTATAACATACAGAACTGTTTACAAGAATGTGTAGTAAATCGGTTAAAATACAACTGCACTAATGTATTTCACAACCTTGTCTAAATAGGTACTATACCTGAAATTTAAAGCAGAAAATATGCATAATGAAGTGCAGTTGCATTATATAAAAACGTGTCATGTAATGTTACTGCAAAGTTGTTTGATCACGGTCACAAAAAGGTGTCATTTTATGATATGGAAATATACAAACTACAAATCCCAGAATTCTATGGGACGGGTTTGAATTGAATAGCCTTCATAAACCGAGAAAAAAGTAGTGCCACCTACCGTGAGAAAGGGCGTGTGCCCGAAACGCGTCGGTGTGACAGACTTACTGTGTAGTTTGCCTAATAAATCAGTTATTTACAGTTCCTGAGTGCGGCGTCTAACTTTGCGAAAAAAAGATTACTGGACCTGTGGTTGGTCCCACGCAAGCACCCGCTGAAGAGCGCTCCAGCTCTAACCGCCATTGCTTTAAAATATATATATAGATATATATATATGAGAGAGATATAGAGAGAGAGAGATGTAGAGAGAGAGAGATCCAGAGAGTGCGATGGATCCAGAGAGTGAGAGCGAGGTAGATCTAGAGAGGTGAATCTACAGAGATCTAGAGATATAGATTTAAAAAGAGATGGATCTAGGGAGAGCAAAAGAGATCTAGAGAGAGAAATAGATCTAGAATGAGAGATGGATCTAGAGAGAGAGAGAGAGAGAGAGAGAGAGAGAGAGAGAGATGGATCTAGAGAGATGGATCTAGAGAGAGAGACCGATGGATCTAGAGAGAGGGATGGATCTAGAGAGAGGGATGGATCTAGAGAGAGAGAGAGGTAGATCTAGAGAGAGAGAGAGAGGTAAATCTAGAGAGAGATCGAGAGATATAGATCTAAAGATAGTTCTAGAGAGAGAGATCTAGATCGATATATAGATATATAGATATATAGATATATAGATATATAGATATATAGATATATAGATATATAGATATATAGATATATAGATATATAGATATATAGATCTAGAGAGCGAGGGGGAGAGAGAGATAGATACATGTATATATCTCCCCCGGGGGAGGGGCGGAAAGCCCACAAGATGCCATGGATTTATTTCTTCATTGATTTTAGGGGTGGGGGCTTCCCAAGATAGGCATGCCAATGCTCCCACACCCGCAAAATGTCAGTCTTCCTGCTCCCCCTGGAGGGCAGATGGGGGCAGCACCCTCCGATTTCCTGACCCCCCCCCCCCGGGAGGGGAGAAAGCCCACTAGATGCCAAGGATTTTTTTCCCCATTCCAAAATGGACATGCCATGCCCCTCCCACCCAAGAAAAATCCAGCCTTTCTGCCCCCCACCCCAGAGGCATATGGGGCCCCTGATCTGCCCCCCATGGTGGGGGGCAGAAAGCCTACTAGGCCTCCACCCTCCCCCCCCAAATTAATGCAGTGTCTTTCTGCCTCCCCTGATCTGCATATCACCAGATCTAACCCCCCACCCCCCAGGGGAGGAAGAAAACACACTAGGCACCAGGGATTTTTTTATACATAGAGGTGGGGGTTGCCCAAAATGGGCATGCCAATGCCTCCACCCCCCCCCACCAAAAATTGCCACAGCCTTTCTGCCTCCCCAGGACGCAGATGGGGCAATAGTCCCTAATCTGCGGGTGTTGGGGGGGACTAAGTCCACTAGGCACCAGGGATTTGTTTTATATGTAGGAGTGAGGGCTGCCGAGAATAGCCATGCTAATGCCCCCACCACCAAAAAGGGTTTCTGTCCCCCCCCCCCCCACTCCTCGAAAGGCAGGTCGGGACAACAGCCCCTTATCTGCCCCACCCTGTGGGGGGAAGAAAGCCCACTAGGCACCAGGGATATGTTTATGGGCATGCCAGTGAGAAGCCCGATAGGTAAGGGTTTCTCCCTTTCTTTAGGCAACCGTTGTGGCTGTTTCAGTGATATTTGTATTCTCCTCTACACCCAAGCGGGGCAGAAAACCACTAGAAACCAGGGAGAGTTTGTGTGTGGAAACTGGAGTTTGGCTGGTGGTCTTTGTGTACTGACCTTTGGCTGGCATTTTGCTGGTGGTGTGTGTGTGTGTGTGGACCTGCATTTAGCGAATGGTGTGGGTGGACTTGTGCTTGATGATTGTGTGTATAGATTGGCCTCTGGCTGGTGGTGTGTGTGGAGTGGCGCTTGGCTGGTGGTGTACGTGGACTGGTGCTTGGCTGGATGTGTGCATGGATGGTACTTGGCGGCTGCAGGGCCGGACGGGCCTTAGCAGGCACCAAGTGTTTCTCTGGTGGGCCGGAGGGGTGTGGGCCAGTTTTCTGGCCTTGGGTGTCAGTTTAATCACTGAGGGCCGGTTGTACTAGCAGAACATGTCCTAGAATTCTCATGCTAGTATGGGTACCCACAATTTTGGAGATTTGAAAAGAGCTGCTGCTTCTAAACTCTATTTTATTCCCATCTCGGAAATACATAGGTGTCCTTGATACCTATTTTTCACTCTTTATATTTTACCAAATGAATTGCTATATACACAATGAAAAAAAAAATGTAAGCGCACAGCTCAGTTATTGGCTCTGGGTTCCTTGGTTATTCTACAACTCCTATATATCCCCACAACCAGAAGGGTCCAACAGATGTAATGATATATTGTTTTAAATAATCAGTCCTACTTAGAAGAAGTTACAGGTGAAAACATTGGCACAAATGCTGTTTATTTCAACTCCTTTTCAATTTTTCGTATTTTCAACCGTTTGTTTCTATAAAACAAACCTTGACTGATCTACCAAAATGACCCTTTGCTAAAATCAGAATGTTGTCTACTTTTCAGAAATGAAATGTATAGCTTTCTGGGATCCATTATTGCTTTCACACCCATTTCTACCACTAACTGAAAAGAGGTTGAAAGCACAAAAAGTTGCAAAAATAGGCTATGTTCCAGTAAAATGCCTAAACTGTGTAAAACATTTTGGTTTTCTGACAAGTCTGCTTGTCCCTAAAGCTGGGAAGATGGGGATTTCAGCACCATAAACCTTTTGCTGATACCATTTGCAGGGAAAAAACAGACTATTTCCTCTGGAGCACTTCCCCCCCCCCCCCCCCCCGCCCCAAAAAACAAATGTTGCTGTATTTAGGACTAATTTCTGGGTCCCCTCCATGGGAATCCACAAACCCTGAGTACCTTTAAAATCCCATTGATGAAATAAAAGGCCACAAATTTGGTGTGGATACCTTATGTGGATAAAAAGTTACAGGGTCCTAAGCGCGAACTGCCCCAGATAGCCAAAAAAAGGCTAAGCACAGGGGAGGAAAAGGCCTAGCAGAGACAGGGTTAAGATTATACGCCAGCATGATCGTTGACAAATCGGAAGCTGCTCCCTCACCCCATCTTACTGACCAAGCTACGCCCCTTTCTGTAGCTTCGACATTTTTATTGTTTACTCCACTGGTCTTGATCTCTCTTGGTGCAGCTTGTAACCTGTGGTAGTGATACATTGACGAAGCGAAGGTGCCAACTCCCTGATCACACTGTTCAGTAATGTCATACTGCCCGCTTCTGCTCGTATTTTACTACCCACCGAAGGTAAACTGTACTCTTGTTGTATTCTATCTACTCTCCTGCACACTGCTGCACCGCCCTCTGGGATTCTGGTTCGTGCTTTACAAAACTGCACATATAAATGATTAAAATGCTTTCTTGGTTAATTTACGTGCTGTGGCTTAGACTTACTTTTCTTTAAGACGAATTCTAATTCCTTGAACTGTACACGCATGTCCCAAATATACATACGTCCTTTGAGAGAAGAGATTCCTGGTTCAATAGACTCTTTCAAGAAAGACACATTAAGCCAAACCAAACACAGTCTGAAGTATGTATGCAAGGGCTGAAGGTCAGAATGAAAGGAGAGCTCAGCTCTGTCCCTCATATTTCATTCATAATTTTGGCAGAATTCCCTGCATGGTCTAAGCAAATCCTTTTTCAATTTATACTGTAGAGGAGAGTTGCAGTTTCCAGGAAAGCGAATAATAGTTTGGGCCTGCGTCGTGATTTGGCTTTGGCTATGAAATAAGAGAAATGAAGACATGTATACTGTACTTTTGTAAAATTGATATAGGTTCTCAGTGGAGTTAAGGGAATTCTTCTGCAAGCATCAATTTAATGAAGGCACATGAAGATCCTGTATGTTAGAAATAGTATGTTAGGTACTGATAGTTTGGTCCCTGTTGAAAATTGAGAGTGAACCAGAATGTTGTCCAACATTTTTTTTTAGTTGCATGTTAAATTACAGCTAGAGACGCTGATCGTCTGCATTCATAGACCGGCACGCAGAATTATGTCCTTATTTTCGGATGTGGAGCTTTACCTAAGAAAGCAAACTTTTACCAACATTTTTTATGTTTTAAACAGTGTAGGGTCTTTTTTTCTTGCCTTTTAAGAACCACTAAAGTAAATGACACCACACGAAAATATTTAAATATAATGCAATTAATGGAGTTTATTAAAATGCGTATTCTGAAACTTTTCCGCCCTACATAGATAGAAATGTGCTCACTTGAGAACTTAGGGTATCTAACAGAGATACATTCATGGTCGCCAAACAGTGCATTGCCAGCTTTTAAGAGTGTTGTAGTTATAAAACTGTTCATTTTTTGTTGAGACTGCGTGAACAGGCTCTGTGACCTTAAGCTTTTGCAGTGCATGCCATGCGGCTCACCTCAGTGGCGGTGACTTGCCTGGATACTAGGGGCAAATATACCTCAATATCCCGCATTCTTTTACACCACATGGAATCACAACGTGGTCGTTATAACGACTGCGTTGTGATTCCGCATACCTTTACTCCGCAAGTCGGAACAACGACTTGCGGAGGGGGGGTGATGGAAGTTGGAATAGTATAATTTACTATTCCAACTCCAGTCAATGCGGACACTAGGGAAGGTGTTGGATTTTAAATCCAACACCTCCCCCGACCCCCCCCCCCCCCCCCCCCCCACCTCCCACCTCCGCAAGTCGGTGTTCCGACTTGCGGAGGAAAGGTATGCGGAATCACAACACGGTCGTTATAACGACCGCGTTGTGATTCCATGCGTGGTAAGATTCGTTGTAAACTTGGAGCACGTGATCACGGTGGCCCATAAGATGTTGCTGCAACACTTAAACATGTAACTTTTTTGGAGTATGAAGTTTTAACAAGCTTTGTTACCTGAGTCTTCCTCATTCTCCCTTGGATCCACACGACGTTGCAAATGTAGCCGGATGCAAGGAGTGCAGAATCTCACTTTTTCACGCAATCCTCACTGGTCAAGCCACTTTTCGTGATGGAGCTACTTTAAAATGGCAACTTTCAATAGGGGACAGGTGTCATGAATTTGCTGGTTTGAGAGTCATGGTATTGGGGTGTTTGCTTGTACTCCTGAATCTCCTGCTGGTTTTCAACACAATTAACCATTAGTTAATTGTGTACTATTGTTACCCCCTCTCATGAAGATGGGGAGCTCTGTCTTGGATTTTTAAATTGTTTTTTTCCCTTCCAGGCAGACTGTTTGTTGTTGTGGGATTATGTTACCCACCCGAGGAACAGTTGCAGTGCGATGGAGGTGTAGATCTCCCATTTTTCACAAAATGAACCCTTATAATGTAATCCCATCTTACTTTTTTAGTTCTGCTGTTTAATTCCTTTTCCCCATGGAGCTCAGTAGTTCGTCTCATATTGTTCCTTCCTCTTGATCCTTCCTTCAAACTCCATGTGTTTTGCATTTGCTGAAGGGCTGGAACTCTCTTTGGCATCCGGTTTTTGCATCACTGTGCAGGCTTTTGTTCTGTCTAGGCTAATGGCAGTAGCAGCATGGCTCTACACTAACCTTTCTGTATCTTCCCACATGAGATGCAGCCTGTATTCTGCTGATAACTGCCTCACAGAATGTCACAGCAGCTCCTCTACTTGGTTTTATCTTCACTGCTGTTGAAACTGGTTCAGATGGCAGAGGCAGACAGTGTCTTGTGAGCTCCAGTTTTCAACTGCCTCTGTTGCCCTGGGGCATAACCTGGCATGAAACTGGTAATAGCTGAGCAAGTAAACCTGACACTCTGCATAGTGAAAGAGAAGATCTGTTTTGGCTTGGTGGGTGGGGGGGGGGGGGGGTGAGGTTAGAGACTCAGAACTGTGTAGGATATAAGTAACACTTCTAATAACACAGACTGAGGTTTCTACATAGTTTATCAGGCTGTCTGAAGACTGGATAACTGCTGTCTGAATAACAGCCACTGTGCAGCTGCCTCTGTGTGAGCAAGCCTCACTTCCACCATCACTTGTTTTCTGTCATGCTGCCCTGGGGCACCCTGATTTCCCCGTTACACTCGCAGTACTCCTTTTGGGGTCGGAATCAAGCACTCTGAATTTCCACACTGTGTAGCATACAGCTCAGGTGCCTTCCCTCTTAGGCATTCCCGGATTGCTTTGTACAGTTTGTTCAGATTTCAACCCTTCCGCATATATCACTTGTGAAAGTTTAACTCACTGATCAGCTTTTCAACTTATGTCCATAGTATTGCAATGCTGCTAATTGTAAGATTGGCCTGGTGCGCACAACGCTTATGGGCCCACTAAGTCGCAGCGCTATAACCATTGCCCACAGACACCAGATGTACGCTTCCGAGAAGTGACTCCGAGCAGTCGGTCTCTCCATTTATTTATACCCTCGGGCTGAGCCCAGTCTTCGGGATGCTCACCGTACAACAAAGTATTGTAGAGGCCGGTTGGCACGCAACGTCCCGTCCAACTTTAATTATCTGAAACCACATAACTTTTTATTCGGTGTGCACATAGACTCTGTCTCTGGCTTGGTGCTGGGTTGGGGCAAAGACCATACCTCTGGCTTCGACCTCCCCCATCCTGGTCACCAGCCAGCAGGGTGGCAATGTGAGATTGTTTGGTGTGCCCTTCTGAGGGCTGCAATGGCCCTGCAGGTATGCTGGTTTCTTCTTGGATGCTCTCAGGGTAGTGGTACGGCCCCACTGTGTCTACGACGACATCATCTTCTTCCTAGATCCTTTTTACATCCCCAGCCGAGCACTTCACTTGTTTAAACCACAAAATGTTTCGAGTTGCAGTCCTGTGGCCCCACTGTACAGTGACCACTCTTACTTGGATGCCTACAACCTTCCAGACCTCTCTCTCAAATGGTGTGCGGAATTATCATCCTGGATGCCATTTTCTCATTATGACTAGGTCCCCCACCAACTGATCGGGGATTGTTACTCAGCGAGCCAAACTGGTCGTTATTTGTGCTCCTCCATTTCTCCTGGGAAGACCATGCATCCAGTATGGTGGGATTGCAATGAGACCCAGTTGGGATACAGTCTCTGGTGGCCCTTTATATTAAAGGATCGAGTGGAGCGCAGTTTGTAGTGTTATGGGAAGTTTGCCGGTAGGCTCGTAGGAATCTATGGAGCCAACACTCCATGTCTTCACCGTTGTTCACGCCTATTTGGAGCGCCCTATTCAATGTGTGCATAAAGCGCTCTACTCCATTGGCCTGAGGCCCCTGAAAGGTAACTTTCCGGTGTCTAATGTTCAGTGGCCGCATATAGGTTTCCAATATTGACCCCTCTTGAAATGCTTTCCATGGTCTGTTTTCACTTCGTCTGGGAGTCCCAGCACACTTTCTCCAGGGTGGGCTTTACTTTGGAAAATGCTGTGGACTGTACGATTCCAACCACTGGGTACTTGGTGTCGCTGTCTATGATCCCTGCCTTGAGCTGTCCATTTGGGAGGCACCCAAAGTCCATTCTAACATGGGACCATGGCTGCAGACATGGCTCCTCCATGACGATTGGTGCTGGGGACAGATCTCTGCTTGTGATCCTACATGAATGGCAACTCCTCACCTTTTTGTCCACCAAGTTGTCCATGCCGGGAACCATACCTTGTCTCTCAATCTTGCCTTAGTCTTTACCTCTCCTTGATTGCCCTGATGAGCCACATCAACAACTTTGGCTTGGAGGCTCTGTGGTATTACAGTTTGCCTAACCTTGAGTAGCATTCCTGCACTGCTGGTGCTCAGCTCATTTCTCATGCTCCAGAGCCGACTCCTCCTCTTTTGTTCCGTCTCTATCAGTGATTTGGACCAATCTAGGAAATTTCGCCACTGATTCCTCAGGAGTGCTTCTTTGACTTTTGAGAGGTTTGTGTCGGAATGGGTAGCTTCCATAATTACGGCAATTGACAGTGCCCTTGGGCACACGTTGTGCATGAACATTCTCATAAATTCTTATGCCGCTTCATCCTCCTCTGC
The DNA here is from genome assembly GCF_964263255.1 of Lissotriton vulgaris. Classification (NCBI taxonomy): domain Eukaryota; kingdom Metazoa; phylum Chordata; class Amphibia; order Caudata; family Salamandridae; genus Lissotriton; species Lissotriton vulgaris. The sequence continues at coordinate 1,443,805,290 of NC_141694.1, forward strand.
AAAATCTGGTTCATACTCTCTTTGCGGATGTTGTGACTGATATTCAGCTGGGTTGATGACCCTGAGTCGATTCAGTCAGTCAAACTTGTATGGTTACAGCTGCACCAGAGGCTCCAGTGTCCATCGGCACCCTCACAAATGTGCAGAGTATCTCCACCATGCACATTGGCAGTGGCCTTTCCGGTTGCCCTCTCTAATGTGATGAAGTACTTGCTGTCGTCTTCATCACTTTCCGCGTACGGTCTCTGGATGCCACTCGTTCGTGGGCCCTCAGTCTCGTCCTCCTCGTTCGACAGCTGCCTTTTGGGGGATCTCCCCTTGCCCTGTTTCCTAGCTGAGGCCCTTGTCCCTCGCTTTGGCATACTTTTTCAAAATGGTTCATACATCTGCATCTGGAGCAGGACTGGCCTTGGGTAGGACAGGTATTTATTATTCCGTGTTCAAGGCAACGAGTACCACACCATCTCTCTGGTGGCTTCGCCCCACTGGGTGTTCGGGGTCAGGCAGGCCATCTCTGTATGGCGTCTACTTGCTCTTTGTAGGTAAGTGGGTTAGTAGTTGTGTGGCCTGCACAAGTAATAGGTCTCCAATTATCCAAACTGGAAACTAAACAGCCCATTGTAGCACTTGACTCTCACCGGGTAGTGGAGCAGCCCAAGGCCTACTCAAGGGAGATGGTCTGGGTTAATATTGCCATTCTCTGGCACTATAAATAATTATCCATTCAGTTCTTTTTTTTTTTTTTTTTTGTAGTTGAAAAAGGAGAAGTACATTTATTACACACACTAGTAAATACTGCACCATAATTTGCAAATATGTGCATTGGCAGATGGAATGTACCATATAGGGCATTTTTTAACCTCTGGTGACCCCCTAGAGGGGTTACCCAAACTTCTCAAGAATCACTATTTCGGACTGAAATAAAACACAATTCTATACCTTTAACAGCAGTCATGGTACACCAATAAAACATTGGTCATAAATAAACCCTGTGTTTGTGTATTTCTTATACTTTCTATACCAAACAGCAATTATAAAATCAGCGCCTAGAAAGCCTCACACTTATGTAACATTGCATTGCAACCCTACACTTGGCCCCCTAGAGGGTACTTCAGTACTTTTACTTTCTTTAACCACCTTTGGGCTTTTTTGACCCTCATGAATGTCACCATAAACATGGCCGCTAGAGGGCACAGTAGTCCCAGCTAAAGAGTATAATCTGCAGCTTTGGCAGTGATTAAAACATAAGGAGATCCAGGGAAGGTGGTTTACCGGTTAGAGGAGGCAGTCCCTGATGCAGAGATCAGACCCGGGACCAGGGTTCAATCCCCGACGCGGCAGGGCCTTGAGCTCAAAATGGCCACAAATTCGATAATTCTCGCCTCGGTGCCTACTCGAATCGTGGGTTCACACTCTGCAACTCTGGGCAATAGCTTGCTTAATCTCCACTACGGCCCCACCGCGATGGGATGCCTGGTCTTCACCTTGGGGATGCCCAGTAGGGGTAATCTCGCAGGGGAATGCCAGGACAGGTTCCCAAAGCAAGCGCCTTCAGACCTTGCGGTGAAGGCGCTATATAAGAACGTATGATTTACGATTTAGGGAAGGTGATGGTTTTGGAGTCCGCAAACCCCCTCCCCCCCAATTTACAGTGGGGACTCTGGAAATCATTTTCGGGGGAAAGGCATCCTCCTCCTAAGTTTGTTGGTGGTGGTCCTGTTGTCCTGGGGCCACCACAAGGGGGGAAACTGCTTCAAGGAGGTTAAAATGGTCGGGCTCCGCAAGGCATTATGGGCCCATTTGTGCGAGTTCAGTTAAGTTCATAGTAGCGGCTCTCCCGCTGTGCCAGGAAGAGCTGTGTCAGGTTCCCCTTTTGTTTTGTTGTTTTAGCGGCATCATACCGAGTCTTGGCACTCCCTCTTCATCCCCCATCGTCCCGGGGCCCAGGCCTGCTTCATTGGGGAAGCGCAATGGGGCTCCTCCCCATTGTCCCTTTCTTTGTGGTGGTGTCTGTGGTTGGAGGTCTGGCTCCCCGGCCCAGAGTATTAGCACACCCAGAGGATGGGGTCCCCAGGAGAGATGAAGGAACAGGGACAGTGAGAGCCCACCCCCTCCCCCCGGCTCACCCTGCTGGAATTATACCAGCCAGGCAGCTGAGGCCCACGAGCCCCTAAGCAAGAAAGGGGTCAAAGGTCTCCAAACTCTGAAAGGCCGTGTCGCGGGCCCCGTTGGGCCGATTTGGACTATCCAGAGCTCATTTTACTATAATCACCAGAGGCAGTTGCAGCAGTCCACCTCAACTCAAAAAGCGGTGCAGTCCTCGGGTGGTCCTGGCTCTCTTGCACCAGCTCTCCTCTTGATCTTTTGTTTCTGGGCACAGAAAAGTCTAGGACTTTCCCAAAATTGGTCCTGAAGTGGGAGGGTAAGGGGGCCAGCCTCTGGCCCATGCAGAGGCTCACTGGCTCTGGAGTCCTTGGTCCTGAGAGGAGGTCAGGGGTCCCTCCTTCCAGTTCTCGATGGCATTCCCAGGATCCTGTAGTAAAGTGTAGACAAATCAACAGGCAAGTGGGAGTCTCGCCCTTATACAGGAATCTTTAAATGGGAGGGGAAGGTTCCTGAAGACAGGCACCCCTGGCCAATCCTAGGTGCCGTCACATTAGCACCCTTGTGCCAGCCCCCTGTACAGCATGCAGGGACCGTCCAATAGCTGGGTGATTGATGGAGTTCCTTACGTCCCACCCCTTTCCTCCTCAGGAGCTGGGGGAAGTTCTGCTACTTGCTCCTTTTGTGTGGGGTGGCCTTTGTTACTGCTGCTGGAGAGAAATGTAATTTACTGGGCATAGCAGGGTGACAAAAGCCTGGGCTCTGATCCTGACCTGAGCCAGCGAAATATGAAAACTCTGGATAACCCATAAGGTGTACAGAGATCATTTTGGAAGTTGCATAATTGATTTTCCCACACAGGTTACAATCCAATTCAATGCTCCAATGGTCTCTGTAGGCCAATGGGGAGTGAGACTGCACTCTAACGCAGTTATCTCCCAAAATATATAATACAATGTCACCATAGACAAAACAGCAAATCACACTGGCATTCCCTATTAGCATACACTAACATACAAGACCTATCTCAGGTGACTACCTAATCCTGCAGACTCTCACTTGTAACTAGCTAAGTGCCCCTTACCCTTGCTGCGTCGCAGCTGCCTGATCTTAAAAGGCGGACCCTGGTGGTAAACATCATGCTCAGCCAGTTTGCTATGTGATAACCGTGGGTGAGGCACACAGAGAGACTCTCCCACAGTGAAAAGTCCAGACTGGGTGATTTTAAAAAAGCAAAAAATGTGGGTGTACTGAATGGGTGGAACCCAGTTGCAACACTCTTTACCTTGATGGTGTGGGCAGTCCCCCTCGCCATGGCCACCTCCATCTCATCGGCCAGGTGTCTACCAACTCGTGCGACCTCGCCAGTACCAGTATGGCGTCCAAGTTGATTTCACGTTGGCGCAGAATTAACCACCCGAGGACTGCAAACTTGCAGCCTTGTATGAGTTGAGCCCTAATTTCATCTGACTGATTGATGTCAGTGCACGTGCTCAACAGCTTCTGGGGCTTCCTCCCACTGTCTAGCCTGACTCGGCTTTAGCTGCCCATAGTCCGGGTTGAGTTGGGGGTCGAAGTGTAGGTTTAAAACTGGCACCGCAGCATCAAAATCTGCATCGCTTCCTGTGTTGGGCAGGGTCTCAAACAGTTCGTACTGATCTGCCCTGCCAAAGTGAAGCAGAAGTGACCTCTAAACTGCACCATCTGTTTCTCGGGTGGCGCTGAAGTAGTGTTGTAAGTGCCCAACATGCTGCCACAAGCGCGGCGCAGTAGTTACGGCGTCCGCAAGCTCCCTGAAGGGCAGCAGTGCCATGACTGAAGAATGGGTGATGCAGGCTCGCCTTATATAGGGCCATTAATGCAAAGCAGTTCTCCTGCACAGCATTTTCTTGTCTCTGTACTCTTTCTGTCTGCCGTATCAATCATGTGCCAGTTCTCTGGTGCTGCTTTTATCTCTTTGGACCCTGTTTTTTTCCCTTTTATCTTCAGTCAGTACTCATCTCAATCAGGCTTTTCTCTTTCTTTTTTTTTTACCCATCTTCCTTTCTGTTTTGTTATTTTTTAAACAGTCTCAGCCCCTCCCACCAGCAGCAGGCCTCAACGCACTGATCCCCCAGGGCGGACCTCCCGCTGAACTCCTAATAGTGGCTACAGGGCCAGCGCAAGGCATGGGCAGTGTGGGCAGCTGCCCAGGGCATCAGTCTGCCCACCAGTATGGGGCCCAGTACAAGTGCAACACACCACCGGCCCTCATGTACCCCTGCCGATCCCATTGAAAGAAAGTGTCTCGTAATAATTGGGCCCAAGCGAGGGGGTGCCCCCTCCCTGGGCCTCATAGGAATGGTTTAGGAAGACCTAGGGAAGGGGGACTCTTCCTCGTGTCCTAGTTGCAACAAATCACATTTTGCAGGTTTGTCCTGCAATTAGGCTCCTGCCCGGCTGCCCATTCAGAGACACTGTGGGACGCCCATTGTCCAGCGCTTTGGCGCTCCATCAGTTTTAACTCTCAGCCCAAAAGCAATTCTCCGCCGCCTTACACCTTCAGCCCGATTTGAGCTGGAAAAGAGGTGCTTGTAGGTGGCTGAGAGGAGGAGGAGAAGCTGCGGCACAGGAGGAGTCTGCAGGATGCAGCTTCTGGAGCCCTGAAGGTGTCACTTATGTAAATTAGAGGGCCTCACACATTCCCCTTCGCCTGGGGCCCCAAAAATCCTAGAACCGGCGCGAAGTGGCTACATCTTAGCGCCATCATTGCACTTGCCTCATTTGGCACCCACGTGGGGAGTGAGGCTCGGGCCTCACTTGCTCTGTCAGCCTGCAGGAACGTCAGCCACACGTGATGCGGTGTGATGTTGCCACCAGCAGGAGGCGCTGTCGACAGCTTTGTTCGCACTGGGGTGCTGCGGCTTCTCTGGCGCCCCACCGGTGTGCACTCGCCCGTGACCATCTTCGCCTGGCCCTTGAGCCAGGGTGGCAGAGACCGCGAGTCTGCATCTGGGCCCAGTGATTTGCCACTGCATGCTGCACCATGCTGCATGGACCTCCTCCGGTAGGTTATCTTTATTAGGTGAGTGTAGCGGGCAGGGCTGTTTGCAGGTTACCGCAGGGTGCGTGACTGGGCTCATCACCAGCGTCGGCTGGGAAGGGGTTCACAACGCTATAACAGTGATGTACATACACCAGGTGTACCGTTCTGAGGAGTGACCCAGAGGGGTCGCTCCTCCCTTTATTTATAACCTCGGCCACGCCCGGCCGTCGGGCTGCCCGCTGCGCAGCAAATTGTATTAGAACATTGGAATGTTGGGAGCTCCATTGAAAACAATGGAGTGCTCTGGGCTTATAATGGCTGGTATAAGCATGGATCTCCAACATTCCAATGTTTCTTTGTTCACAGCTCTGGCTGTGAACAAAGGCTTCAGGGAACCTGAGGGGATTCCAATCCCCTCACACTCCCATAAGGGTTTGTTTTTTTTGTTAGAACATTCTGTCCTCTAGTGACAGAATGTTCTAATAGCCTTATAGCCCTTCGTAGATGGGCTATACCGCTATTAAAGTCCCTCTCCCTTGTTGAAGGCCCTCGCCTTCGGCTCGGGGCCTTTAACGCTGGAGAGGGCCTTTAATAGCTGGTATAGCCCTCTACGGCGGGCTATAAGGCTATAGTAGAGGGCGTTTGGTATTCTATACTAGTCTTCACATTCACAATATTTGAATATAAGGCTAGAAACAAAAAAATCTAAGACAAGGATCATTCGATCTTTTCTAAGCCCTGGCACAGTTCATCACATAACAGACAAAAATGTGTTCGACTGCCGGCTGGTTGCATCCAGAAACCACTGCAAGTAACCCTTAAACGTGATGTTACAGCAAGAGCACACCGGAAGACGCAGTTGCAGAAACTGGGTATTTATTTAATTCCGTTCACAAAGAAGGTATATTTATTTAATTACATTCATACATAGTTCAGCATTCTTACCCTATCAGAAAGGTTCAGTGGCAAGAGTATTTTATAAAAGTTATCGTGTTTAGGCTCGTGTAAGGCGAGAAGCGTCTCATTGGACAGCAGATGTGTACACAGACTTCAAACATGTGGTCAAAATACGCATCTGAACCGGCCATTCTTTCAAGCCATGTTTATGTATAATAAACAGTCAAATACAAACTTGGCCCAAGTTGGAAAAATACAAAAGGGGCTGTGTACATTATTGTCTGAAGAATGTGACTGATATAATCTAGTATCAAATAAAAGGATTTATAGAAACTCATTTCCACTGGGCCAGAACACAAACATGGCTATCTCAACAATCCAGACTCCGCAACAAAAACCTGGTGTTTTCTTAAGTCTACAGCTGTCTGTGAAGACGCTGTGGAATATTCCAGAAATTACTTTTTTTTTTGTGAGCCCAATGTAGCACTGCTTCCCAAGTTACCATCACCCTGCGGATTCTGAAAAAAAATCATTATTGCACATGAGTAAGTATTACAAAGATACACATACAAACTACAAAGTCATGATTAGGTGCCACCAATGCCAATCGAATGAACAAAGAACCACTGTTGTAGACACATGAAGAGCAGCAAGTCCCACACTTCATCATACCACTGTTACACCGGGTATACGCATCTCACCGGGTGAGACAGAGGTGTAGTGCGAGTACAATGAGCAGTAACTAGAGTGTGGCGAAGGAGAGATTAAGAATGAAGAGACTATTAGTATACAAATGGAAAACCAAAAACTAGATGCACCAAGCAGGTCCACTGGCAGGACTTACATGGCCCAAGCACAGTGTGACTCATGTTGCAATGACTCTTGCATATCCCAGAAAAGTTCTACAAGTCCCCCCATCTCAGGCAACGATTCATGGCCCCTAAACCACTGCGCTTTCTGGGGAAAAAAACTGGTTGACCATCCAATATGAGTATTACATTATTGGTGGTCGCATCACACAATATATCACACCACCATCATCCTAAAACCTTTATTCCGATTTGCGTGAATCCATAAAAGCACGACATAAAGCATAATATCACATTTCTTCGAGTAGCAGTAGTGCAAGGATACAGAAGATTTCCAATCGGGATAAAATACATACATAATATTTCAAATACAAAATTATTTTACAATCTTAATATCAACTGTGGGACAGCACCTACATTGCGTCCTTTTCTCATCATATAAGGTAGATAAAGGACTATAAAAATTATTTTAAATTCTGGGGTGGATCATACAGTTTTAAGAGGAGAGAACCCCCCTATCTCTTTCTGATTACCAACGATTTCCTTATCAAGTTCAGAGCTGCCAAACCAACATCCATATTTATCAATGTCTGAAGATAATTCAAGCCCTCCCGGTGAGTTCTAAGGTTAGATTTCTGAAATAAAGGGTTTTAAAACCTCACACCTAAGGAACGTCATACAATGGACGAAACAAAATAAAATGACACTTACTTTGTGTGGGTATTTGGTCACACACCGACATGGTGGAAAATTGTGCAACCCAGTACATTGTAGAGGGAAAGATATAAAAAAATGAGTCTTACAGAGTCTTAAAAAAATGCTAAATAGCGGCGGTACGTTGGATTTAGTTGGATTAGAAAGCGATCTTTTACTGCATCCTTGTTTTTGTGGTAATAAGGGCTGAATTGTCAAACATCTTTCAAAACCTATCAGTTTGAAGGATTTCTTCAGATAGGACAACCAAGCTTATCTGAGCCACCTCTGATGAGGCTAAGCAATCTAGAATACAATAACGAACCAAAGATGCATCTGGGTTTAACCATACCTTTGTCCATAATAAAAGAAGGACCAAACATAAAAGATCCACCATGTACGCAAGGACTAGTTCTTCATGACCTTTCAAACTGGGCGTACCCTGTGCAGCCATTAGTAATCGCCTCAAACATTTTCTAAACTCTTTGTATAGATTCTGCATGTACATGGCCCCATACACCTTCCCCATATGTTCCTGCTGTAATGCTTTTCGTTTTATAAAGGTGGTTCAATTCTTTGACCAGTTTTTGACCTAGCTTTCGGCTAAATCTAAAGATGGCCTCGGTATTGCTTTTGAAGTACTGATGCCCAACAGTTAAAAAGATGCTTCTAAGTCAAATAGAAGCCAAACAGTATTCCTAGGGATTTAAAATTGCTTACTTCGTCCAGCACCGCGGACTCCCTGCAAAATGTCTTCGATTTGGTGTTGCGGGGTCTGCATATCACGACAAAAGATTTTACATCAGTAATTTTAAGTTCTAAATTGGCCATGTAATTTGAAAAAGCGTCCAGCAATGTTTGCAGGCCGTTTGCCGTGCAAGCAATTGGCACGGCTTTGTCTGCATGAAGTAAAATAGGAAAATGTTGACACTCCATTGCATGGGATATCCTTCCCTACTTCGGCCAGATGTTTGGATATGCCATTAATATATAGTAAAAATAATAAGGGGGCAATGATGCAACCCTGCCTAACTCCCCTTGTTTAATGGGGGGTGTTAATTCTCCCTGGGGGCCAAAACATACTTTCACAAGCAAATCTTGATATAACCACATAAGTAACAATACAAGGTCAGACTCCACCCCACCCCTTCCATCAAGGCCCAGAGTTACGCGCAATTTACTAAATCAAAAGCAGTGGATAAATCAATAAATGCTTAATGATGGGACCCTTTTTTGGCTTGGACATATTTACTGGCTGTTAAATAAAGGTTGAGACACTGGTCAATTGTTCCCATCCCCGGCCTAAAGCCAAATTACACATTTGACAAGATATTTTGTTCTGTGGCCATGTATCATGGCGCTCTAATACAACCTTTCTGAGGACTTTCACTTTCATGCTGGAATGTATTAATGAAATGGGTCACTTCTTGAAGTAGTGGATTTTGGATGAAGCTGTGCTCCAGGGAGTATCAGAAGTGACCATAAGGACGTACTGGAGGTTGAGGCACGCTACCCAGTTTATTTTTCATACCCTCAAATGCGCGGTTCAACAAAACACAAGGGATAATCCTGAAATTGCATGGGTCCTGGGTTAAATCTGCATATTCAAAAAAAGTGGTCCCAAGTTAAAAACCATACGCAGAAATGTTAGTATAATAAAGTTATAATAACCTAAAAATAAAAACATGAGTTCAAAAATGAATTAAACCGAAAGATTAAAAGTATCCATGAGGAAAAGTTGCTCAGTGCTCAATAAACGTGACACGAAAACATTAATAAATGGCATACAAGTGTGTGAACCACAAGCACAATAATTACGGCCCTCAACACTATATAATGACAATAAGGATACGTAAATTACAAATTCGATGGCATTCCCATCCCATTAAATTGAAGGATCATTATCAGAACTCACAGTATGGAGAGCTCGAAAGTAAGCTAAGCAAAAGAGGAGAAGAAAAAAGTCAATACAGAGCTTGAAAGCATGAGGCAAGAACACACCATGCTGTCCTCGCATCATGTATAAAGGAGAATCTTAACTGGAAAGGAAAGGGAAAAGGAGAAATGGGAATATCATAAGAGTAAATGTAGGAGGGTCAAACGGAATAAAACTCATTACGAGAAAAATGTGGTAATCCAAATTGAGGTTTCCTGCAGTGATTGCCAAGATACAGCAAAAGGGAAGGGTGACTGGGCATAAAGCAAGTCTCGTGATGAGAATTAATAATTTAGCATGCAGGATATTGGATGAAGAGCCAAAAAATATATAATTATGAATAAGTTAAATCTATGTCATCTATGTTAGGGTAGGCTTTGGAAGGAAAATGATGGCCATCTAAAACGAGCAGTCCACTTGCGGGAACGAAGCCAAAATGAAGAATAGTTTGGCAGCAATGGATCATCCTGGAAATGAAAATCAAGCCATGAAGGAGCCCATAGAAAAACTGATGTAAAGCAGAGGGACCCGCGGACTGCTCAGAATTCCAGCTTCCTCTGAACCATGAGCACGGTGTCACAGAAACAGGACATGGCTATCGTGGCCATCTTGGGTCAAATAGTACCACAAAAGAGATGGAAATCTGAGTCAGAGCGGAGTAATGGCGGAGGCCACCTTGGAAGAACTCCAGCAGGGTCGAAATGAGAGGACCGAAGAACAGAACAGAGCAAGGTTAGTGAAGAACATTAGAAGCCAGTGTACATAAATACAAACTAATAAATTAAATGAAACGAAGCAGAGGGACCGGCAGGGTGCAGAATGTCCTCTAGGATTATTGATTGTGAAACCATGAGAAAAGCGTCATAGAAAAAGGACCCGTCTGTTGTCATCTTTGATGGGAAGCATCAAGCGAGTAGCGAATTGAACTTTAACCCTTTTGGAATCCTTCCAAGATGGCAGCGACCATTACTTCAGACTGAATCATCTATTTATCCCTTTACTCTTACTATTTGTTTATTCATTTGACACTCAATTTTTTAAATTCAGTTATTAAAACTTTAATCTAACTTTTTTTCTTCTAAATTTGAACTAGGGGCCACTGTTTTGACTTCCAAATGTACTGGCAGTACTGCGCACACTATACCCCCATACCGTTCATAGAGTCGTCCATTTCCAGGGACTTGGACTGTTATCCTTCCCTAGAAGTCTCATTTACTGCCCTGGATTTCCATCTATCTTAAGCAAAGGGGAAGGCGCTCAAGTGGGTGACCTTTCCTTTCTCCCAAACTCCTGGGATTCTCTTGCTGCAGGATATGCATTATTTTCAGACTATATTCATTTTATTTAAAGCAATGCATTATATGCATTGAAACGAGGCACAATTCTTTTACCGAAGGTATTCTGGATGGGTTGTGTTGGTATAAAGAGAATGTAGCGCTTACACTTAAAGTTGATTTGTGTGTGTTGCATCTAAATTTAAAGTGATCTCTTGCACCGTTATTTAAAACATTATTTTTTGACTTTGCTTTCGAACTTCAAAGTGTGAGAGTGAAAGTTCTTGTAACTTAAGTGAAAAAGTCTCTTCTGATTGCGTAGGAAAAAAAGTCAATCTTTTTACCTGATCTCTTTAACATTACACTTTCAGGTGAAACCACCGACTCTTATTCAAAACTACAGCACAGCGGTGAAATAGCCGTAGAGGTGGTCAGTCCTCTGGCAGCAGCTTTAAGGATGCAGGTTTGTTTGAACTCTGTCTTAAATACTAAAACTTTGTAATATTAAAATGTTTCAAATTAGCGTTGCTGTCATCCATCCATTAGTGTTGTGTGCTGGCCTTTTGTTCATAGTTGAGGTGTGAGCAGCTGGTTTATCAAACTATTCTTTTGCAGAATCTTGTAAATATGTTTGCTGCTTGAAACTGACCTGTTTGGTTTTCCCAGTGCTTCCCCTGGAAACTACCATTGTTTTTATACGTGTGTATGCAGCCAGGTGCTCTGATGTGCTACCCGTGGTGGTTCCCATTACATGCACAGTGCAGGGTGGTAGTATGTCATTTCCTATTTTGTGTCTTAACTATGGCATGACCTTACCCTTGCATCGCCAAGCCACTGGAGGCTACAGGCACGCTTGCTTCAAAATGTCCCTCAAAATGATGACTATTCTGTCCCGCACATTTATTATATCTATTGACGCCTCATCTGTGATAGACAACCATTTTACTGAAAAGAAATTCCAGACATTAACAATTTTCCTTGGACTACATACCCATGAAGGTTATTAATTGCCGTTCTGGTCAGAAACCATATTCATTTTTTTTTTTTAAATTATATTTTTATTGCAGAGTTATAAACCACAGGATAACAGTGAACAGCCAGCACACTCGTGGCCCCCCCCCGTCCAATGACAATTCACAGTGGTACACAGCCATTTAGCCCGCATCCCGGAGGCCGGGCGGCATATCACTTCGCTCGAAAGGAACACAACACAGTGTACGTCCCATTGGGACCCTGGCGACAGATCGTTTTGCGTATCTGCTTTTACCCCCCCGCCCGCAACAACATTCCCGTCAGCCATCTCCGTGCAAGTAATGTGATCGCCCCTGTCGGGGCCTACTCTAGGCTATGCGGCCTGCTTGCCAGGCCGTTCCACCCATTCAGTCGATCCACCACTCAATGCCCCCTGTCCCAGTAGGTCCTAGGTCTCAGCCCGCAACCCTCCAATGGCTTCCGGCCCTCCCCAATCCCCCCACAACTAACCCCCCCAGCTCCCCCCCCCCCCCCCCGGGCAACTGCTAAGGTGCGCGTTTCGCTCCGCTGAACTGGATGGGTCCAATACAGTGCGTTGTTCCGTATTCCTGTATATGCCCCGTGGTGTCCAGCGGATCAGTTCTCGCCGTCTTCATCCTCAACCAAAGCATCACGCAAAGCCTGTACCACTAACTCCCATGCACGCGCCGCATCCAATACCTTCTCATTCCCCAACTTTACCGCTTGCTTCATCCGGAGCACGCTCTCACAGTCAGACCACCGCAGCAACTCATTCTTCCATCTACGCAGTGAGGGACCGCCCCTAGACTTCCAGTGCCATGATATTTCCCTCTGTGCCAATATCAGAGCCAGATCTATGAATTTGCTTGTCACCTTGGTGCGCTTAGTATGCGGGAACCAAAGCAACAGGCACGCTGCCATGTCGAATTCTACCTCCCTGTCGGTCACTTCATTCAGAAGTTCCCCTACCTCTGCCCAATAGGTTCCCAGTTGTGGACACCCCCAAAACAAGTGGTCCATATCCGCCCCTGGGGACGAGCACCGGGGGCAACAGGCATCCAGCACCCGAAAGTACCGTTGCAATTTCTCTGGGGTCAAGTAGGCCCTATGAAGCACATAGAAATGGACCTGCTGAAAGCGGGCGTTCCTGGTGCCCTTCCACGTGCGTCGCAGGATGTGGCCCCATGCCGTATCCGGTATGGGCCGACCAACACTCGCCTCCCATTTAGCTTTGAGCCCATGGAGCGGTTCCAGCCCTTCTGTCAGCATCCTATTATGGAGGCATGTCACAGCTTTGAATGTGCCAGCCGCCATCACCACATACTGGCACGCCATGGTCGTCTTGGGCTCCAGGAGCCCCTCTCTCCAATGCTTTTGTATGGCCGCCACCACCGCCGCGTGCAGGAGGAAGCCCCCCTCAGGCAGGCCAAACTGGTCCCGGAGCACGTCAAACGGCGCCAGAGCCCCATCTATGTACAGATCACCCACCACCTGCAACCCCGCCTCTTCCCAACCCAACAACGGGGACCAGTCTCCTCCGTGCGGCAAAGCCGTCAACATCCCGATCGGAATCTCCGGGGCGTAAGGCCTTGCTGCCCGCGCTCTCCGAAGGCTCCTTTGCCAGCACAGCCGGAGCGTCCGCTCCTCCATGGAGAGGGCCCGCAGCTCGAGCCGTTGCTGCATGACGATGTACGACAGCACGTGGCGCTGTATCCCCCGATCCCGGTCGTCCTCCGGCCCCCGGAACACCCTGGCTACGTTCTGTGTAAGGACCTGCAGCTGCGCCGCTAGGTAGTACAGTTCTAGGTCGGGCACAGCCATGCCCCCTTCCATCTTGGGGCGAAGTAACGTGCTCAAGGCTATTCTGCGACGGCCATGCCCCCAGAGAAAGCCAGTAATCATAGACCGCAGTTCCCTAAACACCCCCTGAGGAATCCAGACAGGTAGCGTTCGGAAATAGTAAAGGAAGCGGGGGAGCGCCACCATTTTCAGCAGTGCTATCCTGCCCAGGACTGTCAGCGGGAGGGTCGACCAGAAAGACAGGCTGCCCCGCAGTGATCGAACACAACGGCCAATGTTACCCTCCAAAAGGTCAGCAGCCGAGTGGTAGATGCGGACACCCAAGTAGGTGATGCAAGAGGGTTCCCATGCCACACCCAAGTCGCTGTCTGGGGCCGGCGATCCCGCCCTCAGCGGGAACACGCAGGTCTTCGCCCAGTTGACCTTAAGGCCCGAAAGCCGGCCGAATTCGGACAGCAGAGCCATCGCTCCAACCAGGGCCCCCGAGGTATCAGCCAGATACAGGAGCAGGTCATCCGCATAAAGCGAAATATGATGCCACTGTCCATCACCCTCTATACCCGAGTATCGGTCGCCCGACCTCGCATGGACCGCCAAGGGTTCCATCGCCAGGGCAAATAACAGAGGGGAGAGAGAGCACCCCTGTCGCGTTCCCCTGCTCACCGGGTACGCCGCTGAGACCAGACCGCCCAAACGAACTCTCGCCGTCGCTGAATTATACAAGACCCTCGTCCACCTTCGAAACCCGTCACCCATGCCAAACCTCTCCAGCACTCCATCCAAAAAGGGCCATTCCAAGCTATCGAAGGCCTTCTCGATATCCACGGACAGAACCGCCGGCGCTCCTTCCCCACCCAAGATGGCGTCCATTATTCCCACCAGGCGGCGAATATTCATCGCCGTGCTCCTCGTGGGTATAAACCCGGCCTGATCCCTGTGTACCAGGCCCGTCATGTGCGGAGCCAGTCTAGTGGCTAGGATGCGACTCAGGATCTTATAGTCCACCGTCAACATGGACAGCGGGCGATAAGACCTCACGTCCGCGGCATCCCGGCCAGGCTTGAGGAGCGGCACTATCAAGGCCTCCCGCATGGAGCCAGGCAAGGCCCCCTTCTCGAAGGCTTCCGTGTACACCACCAGCAGCCTGGGCGCCAGAACGTCCACATAGTGCTGATAGAACTCGATCGGCAGTCCGTCCACCCCGGGCGTCTTGTTACGGGCCATATGTTTGATAGCCACTCGGATTTCCGTAAGCGTGATGGGGCTACCCAGGTCCCTCGCGTCCTCCTCATCAAGGACCGGAAGCGGCGTCTCCCCCAAGTACTCCACGATGTCCTGCATCCCCACTTCCAACTGACTCCGGTACAGGTCCTCATAATAACCCCTGAAGCGGTCCAGTACAGCCGCCTGGGAGTACACCAATTCACCTTGCACAGTAGTGATGCTGAGGATCGGGCAACCCCTAAGCTCCGGGTTCGCTAGTCTGGCCAAGAGGGTTCCCACCTTGTCCCTTTCCGCGTGCGCCCTGATAATGTACTGCCTATGATCATAACATCTCAAGCGTTCCGTCCCAGCAGCCACCACTTCCTTCGCCTCCAATAACTGGGCCTGTAAACCAGGCCTGGTCGGCCTGCGGCGCTCCAGGTCCCTCAAAGTGTCTTCTGCTTTCATTAGATCATTCAGCACAGTCGTTCGAGCATTCGAGAACCTGCCCAGGCACACCCCTCTCACCACCACTTTCATTGCATCCCATTCAATAGACCTACTCGCTGCCGTGCCCTCATTCACACCAAAATAACTAACAATGCCCTGCCGGACCGCATCCTCAAACACAGAGTCCTCCAGCGTCTCCGGCCGAAGCCGCCATGTCGGTATCACTGAGCGCTCCCTCTGCCACTGAATGTGCACCAATAGGGGGTTATGATCGGATATAGTCCTAGCTAGGTATTCCGCATGGGTAATCAATGGGGATAGAGTGCTCCCGCAAAGCACCGAATCAATCCTGACATGCAGATCATGGAGAGCGGAATAAAAGGAGTAATCCCTGGTTCCCCTGTGCCTCTCCCTCCAGACATCCAGCAGCCCCCACCGTTCTTGCCAGTCCCTCCTGTGCGCGGCCAGCCTGCGCACAGGAGAGTCCACTAGGGGGGGATGGGACCTATCCAGAGCCACATCCGTAATCGAGTTGAAATCCCCTCCTAGCACTATCGGACCCGCCAGGAAAGAGGCCAAGGACCCCGAGAGGCTATCAAAGTACCGGCCTTGGTCAGTGTTCGGTGCATAAACACAACAGAATACCACATCGCGTCCATATAACCTCCCCTCCACCGCTACAAACCTACCCTCCGGATCCACCACCTGGTTCAGCACTTGAAAGGGTATCCCCGCCCTCACCCAGATCAAAACCCCCCTGGCGTACGCCGAATAGGTGGTGCCAAAGACCTGGCCCCGCCATCTTTTTTGCAGGGCAGCGCACTCTTTTTTGGTGAGATGGGTTTCCTGGAGCATAGCTATCTGAATCCCCCTGCGTACCAGGAATGCATGCACTTTGTGACGTTTTACCATAGTCCGCAACCCCCGGACATTCCACGTTAGGCACTTCAGATTAGGTAATGTCCCCATTCCAGTCCCGTGCAGTCCGAATCAAAAGACAACGGTCAATGCCCCCCCCAATGCAGTTGCCCCCCCCCAAACAGCCCCAAAACTGAAACATACCCCAAACCCCACACCCCAGGACAGAGCACACGAACCCGATGGCCGCCCCCATCCAAACCTTAACCCAACTTCTCGCACACTTATCCTGTGGTCTCCACCACAGTCGGCCTTAAGGGCCTAGGAGGGTGAGTCGCCGCCGACCCCAGCAAGCGGAGCCCGCGTCCCGCTCATCATCCCCACCAAGTCATTCAGCTCCCCCACCCGGCAACCCGCCTTCAAGCGACAGGATATCATCCTACCATGAAGTCCCGATCTAATCCCAAGTCTATCTCAGCCGCAGATGATATCATCCGAAGTCTGTGGGGTAACATCTGGCCCCTTCTGGCTCTCCGCCTCCGAAAGTTCCCCTCCTGTTCTGCTGCCTTCCCCACCCGAGTCCGTTTCGGTCCGTACACTGTTCTGCTGTGACCCTGTTATGGCCGCCGTCGCTGCAAGGGCATCCCTCTTCTCCGCCGCCATTTGAGCCTCCCGTTTCTCCCGCTGGCGCCTGTTGCGGGACCTGATGCGTTGCGATTGCCGCACCCGGGGCTGCTTGGGCTGGTCCCGCCGACTTTGGTGCGTTCTGTCCGTCCCCGCTCTGTACAACTCTAGCCATTGCCAGACCTCATCCGGAGTCTGGAAAAAGTGTGTGGTGCCATCCATGATAATCCGCAGCTTGGCCGGGTAGAGCAAGGAGTACTGGATGCCTTCCTCCCTGAGCTCCTTCTTTACAGCGAGGAACGAGGCCCTGTCCTTCTGGACCGCCTGTGTATAGTCCGGAAAAATCGTCACCTTGCTGTTCTCCACCTCATAAGGGCCCGACATCCTGGCCCGCTGGATGAGGAGATCTCGGTCCTTGTAGTGGAGGAGCCGCACCACCATCGGTCGGGGGGGGCGGCCAAGCCCCGGAGGGCGAGCGGGCACCCGGTGAGCACGCTCCAAAGTGAAAAATGGAGTAAGCCCCTCCGGCGCCACCACAGTGCGGAACCAGTTCTCCATGTAGGCCACCGCGTCCTCCCCCTCAATCCGTTCCGGCAGGCCTACTACCCGCACGTTGTTCCGCCTGTTACGGCCTTCGGCATCCTCCGCCCTCCGCTCCAAAGTGTCCAGTCGAGCCAGTATGTCTGTGATCCTGTGCTCTGCGGTCACCACCGAAGGCTTCAGGTCCAGCAACAGTTGATCATGGTCCTTGACCCGATCCGCCAGCTTCGCGTGATCCGCGCGTAGCAGCCCCAGGCCCGTGGCCACTTGGGCAATGTCATTGTGTAGCGCCTCCTTCGTGGAGGTGATCGCCTCAAGGATGGCATCCAAGCGCCGGTTCAGCCGCTGTTCCTGGTCAGGCTCCGGGGAGGGACTTCCATTCAGTGGGGTCGACGTTGCCGAGTCCCCCTCGCGGCTCCCGGGCGTCGATCCTCCGATCGCCGCCATGTTAGGGCACCGCGTCACAGATCCAGTCGTCCGTCCTGCTGGCACGGCTGTGGGTCCGCCCCGGTCTCCAGTCACCAGACAGTACTACGTCCCCACCGACGGTCTCAGGAGCAATGGCCAGGTGGATGGGCTCCGTTCCGTCACCCCCCTGCAGCCTGCGGGGGGGGGAGGATGAGTCTTAGGGCGGTGGCCAGCGAGGGTTCCCGAGCTCCTGGGTGGATCGGGTCAGCGTCCCCTGATCTCAGTGCACAGCACCGCCAATTCTAGTGCTTCGGGCAGCCGAGTGCCGGATCTCTTGCCACTCGGTGACAACTTGGCTCAGGGCTGGAGTTCGGGACCGTCCGACCTCCTCGCCGCCATCTTCTTCTCACCCTCGGCAACACCTCGGCCGCCTCTTCTCTCGATCTTCCCAGGGCCCGCAGTCCCCCAGCGATTCTCCGATTATGCCCAGCTGCCCCCTCACACTTCAGAGGGCAGGTACGTCGTTTTCGGGTCGCCTAGGGTCCCAAAAACAGGAGAATTAGCGGGATTCCGCGCGGAGCTGCGAGCTCACGCCGCCATCCCGATCGGCGTCCAAGCCACGCCCCCAGAAACCATATTCATCAACTAAAATTCTTGAAAATATTTTAGCCTTCCACTTCAGTCAAATAGTGACACACCCACCTAGCAGATCACACTCTTGGCATGGCTTTCACCCACAGCATGGTCACCACAAAGACCACAGGGGCAATCGGAATACCATCCTGTGGAGAGGTGTGGCTCACTGGTTAGAGGCAGCAGACCAGGAAGCAGAGAACGGCCCGGGACCAGGGTTCAATTCCCGACGCGGCAGGGTCGTGGACCAGGGGTCAACGGACTCGATAATTCTCGCCTCCGTGCCTACTCTAACCGGGGAACACACTCGGTAACTCTGGGCATTGTTTGCCTCATCTCTACAACGGCCCCCCACAGACGCCGGGGATGCCTGGTTTCACCCTGGAGATACCCAGAAAGGGACCATCTCACAGGGAAAACCAGGACGGGTTCCCCAGCGGTCTACAGTGCCAGGACACTCGGGTAGAGTAACAGTGCTCTTTACAAGAATCCCACATTACATTACATTACATCCTGAACCTCATAACAAGCCATATCCAAAAAATATTTCAGTTAGACACCGTAAATACTAATGTGTTCAAGGAAATGTACAAAGCTGTTGATTCAGACAACCAAGCGTTTGTTAGGAACTATTGAAGTTTAAAACAAAAGGCTGCATCATTTCTCAGAGGCAACCAATGGTTAAGTAAGAAACATGCACAGTTAAATAACTGAAATGAGTATGGCTCAAACACATTCCAAATCCAATGAGATCAGTGAAAAAGCATCAAAGGGGCTATTATACGTCCACCAAGGTAAAAAAAAACACCTTTGCCAAATGCATAATTGAAGCCTAAAAGCAGACAAGTGAAATCTGTTTGCATAGTCAAAGCTGTAAGCAAATCTTTATCCTGACTGAACCAGCGGTCCCCTTCCTCTCCTCCAATGCTCCTTACCAGCAAATAAACTAACATCATTCAAACCCATGACACCAATGAGTGTCCTAAATCAGGGCGAAAAATTTAGTCTGTCTAATCTACTGGCAGAACAATACACTATGTCCTGTTTAAAAAATCTTTCCATTTCCAGCGCCAGACATCAGGAACTTAATTAATGCATTACGCTTAACAGCTGTTGTTTTATGCACACTGAAACACAACCATCACCTCACTTCTGAAGAAACCGAGGGCAGGCAATCCGTTCACATCAGGTATTACCTGATACCAAATTTTCACACATTACATCACTCATGACATGGTCAGTGATATCACTCATGACATCTATGATGACATCATCCAGTGAGTGTAAGTATTTTCCAAGAGTTTGATTGTTAAACATATATACTAAGGCTGTATGGGTGAGTGAGGGGATGTGGGAGTTTTTGTTTGGATGTGAGCATGGGTATGTAAGTGGCTGTGTGAGTGCTTGTGTGGTTAAGTTAGTGGCTGTGTTGAGAGACTGTATAGGTGTGTGAGTAGGTTGTATGGGTGAATAAGTGGGTGTGTGAGAAGCTGTATGGGTGAGTGACTGGATATATGAGTATCTTTATGGGTGAGTGAGTGGGTAAGCTAGTGGCTGTATGGGTAAGTGAGTGTGTTTGAATAACTGCATATGTGAGTGGCTGTATGGGTGACTTAATGAGTGGGTGTGTGAGTGACTATTTGTGAGTGAGTGACGGTGTGGCTCTATGGATGAGGGAGTGGTTAGGTGAGTACCAGTATGGGTTTGTGAATGGTTATGTGAGAGGTTGTGTGAGTGGGTGTATGAGAGGTTGTATGGGGTAGGAGTGGGTGTGACTGGTTCTGTGGAGGATGCAATCAGTCAAGTCATCAATGATGTAACTGACCACGTCATGAGTTATGTAATAAGTGAGGTCATAAGCATTGCATTGTGGGTGCGTAAGTTATAGTTTCCTCACGTAACTATAACTTCTGAATTTCAATGATTTTGTACGAGTGAAACCTGAGTTTAAGTATAACGTCCTTGTAACCTTTGGGGTTTTTTATCAGTGAATGTCTACGTTTTTAAAGTTCTATTTACTAACTGTAACGTCCCCTTAACCTTTGTCTTTTTCAGGAAATTTCTATGGTTTCATTTTTTTTTTATATCCTAACTGTAACCTACCTGTGTGTGAGTGAGTGTATGAGTGCCTTTGTGGGTCTGCGAGTGCCTCTGCAGGTCTGTGAGTGGGTGTGAGCACCCGTGTACGTCTGTGAGTGTGTGAATGGTGCAGACATTTTGGGCATTTGCATACTTAGGGTATTTAAAAGGGAGAATCATTAACTCTGCTCTAACTGTCCGACGATGAGAAAGAAATCTATCTTTACAATCACCCCATATCAGATTGTGCTCCAGTAGATCAGTGATCCAGTCACCTCCATTAAGGATTTCAGATCATTTTTCTATGTGACACACTTGCTCTGTTTTCGCCAAACCCAAGAAGTTAGGATCGTTTGTGCTTTATTGAAGTGGAGCTTTCACTGGGTCACCTGCTATATTTATATTTGTAAGTGCTTCCCGTTGAGGTTTAATTTCTGTGAAATGCACACCAGGGCCTGAATGGAATATCTTTTTTTTCCAATAAGAGTCTCCAGATTTGCCAAAAATGTCTGCCCAACTAGAGTACTTTCATCTGGTATGAAAGCCCTGTCAGCCTGGACTGGAAGGCCTTTTTGACGTAGCAACAGTGGGCAACAAATTGTATTTCTGTGTCTGCACTACAGCTACCAGAAACCCATGCCTGGACGGCACTTAGGGGGGCGGGGCTACAGAGCTTTGAAGGGCGCATTCTTCAGCACAGAACGCGCCCTGGTGAGGATCAGGGCTAGAGTGGGTCTGCCTGCAGTCGATCAAGGCCGGGCTGGGCCACCCCACCTCGTTCTCTGACTATTCCTAACCAACATGGGTAAGCGTAAAGCTGCACCTAATATCATTCCTAATTCCTCTTGTAACAGCACTACCACTTTTATCAATGAAATGTGATTTGTATGAATGAATGAATGAATGAAATGTGATTTGTAACCGCGCAGCTAAGCCCAGTGGGCGTCAAGGTGCCTAGCTCAATATATAGCGGAGTCAACCATGTGACGGGAACTTACTGGTAGGCTTTAATGAAACACCAGGTTTTGAGGGTTTTCCTAAAGAGGTCCAGTGAGGGCTGAGATTTGATCTCCAAAGGAAGTGAGTTCCATAGTTGGGGTGCCAAGATGGAGAATGCCCTACTTCCCCATCTTACCTTCCTAGAACGGGGGACTACCAGTTGATTCAGCTCTGAGGGGCGAAGACATCTGCTGGGTACGTAGCGGGTAAGCAGAGACCCAAGAGCATCAAAAGGGCCTGCCATGAGGGCACTGTAAGTAAGGCAGAGGAGTTTAAAAGACACCCTAAAGGTGATAGGGAGCCAATGAAGGCTCTTCCTTGCCATAGTAGCAGATGTGAGCCAGGGAAGGGCCAGCACAAATCGTGCAGCAGCGTTCTGCACCACCTGCAGACGCTGCAGAAGACACTTGTTGGCCCCAGCGTAGAGAGAGTTGCAATAATCCAGCCTGCAGCCAACAAGAGCAGTCACAATCTGCTTGCGTGCCTGGGGGGGGGGAGGTAATGAAGGATTCTTTTGAGGGTCCTGATAACACCCTAACAGGTGGAAACTGTCCTGTTTACCTGAAGCTCCATAGAGAACGAGGTGTCAAAGATGATGCCGAGATTCCTGGCAGATTGGGTGGGAGTGGGGCAGGTGCCAAGAGATGAGGGCCACCACTCGCCCGACCACACGTCCTGGTCCTTGCCAAAGACCAGGACCTCTGTTTTGTTTCCGTTCAACTTTAGGGAGTTAAGAATCATCCACTCTGCAACAAACTGCATGCAAGACCTAAAGTTGGACGCTGATGTACCCACAGAGTGGGCCAGTGACACCATAATCTGCGTGTCATTGGCGTACGACACCACCTCCATCCCCTGTGATCTTACTAATCTCGCAAGGGGGGCCACATAGATATTAAACAGGGTCGGTCTCAATGCCGACCCCTGTGGCACCCCACATTGCAATGATTTAACAGGGGAGAGGAAATCGCCGAGCATCACTCCTTATGGCCCACTCCAGAATACAATAGTATTCTGGAGTGGGCCATAAGGGTTGTCACTAAAGAAATTGCACAGGCGGAATGTAAATTTTCGCTGGAGTCCATGGGCGCATGTAGTCCTCATGCTACATTAGGCCTAACTGTAACTAGCCCCAGCCTGTCGTGGTGTTAGAGTGCATCCTTGTGAGCACATACAACTGAGTTTTGCCCCCGATTGCCGATCTTCTATTGCACCAGCGGCTAAAAAGGGAAAAATAGCCACTAAACTGGTGACAACAAACAGACAAAAGGTATTATGTGGGGCTGCTTTTGCTGAGCCCGCTCCCGCCTCTGTCTCTGATACAATCGACCCATTGCATTTGAGATAGCATTGTGATAACTTCATTACAATTCAGAAAAGATTATTTGCAAGTGAATATATATAGCATTTGGATGATATTGTGACATTTCGCCTTGCTGCCTGATTCTCAAATGCTCCAGTCTCTAATGTTTCAGCTTCTGAGTAACAGATAGGAAAAGTGCAACAGGCAATACCTCCGACCTAACAGCGAAGTGTTGTGTGCATACACTCTTTTCACACAACACACAACATATGTACAGATGAATCATGTTCATAATACACCAAGTCAAGTCCACTGGCCTGCCCTCCCAGCAAGCCCAAAGTAAATTTAGGGGTCAAGAATTTATCGCAGTATCTGACACAAGTGACGGCCTCAAGGAGCATCCAACTGAATCTTCCATTTTCTGCTGGGTCATGGCGGGCGTACCACTACTCAGAGACAATGAAGAGGAAGCAGTAGAACAATTAACTAATAAATGTATCCATTTGCTGTCTACTGAGAGATTTTGATACAGTGAATAGTAACAAGATTCTCATGACTGGGTGAGTCCATCTATTAACCACCTACCCAGAGACTACATCATCTTCAATTTCAGGAACCCCATCTATGTAAGGAACCTCTTAGCATATATAAACTATGGTTTTATTAATCAGGGGAACATTACAACTCTACCATGGGGTGCTTTTACGAACCTCCGATTTCTCATGCCGTTTATAACAAACAAAATGGCCTTACTGGGGATACAAGTAGAACTGGAGGGCTCTGGGAACACTTGTACGCTAATAGGCCTTGGTTGTCTAATTGGAAAAATCAAAATAGCGTTATTATGGAGGGCAAACCTCCCTCCTTCCTGCCAAGATTGGGCTACACTAAGCTGTCCAAGACATGCAAACATATATAGCCTTATGCCAAAGAAGGGGTTCATGAATGATTTGTGCTCTTTGAGGAAACCTGTATACAAACAATTGTTTCTGCTCTTGTGCCAAGACAGTATTTTGTAATTTTATTGACACATTTGTTTGCCTGCTATTGTTACGGGTCTTCTCTTGGGCAGTATTACCTTTAAAATAAATACAGCATGCGATAACAAAAAAAGAAAAATCCACCAGGAATACTGATAATTGTCAATTTGCTAATTATTGGAGAAGATCATTTCCTGGCATCTTTAATCCAAAGAATGCAGTTGTACATCCAAGATATGGCAGATTTTTTTAAGCCTATCCAAGGCAGCCAATGGTTTGCTGATTATACAGTCTAATTAGAGTGGACATGAGGAGCTTGTATGCCATAATGCTACATGAGTGTGGGCTTTAAACATATGATCAGCACAATAAAGTGCAGCATACAAAGATGTTACTAGATCTGGTATACATCTGCCTTATTAAAAAAAATCTACTTTACTATGATATGTGCCGGCAAACCTGTGGGCCATTCATTCCTGCCCTGCAGAGGGCTGGTAGGAAGAAGTTGTTTGGGAAGATACAAATTAGATTTCTAATGAAAAAGTCCTATGCTTGGGGTACATAATTGACCCGTTCGTCATCTGAGAAGGAACTAAAAGGAATATACGTAATACTATGAATAATTGAATGAAAACATCCTGAATTTGCGTTCCACAAGATATAAGTACAAGTAAGTGCCCCTCCCTGGTGAAGGTCTTTATTGAAGGACAACTCGAAACTACATTCAATTTGAAGTAGAACACAGCGAACAATTGATTGAATGCAACAAGTTTCCATCATAGAAATAGAATGTAGGATATGGAGAATTTGAGGATTAAAAGCAGCTCAACAGATATCTTTGCACAGCCACTTTAAAGTGCCACAGAAATCTATTTCTTGGCTGCAGATGCCAGAGTTTGATTTCATACCTGCATTAAATATAAGGCAAGGGAGAATGCATTGCACTCCAATGTACTGTGGAATGGAACATGTGACTGAAATCTAGAAGAATGACATGTGGAAATACTTGTTGTTTGCACTCTTCAATGTCTCTCTAAACAATTGTATATTGGAAGTACAAAATGTCAGCTCAAGAAAAAAGTATTTTAGAATTTGCGTGCAGTCAAAGAAAGATTTCTTCCATCCAGTTGCATGACCTTATGACAGTCAATAAAACGTTGAGATACATGGCACAAAATAACAATATGTGAATGGACCTCTGCTTTCAAGGTGCTAAAATATATTTTGCAGTAAGGAGAGGTAGAAGGTTTGATTTTTGGAGCACGTGGAAGAATGATTTAGCCTACTATTACTGGGGCTAAGGTTACAGTTATCAAATAGTTACTATACAGCTTGATATTGTCTGTATTTGGGTGATCATGCATGAGGTGATATCTTCTACTTCATAAACCTTTAGCACCCTTTCAGCATGATCTCTTACATTAGTTGAAGATTCAGTTATCATTGCGGGCAGAAGTAAGATGAGAGTGCCCCTCATCGTTATTTTCATGGCATCAGATAGAGTGCCATTCAAAGGTACCTTAGCGGGTGGGCTAGAAGAAAATATTTCTTAAGGCGATATGGCCAATGTTCAATTATACAAGAAATAGATTGAGGGCCGTCTCTGTGTTAGGGAAGGACATTGCTAGTTTCATTGACTGCTTCGTTTGAATCACAGGAGAGACTATACCAGGGCCTTCTAGCAGTATAGCTAAAGGAAGAATCTATGTTCATAATCAAGCCTGTGACGTTTCCTCTGACACACTTCTCCCTTACAGTGGCGGTTCCTCGATAGGAGCGGAGAAGCGTTGCCCCTCTCCAACTGCTGCACAGAAAGCTGTAAAAATAAAATAAATAAAATAATTAAATGATTTTATAACCATTTTATTTTTCTATCTTTCTGCCGAACGGGGAGAGAGGGCGGGGCCTGTGCATCATTGCTCCTGATTGGCAGCAATGAGGAGTGGCCTCTTCAGTTTGAAATGTGCATGTCTGTTTGGCCGGCTCGCTTGCTACAGCCAGCCTGACATGCGCAATTCAAACTTTCCAACGGGTTGGAGTACAAGCACTGGCCTACAGTGTCTTTCGGAATGGTGAGGCAACCTGCTCCAGCCAATGCAGATGCTTAACTCATGCTACCTAACAGCATATGAGCAGCAACTGGATTGGATAAATTAGTTTGCTTTTGGACGAAACCTCGTGGTCCGTGGAGTTGGAGCCACAGACTGGAGGACATGAGGCTAAATTAAGTGAAACTTTTATATATATTTTTTTTAAATGTGGTGTCTTCCTGACTCGCGATATATTTTTATTGTGTTTTGTGTGGCTCTGTTTCGGATTGTGACTATGTGTGTGTGTGTTTCTAAAACACTTGCAACAGAAGCTGTCGGAGAAGGCTTTCTTCACCCCAGCTCATGAAATATTCAATACCAGTCCAACATCAGTCCTGCTTATTCTGTCTTGTAACAAAGGGTGTGGGCATCGCCCATATTAGGGTTGTGTTTTTTTGTAAAAAAGAAACAATTTCGTCATTTAAATATTTTGCAACCCATTTAGGCGTCTTTCTTTTCTGCTTTGTTTTTCTCTTTTTTTTCATTTTTGTGATTTTTTTTTTTTATGTACTGCAAAGTTTGGAACCTGAGCTTGTTTATCTACTATTATAATTGTAAAAATGTGTTGTCTTCCATTATGGATTCTATCAAAGTTCATGCTGGCAATACCATCTATATCTTTTATATATTCTATCCCTAGATATTTTATTCTTTCTTTCACTAATGGGTTTCCAGAGTTTGTATTCCACTCTAAGATTTCAGATTTAAATTGGTTCACAAGAGATCCTGAGACTTCCCCTAAGAAGGAATAAGGCGCAGGGTGGAATCGCGAGTCGTGAAATCCTCGAGTACTGCAGAGCCTTTCAATTTAAAAACCTAAGGAGAGGGGCGTGGCTAGCGGCCGAGCATGGCGGCAGCATGAAGTGGGAGCTCCTCACGGCGTAACGGCCTTCTGTAAAATCCGGTAACTTGATCCGTCACAAAGCCTGCCCGAAGCGGCGGCGCCTACTCAGGAACCGAAGCTGCACCTCCTGATCCAACCCCGGTGAAAATCGGTAGTCGAGAACTGCACTTTTCATCTAGTCCGAAGTGAGGCCTACAGCGAGAGGAAGACCCCGGCCTGGATTATCCATTCACACCGACGACAGTACAACCCGCTTGGGCTGAACACAGTAGCGGCGACCGACCCCTCCCGTGAGACGGACGGCATTACCCATCTGCCGGTGAAGGACTTTGTGGGGCAGTCCAGACTAGTAATTGAAAGCAGTGGCTTGGGCCATAAACATTCTAGAGAGCCAGGGAGGTGAAAGACCTGAGACCACTTCCACGAGAAGGACGGCCCCTTGGGACCCTCTTGGGCGCCATTTTGGAGTCGTAGTCCGCCTGCCTTAGGCGCCCGAGACCAGGAGCGGGCACCTACGGGACACAGAGCTACACAGCGACACTCTTGTCGAGGCTGCCCTTGATACACTCGCTGGCCTGCAGACCCCACATAACAACGAGCACCTGAACAATACCCTGGGGCGGCACTGTCGCACCGACATCTTGGGAACACACGGCCTCGCATAATGGCGGGCAAGGGGACCAGAAGCTCGTCAACACAGGCGAAATTGGACAAGTTTGCTTATAGCCAACAAGGACACTCGCAGGTTAACGGCCGACACTCCACAGGTGCAACACCAGACGTGGAGGGCAACAAAAAAGTGACGCTGGAGGACATTATGAAAACTCTTTCGGAGGTAAAAACGACGGTGGGCTCCATTTCCTCTGAGGTCACTCTGCTGAGGGCGGACTTTCAAAAAATCACCGAGAGGGTTTCGCAAGTGAAAGTGGTTACGAAATCACTTATCCAGGACACCTCAGAACTACAAGTGGCTATGGAACGTATGGAAAAAGTCACAAAACTGTTACGTGACAAGTTGGACGACCAGGAAGGGCGTTCCCGCAGAAACAACGTTCGCATTCTTGGCCTGCCGGAAACAGAGGGGAAAGGAGCCATGGACCTCTATGTCGAGGACCTCATAAAAAATAAACTGCAACCTAAAGGTCTGTCCCATTTTTTCTCCGTTGAGAGAGCGCACCGGGTCCCGGGTGGGACGCCTCAGCCAGGTGCGACACCGCGACCTGTATTGGCTAGGTTATTCAACTTTAGGGACAGAGACGCCATCTTGCAGGCGGCAAGGGTTTCTCCACCGGTCAAAATCCAGAACTCTACTTTAGCCTTCTTTCCGGATTATACGGCTGAGGTAGCCAGGCGCCGGATGTCCTTCACGGAGGTAAAGAAAGCACTGCGAGACAAGGGCCTGCAGTATTCCATGTTGTTCCCCGCCAAATTGCGCATTGTGGCTGAAGGAAAGGCGTGGTTCTTTGATACGCCAGAAGTGGTGCGAGAATGGCTCGACGGGTGGAGGCAGACAGGACAGCAACAACATCCACACAGAGAGCGGCCACATCATCGCAATGATAAACAAGCGGACGGCCAGCATGCCCGACCTTCACACCAAACGGAGGCTTCTGGACTGGACTCTGATCTAGAAAGGGACCCTCTTGACTCTGGACAGCTGGCTTCGATCTAGAGGTGAACTCTACAGGGGTACATTTATGTGCAACACCAGGCTCCGGAGTGACTAAGCTGAGTAGGGTGGGCATTAGCCGGTGCCTACAGGAGACTCTCCAACCCCACGAGCAAGTAACATAGTTGGGAATGGGAAAATGCACTCTGCCAAGTTGGGGAAGCGGGCGGGGAATGGTCCGTGGAGCAGGGGAGCAGGGTGGGGGGCTGGGGGGGTTGTTTCGTTGTTAAAACTGTTATATTTTGTCATCATGTCTACTCTATGGTACACCACGCTGCTGCAGGTCACACACTTATGGTACACTATCACACAGTGCCACTTTTGGATTGGGAGCGACAGCCGATTGCCCGTTTCACTGACTACACGTCCCAATGGCTCAACAGGTACAAGCAATGCCCAGTGAGGGCGCGACAGCAGTAACTGATGTGCCTCCGTTCCGGGTGTTGACGTGGAATGTTCGGGGTTTGGGGGATAAAATCAAAAGAGGTCTCGTCTTGCAGGCGATCAAACGTCAGAGACCTGATCTGGTGCTACTCCAGGAGACGCACCTTGCAGGGTCCACGTGTAAAGCACTCAACAGGCAGGGATATGTTATGGCGGTACATTAAGAATTTACATCGGGCTCCAGGGGCACTGGGATACTCATGAAAAAAACATCGTCCTTTCTTATAGGGGGACACAAACTAGACGACCAGGGTCGCTTCACGGCGCTACATGGACAATGGGAGGGTCGGCCACTGAAGGTGGTCTCAGTATACATTCCCCCGGCGCTTCACTCAACAGCACTGCCAGCACTTGGTAAATTTCTCCTAGACCTCCCGGAGGGGGACACAATAATTGGGGGAGATTTTAACGCCGTAATGGACCCGACACTGGACACTTTGCCCGTGCGTACTCGCTCGGGTGGTTCGGCCACACTTCCCGACTTTGTAGAGGCGATGGGCCTTACAGATGTATGGCGACATTTACACCCAACGACCTCACATTTCACATACTACTCTGCGGTACATAGGAGCCTTTCACGAATCGATTATTTCCTATTCCAGGGGCTGGGTTTAGGTTTAGTGGACAAAATGGAAATTCTACCCAGGGGTATTTCTGACCATTCTCCGATTTCCCTTTCGCTTACCACCAGGGGAAAGAAGAGTGCGAGGACCTACCCACTGTATCCCAATTATTTGAAAATCCCTGAGATACGAAAAAAGCTTAAGCGAGCCACTGTACAATACTTTGCCGAAAACGAGGGGACCATTTCTTCGCCCTCTATCCTTTGGGAGGCCTACAAAACTGTTCTGAGAGGGGAGGCGATTGCAGCCATTACAGGTCATAAAAGGGATTTGAGACAGGAGCTCATGGAACTAGAACTCACACTCCACAACGCAAATATCACCCACATGTCGAACCCCACACCGGAGACGACACACCTGCTGCAACTCCGCCAACAGCAGTACCATGATCACCTCAAAACGACCGTCCAAACTCAACAGGCGAGCACGCTTCATAGGGTATATGATGTAGGAGACAAAGCCGGGAAAATGCTGGCATGGCTGGACAAGAGAGGAGGTAGCAACAGAGGCATACAGATGCTATACACACACGATGGTCAACTACAGAAACACCCTGAACACATAGTGCACACTTTGGCGGACCACTTCCAACACATATACACCCCAGACCGTGACGTCACTGCACAGACAGCGATGCTCTCCCTAGAAAATATCGTCATCCCTACACTCACACAAGAGACGCAACAAGACTTAGATGCTGACCTTTCGGAAGAGGAAATTCTATTGGCGATCCAGAGCTTGCAATCGGGTAAAGCGCTGGGCCCCAATGGCCTGCCTGTGGAATGGTACAAGGCGATGGCTCCCGCGCTGAGCAGACCATTGCTAAACATGTATAACGACAGCCTTGACAGGGCGGCTCTGCCGCTTGACCAACGCACTGCCACCATAGTGGCTATCCCCAAACCGGGCAAGCTGCCGACTGCGTGCACCTCCTACCGCCCCATTTCCCTGCTCAATGTAGAGGCTAAAATTCTTGCTAAGATTCTGGCCAGCCGACTTACACACCATCTTAACACACTGATTCACCCTGACCAATCGGGCTTTATGCCACACAGGAGCACGGCCAGGAATTTGAGAAGGGTTCATGGGGTACTGGCACGCGCGCACCTCCTTAATGAGCCAACAGTGATCCTCTCCCTCGATGCCACTATGGCCTTCGACTTAGTGGAATGGGAATACCTGTTCGCAGTGCTTACCCGTATGGGCTTCGGACCAAAATTTCAGGCATGGATACGCCTGCTGTACACACTGCCAGTGGCACAGGTGGTCGCTAATGGACACATCTCAGCGTCTTTCCCGCTGAGGCGGGGGACGAGACAGGGGTGCCCATTGTCTCCGTTACTGGAGCCTTTAGCAATCCTGATCAGAGCTACACCGCTGTTTCGAGGGATCACGTGGAAAGAGGGATGGGAAGATAAAATCTCCCTTTATGCCGACGACATGCTCATTTACATGGTTGACCCTGAGGCTGGAATTCCTGCCTTACTACAGCTTTGTAACACACACGGGGCGGCATCGGGTTACACACTAAACTGGACTAAATCTGTGGTATATGTACTCCAGGGCCCCGAGCCATTATTACGGGAAGACTGCCCCCTGACCTTAACAACGTCCTCCTTTAAATATCTGGGTATACACATCACAAGAAGCGCCGCCGACTTCTATAATGCAAATTTAAAGCCCCCTCTAGAGCGTCTGAAAGCAGATGTCAAACGCTGGGCGACTCTCCCCTTGACCCTCCTGGGGAGGGCGGCTTTATACAAAATGATGGCACTTCCCAGGTTTTTGTATGTTTTGGAGAACACCCCGCACTTGGTTGCACCACACTACTTCAAACAGATTGCAGCGCTGGTCTCCAGCCTCCTCTGGAACAATGGTCCAGCACGTATCGCCCATGATAAGCTGGTGAGGAGTTGGTACGGAGGAGGGATCGCATTGCCCAACGTCCAACTGTACTACTGGGCGGCCCAGCTTAAGATCATTAACCTCTGGGTACATGCCTCACGTGACGATCCGGCGTACAAGGCTGATTGGTCACAACTAGGGACAGACGGCATGCTCTCAGTCCTGTATAATAAAGCCCAAGTCAGACAACTGATCGGCCCGACGCTCCACACGGCTACGTTGTGGCACAAGGCACAGGCACGATTGGGTTGGGCGGGCAAACTTACCAAGCTAACGCCACTGTGGGATACCAAGTTGTTGGGTAACCTTAGAACATGTAAAGGGTTTACACAGTGGGATCGCATAGGAATCTCCACGGTGGGGGACCTGTGGGACAAGGGCACGGTGATTGCTCTGCTGCTTTAACAGCAATATGGGCTGGGCCACACCGAGACATTCAGATACATACAGATAAGTCACGCACTACTCCAGGCGATTCCGCAGGGCACTGATCTTCCAGAGTCGTCACCGTTCGAGGACAGGCTACTGACCGAATTTATGCCACAGAGCGCTACTTCCCTTACCTATAAAAAGTTGGTCAACAATCTGGTAGATCCCACAATACAGCTACAGGGGAGATGGATAAGGGAGATAGGGGAGGTTGATGAGACGGAGTGGAATGAGGCACTCGCCTCACCGAAGGAAGTGGGTATATCGGCAAAATTTAGGCTCGTACAACTTAAAATTCTACACCGAGTCTATTACACGAGGACACTACTGCACAGGATACAAAGGGTGCCTCACCCATTTTGCTTCAGGGGATGCGGGGAGGAGGGGACTCTATACCACACCCTGTGGGAATGTCCACTGATACAGGAGTATTGGAAACAAGTTTTGCGTACAGTTTCTCAAGCAATTAAAGCATCAGTCCTACCTGAACCTCGTAAATGCCTATTGAACATTTGGGACCCCAATGATTTAGACCGATATGGGCAGTTGTGGGTCACATTGGCCATTACAGTAGCAAAGAGAGACATTGCGCAAAAATGGGGTGCTCAGGATCTGCCTACAGCGGCGAGATGGGCCAAGAATATGGACATGCTGATGGTAATGGAAAGAGCAGTGTATGTACTTAGGGCAAGCCCCAGGAAATGGAATAAGATCTGGGCTCCCTGGAACAATTACAGAGGGGACATCTGTGAACCTCTGCCAGAGGACGAGGATTTGGACTCCGAGGAGGAGGATGATTAATAGGGTGGATGTTTTGCCTTTTATACATTGGGCTATCGTACAACAGCTTCTATTTGGGTACCGAACTGTGAAGATCTTTTTATAGACTGCTCTAAGTGGAGGTGTGCAGTGGACACACGTTATATGATGACAAATACGTTGATTTTTATACCTTAGTTTTCATTGTTTGTTATTTTTTCTGCTTTGTTAATCCCAGTCTAACTGTGACCATAACTTATCATGAAGATTAGTTTCGAGGGGGGCGCTTTAGTTAGAACTGATACAAATTACTGTTGTTCCAAACGCTGCACTGGGATAGATTACTGCTATGACGTTTGAATACATGATTGAACATCGTCCAGTACAGCTTTTAACTAAGCATCACCATACTTTGCTACCAGTATACTATGTAATGAGATCGAAATGCATCCTTTTACGAAATTGTGTGTTTCAATGATGTCTTTATGTCAATAAAGATTTTCAAAAAAAAAAAAAAAACCTAAGGAGACTACTGGTTAATTGGGAGTCATGGCTGGCATATATGAAATCATTTTCTTTGTAAATTTGGTCATCCCAAATATTTAAAAAAGATCAAACTAAAGACTTTGAGATCAGCTGCAAAAACCTGGTTCGGAGTAAGAACAACCCTAAAAATTCCTTACTACAGCAAGTATGCACCAATCTGGGACTACCCAGGTACCCCTGAATGTCTAAAAGACAGACTAGTGACCCCCTTGAGAGAGGGAAACATAAAGGAACTGGGGACAGTTAATTGAAAACAGAATCATAGACTGGGAGAACCTAAACAAAAAGACTCTAGGAACGCTAGCGAGATTCAAATACTACCAACTCAACAGTTGGATAAAAGACATAAAAGAAAATCTACAAGGGATGACTATATTGGAAAAAAAAGTTGTTGAGCACAAAGCCCTTTAAAAAGGAACTATCGTTTTGGTACTGGGCACTTATAAGACCTGGTGAAACTGAAAACAAAGCCCCGAAGGAAATCTGGGGACAAGCCTTGTGAGATATGGACATCCACCAATATTGGCAAATCTCAATGGCAATCTGTTGGCGTGTTGTAAAATCCACTCCACTGAGGAAAAATCACCTGTTCAGGGCACATAGATCATACTGGACACTGAAAAAGCTGACCAAGATCAACAGTAATAAGGTAAAAAGGTGCCCCAAATGTGGGGAGGAAAGAGCAGATGATTTGCACATGTTCCGGTACTGCATACAGCTGGAGGAATTCTGGAGACAAACGGGTAAGACTCTATCCGAGATGCTGGAACAACCATTAGATATAAGCATGGAAGCAGTTATTTTTGGGATTAGTCCACAAAATATAAATGATCCCACAATGAATAAAGATCAGGAAAATATCTTCCTATTAATACTGCTAGCCAGAAGAGAGAGATGCATCAAATGGGTGAAAGATATACTACCAACACATAATGAGAGGCTGATTTCCATACGAAGGTGTACAAATTAGATACACAAGGGGAAAAAGAGCAAGAGGTTTACATTTTGGAATATTTGGGAACAATACAATCAAGTGAACAACAGTATGTCCAATGATTAAGGCAATGGCAACCACGATTTCCAGCTGGGCCTTGAACTGAGTAGTCATTATGACTAGCTCCCCCTATCCAACAATCTTATGCCTGGAGACTGACAAAAAGGGGCCCTGGTGGACAAGGCTAGATGTTTCTTCCATACGATACTCTAAGGATCCGATACATTGGGAACAGATTGTTTAAAGGGGCCCCTGACTCCTCCGACTCCTAAAAGTTTGCTTGATTAGGACAAAAAAAATAAAAGAATTTGTTGTCTTTGTTATGTCTAGTGTTGGCTAATTTATGTGACATGTTATGATTGTGATGTAACCCGTGTGGCCTATGAAAATTGATTAACGGACTACTATGCAAACTAACACATTTTTTTTGATGAAATTAAATTGCAAAATTTTTTAGAAACAAAATATTTTTTTTTCAGTCACATTGAGTGTCGTGTGTGATTTGATTAAGTAGTCTGGTGATAAAGTATCAGTACTGGTATGCATGTTGTTGCTAGCGTATGAAGATTGGCCTAACCTTACTGATTATGTGCAAGAACCCTCTATTGTTGATAATAAAAGTCTCCAATTTTTGGCACTCCCTAGTAGGTTTCTGGCCTTACCCATATACTTATATTTTCCAGGTCCCACTGGCTATTCCTTAGACCTGATGAGACCCTCATACTTCTTGATGGGTCTAAACATTGTCAACATTGTTTCTAAACAAACTCTTTGACAGACCATAACACTGTGTGATGAGGCAACTCTGTACCTAGTCTAATAGAACTTTTCTGCGTGACTGTTTACATACCACCATACCTGCAATTTCTTACCGCTTATTTCACTTTATATTTGGCTGTGGTTGTTGCTCACGTGGGGGAGGGAGGGGGTCACCTTGCACAAATATTGTTTTAAACATAGGCTACGTAATGCGAAATAAGTGACTCAAGATGTAAATACATTTGCATTGCTACACTGAAAGCCTACTCTGAATTTGTCATGATAATAGAGTACAATGTTTGCAGTCATTTTTAGGGCTCGCAAGCAAAGCGAAAAGCCCTGTTGCATAGGGATTAAAAATGGACCTTGAAATTCCACACAGCTCGTGCGTGTGCATGTCCAAGGTCCATTTTGATTGGGCTTTGGGTGCGCGTAGTTTTTTAACAGAACACGCAATAGGCCATAGACGGTCGCGTAGCTCCGCCCATGGCCTATTGGTGTCTGTTACGCGCACCAAAGCCCATATGTCTTCAATTATCGTGCCCACACGGGCGCAATAATTGAAGACATATGCCTGCAGTGGTGCGCGCGCACCACTCGGAGGGTTATTTTTTTTTTTTTTGCAATAGTGATCTCGAAATCGATCGCTTTCAGTGCTGCTTGTTTAAGACTTGGCCCTGCTTGTGAAATTACACCACACTGTAACATGCCGTCCAAGGAGACACGCTTCCCTAGACCTCTCTGAAGAATCCCCAAACCCCGGCACAGCAGGGTCACGGTAGAGCCATGGAGTAGGAAAGAACAGTGGAAGACCCGAGGGCCTGTGCAGGAGGCGGAGTCCTGAGTCGCCACAAAAGGAAGGCTTCACGTTAAGTTGAACGCGTTTGACAGTCGCTTGATTTCCTGACCTGGATCAGGTATACTAATCTGGAAATGTACCTGGAATGGAGGGATAGGCCCAGAGGTCTCAAACTGCTACAAGAAGTCTGGAACAAGTGTGCAGAGAGCCAGGAGTCACCACAATATCCCCTGGACCACAACTCGAGATCGGCACCCTCAAACTGTCTGATGCGCAGGCCGATACAAAGGAGCGGAGATGAACTGCTGATCTGGTGTGCAGGAGGGTGACACAAGAGAAGCAGTGCCTTGCTGACCCCCTGCCATTCTGTGCAACGTTGCATGCTTGCAAAAGGAAGCCCACGTCTGTCCACCCTAAAGAATCGCTGCCTAAATCAGAATTCAGGACAAAGAACTGTGTATTAAATGTACAAAAACCTGCTATACGTCAACCCTGCGATGCGTTGACGAATACGATGATGGCATGGTTCCACTGTTGACAGGGTGCAGTCAGACCCAAAGGTGTAGATAGACGGCTGTTGTAGCTGCCCCCCTCAGTGGACACGGGCTCCATCGTCATGGCTGTGGGGATGGCACGCTTCCACAGCTCTTCGAATGGAATGATAGCG
Organism: Lissotriton vulgaris; assembly: GCF_964263255.1. Classification (NCBI taxonomy): domain Eukaryota; kingdom Metazoa; phylum Chordata; class Amphibia; order Caudata; family Salamandridae; genus Lissotriton; species Lissotriton vulgaris. The sequence continues at coordinate 1,443,841,425 of NC_141694.1, forward strand.
TGACCAACCAGCGCCAAGCAGTGTTATGTTTTGAGCAGTCTAGTAGCTGGTCGTGGGCGGAGTCATGGGGTGGAGGAAGAGGCGGGGCACGAACAGGAAAGGGGCAGTTAGAGTAGGGACAGGGACGAGGAAGGAGTGTGTTAATAAAGCTCCTTGAATATCAAGTAGTGTCTGTCATTATTGCATCCACGACACTACAGCTGGCGACGAGGGTGGGATGAAGTAACCTGCCATCCCCACAGTGAGGAAACGAGCGCCCTGTCCCTGGGCAGCACAGAGAAGTAGTCGCTGTCGCGACACGTGTGCCCCCAGAGAAGATCGCCGCCTGAGGACCCAGGCCTGCGACAGCTGTGACGGCTCCACGATCCGTCGATCGCTGCCTCGTGCGTGCTGAAATAAGTTTGCTGCCGAGAAGTCACTTAGCGCCAAAACGGGAGCTCACCCCGGATGCGTGCAACTTGGCAAGGCGTCAGAAGTGGCAGCGAGTGAAGCGACAGAATCGCGAGCCTACCGTGACCCCTTCGTGAAGAAGCTCCAGGGAAAGCGAGTGGAGCGCGGCTGCTACAGTGCTGCTGACAAGCTCGGCGATCCGGTGAGTCTCAGTAACTGGATCGGAGCGAGGAGAATGAATGAATGAAGTTGAAATCTCACGGGAGCTGAGATTTCACTAGCGGCGGCCATTTCATTTTGAAGTCAGGCAGCCCACAGGATAATCCCTATGTGTAAATGGGAAGCGGCCATTTTGAAGTCAGGCGGCTCATGGTTTCAGCAAACAAGCATTGGTGAATGTGAAACAAGCACTGCTAAATGCAAAAACAAGCACTGGCAGATGCAAACAAGCATTGGTAACTGCGAAACAAGCACTGGTAAATGCAAAGACAAGCACTGGCGAATGCAAAATAAGCCTTGGTAACTGCAAAACAAGCACTGGTAAATGCAAATGCAAGCATTGGCAAATAAAATAAGCACTGGTGAAAGAAAACTAGCGCTGGTAAATGCAAAAACAAGCATTGGCAAACACAAACAAGCATTGGTAAATGCGAAACAAGCAGTGGTACCTTGCGAGTCTTGACAAAACGACTGGCACCAGTAAAATAAAAGGTGACGTAGCCAATCACGCTCAAGGATGTTGAATACACCGCCAGAGAATGGCAATGCTGCAGTGGCTATCTCGACTGAACCTCGAATATCACATTTGCGTCCCCCTGAATCACTAATGTTGGTGGCTGGCGGAAGCATGGGCCCTCGATGGCAGGAGTGGCTAGAAGATTTCGAGGACTATCTGGAAGGTTCAAAGGTCACTGTGGATAGAGAGAAACTCATTGCACTGCGTAATTTAGTTGGCAAAGAAGTCGGCAAAGTGATGAAAGAGCTGCCAGAAGATGACAAAGGGACTTATGTCAAAGCAAAAGAAGCGCTGAACAAGAAATTCATACATAAAAGGAATGTGGACTATGAAAGATATGTCTTTCATCAAGCTCGTCAAGACGAAGAAATGATGAGCACCTTCATCTCCAGGTTACGGCGGCTGTCTCAGTACTGCAACTTTGATGCGTTCTCAACGGAAGACGCTATTTGACTGCGAGTGATTGAAGGCTGTCACTCTGAAACACTCCGAAGGAGGTTGCTCAGAAAAAGCCACAACCTTGACGATATAGAAGAAATGACAAGGGTGCATGATCAGGCGGAGGAACACGCCAAGTGCATGGAGAAAGGAACAGGCCTTCTGGACGCACAGCACCAAGACTCGCAGGAGGTCAGATGAACAGCAAAGAAGGTCCAGACCAGCCTCTTGTCATCAACACAAAGGACGCAGACGCTATGAGTCTAGCCGTAGAGCCAAGAAGGCCGAACCTCCTAAGAAATCGTACAGGTCTAGAAAGTGCTATCGATGTGGATACGATCATCCGCATTCAGACTTCTGTCCAGCGATGGGTCAACAGTGTCACAAGTGTGGGCGCTAGAACCACTTTGAAGCAATGTGTGGAAAATATAAGAAAGAAAGGAGAGGTGAAACGAACAGGCGACAGTCTGACCCCAGAAGACACCACGCCAAAGCGGTGCAAAATCGGGCGATATCATCCTCTGGATCGTCCCGCTCCAGCCGAGACTCTCGTGAATCTGTGGACCAGAAGGTCACCGAAATGATCACCGTCGAGAGAGTCCAGATCGACGTCTGCAGAGTCTAATTATACTGATGAATATCTTTGCATGGTATCAGACCCTGATCAACTAAAAAGGTATCCTCTGGACATAAAAGTGGGGATTCATGCGACACAGTTCATGCTTGACAGTGGGGCATCCCTGAATTACATGCCCGTGACCGAATATAACAAGATGAAATCACCACCTCACCTGAGCCCAGCACACGTAAGAGTGTTCACCTGGATGGCGAAGAAACCACTTCCATGCTTGGGCAAATTCGAAACAACTCTCACACACGAAGATAAATCGGTGACAGCACATATCCATGTCATTGAAGGTCCCGTGGCGTAGTGCCTCCTCAGCCTGCCGACGGCGGAACGTCTCCGCCTTGTGGAGATCCTTTACAGAGTCCGTGATGACCAGGACATAATCCGCAAGTTCCCTAACTTATTTACTGGGCTTGGCAAAATGAACAAATGCCAAATCCGCCTCGACATCAATGATCAAGTGCGCCCTGTAGCTCAACACCCTCGACGAGTGCCTTTTCATCTTCAGCAAGCGGTGGAGGAGGAAATTCAGGAGCTGCTACAAACTGAAATTATTGAATAGACAGATGGTCCTACGCCATGGGTGTCTCCTGTTGTCATAGTCCCAAAGAAAGGCACTCCAGACAAAGTGCGTAGACATGAGACTTCCCAATACTGCCATAGAGAGAGAGCGTCACCCAGGACCCCATCTGAGTGACATGATAAACGCCTTGAATGGAGCCAGGGTATTTTCCAAACTTGATCTGAACAAGGGCTATCACCAGCTGGAACTCCATGAAAAATCAATATATATAACGACTTTTGCTACACATTTAGGTCTGTTTAGATACAAGAGACTAAGTTTCGGCATTTCATCAGCAGCTGAAATCTTTCAAGAAAAGATTCAACAGACCATCAGACACATACCCAGCTCGCTGAATTACAGTGATGACATCCTGGTATATGGGTCAAACACGCAGGAGAATGATAAGGCGTTGGATCGAGTATGCCATACTCTCCTGGAGGCCAACTTGACTCTAAATAAAGATAAGTGTGAGTTCCACCAATCCACTCAAGTTCTTTGGCCATGTGTTTTCGGGAGCAGACTTGAGACCTGACCCGGAGAAAGTGACTGCACTCAACGCCACCAAGAGTCCCCAAGATGTCAGCGACATTCGTTCCTTTCTGGGCATGGCGAGCTATTGTGCCAGATATATCAAAGACTATGCCACCATCAGTCATCCCCTGAGAGCTCTCACCAAGCAAGGACATCCTTTTGTGTGGAGTTCCCAATGTGAGAGGGCCTTCCGGGAAATCAAACAGGCTGTTGAGGCTGCAGACAATCTGGCATACTTTAGCCCCAAAAGAAAGACTGAAATAACAGTGGATGCCAGTCCAGTAGGTCTGGGTGCCATCTTGACCCAGTATGACAAAGACAATGAACCACGGCACATCGTGGCCTACGCCAGTCGCAGTTTGACTGAAACAGAAAAAGCCTATTCTCAACCAGCGAAGGAGAGTCTCGCAGTTGTCTGGGCTTGTGAGCACTTTCACGTCTTCATCTATGGTAAGCATTTCACCAGGATAACAGATCAGGCGTTGCTCACCATATTTGGCAACCCCAATGCCAAAATGCCACCTAGGATAGAACGTTGGGGCCTGCGCCTACAGGAATACACATACACGATCATCCACAAACTGGGGAAAGGGGAGAATCCTGCGGACTACATGTCCCGACACCCTCAGGAATCCCAGGCCCCGCCTCCGTCAATTGCTGAAGAATACATCCATTTTGTAGTAGGATCAGCCCGACCTCCGGCCATTCCCTTAGAGGCAATCCAGGAAGCCACTGCCCAAGATGGCATTCTTCAGAAAGTCATGCGTCGACTGCGCACCCATCGATGGAGACACGACAGTGAGGAAGAGAAGACCGATCCTCAGGTCTGCCAAGAAATGCAGGCGTTCAGACACATCTGCGAAGAGCTATCTGCCACCTCGGAGGGGCTCCTCCTGAGAGACCATCGGATTGTCATCCCGAGGCAGTTACAACAAGGAGTCATCAACCTGGCTCATGAAGGTCACCGGGGAGTGGTTGCAACCAAAAGAAATCTCCGTGAACGAGTCTGGTTCCCGCTGCTTGATTCCATGGTGGAGGCCACCCTCAAAGACTGCCCCCAGTGTCAACTAGTCAGCCATGGAACACCCCCGGTCCGTTTCAAATGACTAAACTACCAAATGGAATCTGGCAAGTACTAGCCATGGACTTTTATGGACCCCTTCAATCGGGCAAGTATGTGGAGGCTATCATGGATGAGTACTCAAGGTTTCCGACAGCCCAATTCGTGCCCTCCACTAATGCCTCCTGCACCAGCGCAGTACTTGATGAGGTGTTTGCCGCCTGGGGTGTCCCAAAGAAACTCAAAACGGACAATGGTCCTCCGTTCAATGGCCAGGAGTTTAGTGAGTTTGCACGACACCTTAATTTTAGACATCGAAAGGTCACGCCTCTGTGGCCACAGGCTAATGGCACTATTGAGAGGTTCATGGCAACTCTGAAGAAAACATTCAAACAAGCCACGCTTGAAAAGAAGGACTTGCAAGTTGCACTCAACGAAGTCTTGCAAGCCTATTGGACTACCCCACATGCCAACACAGGAAAGTGCCCGGCCACACTCATGCTGGGTCGACCCATCAGAACCAGAATCCCGACGTGGGAAGGTGCTCTGCGACCAGTGTCTCCGACACATGTCCACCAAGAGGTGGCTCTTGCTGATCGCACCAATAAGAACAAGATGAAATCATATGCGGACGATCGATGGCGAGCCAAGTCTCCTTCCTTACAGATGGGGGACTGTGTGGTGGTCAAACAAGAGCAATCCCGAAACACAGACTGCATGTTCAAAGACGAGCCGTTGGTTATCACCCAACAAAAGGGCACCATGGTTACAGCGGCATCTGAAAGGAGAAAGATCACCAGAAATGTGTCTCACTTTCAAAAATGCACGCCAGGCCTGAAAGAGGCTCTTGAACAGGATGGAGACATACCGGACACACAAGGACCCAGTCAAGTGGGCACAATCCAAAGACTTGATCAGCGGGCTGAGACTGAATCGGATGCTGGCAGTATGAGTCTGCGACCTAGAAGAAACATTCACAGACCTCAAAGACTGATTGAAGAACTTGAATAAAGTTAGTTCGTTCTTTTGTTAACAAAGGGGGAGATGTTATGTTTTGAGCAGTCTAGTAGCTGGGTGTGGGCGGAGTCATGGGGTGGAAGAAGAGGCGGGGCATGAACAGGAAAGGGGCAGTTAGAGTAAGGACAGGGACGAGGAAGGAGTGTGTTAATAAAGCTCCTTGAATATCAAGTAGTGTCTGTCATTATTGCATGCACGACACTACAAGCAGTTACAATTGTTGTGACGCTTTTGAGGAGACATTCCTAGAGAGGACACCTTTAAATGCTTAAGGAACTCCCAATTAACCTATGTTATCATGGTGGGAATAAAATCGATGAAGCATGAGTTGCAGTTTTTTGGGGCTCAGGAAATGTAATGTATTTTCAGACTGTTGCACCCAGAGGGGTCTTTCATAATTATGCATTAGATGTGTGCCCCTCCCCCCCCCCGCTTCCCCTAAGTGCAGAGATTCATCACTGCGACCAAGATCCTCTATTGATGGAGACCAATAAACTGGTGGACATGGACAATGGCCAGACCAGGAGTGATTATCGGACTAAGGGGGTAAGGGGCAGTTTTACATTTCTTTTATATTCATCCACTCATACCACTCCATTTCCCCGCCTCGACGCACCTGTGCTTTCCAGTGACAGCGATGTTTACCGAGTGGTCACTAGAGGGCCATGTGGATTTACTACATTGCCTCCCAAGAGGATAGCCATTGCAACGAATCTGCAGTTGAACATTTCATGCACCAACCGTCGTGGAAATGAGGACACAAACATCCAAGAGTATACACCGTAGAGCAGGGTTTTAAGTGGGCCGGGTCTAAGAACCGGTAGTAATTAAAACGACATTGAAGCTAGTCTCTATCGGGCCCTATATTCAAGCCCTTAACTTCAATGGCAACATCACTGATTCTGACTAATGAACCTAAAAAGGCACTGAACCCATTCCAAGGGCTTTTATTTTCTTCTTCTTTGTTTCTCTCTGGTCTACCTCCTTATATTGTTTTTCATTTCGTTTGTAGCCCCTAACTCCCAATATTGTGCAATCTCTCTCAATTTCTCCATTTAAACTTGCGTTTGTCCTTTCATTTCTCCTTCCATTCCTCTCACCCATTTGTTTATCCTGTATCCTCTGAGCATAAACCTTCCCCTGTTCCCTCCATTAATCTTTCTGGTCTCCCCTTTCTCTAGCGTTATCATCCTCCTCCTTCCCTCTCTCCTCCTTCTAAAACATTAGCCTCATACCTTTGATTCTGATCATTGACTATTTTTCCTTTCCACCCTCTTCCTCGACCTTCATATAATTTCTCTTCTTCTTGTTTCACCATTCTCCCTTCTGCTCTCCTCTACTGTCTGCTATTTTCTCCTGACTTTCACTTACCCTATCTGTGTGTGCTCTGTTTCTGGGACACAACATGAACACTGGCTGAATTTGCGTCTTTTGTGTTCTTTAGACCATGTACTATCCTGGTTGGAGGGCGACAACGGTTTCCTTGAACTACCACCTGTTGATGCCCAAAGCAGAGTTAGTTGGCAGGTCTTTGAGGAATGCCCGTAAGAGGCTTCACTCGTGAACTGAATGGAGGAGCGCGAGCGCCTTTATTCGTCGTTGAACGCTCACTTCACCCCAGGGGCGTAACAAACACCCCCGCAGCCCCCGCAGTGCGGGGGGGCCTCTCGGCCCTGAGTAGGTGAAGGGGGCCCCTCAGCCTTGAGTAGGTGAAGGGGGCCCCTCCGCTCCTCGGTGGAGATCAGATCTGTGCGTGAGAGGCTCTGAAGCAGGTGCAGGCTGTCTGCAGCCTGCTCCGAGCCCCTCCGCTCTGACCCAGGACTGAAGAGAAACAATGTTTCAACTTACATTGTTCCTCTTCAGTCAGAGCCACGAGCTGGAAAGAGGTAGGGGTGGGGGCGGCGCGGAGGGGTGGGGGGGGGGCAGGGGCAGAGACAGCATTCTCCACGGCAATGCTCAAGGGAGAAGGGATGAGGCAGCAACATGGTGCCCTCAGGTAAGAGCACACTTGTTAGAAGGCACACTACTTTGTGTCTGCCCTCAGTCAGGCGTGTTTAGTAATTGAACTCAGTATGCCAAGTTGTGTTTGTGTTGCTCTGGTTGCAGAGGAGAGGCGGGGACATTATAGTGTGAAGGTGGCTGACTGTTTTGGATGCCTAGGGTCGGGCTGAAGACGTCTTGGGTCTTGATTGTCTTATTTGGACTTATTAAAAGTAATGTGCCACGGTAGAGCAATACACCTTGTTTGCTGTCCCAACAGACAGTGGAGAGAGAGAGAGAGTGGAGAGAGAGAGTGGAGAGAGAGTGGACAGCTTGGAGAGAGAGAGAGTGGAGGAAGTGAATGGAAAGAGAGAGTGGAGACAGAGAGTGGTCAGAGAGGGGAAAGAGAGAGTGGAGAGAGTGAAGAAATTGGAGAGAGAGAGTGGAGAGAGAGAGTGGAGAGAGAGAGAGAGTGGAAAGAGTGGAGAGATTAGAGAGAGAGAGTGGAGAGAGAGAGTGAGTGGAGAGAGAGAGTGGAGAGAGAGAGTGGAAAGAGAGTGGCAAGAGAGTGGAGAGAGAGTGGAGGGAGAGTGGCAAGAGAGTGGAGAGAGAGTGGAGGGAGACAGTGGAGAGAGAGTGAAAAGAGTAGAGAGATTGGAGAGAGAGAGTGAGTGGAGAGCGAGAGTGGAGAGAGCGAGAGTGGAGAGAGAGAGAGAGTGGAGAGAGAGAGTGGAAAGAGAGAGTGGAGAGAGAGAGTGGAGAGCAAAAGAGTGGAGAGCGAGAGAGTGGACAGCAAGAGAGTGGACAGAGAGAGTGGAGACAGAGTGGAGAGCGAGAGAGTGGGGAGAGAGTGGAGACAGAGAGTGGAGAGAGAGTGGAGAGGTTGGAGAGTGAGGTGGAAAGAGGGAGAGACAGTGGAGAGGTTGGGGAGAGGTTGGGGAGAGATTGGAGAGAGAGTGGAGATATTGGAGAGAGAGAGTGGAGGGAGAGAGAGTGGAGACAGAGAGAGTGGCGACAGAGTGGAGAGAGAGAGAGTGGAGAGAGACAGTGGAGAGAGAGAGAGGAGAAAGAGAGTGGAGAGAGAGAGTGGAGAGAGAGAATGGAGAGAGAGAGTGGAGAGAGAGAATGGAGGGAGACAGTAGAGACTTTGGAAAAAGAGAGTGGAGAGCAAGACAATGGAGAAAGAGTGGAGAGAGAGTGGAGAGAGAGAGAGTAGAGAGAGAGAGAGTGGAGAGAGAGAGCGGAGACAGAGTGGAGAGAGAGTGGAGAGGTTGGAGAGAGAGGGTGGAAAGAGGGAGAGACAGTAGAGAGAGAGTGGAGAGGTTGGGGAGAGATTAGAAAGAGAGAGAGAGACAGTGGAGAGAGTGGAGAGGTTGGGGAGAGAGAGTGGAGAGAGAGAGTGAGTGGAGAGAGAGAGTGGAAAGAGAGAGTGGCTAGAGAGTGGCTAGAGAGTGGCAAGAGAGTGGCAAGAGAGTGGCGAGAGAGTGGCAAGAGAGTGGCAAGAGAGTGGAGAGAGAGTGGAGAGAGAGTGGAGAGAGAGTGTAGAGAGAGTGGAGACAGAGTGGAGAGAAAGAGTGGAGAGAGAGAGAGTTAAGAGTAGAGAGATTGGAGATAGAGAGTGAGTGGAGAGAGAGAGTGGCAAGAGAGTGGAGAGAGAGTGGAGGGAGAGTGGCAAGAGAGTGGAGAGAGAGTGGAGGGAGACAGTGGAGAGAGAGTGAAAAGAGTAGAGAGATTGGAGAGAGAGAGTGAGTGGAGAGCGAGAGTGGAGAGAGCGAGAGTGGAGAGAGAGAGAGAGTGGAGAGAGAGAGTGGAAAGAGAGAGTGGAGAGAGAGAGTGGAGAGCAAAAGAGTGGAGAGCGAGAGAGTGGACAGCAAGAGAGTGGACAGAGAGAGTGGAGACAGAGTGGAGAGCGAGAGAGTGGGGAGAGAGTGGAGACAGAGAGTGGAGAGAGAGTGGAGAGGTTGGAGAGTGAGGTGGAAAGAGGGAGAGACAGTGGAGAGGTTGGGGAGAGGTTGGGGAGAGATTGGAGAGAGAGTGGAGATATTGGAGAGAGAGAGTGGAGGGAGAGAGAGTGGAGACAGAGAGAGTGGCGACAGAGTGGAGAGAGAGAGAGTGGAGAGAGACAGTGGAGAGAGAGAGAGGAGAAAGAGAGTGGAGAGAGAGAGTGGAGAGAGAGAATGGAGAGAGAGAGTGGAGAGAGAGAATGGAGGGAGACAGTAGAGACTTTGGAAAAAGAGAGTGGAGAGCAAGACAATGGAGAAAGAGTGGAGAGAGAGTGGAGAGAGAGAGAGTAGAGAGAGAGAGAGTGGAGAGAGAGAGCGGAGACAGAGTGGAGAGAGAGTGGAGAGGTTGGAGAGAGAGGGTGGAAAGAGGGAGAGACAGTAGAGAGAGAGTGGAGAGGTTGGGGAGAGATTAGAAAGAGAGAGAGAGACAGTGGAGAGAGTGGAGAGGTTGGGGAGAGAGAGTGGAGAGAGAGAGTGAGTGGAGAGAGAGAGTGGAAAGAGAGAGTGGCTAGAGAGTGGCTAGAGAGTGGCAAGAGAGTGGCAAGAGAGTGGCGAGAGAGTGGCAAGAGAGTGGAGAGAGAGTGGAGAGAGAGTGGAGAGAGAGTGTAGAGAGAGTGGAGACAGAGTGGAGAGAAAGAGTGGAGAGAGAGAGAGTTAAGAGTAGAGAGATTGGAGATAGAGAGTGAGTGGAGAGAGAGAGTGGCAAGAGAGTGGAGAGAGAGTGGAGGGAGAGTGGCAAGAGAGTGGAGAGAGAGTGGAGGGAGACAGTGGAGAGAGAGTGAAAAGAGTAGAGAGATTGGAGAGAGAGAGTGAGTGGAGAGCGAGAGTGGAGAGAGCGAGAGTGGAGAGAGCGAGAGTGGAGAGAGAGAGAGAGTGGAGAGAGAGAGTGGAAAGAGAGAGTGGAGAGAGAGAGTGGAGAGCAAAAGAGTGGAGAGCGAGAGAGTGGACAGCAAGAGAGTGGAGAGAGAGAGTGGAGACAGAGAGTGGAGAGCGAGAGAGTGGGGAGAGAGTGGAGACAGAGAGTGGAGAGAGAGTGGAGAGGTTGGAGAGTGAGGTGGAAAGAGGGAGAGACAGTGGAGAGGTTGGGGAGAGGTTGGGGAGAGATTGGAGAGAGAGTGGAGATATTGGAGAGAGAGAGTGGAGGGAGAGAGAGTGGAGACAGAGAGTGGCGACAGAGTGGAGAGAGAGAGAGTGGAGAGAGACAGTGGAGAGAGAGAGAGGAGAAAGAGAGTGGAGAGAGAGAATGGAGAGAGAGAGTGGAGAGAGAGAATGGAGGGAGACAGTAGAGACTTTGGAAAAAGAGAGTGGAGAGCAAGACAATGGAGAAAGAGTGGAGAGAGAGTGGAGAGAGAGAGAGTAGAGAGAGAGAGAGTGGAGAGAGAGAGCGGAGACAGAGAGTGGAGAGAGAGTGGAGAGGTTGGAGAGAGAGGGTGGAAAGAGGGAGAGACAGTAGAGAGAGAGTGGAGAGGTTGGGGAGAGATTAGAAAGAGAGAGAGAGACAGTGGAGAGAGTGGAGAGGTTGGGGAGAGAGAGTGGAGAGAGAGAGTGAGTGGAGAGAGAGAGTGGAAAGAGAGAGTGGCTAGAGAGTGGCAAGAGAGTGGAGAGAGAGTGGAGAGAGAGTGGAGAGAGAGTGGAGAGAGAGTGGAGAGAGAGTGTAGAGAGAGTGGAGACAGAGAGTGGAGAGAAAGAGTGGAGAGAGAGAGAGTTAAGAGTAGAGAGATTGGAGATAGAGAGTGAGTGGAGAGAGAGAGTGGAGAGAGAGAGTGGAGAGAGAGAGTGGAGAGAGAGAGTGGAGAGAGAGAGTGGAGAGAGAGAGTGGAGAGAGGGAGAGTGGAGAGAGGGAGAGTGGAGAGAGGGAGAGTGGAGAGAGAGAGTGGAGAGAGAGTGGAGAGCGAGAGAGTGGAGAGCGAGAGAGTGGAGAGCGAGAGAGTGGAGAGCGAGAGAGTGGACAGCGAGAGAGTGGAGAGCGAGAGAGTGGAGAGCAAGAGAGTGGGGAAAGAGTGAAGAGAGTGGAGAGAGTGGAGAGAGAGAGTGGAGACAGAGAGAGTGGCGACATAGTGGAGAGAGAGAGTGGAGAGAGAGAGTGGAGAGAGAAAGTGGAGAGAGACAGTAGAGAGAGTGGAGAGAGAAAGTGGAGAGTGAGAGAGGAGAGTAGAGAGAGAGAATGGAGAGAGAGTGGAGAGACAGAATGGAGGGAGACAGTAGAGAGATTGGAAAGAGAGAGTAGAGAGCTTGAGAGTGGACAGCGAGAGAGTGGAGAGAGAGTGGAGGAAGAGAGAGTGGAGATAGAGAGTGGAGAGAGAGAGTGGAGAGTGGAGAGTGGAGAGCGAGAGAGTAGAGAGAGAGAGAGTGGACACATAGAGTGGAGAGAGAGAGTGGAGGGAGTGAGTGGAGAGGTTGGAGAGAGAGAGTGGAAAGAGAGAGAGACAGTGGAGAGAGAGTGGAGAGCGAGTGGAGAGAGAGACAGTGGAGAGAGTGAGGCAGTGGAGATAGAGAGGACAGAGTAGAGAGTGGAGAGAGAGTGGAGAGAGAGTAGAGAGACTGACTGACTGACTCAGAGACTGAATACTGACTGACTGAGAGACTGACTGGCTGAGAGACTGACAGAGAGAGAGAGAGAGTGAGACTGGCTGACTGAGAGAGAGAGAGACTGACTTACTGACAGAGACTGACTGACTGAGGTAGAGAGATACTGACAGAGAGAGACTGACTGACTGAGAGAGAGAGAGACTGACAGAGAGAGGCAGAGGCTGACTGACTGAGATACAGAGAGACTGGGCGACTAACAGAGAAAGAGAGCCTGACCGACAGAGAGAGACTGACTGAGAGAGAGAGTCTGACTGAGAGAGACTGACGGAGAGAGAGACTGACTGACAGAGAGAGAGACTGACAGAGAGAGTCACTGACTGAGAGAGAGAGAGACTCACTGAGAGAGACTGGCTGACTGCGCGAGAGAGAGAATGACTGACTAAGAGAGACTGACAGAGGGAGAGAGAGAGAGAGACTGTCTTGAAGACTGACTGAGGGAGAGGGAATGACTGACTAAGAAAGACTGACCGACTCAGAGAGAGAGACTAGGAGAGAGAGAGACTGAGAGACTGACTGACTAGGAGACTGACTGACTGAGAGAGAGACTGACAGAGAGAGAGCCTGACAGAGAGGAGAGACTGACTGGGAGAGAGACTGACTGACAGAGAGACTGGGAGACTGACAGAGAAAGAGAGACTGACCGACAGAGAGAGAGAGAGAGAGACTGACCAACAGAGAGAGAGAGACTGACTGAGAGAAAGAGAGACTGACAGAGAGAGACTGACTGACAGAGAGAGTCACTGACTGGGAGAGAGAGAGAGAGAGAGACTCACTGAGAGAGACTGGATGACTGTGAGAGAGAGAGAGAGAATGACTGACTGAGAGAGACTGACCGAGGAGAGAGAGAGAGAGAGACTGTCTGGAAGACTGACAGAGAAAGTGACTGAGAGAGAGAAACTGAGAGAGAGAGACTGACAGAGAGAGGGACTGACAGGGAGAGAGACTGACTGAGAGAGAGACTGACAGAGAGAGAGAGACTGACTGAGAGAGAGATTGAAAGAGAGAGACTGAGAGAGAGACTGACAGAGAGAGGGACTGACAGAGAGAGACTTACTGACTGAGAGAGAGACTGACAGAGAGAGGGAGACTGACTGACAGGGAGAGGGAGATTGACTGACAGAGAGAGAGAGACAGACTGTGAGAGAGAGAGACTGGCTGACTGAGAGAGAGAGAGACTGACTGACTCGAGAGACTGGCAGAGAGAAACTGTCTGAGAGACTGACTCACAGAAAGACAGAGACTGACAGAGATAGACTGACTGACTGAGAGAGACTGACTGACCGAGAGAGAGAGAGAGACTAAAAACAGAGAGAGACTGACACAGAGAGACTGACTGACAGACAGAGAGAGACTGACTGACAGAAAGAGAGAGAGATAGAGAGACTGACTAAGAGAGACTGAATGACAGAGAGAGATAGACTGACTGACTGACTGACAGAGAGAGAGATAGACTGAGAGACTGTGATGGAATTTGGGTCAAAGAGTGTATGAAGCTATGCAATGGCTCTTAAGATTGCTATTGTCTACTAATAAAAATGTATTATCAAAATGTGCTCTTTGTAGTTACATCTGCTTTTGAAATACTGCTTTGTCTAATGTTTTAAAACGGAAACAAGAAGGAGCAGTGGATGCACTTTTGTCAAAACTGAACGATGAGTGGTCCCGATGTTGTATATCATGACAGGAGTCTGCATCAGGAAACCCACCTAACATTGGGCAAACTTCCCTGGCGTACTGATGGCAGGGGCCCTGTAATGAACGGACCGCCACCTATGATAGCCTGCGGGCAGACTAAGCCCAACCTTTAACTCCACCATCCAGTGTTACTTATAACGGCTGGATTGGTGACAGTGGCGTAACAATAGCCCGCATCCCCTGCAGTATGGCGGACGCTGGCCTCAGAGCTCTAGACTGGCACGGAGGATGGGAAGGGGCCCCCTCCATGTAGTTTGCAGGGGGGCCCCCTCAAGTTTCGTTACGCCACTGCTTCACCCTTGTCTTGTGCATTTGAATGGCAGCCTCAGTTTGCAGGTTTGAAAATTTGAGAGCAATAGAGGGGCATTGAGAGGGAGACAATCGCAGGTGGTCTGATTGAGGTCAGTGCTTCACGCTGCCTCGGTGTAAATGAGTGCATGTTCTTTCATAGTGCACACTGGAACGCAGTCCGATGCACTGGAACATAAAGTGATTTGCCAAGGACCACACAGTGTGACCAAGTTCTAGAGGTATTTTAGTTTCGAAATCTGCAAAGTACCCATTAACCAACACGCTGCCCGCCTAAAGAATGACTGATCCCAATTCAAATTGGCAATGCCAGTCGGTCTCGCTTGTATGAAAAGGTAAGAAGTCAGAATGCCATTGCAAATGCTGGTTTAATTTTTGCAGTTATCTTGGCCTGTTTAAGCTGTGTCTTCAGATGAGAGTAATTCAAAGCCAATGGTACTTTTGCTTTGTACTAGTAAGAATCGTATTTCCCTGTGATGTGCATGTGTCTGTTAGAAGTATGCATGACTGCTTGGACGCATCCATACGTTTGTCAACCGTATGCACAATCATTTTTTGCTGTTCATTTTAAAGTTTACTTGCAAGAGCATGGTGCCCGGTTCAAGCAGCGTCATGGTTTTTATTTTTTGGGCATATGCTTGCAATAAAAAAAAAATAGCCGTTTTACCAATTTTTCAAGGCCTGACCTATTGGCTTTACCAATGTTTGTTATTGGTGGCCCTTTCCTGTGCCGCACCACTCCGACTAGCAGTTACGCACGAGGAAAGGTTGTTTGCACCTTTCTCCTGACGATTTGGGCTGGTTTAGGAGGCTGTGGTGGCGTCTGAGGACGGAAACTGTAGGAACTATTCTGATCTTTGAATATCTGTAGTATGTGGTTAAAACCACATTGTGTGCGTGTGCGTGTGCGTGTGTGTGTGTGTGTGTGTGTGTGAGTGAGAGATATTGGCCTCAAAATGGGCATCTCCACATGAGTGTGTGAATACTCGCACATCAAGAACATTGATTACCGAGTCTGCAGACACCCTGCTCTATCAGTCATCCATACTGCTTGAAGATGCATGCTTTTTGCAAGAGGCTTTGTTGTATAAAGGCAAACGAAACTGAAAGAAAACATACTTATATCATCAGTGTGCTCAAACTAAAAAAAACTACGTGAAAAGCAAGCAAGCTCTCAGTCATGCACAGCGGGGCTCTTTATCTAACGAGGCCCAAATGGGCCAAACCTGGTCTTGGATTGCTTGCGTTCGTGTTCAGTTTGGGCTGGACTGTTCCTATTTGCAGCAGGACCAAGGCTGATGTGTATAGCTGAGACTAATCGATAGAGACCTGGTGGGGCCATAGAAACAGTGGATTGGGATGGGACCCTGAATAATTACTAGTGGCTGAGATTAATCAGGCATTCCATCCCTCGTTTTGTTTGTATCCAGGCGTTGGTCTCCTTCTCACTATGCCACTGGAACCGAGCTGCACTTGACTGAAGAGCCCCACTTAGGCCAGAACCATTGTTGAGGTGCTTGTGTTCCAGTTCAGAGAGGACCAATTTTGGCCCTTCGAACCGGGCTGTGCCTATTGGAGCAGGACCGTGGCTGATTTGCATATGGCAGGGTGTCATCTGAGGTGGCATGGTGGGCAAAATCGATGGACTGAGATGTGGCTGAGAGTAATTATTAGTGGCTGAGATTAGTTCAAGCATTCATCCATCACCTTTTTTTGAATTCTTCTTTGTAGGATTGCAGGACAGTACTGGCACACTTGAGGCGGTACTCTCCCTTTTTGTGTGCCCTAGCTCCTGGATTTGTTCGCATGACAAGACTGTTGTTACCATGCCAAATAACTATTCGTACATGTGGGTCACTTGGCTCACTAGGACCAGGGTCGGAATGGTAAGGTGGGCACTCAGGAAATGGCCGAAGGGCCGATAGCCGAGTTCCAGCTGTGAGCAGCTTTTTTGGGCAGCCTGGGGGCTGTCTGTACTGTTAGGATGCCGCCAGTGGGTGCCTTAGTGGCTTTCCTAGAGGCAGATGGGCGGAGGCATCACTCCGGGCCGGCCCATTAATGTATGCTGATTGAGCAGGGGCAGGGGTGCCTGAAAAAAAGTGGTACAATCAAAAAACAATGTCCCAATAGGTAAAATTAGACAGTCAATTAAATAAGCATGCACTTCGCATTGCTACAAGGAGAGGAGAACACTCTAGAATTTTAAGACATCAATCTGTGATATCACTTTGTCACATGATACGAGCCACCCACTGTAGATAACTTGCACCTTATTCACAGTGCGCCGTTCACGCTGTTTATTTCTTCACTTGCGTCGCCACTTTCACTTTCACGACAGTCACTTTTGTAGAGCACCAAGTTTTTTTGGTTGTCACGTAATTGAGTTTACACAGTGCTGCTTATATAACTGTATAATCTCGACCATGAACGTATATTATAAATAAGATGATTTGACTATCTTGTCTTAAAATTCTAGAGTGTTCTCCTTCTTTCCTTGTAGCAATGCGAAGTGCATGCTTATTTAATTGGCTGTCTAATTTTACCTATTGGGACATTGTTTTTTGATTGTACCTTCCTTACCCAGTCCTAATCAGGTATATGGGTCATACTCCTGTTAACTATAACATGAAAAAAGTGGCCTCACTTACATTCATGTGTGACTCAGCAGTGTGAACTAATCTGTGCATTTTTTTTTATCTAAGTGAAGTTAATATAACATGCCCCCCACCCCTTTTCTTTTCCTAAAACTTCGCTGAAGCAGTGTTATGCGAATATGCCAATTTGGGGCACTTATGTTTTTTCGGTGTGCTCGGGCCGATTTTTGATCCCCATCCAACCCTAACAGGACCATTGTTAAACATTTCTTATCGCCTTTGCACAAAACATTTGTTGGGAACCATTTGGATTAGGTCACTGAAAAAAGTCGATAAGCTTAGCCTGCCTGTATTGGTTTATTGTTGCAAAAGACTGTGTGGGTTCAAGAGGTGTGTACCAGCGTTACACATGCGTGCCACTCGATGCTATTTTGGGGATCTGTGGCACAGTGAGCAGCGTGGCCCTGAGTGATGTGCGGGGCACTGTGGATTGCACTAGGCCAGTTAGTTTGCAGGAGGAGGCCTGCAGCATAGGCCACAGTATCTAGGCTTAGTGGTAATTCAGCATCCCATACAACATTCTTTCATACATAGGTGTGCAGGTGCGTGTGCTTCTGAAACAGGGAGGGTTACTGGGCAAAATATTTGCTGAAAATAATTCTTGAGTTAACGGACAGGCTGTGGGCAAGAAGAGAATTTGATTAGCATTGCACTATAGTGGGGACAGCTTGCGGTACAGATGTGAAATATCCATGTCCTCCTATGTCTATATAGAGTATGTTGAACCAAGTAAACGTTTACTTTTTATACAATTGTATTTTGACATTTTATTTTTATTATTACTAGAACATGGCAGAAAGCAGCAGTCGGTGGATTCAAGCCCAAAAGTACAAGAACTGGGATCTCCATTGTTTAAAACTTCAACCCCTCTCACCAGTACCCAGGTAGGAGATTCCGTGCCACACTTGTGGTGGTGGTTGTTGTTGTTAAAATCTTAAATTGAGTCCATTTTCAATGCATGCTGACACTGGATCTGTGGTGTTTGTCTACAGTTGTCGATTAGCCTGCAATTTAAGCATGAATAATGTTATATCACAATATTATATCCTAAAAATAAGGGAACAATGTATTGTGCATAGTACTTGTAGCAGTTGGCGGATTAGCCTCATCTTGACATCAGTGAAGTTTATTCTACTTTACCCCTGGCTCACAGCACACGGTGTGCTGATTTGCCACCATAGGCGCTGGAAGTAGGGGTGTTGCAGCACTCCTAGAAATAACCATGCTGGAGTTCAGAATGTGAATGAGTGATACAGATGACTTTACATTGTGTGTGTATCCGGTCACATTTACTGTGGTTCAAAGAGAAGGGTCAAATATCCGGCAATGTCTTCCAACAAATTGCTTCTTATTGGAAATTTAAGTGTACCTTTAGTTCTCGGACTACAAAGTGAGAGGATTTTGTAAAAGTGATGTAAGTGAAAATCCTGCTGGTGTGCAGGAACGAAGAAAAGGCTGCAGCATGTCAAGGTTTTTCTTTTTTCATTTAAATATCAGTAAATTACCTATTTCAAATTATATCAGCAATTAGGAAAGCACACATGAAGCCCTTTTGTTGTAATTCTGAAGTGTGATGGAAACAAAGATTTTAATAGGATCAAAAGCAACCAAGACATTTTACTTGGTGATGCATGAGTGATAAATATTCACTGAAACCCAATCTCCATACTCAATCTTTTGCGCTACATATTCTTACCAGTAAAACTGCACATCTGTGCAAACTTAGTGGTCATTTCAACTGAAAATGTGCTGTCTTTAAATGACAGATGCTACCACATCAGTGCCCAAAAATGTACCTCCAGCCACATACCACACCCGTACCACTTTCCTCCTGAGTGGGCGTGGCACATTTGCTACACTAGTTTTTTTTTGTATGACGTGTGGATCTTTCACAACCCCTATGACTTCTGTGATATAACATTAATGGCAGCACTCCACTCGAAAAATATTCCAGCACCACAGTTTGCCATACTTCCATTCTGGAGTGTGCTTAAGCTCTTGGCGCATTAACTCTGTCCATAGGGGCACCATGTCATTGAGTTGTGCTTGCAATTAAAGCTTTCATCTCCGTAGAGAATTTCAGACTAGTCCCTCCCCGCCCCTCAATTTTATAATTTGTCATCTAATACAGAACCGAAGCACTATTAGAATGTTTATGGTAAGTAACAAAAACCGTAAGAGTACCTTGGTAAGGGGTACCAATTTATATAAATAAGAGAAAGGAAGGGACTAAAAAGGCAATGTGTGAAACCTAGGCCTAGAATGTAATAATATAAGGATGAGGTATACTGAATTAGCTTTAATTAGTTCTTCCTGCCTTTGTGAAAAGACTGTTCTATGCCTAATAATTTTAAGGTGCCTCACTCTAAGAAGGTTTGAGACATCATACCAGCAATCCAACTTTCACCAGAAGGCTTGCCCGTAGGTTTCCATTGCCTAATGTAAATCCGTATTTGTAAAGCGCGAACGACTCACCCTACAGGTCTCTAGGCGCTGGGGGCCGTCGTGGAAATTAAGTGAGCTATTGCCCAGAGTCACATGGTGCTGAGCTGAGCTGCCGCCGGAGCCGGGGATCGAACCGTGAATCCTGTGCTCCTAAGTCAGCTGCCCTGGCCGCTGCACCGCACCACACCTCTCCACACCTTCCCTAATGGATATGCTTTTGACAACACCTTGTCTAATGGATATGCTTCTGACAATTTCTCAATTACAGAACTGTACAGCAGGTAATGTTGGTGATATAAGTTCAAGGGGTCATCACGCGATTCTGTGCCCAGTCAACGATCGACCACATTAGTTATTCTAGAATGTTAATTTGTTAGATATCGGGTGCGGTTTTATCTACTGTGACAACATTCAGCGAATGGCGTCTTAACATCTTAGAGGAATTAAAGTTATTTGTAATTATGATTTAAATTTTACCCTGCTCATAGGACAGTCCCTTGCGTTATTAATAGTGGAATACAGCAACTTTATACTTTAAGGGACACTCAAGCTACACACAGCCCCTTTTAAGTCAGCACAACTTGCAGCTGACAGGCTGGCTGCAGCATCAAGGAAGCTAAATCCCATCACTTCGATCTTGATCGCTCTCAAACATCTTCCTCAAGTGGAAAGGTATCTTCAGATTATTGTGCACTGCCTCAACAATCTCCATTCCAGAGTACCAAAATATCTGAACTGCAAATTGGTAATCAAGGGTGGTCCATGCTGCCTTTGAAGCGCGGATATAATTCTTCTTAAAACTCTCACCTCAGGAAAGAAAAACACTTCAACACTGCTTCTGGTGCAGTGCTCCTGGAGTCAGGCAATCATTCCACTGTAGCTCATGGCAGTTCCATTCTAAGAAACTTAAAAAAATACATTGAAAAAAAAGAGTTCAAAGGTTGCTGTTCCAGTGCTGCTTTAAATTCTGACCTCTGCTCAACACTATTTAGAAAAAAAAGTGGTTCTGTTGGGGACCCACTTGAATTGAAACATGTATTAAATACAAACAGGAAACACATTACTTTGTGGATGATATATCTTGGAGGACACAACACCGACCACAATGAAAGGGAAAGGTCAATCTTTAGTTTTTAACCTTTTAGGCTTATATTCAAAAGCAATCTTTAAACAAGCTGTCCGAAACACAACAAACATGTGTACAGAAACATGTACTGAGGATACATTTAGTGGAAGAGTCGTGACTGGTGACTGAGTGTTGGAAATGGTTAAACAAAAACAAACCAAATAATACAATAACATAGAACAATACATTCAGGGTATCCACTGTGCAATACAATAGTCTCAGGAGGATAAATTATTTTTTAGGTTCCTTTGGACTCTGTGCAGGTGGATATATATGCAGAACTTCGATGTGTCGACCCAAACAAAAATGCGCTCATTTGTGAGCATCAAAAGCGGGTCTTCATCAGGACTGTAATATAGTAGGGCAGCCTATGGATGTAAATTGACAAGTGGTCAAGGGTTGGAATGTGTCACGATTAAAAGATAGGGGTGGGCGATAAAAAGGGCATATTATGCTCACCTTATTAGTAGTACGTGTATTAATCAACCGTTCTTATGGACGGGAGCTTGTCAGCCGACAAACTCCTGCTGCATGAATTGCGCAATATTTCTATAAAGAATAATAAGGTGACACTCAGATACGATTCTAACGAAGGACTTTACAACATACTCAAACGCTCCATCCATCATCCCCTTTGGTATCAACTTTGTTCGCCCTAAGTTGACAGGGTATACCCAGACTTGGGTCCCTTGCCCACTTTGCCACTGTATTCAAGATAGGCTGGCTGATGAGGGTTATGAACCTGAAACCGGTCCCAGGATGCTTGTTTCCGGTCCAGGGAAGACCTAGCTTGGCAGTTCGGCGCTGGACTGTACTCATGAGGCACAGGGTCTGACTGATTTGCATATGGCCATGTCTGAACTGGGGTGGTGGAGTGAGCTAAAGAATGATGATGGATTAAACCCAGGTCAGTTGACTGGGGGTGAGTGTTTGATTTGCTCAAATGCTCCGTCCATCATCCCCTTTGGTATCCCCCTGCGGCTCTGGTGGAGACTACGGGCCTACCCGCCCTTTCCGGGTCCGTCGGCGACTCTGTTCAAGTGGCAGGAATTTCTCTGAGCCATGGCCCGCCTCTTTGGCCCATTGGGCCCGCCGGTGTGCCTTTGGGCCCTGCAGGCCCGACTGGGGGACCTCGCCCTTCACTTTCGGCGGCTCCGGCTTTGCAGTCTGCTCCGGCCTCAGAGCCGCAGGGCCCCCAAGGATCAAGGCCTGGATCCCAATTAATGTCGATTGACCTAGTTACACCTCCGCCAACGTCGACCCCACCGGCACCACCTCTGATGTTGCACTGGACGACATCTTCCCGGGTTGCAGCCCGACATGGACACGGAGCCTGAACGGCGTCGCTCAACGCCGATGGGGCCTTTCTACCCCTATGTCCTGACTCCTTATTTTCAGCCTGTACATCAGCCTTTGGAGGAAGGGGAGGACTGGGAGGTGTCTGAGGGCGCTCTCACAGCTCAGTGTGATTATGACCCGGACTGTGGCTACGGAGGAGGGTGCAAGTTATGCAGTGGTGTTGCGCAGGGCAGTGGAGGCCCTCAATCTCAAACTCCCTATGGTGGCTGTCAGGACTAAACTCCTGACAGAAGTGCTTCAGCCGGCGGCTAGTTCTGCGGAGCCACTGCTGCCCTTTAATGAGGCACTTTCTGACGATCTTTTGGCCGCCTGGTCCAGGCCCAACACAGGGGCTCCTGTGGATAGGAATGTGGCCCGACGCCATCGCCTGGCCCCCGGCGACCCCATTTTCCTCTCGCAACACCCCACCCCTGAGAGCTTGGTTGTCTAAGCCTCAGCGTCCCGGAACGCATTCCCTACGGCACCCCCGGACAGGAAATCCAAGAGACTGGAACAATTTGGGAAGATTTTTTCTTCCGCCAGCTCAGGGCTGCGGTTTGTGAAAACCGCATGCCTCTTGGGCTGATATTCCCGCTCTGTGTGGGATACGGTGGTGCAAGTGCTGCCTGAGTGTCCGGAGGAGGCGGGGACATTGTGTCTCTAAGGCTGCTGCTGAAGGGAGAGATGAAGGCAAGTTCACAATACGATGTGGCCTTGACACCGCCGACTCGCTGGGCAGAGCGATTTCCACGACAGCGGCCCTCCACCACCAACCTGGCTGAGGACTACTGACTTTTTGTGGGATGTCCAGAACATCGTGATGGAAAAGCCCTTTGATGGCATTCGCCATTTTGGCAACAAGGCAGATAGTACGTTTGATCGCTTTAAGGACTTGCGAGCTACGGCCAAGTCCTTGGGCCTTTCGGCCACTCGCCCTTCTCCGCCTTCTGCTTTTCGCTCCTTTTGTGGCCACGGAAGGGGCGCCCCAGTACATTTGCTTCAGAGCCACAGGCCGGAGCAGTCTCAGTGCCGCTGCAGACTTAGGACCTGCAGAGGCGGGTCAGGGGGCTAGCGGGTGGGTCAGTCCACTTCCTCCTCGGCCACTACTGCCCCAAAACCTTCCTAGTCCGGTCTTTTAGGCCCATCATACGACAGCGGGCGGCAGGATTCGCCATCACCTCCCCCACTGGTGCACCATCACTTCAGACAGGTGGGTTTTACAAATAGACCGAAGGGGCTACTCCTTCCCCTTTGAGACTACCCCTCCAGCCATGCCCTGCCCTCTTGGCCAAGGGGGCGAGCGTGTTCCTGCGCCTGAAGTAGGTCGTGGTTGTTCCGTTCTATCTTGGACCTCAGGGACGACGTTAATCGCTTCCTCCGGAAGGAGAAGTTCAAGATGCTAACTCTGGCTCAGGTCTTGTCTGCACTTGACCCTGGAGACTGGATGGTAGCGTTTACCGAGCTCCCCTTTGGCCTTACCAGTGCTCCTTGGGTGTTCACGAAGTTGATGGCGGTGGTCGCAGCTCATCTGCACAGATCAGGGGTTCGAGTCTTCTCCTATCTCGACAACTGGCTGTTGAAGGCGGGCTCGCCCCAGACAGTTGTCTCCCACCTCCAGACTACGGCCGACCTCCTGCATTTGCTGGGATTCTCCATCAATGTGCCGAAGTCTGCCTGATTACCTCTCAGAAGCTCCTCTTCATCGGAGCGGTTCTGGATACGGCGCAGTTTCGGTCCTATCCTCCCGAACTGCGAGTCCAGGATATTCAGGCTATGATTCCAATCTTTGGGCCTCCTGCATCCTGCTGGTCACTCATGCCAGATGGCATATGCGGGCTCTGCAGTGAGACCGGAAGTTCCAGTGGGTGCAGCATCAGGGGAACCTGTCCGATTACGTCCAGATCTCGGAGGGCACTGCACAGCAGCTGCAGTGATGGCTCATGAACAGACATTGGTTCCAGGGCAGATCCCTCTCACTTCCCCAACCAGAGCACACAGTGGTGACTGACGCATCCCTTCTGGGATGGGGGGGCCCACATCGGAGAGGCGGAGATGAGAGGCCTTTGGTCTCCGGTAGAGTCCAGGCTCCATAGCAACCTTCTGGAGCTTTGGGCGATTCGACTTGCACTGAAGGCATTACTTCCCTCTGTCAAAGGGAAAGTGGTGCCGGTGTTCACAGGCCACACCACCGCCATGTGGTACTGCAACAAACATGGCGGGGTGGGCTTGTGGACCCTATGTCAGGAGGCTCTGCTCCTCTGGACATGCCTGGAACAGCAGGGCATTACCCTGGTAGTTCAACACCTGGCAGGTTTGTGAACGCCAGGGCGGATGGACTCACGAATGGCGTCTTCACTTGGATGTGGCGCAAGGTCTCGTTCGACAATGGGGAGAGCCTTGGTTGGATCTATTCACCACTGCAGAGAATGCGCAATGTTAGCAATTCTGGGCTTTGGAATTTCCAAGGCGGCACTCGCTAGGCGACGCATTTCATTGCTGTGGAGATTCGGTCTGTTGTATGTCTTTCCGCCCATACCACTTCTGCCCAGAGTGCTGAAGAAGATCAGGTGCGACCGGACCCAAGTCATTCTTGTGGCGCTGGGCTGGGCTCGAAGAGTTTGGTATCCCGAGCTACTCAGTATGACGATCGACCCGCCTCCGCCCCCCCCCCGTCCCCCACGATCAAAGTACTTCTTGCCTCTTCAGGAGGATCAACTGTTGCAGCCGCAGGGGACAGTCCTCCACTCGAACCTATCCAGCCTTCACCTCTTTGCATTGCGATTGAACGGCGGCAGTTGATTCCTTTTGACTTGCCTCCTGAAGTCTTTGATGTCATTCTGGCAGCCAGGCGTCCCTTCACTAAGTAGGTATACACCTGCAGGTACAACAAATTTGTGGCATGGTGCACAGCAAAGGCTGTGGATCCCATTTTTGCCCCTCTTTAAGAAGTTCTTCTGTTCCTCCTTTCTGTGGCCCAGCAGGGCTCTGCTCTGGGCACTATCAAGGGCTATCTCGGCCTTTCTCAGGCTCTCTAATCAGCCCTCTCTTTTCAAGTCCCTTGTTGTAAATAGATTTCTTAAAGGCATTACTCATAGTTTCCCTCCTATTCCTTTCGTAATGCCACAGTGGGACTTGAATCTCGTTCTCACATATTTAATGTGTGCTCCCTTTGAGCCTCTTCACAACTGTCCTCTTTGTCTGCTGACTTGAAGACTGCTTTCCTGGTTGCTATCATCTCTGTCAGGAGAGTGAGTGAGCTCCAGGCTCTTTCTTATAAACCTCTTTTTCTATCTGTCCATCCCGACAAGGTTGTGCTCATAACACGTCCATCCTTTCTGCCAAAGGTTGTCACTGCCTTTCACATCGGGCAGACCATCACTTTGCCCACCTTCTTTCCGCCTCCGCATCCTTCTAGAGCGGAACAGAGGCTTCACCATCTGGACCCAAAACGTGCTCTCTCGTTTTAATTGAACCGCACACAACAGTTCAGGGTGGATGACCAGCTCTTTGTTTGCTACGTTGGTGCCAAAAAAGGTTGGGCCATACGCAAGCAGACTATCTCCTGATGGGTCGTCTTGTGTATTAAAGCCTGTTATTCTCTGGCTAAGAATGAAGCTCCGTTGGGGCTGCGTTCCCATTCCACCAGGGTGTCGGCTGCCACTATGGCGTTGGGACGTGGTGTCCCCTTACAAGACATCTGTCAGGCGGCTACGTGGGCCCCGCTGCACACTTTCACTAAGCACTATTGCCTAGACAGCCAAGTCAGGAGAGACCTCTTCTTTGGCCGTTCTGTTCTCCATGACTTTCTGGTGTGATCTTGGTTCGCAGACCCACCACCGTGGTTGGTATTGCTGGGGTATCTATTCTAAGGTAAGCAATCTATCACTGTGTTTCTTTCAGATGAACAGGTTACTTACCTCCGGTAACTATTTATCTGTAAGAAACATTAGTAGAGATAGATTCCTTACCACCCCACCCATCCTCCCCATCCTGCAAACTGATTTATGGGGTTAAGGTCATCCCTTTCATCGCCCTAGTTTCTCGGCACCAGTATTCAGTATCTTGCAGGGCTCTGAGTTTTCTGGAACGGTTCCTCCAATATCTCAGTGACCCGGCCAACATCCAGCCCCATGACATTAGTCTCAAGTGCCTTAGAGGGAGAAGATCAATATATTGACCTCAGCAGGGCTCAATATCAACCTCCGATGGTGCCTGGGTGTATGAGTGCTACTTAATCATAAACATAGGGGCTGAAACCTTGCTTACTTAAGCATCCATACACCAAAGCAGCGCACTGCTACCACACTAGTTGGACATGAAGCCCAAGTGGGCAACAAAAAAACCCTCCGGCTCCAATCCACCATCGCCCTCAGACTCTGGTCGCAATGGATAGAAGACTTTGGAGCTGAGCAAGCTCCAGTCTAACATCAGTGAGCTGTGTCACTCCTCGACCGCTTCTCCTTGAAAAACTCTAAACTTCCCCCTTCAAAGCCGAAACAGAGGGCTCAGTTGATGCGGTCAGGCCCCTTTAATGCCAAGATCTAAGGAATCTGAGCTTCCCATCCATAAGAGACTGCCAAAGAAAGATACATCATGCCTAGCAGAAACGGCTAATCATGCATCCAGCAACCTGCAAGATTTTTTCTAAGGTGCCCCCGGGAAGCCTTGAACCATGTCGGTAGCCCAAGAAATGGAGGTTAATTTTCTAGGAAGAGGTTGCATTCAATTTCCCACCAAAACTCGTGCCAAGAGGCATATTGATAAGTAAACAAGACCTCTCTCACCAAGGCACTCGCCACCACCCACACCTCTGCTCCAACCTCTACCCCAGCTGTAATCTTCCTGAGAGGTCAGTCAATTACTTTCCCTACCCAGGCATCCTGTATGAGGGGGGTGAACCTTATGACCATCCTGCTGGGTCAACAGACTGGGATAACACCTGGGATGACTAAAACACCCAGCTCTACTGTCCTTGAACAAGGCTAACTGCAAGCACCCGGCAAGTATCTTGATGAGCCCATTAAGCAGGGAGATGGGCCTCTACCTCCCACAGAGTAGGGGGTCTTTTCCCGGCTTAGAAAGGACCAATATTACTGCCCTATTGGAGATGGAGTCGAGGTAGCCTGTTTGATCGGCCTCACAAAAGGTCATAGAGTGAGTCCACCATGTTCTCACCCACTCACTTGTAAAACTCCACAAGGAAGCGGTCTTCTACAGGGTCCTTGTGATAGGGGAGTCTAGAAATGGTCTGCATATTCTGTCTTACTAATTTCCCCCTTTAGGAAGCCCCTGCTAGACTCATTGAGGCTGGGGAGGTGCATACTATCAAAAAAGGTGGACAGGGTGTACAGGGCCTGGTAGAATTCAGCGAACTTGTTGACAATATCTTGGCGAGTGAGGATAATGCCATCCGTTGACTTATTGGGCAAGATGGCAAGTGCCACCTCCTGTTTGCGCAGCTGGGCTGCCAACATCTGTTCCACCTTCTTCCCTTGCACATAGTGATGACCTTTAAGTTGTTAAAGCGCATACTCTGCTTTAGAGGTGAACCGAGCATTGAGGTCCATGCAAACTTTCTCCAAGCGGCAACAAAGAGGAGACAAGGGATCGTCAATGTAGAGGTGTATGAGTAATGCAATTTCGCCCTCCAGGGACCTCTGCTGGCTCGCCCTCTGAGCGGTGGCAAGGGCTGCATCTTTCTTGTGAGCTGGCCGCGGATAGTTGCTTTAGCGGCCACCCATGAGACCTGCTGGTAAGTTACAGATTCTCTATTATGTTCCAGATAAGTGGACACATGGGCTCAAAGCTGAGATTTACCCTGGGGAGTACAGTAGCACAAGATGTTTAAATGCCGCAGCTTGCAGCCCGGGGAGGAAAGTCCTAAGTCCAGGGAGATCAGGATCAGGGAATGGTTGGAAAGTGTGCCCTCCAGGATCTAGGAGTCCTGGGAGAGAGAAACCATTGGCTGGGAGACCAAGAAGAAGGTCATGCGGACTGGGTGCCATGCACCAGCAATACCGTTAAAAAAGTATACTCCCGGTCCTCTAGGTGCAAGAGTTGCCAGAGATCCACAGGACCACGCTCGGAAATAACTTCCCCCTAGGAGGGGCCGATCCATGTTATCACCTACATGCAGTGGGCTGGTGCAGTCGAGTACTGGGTCCCGTGTCAAGTTCCTATCTCCTCCTATGAGATCGTGGGAGGCCCTGATTCCCGTGAGGAGATGGTTGAGCTGGAGAAAAAAATTGGCGTTTGGATCTCGTAGGCGTATACACCGATCCGACCATGTCCGTCAGCCAAGCAGAAATTTAGCAAAGGCATAGCGGCTATCTGGATCCGTCTATGTCTTAGGGATAGTGAAACAAACGTCAGAGGCACTCACGCTTCGCACACAGTGTGGCACTCGAAACAAACGTCAGAGGCTACCTGTGACACACAGTGCTGCCACACACACACACACACTTCTCCAAACAGTGTGAGACACGAAACAAACGTCCGAGGCTACCAGTGGCGCACAGTGTTGTCACACGAACAGACCATACATTGACACTCAGCGATACTGCACACAAACACTAAACATACATACATGCAACCGTGCTGGAGATACGCCAGTGTTGCAGACATTGGTGAGCCACACAGCGCTACTCCACTGTGCCACACAAAACGCTTCGCCATGACGCACACTACGCTTGCATCCAGCACCAGGCAGGTGCAGTGGGGAGGACGAGGGGCTGTAACAGCCCTCCAGAGGGCCTCGTGCAGTGTGCCCTCTGCCCTGATGGATTAGACAGAACGCAATTAGCTTTTAGACACATTCCCGGATTTTGTGTGCATCTGGCTTCAGAGGATTAAACAAGGTCCTCTCCAGGCACTGCCGTCTCTCGGTGCTTTGTGCCAGCGAGGAAGCCGCTCCACCCATGAAATGTGAACAGGGAACCCGCGCAAAGATGACGCAACCACCAGAGAAGCGCGCTGCCCTCCATGAAGAGCATCCGGGATAGTAGAAGCTACATTACCTCTGTCCCCTAGCTGATGTCGTCTGCCCTTTTGGGGTGAAAATTGTCACCTACGCGGACGACACTCAGCTGGTGGTAGCACTGGACCCCCCTCTCAACTCCAACCACAGCCTACACAACTGCCTGGAAGCTGTTGCGTCCTGGATGTCGGTCTCCCATCTAAAACTTAACGGGGACAAGACAGAGGTAATGCTCCTTGGAAACAACATCTCCAAATCCATCGATACCATCTGGCCCCTCTGTTTAGGTAGCCCCCCCCAACCTAAGGATCAAATTAAGAGCCTTGGGATCTGGCTCGACCGCAATCTCACCTTCAACTACCAAGCCACCAAACTAGCCGCCATCTGCTTTGGGCTGATGAGATTGCTCCGCAAGATTCTCCCCCTTCTCCCGTTTCACTCCAGACGAATCATGGTCCAAGGACTAATCCTGTCACGCCTCGACTGCGGTAACGCCCTATACCTAGGCGCCCCACAGTCCACACTGTCCAAACTGCAAGTTGTCCAACTGCGCAGCAAGAATCCTCTTGAACCTCCCTCGCCGATCCTCAGTAAAAGCCAGATTGAAGGACCTTCACTGGCTACCCATGAAAGCTAGAATAGAATTCAAGAGCATGTGCGTCGCGCACCGCTCCTACTGGGGAACAGGCCCCGCCATAAATCAACATTTGGTTGAAGCATACCATCCTCCTCGAGCCCTCAGATCCGCGACCTCCTACCTAACCTCCGTACCACGTATAAAAAGAGCCAGATGCGGAGGCCGCTCGCTTTCCTCAACTTGGCCAGGATCTGGAACACTCTACCACTCACAATCAGGTCAGAATTCAACCTGCTCACATTTCGAAAACTCCTAAAAACTTGGCTTTTTAATAAATCTCACACTTAACCCACCCTCTGCTCCCCCCACCCCCGCCCTACAGTTCAACCCTCCAGTCTGTCTACAGCGCTGGGACGCCTTTGGGTAGCCATCGCGCTTTACAAATTTTCATTCCATTCCATTCCATTCCATAAATGCAATTACAACACTGCGCAATAAATTCTGCATCTACAGAGACCATTCCTGCCAGGACCTGCTGCGAGGAGAGCGGGAGGGGGAGCGCAAGCCTGAGTGACAGGCCGCATAACAGTCTCGGAGACAGGAGCACTGGTGGTTGCGGGCCGATGACGAGTATACAAGCACTGGTTAAAACATGCTCCTATTTGTTGTCTTTATGGGGTCATGATGAGAAACACATGGCCCCATAAAGGTAAGAAAAGTCTTCACGACAGCCGTGAAGCAGGTTATTGTGTCCAGTGGGGCCGTCTGAAAAGCGGACAGGGCGGCAACGAAAAACCCTTCTTTCCAATGGGAAGCCAGCGTTTACCATAACCGCTGACGTTACCCAATGGAAAGGAGGGGCGGGGCTTAGTCCCTTTTAGAAATCTTACATATACTATATCTCCTGCTGAGGCGGAGCAGCGCTTTGCGCTGCCACGCCCACGTGAGACCTAAAAAGGGCTCTCATTCATCACCTTCAAGCTATTGTTTGATCACACTCCAAAAATTCTCTTTGGGGAACTAGAAACATGGATCAGGTCGAATAATCCTTCCCACATCTACCAGAGGAGCATTCAGCCACCTTGGAACTGAGGATGTTTAAGAGGTATCTTGCTGCTAATATATTGTACAGTCCACACTGAAGGGGATTTCCTCAGTCCTGCATTTAAAATTTTTGCTTCGAAGAAGGTGGTTCCCTTTTAGGCCCAGATCTCTGTACTGGGGTGAATGTATGACATTGTTCTGCATTCTGTCCATCAATTGTTATTTTTGCATTTGTCACCCCGAGTGGGATGGGTATTCTCAGTCGTGAGTCCCATGCTCTCTACACCACTGGAGTCAAGCTATCCTGGCTGAAGACTGCTGATAGTCAGAAACCGGTCCTAGGATGCTTGATTCCGGTCCAGGAAAGACATGGCTTGGCAGTTTGGGCTGGACTGTTCCCATGAGGCACATGGTCAAGGCTGATTTGCATATGGCCATGTCTGAACTGGGGTGGTGTGGAGTGCAAAAAAACGATGGATTTAGGCCCAGATCTCTGTACTGGGGTGAATGTATGACATTGTTCTGCATTCTGTCCATCAATTGTTTTTGCATTTCCCTTTGTGGACTGTGTTCTGTTATCGTCGAATGTTGCTGCCTAGGACATTATTCATTCCTTGGGCTATTGTTTCTTTATACACGGATATTTGAATGCAGGTTCGAGTAGGCCCTATATATGTATGACGTCTGAAGAAGTATTTACAAACAGACATCTAATTTCAACACTGTTACAGTCCGCCAACAATGCTGTTATTCTGTATACAACACTGGTTGGTCTGTAAACGTCACTCTGAGTCTGGGGCTCTTATTCGATCTAATGCAGAAAAAGTACCCTTAATGGATGCAATGGCCTAAGTTGGTACCTTATATGTCAACAGTGTTGTCTTATCCTGAGTGGGCAAAACTGCAACAAAAGCCATAAGGATACTCACAAGGTGAGAAATTTGTAAGAAGATACAGTATTACCAGAAATCTTATTACTGAATGCAAGTAAAACATTTTTTTCCTGGAGGGTGGGTTTGATGGCAGTCTGGGTAAGAGATACTATCCAACCTGTGCCTGAATTTAACTTTCAAGGTTTACTTGCAAAATGTCATGTTCTTTGTTCTATTATTTTAATTCACATAAAAAGGGTTTCTCTCTATAGAAGAATGTCATCTGAATGGTGGGTTTACAATTCAAGTCATGCTGTACCTTTCAGCATAACATTTATAAAGTTTTACACATCTTACTGTTCTCATTCATCCTTATCTAAACATCTTTTGATGAAATATTACTTGGTCTTCGATTGCTTTATTTATGCACATTTTATGATTCTTTAGAGACCGTGCTACCTTGGGCTGTATTATCATACACTTGTGTCATTTTGCAACATGTATGTATGCAAGGTAGTATTTTTAATGACTTCTTGAAATTGAAGCTTCATAGTATCCATTCGCAGTCTCCTTGCATATCAGAGTCTTTAATGAGAATTGAAATAAAATATATATTGTTGTGGAAACCCCAAGAGCTAGCCGAAAGCAGTCTGTAACTCATATTTGTTTTTTCATAGTGATCTTGAAATCTCCAGAGGACAGACTCCAAAATCCATGGACGTGCTTGCTAAGGAAATAGGATTGCATGCAGATGAAATTGAAGTCTATGGCAAAGCCAAAGCTAAAGTATGTCTGTCATTGCTGGAAAGACTAAACGAACAGCCCAATGGAAAATACGTTTTAGTTGCTGGGTAAGTAATCTGTCTTGAATCATTTTATGTCTCTTTTACTTTCTTGAAAATTTGCTAAGCCTAATGCTCAGACCTAGGCTGTGGTTGTTCTGTCTTCTTTTTCACCTATATCTAAGACACATGGGGCCATATTGTGATCCCACTTTTGTACTGCGATGCACAGTATCTACCTTGACTCTATTTTTTGTACTGCGCTTTCTAGAGCCCATTAATTAACAATGGCAATCCTGAGTTCATGCATCAGTTGTAGAGAATTCTTGGAAACCCAGAGCTGTAATTGCCTCTCAGAGTGTCTAGAGCTACTGTATAAACTGGCATTTTCTGAGTGAGGTATGTGCTCTAGATGGCACAATTTTGTTTAAAAAAAAATAAAACGACACCGGCTCTTTCTATGTCTGCGCAGAATTGAGAATGAGTCATCATACTGCCCCAAATGACCTTTCATCATTGTAGGAACAGTGCTGGCCAGGTTGTTGGCCAGCCCTATCTTATTCCCATTTCTAATCTATCACTCACCTCCCACACTCCCTTTCACCACAGCCGTAATCACATCGATCTCTTCCCTCTTAGTCACCCATCCCTCCTAACTCTACACTTCTCCCTCAACAATACTCAACTCTATCCCAACTTACATAGATGGTCAGCGCCAAGCCCTTCGTCTGTAACTTTCACGTCCCTCTCAATCATCAAGGATTTCTTAGACAAATACTAAAAGCAATAACAAACATCCTTCACCACATCCACCTTAAAGCCTTCAGCAGCCAACATCTCCAACTACCAGATGATCTAGAACTACTGCCAATAATTTCAAAAGTTCGAGGCATGTGGGCTGCTGAATTCATATCTGTGCATAGATCGCCGCCTAGTGTTGGGTCCGGATGATTGCACCTTGTTGTCCTGGAAGAGTCTTCGAAGTATCACGAGATACGTGGCTCCTCCCCTGGACTACAGTGCGCATGGGCATCGACTCCATCCCCAGATAGTTTTTTTCCGCCATTGGGTTCGGATGTGTTCGGTTCCCTCCTGTCGGAATCGATAGTTATTAACTTCACTTTGCTTAAGACCAAAAGGTCTTTAGGACTTGCGTCTGTATTGTCTTTCGTTCGGGTTCGTAACTTCTCGGCTCCGAACCGACATTACTCTTCCGCGTGCTTTCGGCGCGGAGGGGCCTACTCGACGCTCCAGACTCTTCATCCATCATGGACCGAAGTCCATTCAAACGATGCCCGGTGTGTGCCTCAAAGTACCCACATATCGATGTACACCCGGTGTGTAACAAGTGCTTGTCACCGGACAACGACGAGGCCAAGTGTATGGCCTGTTCCAGGTTCCGGTCCAAGAAAACGCTCAAGCTCCGTCGAGCTGCGCGCCTGGAGGCCCAGCAAGCAGCCCCACCACCTACGGACATCTTCGATGCTGGGGATGTCAAGGACGACGATATCCAGGAGATCACGGAATCTAACCCCGCGTCGGAGGTCGAGGACGAATACGACGCAGAGGCCGAGGATTTCGATGAAGTCGTCGGAGGTAGAGGACGACGACGGGGCCCTTGCCACCGTAGAGGATAGCTCGGACGAGGAGCTTCCTCAGACTGACTCCGGGGCCGTCCACACTCATGAGGCCCAGGTCGAGGGATCGCCTTCGGGCCTTACCCGAGACCTTGATGTACGTTCCACGACTCCGCCTTCCGGCCCGGCCACGGACATTGATACAGAATCACTCCCGGTGCCTCCAAAACCGAAAGTGAAACCTAAGGTCTCGACGCCAGAAAAATCGAAACCGAAAGTGCTGGTCGCACTGGTCAGGTCGAAGACTTCGGAGGCCTCGGCGCCGAAGAAATCGAAGATGGCCGTTGAGCCGAAGAGCCATGTCAAAATGGCCGACCCGAAGGCTACTGCATCGAAGCCTAAGGTTAAGGGGTCCGATGAGCCGCATCGGCGCCGAAGACGGTCGACGCCGGCAAGGGTCGACTCGAAGGCAAGAAAACGGTCGACGACCCCAAAAGGTCCACTCTCGATCCAAAGAAGCGTCAGGATGACCCTAAGTCCCTCTCTGCCTCGCCGAGTGCGTCGACTCCGAAGGGTGCATCCTCTGTCTCCGCTCCAAAGCCAGCCGCTAAAGACTCTGTCGAACCTGCGCGTCCATCCGCCTCGTTCACTAAGAAGGTTACGGAGTTCCTGCAACGAATCAGGGAATTGGCCGCAGCAGTCGAGCCGAAGGACCCTGTCCCGCCCAAGCCTCTGGAGAAACCGGCGAAGGCGCCTACGCCGATACTTTTCACCTTGCCGCCTAAGACGGCGCCGAAGGCTTTCGCGGCTAAACCAAGGGCCGCCGTGCCCGAGAAGGTGTCTTCGACGCCGAAGCCGTCTTTGGTGGTCCCCGGCCCACGGCAACCACCACTTGCAGAGGAGGAGCGTCAGGAGCATTTTATCGACGCCAACACGGGCAGACTTTCCCTCCTGAAAAGAAAGATCACCCCTGAACCACTATTGGAGTCATACAAGATTCCACTCAAAAGGAAGATGGACTATGCTGGTACTCCTGCCTTGATAGAGCCCATTTCGCCACAGGCTCACGAACTCTCGCCCACTCATTCCAATGTCGAGGCAGGTGAAGGCGACGACTAGGATGAGTACAGCTATCCCATCTACACAGACCCAGAGGATGTGACTGAACCATGGTCTGCTGTTGGCGATCCAGGGGACCCGCATTCTGGACAGGAGCCTCAGCTTTTCTCAGCCAAAACCTCCCCCACTGAGGACTCTGCGGCCTTCAATGCCCTCATTGAGAGGGCAGCAGCCAATCACAACGTCCAGCTCCATGCTGACCCAGTGGACGTCGACTTCCTCTTTGACACCTTTTCGGTCTCTGGAAAGACTGTAAAGACTCTGCCAATGCTGAAGGGTGTTTTGAAGCACGCAGCTGAGGTGTTCAAAGAGCCCACCCGGGCGAGGGTCATCAACCCGAGAATCGACAAGAAGTACAGGGCGGCGCCCACTGATCCAACTTATATCAAGGGACAGTTGCCTCTGGATTCCCTGGTTGTCTCCAATGCCCGCAAAAGAGCCAACTCACAGACTACGGGTGATGCTCCTCCCCCAGACAAGGAATCAAAAGTCTTTGAGGCTTCGGGGAAAAGGGTGGCAGCGCAGGCAGCCAATATGTGGCGTATATCCAACGCGCAGGCGCTACTGGCACGTTATGACAGGGCACACTGATACTCTAGAGACCCTTTTACAGCATTTGCCAGATCAATATAAGGAAGCAACAAAAATGTTGATACAGGAGGGGAAGCTTATCTCCAATGCTTCCATAAAGTGCGCACTAGACGTGGCTGACACCGCCGCACGCGCTATTAACACTAGCGTTATGCTTCATAGACCTGCATGGCAAAGGATATCTGGGTTCAAGCCGGACATTCAAGCTACCATCTTGAACCAAACGGTCAACCCAGATCACCTGTTTGGCCCTGAGGTTGATACCACCCTTGAAAAGATGAAGGACACCGACACCACAAAATCGATGTGTGCCTTGCAATCCCAGCAGTTTCGGAGTGGGTCCTTTCGTCGCTCCAATACTAGGGGCACCTCAAGGGGTCAACTCTCGCAGTCAGCGCAGTTCTACAAAAGCAACACCCAAACTTCTTATTCCAACAAGGGTCGAGGTAGTTACCGCGGCAACAACACCAAGGGCAGAGGACGTGGCAACAGCTCCAGGTCCTCCACCGCCAACAAACAGTGACGCCTTGTCGCTGCCCCCCGACCACGCAACACCGGTCGGGGGGAGACTCCAGCAGTTCCTGCCTATGTGGAAGTCCATCACCACGGACGGGTGGGTCAGGACACTTGTCCAATTCGGTTATTGTCTGGAGCTCACATCTACTCCACCCAACATACCACCAAGGCACCGTTCTATGTCCGGCGAGCACTTGCACTTATTGCAGCAGGAGGTAGCAGTCATGCTGCAAAAGGGGCAATAGAGCTCGTGCCCTTGCAAGAAAGGGGTACGGGAGTTTACTCCCTGTACTTTCTTATTCCAAAGAAGGACGGATCCCTCAGACCCATCCTGGATCTCAGGCCCCTCAACTTTTACATCCTATCAGAGCATTTCCACATGCTCACACTGCAGCAGGTTCTCCCACTGCTTCAACAGGGGGACTTCCTGGCAACTCTGGACCTGAAGGATGCCTACTTCCACATTCCACTACATCCTTCACACAGAAAATACCTCAGGTCCACCATACAAGACCAGCACTAGCAGTTCAAGGTTTTGCCTTTTGGGTTCACCACGGCACCCAGGGTTTTCACAAAGTGCCTGGCGACGGTGGCGGCACATCTCAGACGTCAAAACATTCATGTCTACCCCTATCTGGACGACTGGCTCATTCAGGCGAAGTCGGCCCAGCAGTGTGCCGACCACGTGTCCCACACCATTCACCTTCTGCACGATCTGGGTTTCTCACTGAATTATCCAAAGTCCCATCTCCAGCCCGCCCACATACGGCAGTATCTGGGTGCGACTATAAATACTCTGGCGGCCACAGCACAGCCGAATTCAGTGAGAGTCAACAACATTCAGTCGCTGATCCAAAGATTCAGACCTCAACACTCGCTTCCAGCGAGAGTGTTCATGCAGTTGATAGGCATGATGGCCTCCTGCATCTACATTGTCCCGCACGCGAGACTACATATGCGTCCGCTTCAGGAGTGCTTAGCACGTCAGTGGACTCAGGCTCACAACCAGTTGAAAGACCTAGTGTTGGTGAGCGGTCGGGCATACAACTCTCTGCATTGGCGGAATCCACGAAACCTTTGCAAGGGCCGACCGTTTCAGGAGCCTGTGCCACAGATTATCCTGACAACGGACGCTTCTCTCCAGGGATGGGGAGCGCATGTACTCCAATACACTTTGCAGGGACTATGGACGCAGCAACAGGGGAAGATGCACATCAATGTTCTGGAACTGATGGCAATCTTCATGGCACTAAAGGCCTTCAAAGTAAATCTATGCAACAAGGTCGTGTTGATCCGGACGGACAACATGACGGCAATGTACTACATTCAGAAGCAGGGAGGCACACACTCTCCGCAGCTGTCTCATCTGGCTCAGAGCATGTGGAAGTGGGCCATTCAGAGGAACATCTTCCTCATGGCGGAGCATCTCCCAGGCAAAGACAATCAGCTGGCGGACCTGCTCAGCAGGCACAGCCACCAAATGCACGAGTGGGAGATACATCCATCAGTACTCCAGCCGTACTTCCAAAGGTGGGGTCATCCAGAGATCGACCTGTTCGCCACTCAGGAGAACTCAAAATGCCAAAGCTTCGCCGCCAGATTCCCACACCCACTGTCGCAGGGCAATGCGATATGGAGGAACTGGTCAGGCAAATTTGCGTACGCTTTTCCCCCAGCACCGCTGATACCGCTGGTGGCACGCAAACTCAGGTAACACTCGATGACTCTCATCCTGGTTGATCCAACATGGGCTCGTCAGCCATGGTACACCACTTTTCTGGAATTATCCGTGGTACCACATCAGAGGCTACGTCTCACCCCCAGCCTTCTGACGCAGAGCCATGGCGACATTCAGCACCCAGATCCGCAACAGCTCAACCTGGCGATCTGGCTCCTGAAGTCCTAGAGTTTGGCTACCTAAACCTACCTCCCAATTGCATGGACATCATTCGGGAGGCAAGGAAGCCTACTACTAGAGCCTGCTACGCGGCAAAATGGAAGCGGTTTGCCATTTATTGCGCAAACCACAACATTAACCCGCTTGATGCTTCCATTCAAGACATCATCTGTTACCTGTTCCATCTGTACAAGTGTAATCTGGCCTATACTTCCATTCGCATTCATCTGTCTGCGATGGCTGCGTATCTCCAAAATAGACAACAGCTTTCGCTCTTCAAGGTGCCGGCCATCAAAGCTTTTTTGGAAGGCCTCAAACGAGTCATTCCGCCACGGACTCCACCAGCTCCTGAGTGGAACCTCAATGTGGTTCTTACCAGACTGATGGGTCCTCCCTTTGAACCACTGCATTCCTGCGAGATTCAGTTCTTGACGTGGAAAGTGGCTTTCCTCGTAGCAATTACATCGCTACGGAGGGTCAGTGAATTGCAAGCCCTCACAATCCAAGAGACATTTATCCAAATTCATTCCAACAGGGTGGTGCTCCGCACTAACCCTAAGGTCCTGCCCAAGGTTGTGTCTCAGTTCCACATCAACCAAACAATCGAATTACCTGTTTTCTTTCAAAATCCTGAGTCACTGGCGGAGCGGATGCTCCACACCCTTGATGTTAAGCGGGCCCTATTGTATTACATTGATAGGACCAAGGATTTTAGAAAGACTAAACAACTCTTTGTCGCCTTTGCGCCACACCACAAAGGTAACCCTATTTCCAAGGCTGGTATTGCTAGGTGGATAGTTAAATGTATCCAGATCTGCTATGCAAAAGCAAAATGCACTCTTACCATTCCGCCAAGAGCCCACTCCACCAGGAAGTTGGGGGCCTCTATGGCCTTCCTTGGAAACATTCCCTTAGAGGACATATGTAGAGCAGCAACATGGTCTACCACACACACATTTACTAAACATTACTGTGTTGATGTGCACTCCAAACAGCAGGCAGCTGTAGGACAGGCTGTTCTCAAGACACTTTTCCAAACTGCTGCAGCAGGCACCGGCGGCCGCCGTTAATGGAGGGACTGCTATGTATTCTATGCACAGATATGAATTCAGCAGCCCACATGCCTCGAACTGAATATGCTACTTACTAGTATGCATCTGTTCTTGGCATGTAGGGCTGCTGACATTCATATCGCCCGCCCTCCTCCCCGGCGCCTGTAGCAGCTGCAGCATTCACATATATACTCATAGCATGGTCATCATTCACTGAGTTAAACTCCATCTTGGCCACAATGGCTAAAAACAATCTGGGGATGGAGTCGATGCCCATGCGCACTGTAGTCCAGGGGAGGAGCCACCTATCTCTTGATACTTCGAAGACACTTCCAGGACAACAAGGTGCAATCATCCGGACCCAACACTAGGCAGCGATCTATGCACAGATATGAATGTCAGCAGCCCTACATGCCAAGAACAGATGCATACTAGTAAGTAGCATATTCAGTACCACCAAACCTTGGCATTGTCATGGACTGTGCACTTCCAGTGAATGCCAAAGTGAACAAACTTAATCAATGTTCTGTAATATGAAGATACTCTGTTGCACTTTTCCCAATCTTTAGTTTCCAGAAAGGGTTCTTGCAACTTCACTAATCCTCTCAAAAACTGATTACACATATGTATCGCAGAATTCCTCTCTCAGGAGAAGGATTTGCTATTTTAAAACATTTACTGTGTACAATGGATAAAATAGGTTTACTAGGGTATGCTCCATACATCCTTTTTGAGGGCAAACATGTTACTTCAGTTTAGGTTACTCCATTGCTGTGAGTCATGTGAAGCAACAGAGATGACATTTTCATTTCAATTGAGGCAAAATTATTCATTTAAGCTTATTTCAAGACTGAGCTGCTATGGTGGAAGTCAAACTGTAAGTGTGCTTTGTTATATTCATTTTACTTTTAATACAATTATAATGCAATTATGCAGGTGGGTTTTGTAATAAGTAATTTGGATGGTTCTCACACTCTGCTGCATACTGCATTTGGATTGCTTTTATCCTAGCACCCATCGATCTCCGTGTAGGTTAATCACTAGTTAAGTTGCTATTTCATAAACGTAATCCCCTATAGTATTAGTAGGCCAAAGGCACCTCACCTACTCTGTATAACTTTAGAATTCGAACATTACATGGTTACCTTGGGTACTATTTGCTAGATGTGGATATTTCTTGAAATGTACATTGGTCAGGGAATCCCTCACATTATTAATGATCTGACACACATGAATTAATGTGAGTGATTACATGACAACAGGAAATTCCTGAGGAATCTCTACATCTTGGTCATATAACCCAGTTAACCGTGCGTTAGTATAAGCTTGTAGGCTGTTAACTTGGGTAGCCGCATCCTCTGCTTCCTCATTCAGTTAAAAAAAAATAACTTTAGCATTTCTCATTCCCTACTACCATGTTTACTGCCTGTCATAACACTGAGGTATTCCATGAGCTTAATTGCTCAGCAGAGCGGAAAAGTTGACAGACTTTGAGGCACATTTTGATGTCTAAGCTACAAACAACTATTGCTCTCTGTTGGCAAAACCTGTTGTTTCCAGTTCATTACTCATGATTGGATGACTTTGCTTTCCAATTCACTTCCCTACTCCTGATTCAATGGATTGCCCCTCTAATGTCCTGCTTTTCCAACCCATGAGCATTTTGCTCTCAGTGCTCTGATTGGAAAATTTGTATCTTTCCACTACAGGCATCAGACCTTCCTCTGCAGTGTTTGAGCGGGACACGTGCTAACTCACTTGTATTTGAAAGATGATTACATTTTAAACACTGGGTGGGGAGCAGATACCACAATTTCTGAGATTGCAGAAGGTCTGTTTTCCTCCATGGGCTTGGGTCAGTCTGGATTCTTGACAAGAGCATTGCTTATATCACAAACTGTCACAGGAGTGCTTAGACAAAAGGGCTGGAACCCTGCCTATGGTGCGCCATTGGTGCCATCCTTTTTTTTGTTATACCACAGGCAGCAAATCAGATTTGACTCGTCCTGTGAAACACATACCATGTAGGGTACCAAGGGGAACTCCACTGTAACTGTTTTCAACATATACATGAGACTGATGACTGAGTTGATCTCCCATTCCAGCTTAAGTTGCAGAAGTATACACTTTTTTAACAATTCCACAACCTTGTGAGTGCCCTAAATGGGCACTGGAAAAACTGAAGTCCTTTCTAAAACATGCTGATTGTTAGATAAAGCAAAGCCTGAGCAGATTAAAAACCTAAATCCTCAGGGTTGGAGGGGCCAGTCATGTGATAGCCTTCCATTCCACTGCAAGCTGTCACCAATTGTGCCTGGACGTGACCCAGCTCCAATAACGCTAATTTCACAATGGAATGTATGTTTGAACCTAAATACTAAGTATAATGGAGATTTAGGCATGTCGCTCAATGGATTCACAATAAAACGTTCAAAATCACAATTGAAGGTTCCATAATAATTTTTAGTCTTAAGTGGCTTTACTTACAGATAAATGTTAAAACATCTATGGACCTCGTTTAGTTGTACATCTTGGGACTGGATAGCCTGCTGTTTACCAGCAGTTTCTGAATTTACCTTGTGTATGGGGAGAGTACACACACACTTTCAAAGAAAGAACTCTTTGGGTTCAAGTCTGTCACATTCAAAATGGAGTGCCGCTAATGGCTAGCCATTTGTATCATAGTTAACATAACTGTCTTGAACTGTCAGAACCACTCCCACAGCGAAAAGGTCTTATGACGATATTGCACATTTAACTGAAAATAAAGCTGACACATTGGCATATATTACAGGTGAAGCTATGGAAAGCTATGCCTACATTTAAGAAACCGAGACCTATAGCATGGAAATGGTAACTGTCACTCAGCACAAAAAACAACTTGAATACTTCACACAGGGAAAAAATCCCCAAGAATTACACACAACAACCCAAATCCAATATTCTAATAAACCAAAAGAATTCCTTGTGGGATACGCATACGTCTTAAACCATTGTTATGTAAATCTTATAAACGTTTTATTGAATACCGGTAAGCTATTTTGAACAAATGTTATTTAGATTTGATCCTGTTAATCATTGAAGAGAACTGTCCTAGTGTCCTGCAGGATGTAGAAGAGATTCATGTAATAAAAACTGAATTAAACAAAGAATGGATGACATCCAGTGGAAAATCACCCTTGATGAAATAGCAACCAACTGGATTGCTATGCAAAGGAAATTCAGGAAAGGAAGCTACGGAAGTTTAAAATAGACACCATTGATCACAAACACGAAGAAGTATATTCTTTGTCAGATGTATACTCCAAAAAACAGGTTAATAAAAAAAGCAAGCAGTATGTCTTCGGAAAAAAGTTTAGCAACAGAGGGGCATATTTCATAACTTCAGCCGATTGATATAGCTACTGTGTATGCGGATAAACAACCAGGGATTGGATCAACCAACTCTCAAATATAAACTGTTTTTATCCACAAGCCCAGCCCCAAACAGTCCCGAACCAATCAACAACCGATCTGAATCAGGCACAGAAAAATGAGGAGAAGACAAAGAAAAAGAGAAGAGTGATTCACAGCCAATCAAGGATCTAGTGATAAATATGTCATCTGCAACTCTAACATCTCAACAGATTTCGGTTTTAAACAAAGGAACATCATTTGTTTCTACATATAGACTGAAATGTCTTTGTTTAAATTCATGCGTAACTTACATCTGAAATATTTTTCGGTACTTTGGTAACCATAGAAATTGCAGATGACGAGCATGCATATAAAGAATTTAAACCAAAAAGTACCTTCATGTCACCAGTTTCACCCAAAACACTGGATTCGTTTGAAACTCTGGTCAAGAATGACTTGAAATGTTTGAATTTCAATCAACAATGCACAAACAATTTCGCTAAAAAAGAATGGGGCATTTTAAGAGCATTAGCATTAGCATGAGCCCTCCCCTTCAGCTGAGGGCCAATTTCAATCTTACCTCATTCCGGAAACAGCTCAAGACTCTCCTTTTCAACTCTCCACAATAATTCTGGTAACTACCCCCGCCTCTGCCTATACATCTGTCAGTCCCACAGCGCTTGGACGCCCCCGGGCATCAATCGCGCTTAATAAATCCACATACAAATACAATTAGTGAACTATCAAAAGCTAATTTTTTATATTTGCTGATAAAGGAGGTGCACTGGTTGTTATGGAT
This sequence comes from Lissotriton vulgaris, assembly GCF_964263255.1. NCBI lineage: Eukaryota > Metazoa > Chordata > Amphibia > Caudata > Salamandridae > Lissotriton > Lissotriton vulgaris. The sequence continues at coordinate 1,443,884,127 of NC_141694.1, forward strand.
CAAACCTACTATTACGCAAAAGTCAAAACTCATGTTAAAGATGAAAACATTTATATAAAACTCAAGGCTGACACCACAATGGAATTGCAAGCAACCCTAAATGGGGATCTTGTGCAAGGCTCTTGCAATGGATTGGATCAATGAGAACATGAAACTCTTTCTTACTTCAGAATTTCCACGCACACCAAAAATGTACATGTTAGCAAAACTTCCTAATCATCACACGGACCCACTGTTTAGACCTGTTGTATCTGCCTATGATTCACTACGTGAAGCTCGGGAAAACATTTTGAACACATTTCTTCATCTCATAATGCAACATTGGAAATCCTATGTTCAGGAAACTACAGCATTCCTCAACAGATTAGCCCAAATATAAATCAACCAAATCGAAGATTGGTGGGTTTGTACCATCAATGTTAATGCTTTATATACATCTATTCCCCCCATTGAGGGTATCAATATTGTGGAATGGGCTCTTTTGCAATGGGATAATGTTGGTGCCGACAAGGTTTTTATTGGAACAATTTCATTTTTCCTTATACCACAGCTATTTTCAATGTAAAGAGAAATTGTTTCTTTAAAAGAACGGGACATCATAGGTTTTTCCTGAGCACCCAGCTATGCAGACATCCTCATGGCTAAATTTGAGAATCAATACATTTTTTAACAATTGTGGAAAATGAGCCCATAATCCTATCGATGCCCAGGCCGCTGGCGCAAACCGCCTCTTAGTTCCCATGTTGAATAATTACCAAATAAAGAGACGGGCGCAGGAAGCAGGAATCAAGAACAGAGTTTAATTCTCATGAGGAGAGCCAGTCATTTCGGACACGAAACACCGTGTCTTTCGGGAGGTGCTCTAACAAGTGAGCTGAGACTCTTGCTTTTATACCCTACAGAACACTTGATAACACAATCAGGACAGTATGACGCAAAAGAAAGACATCCCTATAATCCTCGTGTCAATCCTACCCCACATGTGTTCACAATGGGGACCCTTGACCTGCTGATAAGAGGGGGAGGGCAATCACGCAGCTGAGTGTTTCGTAGGATGTGTACGCCTGATCATAGCCCAGGGGGTGGGGTGGCTAAGACCAATAGAGGATCCTTTGAAGAGGAGTGACTTCATACAATAAGGGCAGTAAATGGTATCTCCTGGCTCAGGCGATGGCCTCGGACATGTGTGGTCAGCCGGACTCGGGGGAAGGGGTCACCAAAGGAGTGGTATTCATGCCGCGTGGACAATCGAGCGCGGAGGGAAGGCTTGTCAACAGAGGGGCATTCATGGAAGGGAAGGAGGTGTTGGTCAGGCGCGGCCGTGACTCTCAAGGACAGGGCCTTGCAGAAGAAGAGGGTTTATGACTTGCCCATGTGAGGAGAAGGGAGGGGTAGCCAGGGTGGACACAGGGACAGAGTCACACAGAGAGAGAGAGATCTGATGACCAGTACATGAGAGAGCGGGGGCAGTCAGGTGCAGCTGGGGAGGGCTATGTCAGCTAAGGCGAAGGATGCCTCTTCAAGAGGGAATGGAGGGGGTTTTGTGCAGGTCAAGCAGGAGAGTTGCCTTTCACAGCAGGGTCGCGCAGAGGGAGAGGGTTTCATGGTCTATGCATGAGAGAGGGGGTGTAAGGTACGCGCAGGTGGGAAGCCGGGGATTCCAATGGGTAAAATAGGCCATGGTGCCTAAACTGGCTGTACATATGCATAGGGGTATGGGCTCTTACTGGCAGAGTGATACGGTCAATAGTTTACGGTATTCATGGTGCTCACAGGGAGAGGAGTGGGAGAAGAAGGGGAATGAATGCTGTCTATGTACATCAATTTCTTCAACTTTCACAGTCGCCCCTTTTTACATAACAGCAGTAATTTTTGCAATTGATGGGTTTACAGGTAGACAGGCATCGTTGATGAATTAGCATTTTGTCGATACTAACATTTGGCGTACAATCATAGACAGTCGAGGTGACGGGCAGAATGCAGCACATAGGAAATTACATTTTCGTTGTGTTCCTGACAATTAAACGCACTTCATAGCATAAATCTTTCTAACTTAAAAATGTGACCAATGAACAGTTTTGACCAGGTAGTTGAGAGCGGAATTCAGTTCAATACACAAGATTTCTTCGTCACAGTGTCTTTGTATCATTGAGCCATCACTGGTAGGCTCTAGTCCGTGTACTTTCGTTGGCGCTGTTGAGCACCGGCGGGGGAGCTATAGGTCCAGCTCTGTTCTATCCTTACGCGTTGCAGGGTGCGGTCAGTCCTCTGCTGTTAGACCACAGTCCTGTTCCCTAGACAATCCGTTTGGCGGCGCCTTATGCTCGGCACCTACACTTCTGTGGCAACACCCTATTCCCACTGGTATGCAGTTCTTTTCCTTTGGCAAAAAGTCACGTGGGAATGAGGGTGAGTGTGGTTCAAATAGTCGATAGGAGAGAGAGGGGGGAGTTGGGTCAGAGTTCCTGGGACACACAAAAGGGACCAAGGGAGCAAAGGATAACAAGCAGGCAGGCCCATCAATCGAGCCCAAAGAAGGGGGGGACGGAGACTCCAGGCACACGTGGGTTAGCAGACGGAGGGCTTCAAGGCGGCCCGTCGTTTTTTCTTTTTCCACGTTGAAATTGCGGTCTCGTCCCGTATCCTGTTGCTCTGCGGCTCCACCTTTGGTCGAGGTCACACGTGTCCCAAGATCCGCAGTCAGGCTGTACGTCACATCTGACCCATCTCCTTCGGTAATCGTGAATCTTTGAATAGGTACAAGACAAGGTTTTAGAGAAATGGCAGAAGAAGATATCTACGCATGTGAATTCCTCCCTCAATTCTACGCATTTGGGAGATACGCTCATTGGTCACAGTCAGAGGTCCTATTACCAAGCAGTGCATGTGTCAGTATTCCTACTGGGTTCATGGCAGGTCTATTCATCGTCTTATTTATAAGTCAAGTGAGGTAAATGAGATTCCCATCAACTGTGCATTACATCATATTCAGCATTACAGAGCATTTCCCATCAGGACTGGCTAACCTTTCCAAACAGGGCGGAGGTGCCATCATCGAGAGTCAGGCAAAACAGGGTTTTCTCGGGGGTCAACAGCTACTCATGGTCATCATGTTTATATTTGGGACAGCAACTGGGGTCTATCAAAAATGGGGCGGGGATGCTTCGGGCGCTTGCGCTTGGGTGCAAAAGGGGGTGGGGCAATCTGGGCATTGGGGTTCAATCTAGACGTTGGCGTTCGTCTCTGAAGAACAGACATAAGGTGCCATTGACATACAGTTCCCCTATAAATGGCCAGATTTGGGGGACTTTAGTCGTCTTACCTGTCCTTTCCTTCTCAGCCAATTCAAGTTCATTTATTTTGCAGAAAGGAGAGGCAGTAATATGGCGAGATACAATCATTTTAGTTTCGGTCAATTTCGCTGAACACCTTCGTGTTCAATATGTATCAAATCAGACTGGTACCGGTGGGGTACAGTTTTACCAAAAAGAGGGAGAAAAATAGGGAGACTCTCATGGAGAGTGAGAGTCGTCCGCAATCTAAACGAGCCATTCGGTACACGTATGACATGTAGAGAGAGAGATAAGGGGGTGGAGAGAGAGAGAGAGAGACGTGTACGAAAATAGGTCATTTAGTGCGCTCACAACACGGAACAGCAAAGGTCAGGTAACACGCAGATACAGACAGAGGGAAGACATAAATTCGTACATTATACACACACAAACTCAGACAGGGAAGACGGCACATGTATTACACATATACAAGACATTCACGACAAGACAGGAAACAGTTGTTAGCCTACAAGATCTGTTTTTATATATATCCTACGTATCTTTACTATCCTATTTATCTACGTGCTTAGCTCTTTCTACCCTTCCCCCCTTTCCCTTCTCGCTTGTCACGCCTGCGAGCGTTCCCAATTACCAATACTCACACCTCGGTTGGTCGATCAGTAATTAACCTGGCCGTGCTAGTTACCCATGGTTGGATCTTAAACCATTTTTCTGTTCCCTCCTTTGGTGGGAAGTTCTCCAGGCTGAGGCAACGGCAAGTATTGATCGGGAGAACAGTCGGACAGCTTGGCTATATCTATAAGAGTGTGAGAAAGGGGGTAGTGCATTTTGAACATCAGCAACATTTCTAACTTCCTAGACGGGTGGTGCCGTGGCAACCCTTACCCGTATAATTTTTCTTTGTCCTTTCCCTACCTAGTCAAACGTCCAGTTACATTATTTAACACGTCATTTCTAGTCAATTTTTCGTCATTCAGTACCTGTCCAGTTTCTATGTCAGTCCATCCTCTCAGTCGCTATGTCCTAAGGAGGAACAGTCATGTTAAACCTACGTCTTTTAAAAACTTATCGTTATAACGACTACACACATATTCCCTCTTTCCCTTTTTCGTCGGTGGTCCGACCGTCGCTCTTCCACACTTCAGCCGACGTTCTGACGTGACCTGCAGAAGGGAGGGAAAAGAAGAGGTGGGGGGGATTGCAGCATTCAAAGTACATCAGCATGTAGTAGTCCAAAAATGTTTTTACCTACCACATACTCGACCTATCTCCACGTACTGCATTTCTTTTACTATCTCGGCGTTTAAGCCTAGAGGGACCAGTAATGTCAGATAGATGATCATTGACGATCTACATATCTACATGAGTTACTCGGTCGTAACCCTCTCTGTCGGGTGCAAGGGTGACGGCCAGGTGGCATTTCTGTGGTGTCGTTTTAAGGGTGTCTAAAACACTTTTCCTGGCTGCCTGCAATACATAATGTATCTGCTAAATATCTGATCCCTTTTGATCTACATCCTTCATCATACTTATTCTTCGCTCACAGTAGTAGAACATCCAAAACTCATTAATGCAACTGCTACAACCATGCTTTCTTTTTCAAAATACTTTTAATAAACGAAATTGGTGGCAGTTCATTGCATAAAGTGCAGCAGTGCAATAAAATCGTATTAAAACTTCCCTACAGAGCAAGCATGATGCATGTCAGTAATTCATCTTTAATAAATTCATAAATTCATTACCCAATGTTCATTCGTTACCCAAATTACACCAATTCATTTTCCATATCATAATCAGTACCCACCCTAAGTCAGTTCATTGTCCAAGCACATACTCAACATCCTTCGTATCTACTTTCATTATCCAAGAAAACTACATACATATCTCGAGGCAAAAAGCTGCGTGGTCAGGGTGCGACAAGGTTTATTCAAAACGTCTCATTTTGTGTCGGCGCCATTTTGGGAGGGGTCAGGCGAGTTCCAGCATAGTCAGAATGTCTCTAGTCTCGCATGGTTGGCCCAGAACCTTCCGTTGGCAGTTCAAAAAGTTTGTGCTATGTGGTTAACAGTCTAACAATATGGACCATGAGTCAAAGAGTGGGAAGGGCGGCAACAATTTTCCTACCGGGTCATCCTGGTGTTCCTCCGGAACTGAACAAGTCTGTGCCGTGGCTGCATTTTAGCCATTTCCAATCCGAGGCTGGTGCCGGCAGGAGTTGCACCGATGTCGTCGTTCCCAGTGAGGGGGCGGGGGCGCCCATGAGGAGGGATCGGGGTGCCCCCCCGGCTCTCATAGAATCTTCAAGGTCGAGGAGAGAAGGCATGGAGCGTGTGCCCGTCCTGGGCAGAAGACCGCTTTTTGATGTTGACCCTCTTAAGTAAGAGCATTGGGGTGTCGCTGGAAGCCTCCACCTGGAGGGAGGTGGGGGAGGCTCGTTCGCGCCGCCTCCCCCTTCCAGCGACCCCGCGCCGTTCCTCGGCTCCGTCGCTTCGATATTGGCCGTGCTGGCTATTGAAGATGGGGGGGGGTGGTCGGCGGCTGAGGCAAGACAGCCCCCCCTTTTCTCTTGACATGTGGCGGGACTACCTGGAACTGTCCAGGCGTTGACATGTGGCGGGACTACTTGCAACTGTGCAGGCGATGGCATGTGACGGGACTATCTGCAACTTCCAGGGTTGTCCGACCTCGCCTTGGCTCCGGTCCTCGTTGATGGCCAGATCAGGCAAGAGAGGGGGTGGGGAGTGGTCGGCGGCTGAGGCAAGACAGCTCCCTCCCCCCGTGGCCTGCAGGGCAGCAGAAGAGAAGAGATGGAGAGGTCTTTGTCATTCTTTAGACCGCCTGCCCAACATCATCTCCTACCGACCGTGGCCAGGCGAGCCCCTCGTGCCTCGAGGCCTCGCCTTCCGGATGGGCGTAACCGCGGACCTGTTGCACTTCGGGAGCTTCCGGAATGGGGGTAGGTACCTATTGAATTGTTTCTATTTCACGTGACCGTTATTTTGGGCGTGGCGGGCAATGAGGCAGACATGTTGGGAGCAGGAATGGGCATTGAAGCCTAGCTACCTCGTGGCTATTTTTGCTGTCAAACTTTTAGCCATTTTACATTTCTTATTACGAACTATTTCTAATGTTTCTTATTTTTAGTGAAGTCAAAAGCTCATCAGGGGGTTACTGACTTAGCCTTATTTCTTTTTGTTTTTCTTTCTCTTCCTTAGCGTGTTTCGAGCTAAAGCTTTCTGTTAGTAGGGAACGGTGATCACTTCATATTTTTATGTGTCCTTTTCACTAGGGGGTACTTCTGGACGGACCAGACGAGTTCCCTCCAATAAATGGTCCGGGGTGGAACGAGATTATCGATCAAAAGGGGAACATATATTCCTTCATTAGGGTATCATCCTGGACAGACCGAGCGATGTACTTCCATTTACTAGGGTAGCCTCCTGGACGGACCAGATGGTCTACTTCCACTAAATGGCCCATGAGCGGGGAGCATATGTCCTCCATAAGGGTAGTCTCCTGGGCGGACCATGCGAGCTACCCCCCAAATAACCAAACAGTGGGGAGTGGGTAGGACTGACGAATTCACAAAGGGGCATAACCTACCCTTTACTACTTGCAAAGACTAGATAGAATATTTCTATTCCACGTTGTTTGCAGGCAGAAAATACCTCAAACGAAACAATTCCTGGAACAACAATGTCCAGGCAACCAACCAATCAGTGGGGAGAAAAACAGGCATGACGGATTACAACGGGGACAAACGTCTGCATTACCTGCCCTTCGCTATCCAGAAAGGAAGACAGAATATTTCTACTCGTCTCAGTTTGTAGACAGGGAAGATCTCAAAGAGCAACAATCGATTATTAATCGACTTCAAACAATCAGTGGGGAGAAAAGTAGGCATGACGGATTATACCGGGAACAAAAGTCTGCATTACCTACCCTTCTCTATCTGCAAAGAGGGACGACGTTCCTATTCGCCGCTGTTTGCAAACAGAGAATGTCTCGTTCTCAGAAGAGAACCAATATGTCAAGTAGCCTTCAAAGCTAAATGAACCAATACCAACAATATCAGTATACAAATACCGATTTTCAATACAATCAATCAATCAATCAGGTGGATAGGACCACCCTACCAATCAGGCGTAAAAACGCCCTACTTAATCTTACCCGGACCGGACCATACGGACAGTTCTTCGACTCCCTCCTCCAGCGCCCGATCGTTCTCTTACTCCATGTAGCATTCCTATGGGATTCCAGTCAGGACAATAGGTCATTCAAGAGAGGTCAGTTCAGAATTGGTGAAGTTCTGTCGATCGGCAGCCGGGCGAGGGCCCTCTCAAGGCAGGCATGCCCCGATCATTTAGATGTTCACTTCTTCGTCTGGATCTCTCTTATCGGACCCTATGTCACTGATGGGCCCCACGTGGGCGCCAATTGTGGAAAATGAGCCCATAATCCTATCGATGCCCAGGCCGCTGGCGCAAACCGCCTCTTAGTTCCCATGTTGAATAATTACCAAATAAAGAGACGGGCGCAGGAAGCAGGAATCAAGAACAGAGTTTAATTCTCATGAGGAGAGCCAGTCATTTCGGACACGAAACAGTGTCTTTCGGGAGGTGCTCTAACAAGTGAGCTGAGACTCTTGCTTTTATACCCTACAGAACACTTGATAACACAATCAGGACAGTATGACGCAAAAGAAAGACATCTCTATAATCCTCGTGTCAATCCTACCCCACATGTGTTCACAATGGGGACCCTTGACCTGCTGATAAGAGGGGGAGGGCAATCACGCAGCTGAGTGTTTCGTAGGATGTGTACGCCTGATCATAGCCCAGGGGGTGGGGTGGCTAAGACCAATAGAGGATCCTTTGAAGAGGAGTGACTTCATACAATAAGGGCAGTAAATGGTATCTCCTGGCTCAGGCGATGGCCTCGGACATGTGTGGTCAGCCGGACTCGGGGGAAGGGGTCATCAAAGGAGTGGTATTCATGCCGCGTGGACAATCGAGCGCGGAGGGAAGGCTTGTCAACAGAGGGGCATTCATGGAAGGGAAGGAGGTGTTGGTCAGGCGCGGCCGTGACTCTCAAGGACAGGGCCTTGCAGAAGAAGAGGGTTTATGACTTGCCCATGTGAGGAGAAGGGAGGGGTAGCCAGGGTGGACACAGGGACAGAGTCACACAGAGAGAGAGAGATCTGATGACCAGTACATGAGAGAGCGGGGGCAGTCAGGTGCAGCTGGGGAGGGCTATGTCAGCTAAGGCGAAGGATGCCATTTGATTATCTGTCTACGCTATATAGATGACATCTTTTAATCTGAAAAGGTCCAGATGAAAGTCTTGAGAATAACATACATATGCTCAATTCCAGAAATCACTTTATTCAATTCATTCACATCGGTAATAAAGAAATGTCTTTTTTGGGTGTGCTAGTTATTGTAACACCTACAGGCATTCAAACCAAAGTGTTCGAAAAAACTGTGGGCCGAATTAATACCTTGCACTTTCCGAGTTTTCATCCGCAAACACTCAAGCAGCATTTATCGAATTCTCAATTCTTGCGGATAAAACAAATTACCTCTAACTCAGAAGATTGTTCGCTGGCTTTAGAGACATAGTACTACATTTGTTAGAGGTAATCCCAATTCAACATTAGACAAAGCAATTCAGCTGGCGAAACCATTGGCGGAGGAACATTAAGAAAAACGCCAGTTAATAAATCCTCTGGGATGATTCTTGTCTCTAAATTTTCTACCAAATCTGAAACAAGATTATCAGTTTATGATGGAAACTACTGCATGTCGAACCGGATTTCCATGGGTTGCTTAATGCAAAGCCTTTATTCGAGTACAAGCGTTAGAAAAACGATTATTTCTGAGATTCATACTAGTACCAAGAAATATCACAATTGTAGCCATTGTAAAAACGTGATTGTAGGAAATGCTGTAGTGCACCCACAAAGAGGGCATTCTCAAAGTTAAAGCACTTGGCAAACTGCAATACAAAGAATGTTGTGAACTGTATGAAATGCCCTTGCAGCTTATCATATGTGGGTAAAACGGGAAGAAAAATGAAAATCAGAAATACAGAACATAAAGGTACCACCGGAATCAAAACAAGAATTCCAGATTAGCGACACACTGGATTGATCGAATGTACAACATCTCTCAGATGCGATTTTAAATTCTCTAAGTGGTTCAACTTGCATCTGATATGGACAACCATAAAAGATTGTTACAAAGAGAAACTTTCTGGATTAAAAATTGGACACTTGACAACATAGAGCCATGATTGAGAAATTTGAAATGGCTTGTTTTTTTAGAACCTGATCTTTTGACTGGGTGTGAGTGTTTGATTGATTCAGATGCTCCGTCCATCACCACCCCCTTTTGTACCGCTTTTGGCCGCCATAAGTGTGGCAGGGTATGCTTAGACGGGAGTCCCTTGCTCACTTTGCCACTGGATTCAAGCAAGCCGGGCTGAAGACGGCTGCAATGCCAGAAACCGGTCCTCGGAAGCTTGTTTCCGGTCCAGGGAAGACATGGCTTGGCAGTTCGGGCTGGACTGTTCCCATGAGGCACAGGGTCAGACTGATTTGCATATAGCCATGTCTGAACTGGGGTGGCAGAGTGGGCTAAAGAACGGTGATGGATTAAACCCAGATCTTTTGACTGGGTGTGAGTGTTTGATTCAGATGCTCCATCCATCACCACCCCCTTTTGTACCGCTTGTTTTTTCATAATAGCATGATTTTGTCATTTATTTTTCCGTTCATTGGCATCTATGATTCGCTGATTGCAGGTGTATGGTTTACACAAGGTTGAGTATGATTTGATTCCTTTTTCCTCAACATTTAGATATCCGGTAATTTCTAACATATGGCACAAGCGATATTTCCCATTATCGACTTATTTTACTTAGTTTTATGGTTATTTTCTTATAGAATGTATTTTTTTAATAGAATTTAACTCTCATTGTATTTGTGTTGTATCACTTTTGGCTTGTTCATCTACCATCAATCTGCATGGTAAATAGGGTGAAGGTTTTCTTTTACACTTGTTTCTGGTTTTGATGGTAAAAGGTTGACACCGGTATTTTGGCTATATTAACCTAGTTTAGAAGGACTTGCATTCAGGTTGATGGACGGCACGCATTTTTGACAAGATTATGCACGGAGGTGATTTGGATTAAACTGGGCATTTTGGTCACATAAGTATACAATACTGTAACTGTTATTTTTGGAATGTTCATTCATCACAAGGTGCATTATAGGTTAAACTGCACTTGAATTCTAGATTTTAACCGTTTTGTTGAGAGCACGCGATTCCTGGTAATACGCACACTCTTGGTGAAAGACTTGGGGTTCCCTCTATACTTTTTTGATGTCAAGTTTCTGGGTTTTGTGGTGTGAAATGTCTTTTGAATAAACTTAAGTTTCACAATGGAATGTTTGAACATATATACTATAATGGAGATTTAAGCATGTCTTTCAATGCTGGTTATTGTGCTCCAGATTTCATATTCCGATATTGTCTCATCTAATGCCTCTCTATCCCCGGGTTAGTGACCTTGGGAGGGGCAAGTCCTAGATGATGCATTTATTTACTGTTTCATTCAGACAATCCCTTGTCTCATATAGTAGTTTATGTTAATTTACAAACTCAAAAGCTATTCCCATTGGGTCTGTCACCAATCCGTGCCCCTCGAACGCTGATTCCTGGGACAAACTTTTTTTTTTTGGTAAGTCTCTTTATTGAGCAAAATAAGCAATCCACTTTTGCACATAGAAAAATCAAATAAGCCTCCAACAGGCCCCATAGGCAGCTTTGTTCAATAAACCAACAGTCGCGCAAAGGGATCATGGTAAGTGAGCATGTCACATTAAATTTTTTCATTTTTGCTTTCAGTGAAACCATAAGCATGACAATATATGAAATAAGATAAAGAAAATAGCTGTGAGTACGTGAGAACAGAGGAGCAGAACAATTAGCACAATACCTTTGTTAAATTGAGGACAATAATCAAGGGAATGCAAGCATCATTACATTCTGCCGCAGCTCAGGTCACGGCAGGTATTACTAAAGGGGGAAGGCATTACCAGCCGCGTAATAGGCACAAATCAGGTCGATACATTCAGCACACAAGTTATTCCCATTCACCACCACTATCCGCTTCCGGGTGTGCGGCCTCGATGTACCATCCCAAGAAACAGCGGAGCGGAGCGGATGGGCTCAGCGCCCTCCCACAAACCACTTTAGCCCACACTTCAGGCACAATGGAGCCAATCTCCCAATGATTGCGCTTCCTGGGTAAGTTTCGCAACATATGAGCGATTTGGCCCCCAAATGTCCAATGGTCGGGAAGCAGACGGAAGCTGTTCGGAGTATTGCACACTGTTAATGTTGCAATAGGCCAGGCTGCGGAGCCTAGCCTGTACGGTGGGGGAAGGTCTAGCACACCAGAGCAGCGCTATTTCCTGTTTTGCCAATAGAAACCAAATGGCAGCCAGTTTACGGAGTGAGTGCCGGAAATTGACCACATAGCCAAGCAGCGCTATTTCTGGAGTGGGTACCAATGTCAGGCCCAAAATGTCGCCCAGAATCTTGTGCACCTGGAGCCAATATTCCTGCAAAAGCGGGCACGTCCAGGACAGGTGGGCGAAATCAGCCTGTGGGGCTCTGCATTTGGGGCAGGAGTGCGGTTTGTTGGCATCTATCTTATGAGCAAGTGCCGGAGTGTGATAAACCCGCCTCAAAAATTTATAGTGTATAAGCTTATGTCTGCTGTTAATGGACACTTCTCTAGGGGCAGTGCAGCACGCCGCCCATTGGTCGTCCGTAATCTGGGTACCTAGGTCACCTTCCCACGCGGTCCGCACCGCTGCATCCGAGGAAGGAAGCGAGGCCAGGCAGAGTTTGTAGAGTTTCGAGACCACATGCGATCCCGTCTGATTCTCAATTATGAATGTGAGCCTGTCGGCGTTTTCGGGGGGAAGTGGGAATGTGTGAAACTCAGCACGAAGCATGGATCTAAGCCTAGTCGGTGTGAAAGAGTCCATAAACGTTCGGTCCGTAAATCGCTGGTCCTCTGTTATGGAAAAAACATGGCCATCCGGGAAGAGGTCCCAGATCGTGGCCAATTGGAATTTGGATAGTGTGCGTCGCACCACCGGTTCACCAGTGATGGGGAGCCAGTGAGAGTTAGGCAACGAAAGGGCAGGAGAATATAGTTTTTCAATTTGCAGCAGCCGGTGCAGCTTCTCCCAGGCCCAGCACATGGTGGAAACGGTTTGTATGTCTTGAGTGTCTCGGGGAAGCCCTCTGGGAAGGATTGAATTAAGGGCTACAGGTAGCGCCAGATCGGCCTCAGGTCTCAGATAAAGAATTCTGGCATCTGGGTGAAACCAGGAGTAGGCATACGAGCATTGCGCAACTAAATAATAAAGGAAAAAATCGAGCACTCCGAAGCCGCCTCGCTCATAAAGAAGCGTACGCGTACGCCAGGCCACTCGGGGGTTCTTCCCCCCCCCCAACCCCCCCCCATACCAAACGCAACAAGACGGATCGAAGTTGCGAGAAAAAAAATCCTGGTAAGTGGGATAGGGATATTGTTAAATAAATACAAAAACCGAGGAAGTACAATCATTTTGATAATGGCAATCCGACCTGCCCTAGACAAGGGAAGTCGAAGCCAACGTTCCGTGTTGTCTTCCAAGAAGTCCAGGGCATGGCCATAATTTAAGCGGATGATGGACATGGATTCCCAGATATTTCACGGAGTCAGTGTTCCATTCAAGAGGGAAAGTGCACGTCCATTGCGAGGTGGAGGGGGTAAGCGGAAAAATTACAGATTTGTGCCAATTTATTCGAAGGCCTGAGTAATCGCCAAATCGGGCTATTTCCAGCAACAAGGGTTCCAAATTGGTCCGAGGCGTCCGAACATATAAAATCGTGTCGTCCGCATATAAAGAGACGAGTAGAGGTCCAGTGCGAAACTGAAGCCCACGGAGGATGTGCTTCTCCTGAAAATGGCACACCAGAGGGTCCATCGCAAGGATGAACAGCAGAGGGGATGAGGGGCATCCCTGACTGGTGCCTCGTGAAAGAGTGAAGTTCGCAGAGATGGTGCCATTTAAACGGATCCGGGCAGTAGGTGCTGTATACAGCAGTTCAACCGTCGCCACAAACTGCTCCGGCATACCCATACGCCTTATAACCGATAGAAAAAAGGGCCACTCCAAAGTGTCGAATGCCTTTTCGGCATCCAAAAATACTGCTGCAGCGGGGGTAGAAGGGTCGATTCTATGCAAAACCGAGAACCGCGTCCGCAGGTTGAGGGAGGTGGACCTGTGTGGAACAAAGCCGGATTGGACCGGTGAAATAATGTATTCCATCAGCAGTGACAGACGGATCGCAAGAACTTTAGCCAAAATCTTGTAGTCCAAATTTAATAGGGACAGGGGCCTATAAGAGCTGGTTTCCTCTTTGCTAGCCAATAGAGCAATTTGCCGGTATCTCTGGCCTCATATATTCTGTATTTGGTGTCTGGAACCACAGTTTTGGCCTGGACCCAGAGCTTGGCGTGCATCACCTCTCAGGCCTTTTCTAATTTATGGAGTACTGATGGACCCGGTGTCTGGAATGCACCCTCCTCCAATCCCTCAACCTCCTGCTCCAACGCTTTGATTTCAATGCACATTTGGGCCTTGTGGAGTGCAGTGTAGGAAATAATTTCACCCCTAATGATTACCTTAAGTGTCTCCCACAATGTGACGTCCGAGAGAACCAAGCCCTTTCTCGGGTCCAGAAAGCGCTAAATTGCCTCCAAAATCTCTTCCTGAAACCCAGCCACCATCAAAAGTCAGACCGGTATGCTAGCTGTGGTGAGTTTTAGTGTTGCGCACTGAAGGTCACCTGGTGGTGATCAGACCACATGACTAGAATAATCCTATTGAATGCGACTAGGTCTGAGTTGGCAAAAATGACATCTAAAATGTGTTCGGAATTGTGTGCGGGTTTGGGGATGAACTGATGTAGGTTGAGTAGGCCGAGGCCAATGAGGATTGTTTCGGAGTGCAACGTATTAGGTTTTTCAAGCCTCCTGTCTATTCAGATCACCAAGGATGTAAGACATTTTGAATCTGTGTATAAAGCTATCTGGGAATGTCCCATTGGTAGGTGTTGGTCTATAAAGGAGAAGGTTACACAGGAAGCTTTGGGTAGGGTTTTGTCTGACACAGTGGGCATCAGAACCTTCTAAGGAAGCATCCTCGGCTTTAGTGAGATTTCTTGTTTCCGTAAATATTATTGCTAATCCACCTCTCCCTGTGCCCATGCGATTTTGTGTCACAGTTTAATAGCCTGGCGGAACAGTTTTATTCAATACTGGTGCCATGTCTTCCCCTAGCCATGATTCAGTTTGGGAAAGCAGAGTGGGATGTGTCCGTATTTTGTGTTGGATTAGAGTTGTTAATTGTGTGAATTTTATTTGAAAATGGTTGGTTATTTTTCAGTGGGGTAGTAATATCTGTGATTGGATTAGCAACTTCATATGTAGGATTTCAATGTAAAGAACTGGGGGGTGGAGTGGGATGTGTTACAGGCGAGTCTCTGGAACGCAAGAGGTAATACACTTGTTAGGAAGGTTGGTTGTAGGCCAAACAGGAAGAAGAGTTAGCCTTATTGTTTGACAGGAATGTACAAGTTGACTTGTTCTGGGTTTTCGATGAAAAGAAGAGGGTGCGGTGTAAAGGAACATTATGATATAGGATTAAGTGAAGAGTTGAGCAGGCTGGCATGGGCACTGGTTGGAGCAGGAAAAGGCTAGTGGAAGGATTTGGTGTGAAAAGGGAGTGTTGTGCTTGAGGGGCTTATGGATATGTGCTGTGTGGGTGTGCAGTGTATTGGTGATGTGATTTGGAATGTAGTTTAATACAAAGTGGGGGTTTGTGTAGGAGTGAAAGGGCCCTTTTGTGGATGTAGGGTAGTAATGTATGTAAGAATGTTTTGTAGAGTTGTCCAGTGTTTGGTGAGTGGGTGGCGGCAAAAGTGGCTTGTTTGCTCTGAATGATAGGTGTGTGTTGCGAGTTTGTGTACATGATTGTGGATGTAGATGGCCCCTAGTGTAGTTTTTTAGGTAGCAAAAGGGCAGCATTTCTGGTCCTACAAATAAGCAAGGCTGAGATGACATGGGGGGGTTTGCTATGTTTTGCAGATTTATAGATTGAGCTGTCACCCAGGAGGGTATCTTGGTGCCGAATAGGTGTGAGTCTAGCCAAATCTTTAGCCTAGTTAGACTGGTCAAAGCCAGGTCTTCAGCTTCGTGGAAAAAATACAATAAGTGAGGAGACACAGTAGAGTTCTGAATTCTCTGGAATCTTCTCATGGTTGATAGAGGGGGGGATAGCCGGGAATAGTAAGCAGAGAGTTCCGTGTGTAGTCTGTGAGACTTGATGGGTCCATAGAGGATTCTTCAGAAAAGAGAGAATGCTTGCATGTTTCCAGGCATCCGGGAAGTTTGCAGAAGAGTTAGAGGCTTTCAGAATGGGTGCGAGCATGGCACTGATGGGTTGCAGTCCTCTTGAGTAGGTGTGATGGAGGCAGGGGCCCGATTTGATATTTGACTGTTTCTGCTGGGGTGACGACGAGCCATGTGGTTAGCATAGGTTCTATGGATAAGTCTGAGGTATTTGTCGAGGTCTGTCTGGTTGTACGTTGAAGTTGCTATAAATGGCAGAGATTTTTGTTGCTGAAGGATTGAGACAGTGGCAAGGTTTATGTGAGGGGGTAATCAAAGTCTGAGGCAGCCTCTTGTGAGCTAAAATCCTTGAAGATGGCAAAGATGTCTTTGCTTCTGTTGGTACTGGTGTCAATGCATTCTGCCAGTGTAGGGTTTTTGGTGGTCTTAAGCATTTGGTGGTCTCATTTCAGGGCAGATTTGAATGTGCTACTGTCTCTGCCTTGTCCTGGCTCATTCTCCATTTGCGTTCTTATTGTTTGAGGGGAAGGTGCTTGTAAAACTGGTTGTGAGGTCACATGACCCTCTCTCAGCCTCTTTGGCTCACCTGCAGACGCAGAAAAGTGGTTTCCCAGCAAGCACCAAATGAGTCATTAAGTGCATCGCGATCACTTTCGCGGCCGCGTCACTTTCACGCCCATGCGGCCAATGCTTGTTTTTTGAGTTGCTAATAATGTATGTGTGCCATTTTATGTTTAAAAAAACATTCGGTCGAGTGTTCTGATGTAATGTATTGACCACACGCTGGACTTACTGGAATTTTAAACCACATGGTGGTGAGACCAATCTACAGTATCACAGGTATCAGGACTGCAAAAGTGCCCCTAGGGAACACCAGTTCTGCCTCAAGGGGAGTACCTTGGTATTAAAACGACAAAATACTGGTCAACCTACAAGAAAAAGGAAAATAGTGTGAATGTGACTGCTGCACACACTGTCTGATATTCAGCAATAATTGTACTGCTCTGTATTTCTGGTTACTTATATGTACTTCCATTTGCACCCAGAACACTATCAACCAGCCATTTTCAAAAACGTGTGTTTATTATTGATCAAATTACTTCTTTCGTGGCTATCCTTGTACATGACATAGAACATTTTCTGCAATAAATAAACGATTTTTTTGAAGTAGTCTGTCTAGATTGTTGTGCGCCTGATTTTGGAACACTTTGCTGATGCGAAAGGAATTTGGCCCTAAGACCACCCACAGTTTCTCTTTAGACTTCATCTTAACTGCACTCGTGAGACGTTCTCTGTCAAACTTGTGTGCTGTGAAAAGCTGCCATGGCTGCATTGCACTGGGACTTGGTATAGCATGTGCAGCGTTCACTGTAAGTGCTGGATTTTCCATGTCTGACCAAACTCGTTTTCTTGAATTCTTTTTACCCTAATAAGGATTTGTTTATTGTTTTTGCTTACTGCTCATGTGTTGCTCAAAGTCCTCTAGGTAGTAACTGGCTGATACATTACGAAATGCTAACTAACTCCTTTGACATTTCCAAGTTACATTTGCTTCTAGACTATACATATATATATTTTGCTTTGACAATAACCCTTAAACTGATGCATAAACATGTCTACTAGGCCACACGTTTATTTATTAAATACAGATATATGAACATCTATTCTTATACTTGCCAGTATTACGGAAAATGTCTTATTTTGCCAGGAAACTAGTGACATGTGGTACAAATGAAATTATCAGTTTGGTGCTTTGTAAAGACCAAATAAAGATGTACTGAATTTACTGTAATTATGCAGAAAGTAAAAATACTCAGATAAATTGTAGTGCAAGTATTCCCTTAGTACAGTAGAAATATGTTTTCAGTGCTACCATATTTTGAGGCTTACATCCTTTTCCTACTTTTGTAAGAGTAAGTAAAACGTGCTGTAAGAAAATAATTTCTTATTGGGGAGCAATATGACTAATGCTAGCAGAAAAAGTTGCCTATTGTATGCATTTTTCTGTTATGCGTGTAAACCGTAGCTGCATTTTTTTTTTACTCCGTTGTAGACCTAGCTAATGAGTCCGCCCTATATGGACAGCGGGTAGGGGCATCTCCAGTTTTATGTTGTGTAATGTTCCCTTGTTATACACACCTCTTGATTTATCTTCTGATGAATACATCTTAAAGCAAATTCTTTATCCTATGAATACTCCTTACTAGCATCATACTGATCTGGAAAGATTTTTCCCAGCAGTGACTCTCCAGCACCCCAGGTGGGGCAATTCAATGTCCAGGCATGACATCAGAGTATATGAGGCACCAGCCAGTGTGCTAACATCCGTCCTGTTTGTCCTTGCCTCATTGATGTAGTCCGATCCGCGCTCGGGAACAGTATCTCTCTGCGTCGTCTTCATTCTTTTTTCCCACTCATGGGAGGGCATCTCTGTGCCTCCCTGCTGGGGGCGGGGGTCGTGTCACGGGACCCACAGCTCCAGGTGCGCAACATCCATTGAACTCAAAGGGCTACACTACAGCCTGCTCCCCCAGACCCCACACCCCAGCCCCCTTCCCCAGCTCGTGTACGTGAGCCAACAGCTTCAGGGACACACACACAGTCACACCCAAGTACTTGACAGGTCTTTAAAAGACCTTTTACTTCTTAATGAGGCGTTGATGTTTTTCACACCTCGGTGTGAATTAGGCCTCCGCCGTGAGCACCCTCAGCCCAATGCCAGGAACTGCACTCTGCAGAATCTGCGACCCCCTTCCCAGGACTCCACGATCCCCCTGGGGGTCGGGCCCCACAGATTGAAGACCGCTGGTCTAGGGTGAGGACATGACGTCAAGGACTGCGGCTCCTCTGCCTTCATGCACATGTCTCAACACTTCCCCGATGCCCGACTTCTTCAACTTAAGGCGACTACCCTCGGTCCTAAGAATATGGTCCTTCTTCTTACCATTCACAAGTTGAGGCCTTCCAGCTAGCAAAATTGTTTTTTTTCAGAACCACTCCACAACCCTTTTGGCTACTTGCCGAGGAGAGGGACAGTTCCTGCAGGCTTGGTGACTGCAATGTCTCCTAATGCTGCATCTCCACAGGGTTCTGCCCTGCAGCATATGGTGATGTCAAATCTAGCAAGGTTCTTTCCATCTTTATTTTTTTTAAGCCCTCTTTCGGGTTTAATATTTGAAACTGAAAGCATTGTTGGCCTTTGAGTCAAATCCACTGCTGGCCAAGTAGTTGGTAGGGGAAAGAATAATCTGTGCTGCAAAGGAGTTGATCAGTGCTACTTTTAATGATGAACTCTATTGTGAACACCTCCTCAGCGCCTGATGTTGCTCCTGCTTGGAAAATAATTTTCGTTCACATTCAAGTGCTTTTGCTGCGTCGAGTGTAAGGACTGTGGATGATGACTGAAGCTAATCACCTCTGCCACCTTACAATACTGTTGCTGTCGTCTGCTTGAATTTGAAAAATGGGTGCCCCAGATACATCAGCAGAAAGGAGCATTTCCTATCCATCTGCCCTGTCTTTGCAGGAGGTTTCATCCTTTTACTACAGTTGTTCAACAGACAGAAAGAGACATTGGACCTAACAGTACCTTTTGCATAAATAGAATCTAACATTCTGATGGACATCTTTCAACCTTCCTCAGCAGCGGCTGGCCCCATTTGTCCGTTATGAGGCCCTCCTGGATCCTATCATGGCTGCCATGGCGAAACCCTTTCTGTGCTGGGCAGTCTAAAACCAAAATGGCAGATGTCATAGACCCACTATGGGTGACTCACACTTTCTTCCCATCTGTCACCAGAGTCTGGTTATTCTACCCTTGTCCTCAAAGCAGAATCCCAGTGACTTTCCCACAGTTCTCCTGGACAGGGAATACATGACATTTGGTGACCAGGTGCAAGTTTGACCCCCTGTCGGTTAATAATGGCTGCCTTTTAAACGGATATGTTCATGCCTTATGGGAACTGGTGAAACTTGCACTTACCAGCCAAGCAGATCAAAAATGTATTTTCTGACATAGTGAGCGATTCCTGGATGATTTAAAACAGGTCTTAAAGTGTGGTCTTGACTTTATGAACATGGTTACTCGGTCTGTTGGTATGGTTCTTACGCTGGGTCAGCATGCTTTGATGAGTCAGTTTAGATTTTCAGGAGATGTACAGTCTAAGCTCCTGAAGGATGCCTCCTCCTTGGAACGCTTCAAGAAAAGCGTTGCAACGGTTTGCACCATAGGCCTGGTCTCCCCAGATCCTGTAATTTTGCAATTCCACCAGCAATATTGAAAGTTCTGTGGTTAGTGTAGAATAGTTTTTTCTCCTCAAATGCAGCCATCTCAGCCCATCCAGACACCACACAGACTATGTTGCTCCTTTCGGGAAAGGGGTCGATCAAGAGTATTTCATAAGCAGTTGCAGCAGATTCACTCTCTGACCCGAACGAAGCTTCTGCCTCTTCCAAACCCTTCTGCTCTTCCATCTAACAAGATCACCTTTTGGTGGAAGGAAGAGTCTCCAGCTCTGCCACCCGTTTGGTAACAAATGATTGATACATTGCTCATTTAGCGGATCAGTTGGGGCTGCACCCTTTGTTGCAGCGGTAGTTACTGCAGCGTGCTAAGACCATGGCACGCGACAGTGACTGACGTGTTATCTGCACGCGAGGGCTCGCACTGCCGATCTATTCTCTCCCCATTGGTTCCCTAACATTCCACAGACAATTTGCACCGTTATACCGTTAAGTTTATGCCGTTACACAAACCTAGCACTGACAGTTACCCCTGAGCTGCGGGGCCATTCTCATGTGTAGTGACTGTGGCATTAAAACTTCTTTCTACAATCCACGGCGATCCTGCCTCGTTATTACAAGTGGCAACAACAAGTGGCGATTGAACAGCCCCTCACATC
The DNA here is from genome assembly GCF_964263255.1 of Lissotriton vulgaris. NCBI lineage: Eukaryota > Metazoa > Chordata > Amphibia > Caudata > Salamandridae > Lissotriton > Lissotriton vulgaris. Next base: position 1,443,904,801 of record NC_141694.1, read on the forward strand.
AAGCAACATTCATCATTCTTTTCGGAAGAAAACTGACTTGCAGATGGTGTAGCTCTTTCACCGTCAACTCCACTTCTTGATGGGTGTACATCTCAGACGCTGTTTCCTGCCTCCTGATTAACCTACAGTGAGCTTCAACCTGTGATCTTCAGGAGTCCTACGCGGTGAGATTTCTTTTGCTGATTTATTGCAGGAGACTTGTAGAGCCTTTGCATGCACACATTGAAATGATGGTGGGATCTGAACAATATCTGGTTGTGATCCTCTTATTTGGTTGAGCAGCCTCATGCTTCTTTACAAACCTGTTAGCAGTTGTGGTGGTCTGGAGCCCATGTACTCCCTATGTGGGTGACTCACTGATGAAGGCCGAGTCTCCAACACTGGCCCATGATTATCTTCAGTGACTTCTATCGCTCCTACTCATAGGATAAAATTGACTGGATCGGTGCTCGACGCGACCCTCGTACTCTTTTCTTCCTCCTCAGAGCACTGTGGATTTTCAGGAGATTATTGTGATATGTCTCTTGCAAGGTCCTGCAGATCTTGGTCTTGTGCCTGCTAGGCCTCATGCCTAGTGGATTCCATTGGTGCCTCACGTCAGGTGGCAAATCAGAGTCCTACTGTGGTGTCTGAGGAGGCAGAGGTTGCTACACCCAAGAAGACTCTTGGTTCAGGTGTGGATTTTTCAGTCAGTGCTTCAGGATCTGCTAAGGGGTGACCCATTCAGCGTCCCACAAGATCAGGCTACCATTGTCATGGATGCCTCCTCGCTGGAGTGCTCATGTGTATGATATGATGCAGAGCATTTGGTGCACATTAGAGCAGCACCTGCACATAAATGTGCTCAAGCTGCAGGCTGTTCGTCTTGGCCTAAAGTTATTACTCCCTTCCATCTCCAGGGGCAATGTTCCAAATTCTGTTGGAAATATCACTCCCGTGTATTTTATCAACAAGCAGGACAGTGTTGAGTTATAGACTGTGTTGGGAGGTTATTTTCCTACGTGCCTATATTTAGGTTAGCAGGTCTGTAATTTCACAATTTGAAAGAGGAGGGATGGACCATTGTGAGGAGACTTAGCATTAAGCTGGTCACCGACTGCTCTCCTCTAACTCTCCCCCAAAACAATAAGAAAATCTTCTAAGTGTGCAGCTGATGTGCAGCAAGACATAACCCGGAAGCCCACTTTTTGAAGGGGTTTCCAGCTCGCCTTGTGTTGCACTGTGTAATATTGACTCTTCACTGCATGACCGTGTAAAAATAGCAAAATATCGTTTGACTGAATAGTGAATAGTGTTGGCTGGTCTGCTTCCACTAAGTGGCCGTTCAGGGTCTATATCCACCCTCTCTAGCTGTGCAAGTGCAGTTTCTTCGCATGTGTAAGGTTCAGTTAAAAGGTCACCTATTGGACCCCAGGAAGTCTGAGAGCTGGGTAGTAAGGACAGGCAGCAGGTTCAGCAAACTGAGCCCCTTCCCAGGATACCTTACTGGAAGCCATTTCTGTACAAGAATCGCGCACTGAGAATAATTATTGAACACTAGATTATTCCAAGAGAGGGCATGTGGGAAATTACTGAACCTCCTGGACAGGAACCTGGATCATGTGGACACTAGGTGTAAGTTTTTCAATTTGTTTGATGGTTATGGCCTAGGAACTCTGGGATTCAGACTCCCACGCCAAATGAGTATGTACATCCCTCAGTGAGCTCGGAGGAGATCCTGCTTGGGAGAATCTCTGGAAATCTGGTACCAGCTTAGTATGGCAATCGGGATCAAGCTTACATTTATTTCTACATTTTAGACAATTGTGACTCTTATGCACACAATCGAAAACATTGCATTATAGCAATTTGGATACACAATAGCAAAGAGCAAAACAAATCTACACCATATCTCTAGATCAGATGGAGATGAAGCCATACATGTGGTGCGTGTCAAGCCCACCAGTGGATCTCCTTCTAGAAGGTAAAAATCGAACTCCCTGTTCTTAAAATAGGAAATCTGAAAGATCAACATTTTGATAGGGGAACCGAGGCCAGTACCAAAGGGTCTCATTTGAGCTTCTTTCCATTAGTTTAATTTTTCTTGGCTTTTTTTTGTTTCTTTCTGACACACGAACATTGACTCGGAAGGTCTAGGTTGGGTACAAACCTGGTGCTGGGACTAATGACTGGGTTGATGGAATGGGCTAAATAACCACAGACAAACAGCGCCATGTTTACAGTGGAAGGTTTAAAACAGTAATAAACTAGGTGGGTGAAATACAAATGTTCTCTGAGATGTGATGAATAATAATTGGTCTCACTTCCTTAGGATAACGCCCACACCACTTGGAGAAGGAAAAAGCACTGTGACTATTGGTCTGGTACAAGCGCTGACCGCTCACACGAAAGTAAATTCCTTTGCTTGTTTGCGGCAACCCTCACAAGGCCCTACCTTTGGAGTTAAAGGTATGTGAAAGGTTTTTAAGTTTCTCTTTAGAAATTGAATAATTTTATGTTATGTTTTGGATGCCTACTACGATGAAATGCCATATGTATCCTAGTGGAATCTAGAAGTTGATATTTCTACTCTTTGAACCTTTGAATTTCTACTCTTGGAATCCATGAGCTGCCTGTGTTGCTAAGCAACTAAGATGCTAGAAAAAAGTGGTATATCAGAACGGTGATCCCCAGTAACACAATATCAGCAATTTTAAATACCGAATGGTTGTTTATTCGTAACCAAAGAAATGATTACGAGAAAGGAAAATCAAACTTAACAGCGCAATGGGTGAAGGTGACAATACTTGCTTGGTGCTCTTTTAGGTGTTACACACATGATAATAGTGGTCAAAGTGCGTATACAGCACAAGAACAACACAGACCATTACAAATTGATAAACCGTGCAAAACAGAGGCTGTAACAACAGTATTCAAAGGTACAGAGAAGTCCGGGGTCCTGGATGGAATTGCCCGCATATGTTATTAGCTCGAGGCACTGCACCTTTCCAGCCTCGTAACTGTAATTGTCCAATGAGGGTTTTGAGTATGTACTCCTCCTTAGATGATACAGATAATTTCAATCATGCAGATGATTTACTTTTTTAGGTTCTGGTGTTTTTAAAGAGAGGCAATTGTCTTGTGTTGTCTTTTTAAAATGCCTCTATTAGTTACATCCTTATTATTCGAGAAGTAATGTTTTTTGTACTCTTGGGGTGCAACAGCCGACATAGTTTCGCCCTAGGTGATCCATAAGACCAGGGCTTTCTCAATGCTTATTAACTATTCAGAAGATCAGAGAACAGTTTCCTTCTGATACAGTACATTGGTCCTCAATCAGAATACAATAAACGCTGAAAACATTCAGCCGGGTCTGCCTTTTGGCTCTGACTCCCAGGAAAGTCTCTATCACTTCCTATGGTAGAGTCTGAGTCTCAATTCCATTCTTCTCTAACCTATCGGAGAGAGCCTACCAGTAGACGTTCTGACCTAAGTGGATATCGGGGGCATCACCTGGACTCAAAGGTTTTTTTAGGAGCTGGAAAGTTTGATGGTAAAAGCTTCAAGGCACTTGGGGTAGAAATACTGTAGATGCGTGTGAAAAGTCTGGAATAGGAGGAGCGAGTATTCCATAGTGCTCCAAACGAAGGTCAGTGGTAAGCAGGTGCTCGAGTAAAAAAGATGAGAAGTGCCTGCAAATGATAGTGTTGTGGGACCATGGTGTACTCCAAATGGAAGGTCCAAACTGTCAGGGGGAGCAGGCGCTTGCACGGCTAGCACAGGGAGCTCCCCACGGGGAACTGTCCCCTGGAGGCAAGCGTGACTGATAGCGAGGAACCTCCCGATCAGCAGCCCACTGGAGAGCTCGGGCAAGTGATGAGCTCTGGGCCACAGCATGTGAAAAGGTGGTAACATGTTTTATCTAGCAATGGACTTCTGATTTCTCAGGCTTGTTTTTTGAAAAATCCTTTGTTTGAACCTGGAAATTCTCATAGAAATAATAAAAAAAAATCGCTGTAGTAATTTTATTAAGCAGCCAGTGTTGTCTTTGTGCATTTTTTCTAAAGCCCAATGTCTGGGTGGCATAATAGCATCCTACCACAGTAGCCATCTCAGATTATTTCTCAGCATGACACTTACAAGACAGCAAAGTAGTGTTTACATGATTTAGAACCATTTTCCAGGTTCAAACTATTATTTTGAACACTTTTGGTATGTTTTCTGATTTAACATTTTCTGTATTAGGTACATATCCTTCTATTATTTGGACCTTTGCTCTTATTTCAAGATTTGATGTTTACGGAGGACTACTTTTTTTTGCGAAAACTTGAAAGGCCGTGTCTAACCTGCTCAGATTCACTAACAAAACATGGATATTGACAAAAAAACCTGGAGGATAAAATCCCATGAAGAAGATGGTCTCTGAAAATATGGGTTTAGATAAGAATCCATTTAAACTATTTGTCTTTATCATGAGAAGCATGACATTCATACTGAGGTATGTTCTTACTTCTCCGTAAATGCATAAAATGAGAGGGCTATGAGCCTTAGCTTGATATAGTCCATCACGATTCTTTGTAATTTTCAGATGTGTAAGCCTGTGATGGGAAGAGGATAGGGTGGCATTTCTTCCACTCCACCCCACCGTTTCAAAATTAAAAGCAGGAAATCCATTTAAAACATTGTTGGCTTGTTAAACCTCAGGAGCATTTCGTCCATGAACATATTATATACTGGATCAAAGATGAAGAGCGGTCTGCCGGCTATGGGGAATATGCAGATTCAACTTTCCGAAATTGTAATTATTTAAATTCTAAGATTCAGTGCTTTGACCTGGAGTTAGCTTGGTTCCTGGTGACTGCAGTCATATAATCTGAACCATCTGCAGCAACCTCTTGCATGAATGCAGCGATGAAGCTCACCAATTATCCTGTTTTGTTGGGGCATAAAAATATGCATTGAAGAATAAATAATAGGTACATGGCCTATGAAGTAACTTAGAGTACACTGCAAAAATAAGAGGATAGTGGTAATGAATGGCATATAAAGGCTGCAGAGGTTAATCGTGTCAGTCACTAATGGAATGGACACAGCGATATGTAGACACAATTGATTAGCGGGTTTAAACCCCAAATGAATAGCCGTAGATGAAATATCATGCTGCTGATAGTGGTGGTGATATAAGACATGAAAATGTAAGACTTTAGATGGCTTCTTCATGAAGCTCTTTTTGACCATGATACAAATCACTGCCACTCTGAATATAGTGATTAATATGGCTCTCTAATTCCCAAGCTGAACAAGGGTGACCAGCCAAAGCTCTTCACAGCATGAATTTACTGGCTGCAATGAAGCCTATTAAAGGTATGACGAAGTAAGTATAATAGGAGAATAACACCATGTCTTCACTTTCTATTTCTTCTATAAAACTTCATTTGGGATTTAGAATAGCACGATTTTTGGATGTTCTCTGCAACTGTCAAATTCTCCATCCAATCATCCCATGAAGTTATGGGTTCTGGGATGGGAAATTACTTTCAAGATTTGGAATTTGCCTGTGCTAAACTCTCCAGATTTTCAGGAGTTCATTTCTGCCAATTTTGAAGAGTTTTAGGAAAACAATAACTCTGCACTAAAAGTGTGTATTCAAGGTGTAATTTCCTTAGGGACTCATAAGCTAAAAAACCCTAACTAAGGGAAGGGATGCTAATAAAAAACAAAGTATATGAAGGTCTGCATAACAATCGTGCTAACTGGTGGGCATGGCTAGGCGCCCACCAAAACGGCTGCACACTAAGACTGCTCTGTAGCTGGCAGTGAGGAATCCCTTTTATCCGTCCGCATGTTAGTCTGTGCCCAGCCAGCCTGTGTCTGCGGTGGGTGCTGCCATTCCTGGCTGCCAGATTGGGGTGCTGGCAGCAATTTCTTGGCCCTGAAGATCTAAAAAGAAGCAGTGTCTCCTGTGAGGTGGGGGGCCCAGGTGACGGCAGATTGTGGTGCAGCACCCTGGTGAAGCAGTGGTGGGGCCAGGGACCACTCCCCTGGATCTCTGCCTCCCGCAGGACCATCCAAAAGAGGTGAGAGCGAGGATTGTTGCAGAGGAGGCCAGAGGATGGACCACTAAGCTGCTGAGAGAAGCCTCTCCAACAGAGGCCCCCTGACTCCTTTGTGCACTCAGCCACATAGTGAGGCTGGGCCTGGTACGGCAACAGCAGCCCTAGCGGGTGCTAGGACGTGCTGCAAACTGGCGAACATGCTGCCCCTGGGGCAGACGAGCCTGCAGGGCAGAGCAGCGAAAATTGAAACCCACTAGACAAACAGCGGGTCTACATCAAAAACAGTGTGTCTCCCCCCCCCTATCCTCCTCCCCCACCCAACTAGGCCAGGCCATCGGCAAGCAATCCTGGGGTTCCAGGGAGTGTCTCTCCCCTGCCCCAACTCCCCTCTCCCTTGAAGGTTGCTTGTGATACTCATTGGAGTGGCTTAGATTTTGGGACCTCCTCTCCCCCGCCCCTCCAACCTCGCCCCACGCAGTACCTGGAGTTGCTGGAGGACTGTGGTTGCGAAGCGGCAACCACTGGGGGAATCGACATAGTGTGGTGGTGGGGTTTATGTCTGGGGCCTACCCAAACGAAGTTACAGGGGGGCCACCAGGAGGGCCCACCCAAACAGATTTATGGTGAGCAGAGGAGTCATGGGGAGAAATAGTGCACGGAGGTGACTGAGCACTTCTGTCACTGTGCCAGACATTAGAGATGGTGCTTTCATCCTAAATCCTGCGAAGAGATCATCAGCACAGTTCCCCTTACAGAACTCTACCTCTGTGAATAGCTCCATGTGTCAGGGGTGCAAGCGGAGTATTGCAGGCTCTTGGCTGAATGAGGATTGGACAGTAAAGTAGGGGGAACCCCCTCCTTATAGGCCCTGTCAATGAACTGATTTGCTCTGGCAGGCAAGACCGCAAACTGTGGCCGGGCTCTAGTACGGAGGTGCTTGCAGAGATGCCTGGCCCTGAGGAGTAAGTCATAGACATCCAGAAGCCACCCTGCTGTTGCGGTCTGAGAGCGCTGATCAGAAAGAAGATGAACAGTGGTAAAGGCCTGAGGAGCGGTGCAGACGAGGGTAAACAGGATGGGACCCAATGACATGGTAAGAAATAGAGGCCTTAAACCTATGCAGGAAAACGACCTGGACAAATATGCAGTACATGGAGGTGTGGAGGGGGGAGACACTACTGACGACAAGAGAATGGAGTCCCAACCCACAAGTGAATCTTCATTGTTTGAACTTGTGGCTGCCATGCAGGACCTCAGGGATACCATGTAGCCCAAGCTGGATGCGCGCACAGTGGATGTCCATCTTCTTTGTGCAGACTCTAGGTAGATCACTGAAAAATTCATAGTGGCAGAGTCACAAATCAACATGCTACAGTCAACTACCAAAAGACCAAGTCCAGAGCCTAACCAAGAACACCATTGTTTTAGTCAAGCTGGAAGATCAAGAATGGAGAACGAGGCGCAACCGCATTAGAGTGATAGTAGTCCCCAAGGAAGTGGAGGGACCCAGCGCTGATCGTTTTGGAGGACCTCATAGTTAACACTCCTAGTCCCAAGCGACTCTCCAACTTCTTCTCAATATAAAGAGTGCATAGGACATCGATGCCCCCACCATGGCAGGACAATTATTGCCAGGGTTTTCAACTATAGAGATCGCAATGCGATCCTCCAAGCAGCCTGCTCTTCTGGAGGCCTGAAATACGAAAACGCTACTATCTGCTTTTTTCAAGACTTTACATTTCAAGTCAAACAGCTGCAGAACTTTGAGGAGGTTAGGAAAGTGCTCAGAACCACCTAAGAACTTAAATATATAATGCTTTATCCAGCCCGATTGCGTGTGGCTGTGGAGTCCCCTGTCTCCTATGATGTTTGCGCTGGCACTCGAGGTGCTTGTGGCTCAGCTCTGACAAGATCCACTCATACTTGGAGTGCATTGTGATGTGGGGTGGGAAGAAGGTATCACCCTTTATGCAGATGATGTATGCCACTCAGCTGATCCTCTCCATAGATAGAATATTGCAAATCTTCCGAGACCACTCAGTGTATTGTATTAATTGGCGTAAGTCCCTAATCTTCCTCCTGGCAGGGAGCCCTCCCAGACTTCACTCCTGCTGCCTGGCACTGCTGACGCTGAATGGTTTTGGATACATTGAGTTCTATGTTACTCGCGCCTCTAAGGAATTCCTGCATAGGAATCTGTTCCAGTAGCTGAACAGACTTCGTAGGGACGTAGAACACTGGAGGAATCTTTCACTCTTGTTGATGGGCAGAGCTGCTTTATACAAAATGATCCTCCCACACCTCCAGTATATACTCCAAAACAGACCCTATAGGATTCCCCAGAATTTTGGGGGAAATTTACCATAAGGTAAGAGTATCGTTATGGAAAGGAAGCAACTCCTGCATCACACTGTAAGCTCCAAAGGGGATGTATGATGGAGGATTGGCAGTCACAGGCATACTTAAGTACTATTGGGCCGCAAAACTGATGGCAGTCAATGATTGGTTGTTTGCTAATTGTGACAAACCGGCATACCAGGTTGATCACAGGGGTACTTGGCAGTTCTCTAAAGACAGAAACGCGAGTGGGATTTTCTGATTCATATGTAGATGGTGAGAGAAGCTACCAACTATCTAGGGCAGGGGTATAAGTTCACTATTCAGACCCCACTATGGGACAGAACCTTTTGAAGGAGGTGGGTGACTTGAAATGTTTTTCGAACTGGGCTTTGATTGGCATACAGCGTCTGGTAGATGTCTGGCCAAGCGCTGGTGACATTCGATGTCCTGCACCAAGAATATGAAATGTTGGAGACTGATCCTTATAGGTGCCTACATCTTGGACATTCCCTTAGGAGACATGTAGTGGAAGGGGAACAACTGCCGGCCCAGCGCTGTTAAAGTATTGCCTCCTCACAGACCCCCTGACGGGAAAGGCTATTTCAACTCTATATTAAATAAAACTTGTCATTTCCCCTGACCTAATAGTGGCACCGAGAGAGGCCTGGGAAAGAGACCGTGGAGTCTTAGATGACTATCATTGGGCAGAGGCCCTACAAGGCCCACAAGAGGTAGCGATTTGTACTAGTTTTAGATTAGTGCAATTGAGAATCCTGCATAGATATTACTACTCTATAGTTCTTCCGAAGATAGGAAGGCTAGGACTCTGCACTCTGTCTACGGGATTGTGGACAGGATGGCACATTTTTCCACACCCTATGGGGATGCCCAATATTGCAACACTATTGGGAGGAGTTGGTGCGGAGAATGGCTCGGTGCTTGCCCTGGTGGTTCTGCTAGATGCAAAGTGTCTCCCCTTGACTATAACGAGAAAAGCTGTCAAAAGTATCACGAAGAGTGGGACCAAGTATTGTATGAGGATCACACTGAGAAAAAATCTTTAGGACCCTCAATAGTTCTTTTCGGTCAATGGCATATTTTTTGTTCGCCATCGACGTACTAATCGCCGGCAGGTCATCGGTGGTTCTTTTTCTCCACCAGGAGGCAGTCTCCCTGCTCGGAAAGACTGTGTGGGATCCGAATCAGAAAGTGATATAAAATTACCTGCTACCCAACACCTTTATGATTTAATTAAAGTACGATTGGTGATTTGCTCAGCCAAACTCTCATGCACACTTTGCATGTTCTCAGGCTGCTTGGAGAACATGCAAAGTGCGCATGAGTGTTTGGCTGGCCCAAGAGGGCTGGTCAAACATTCATGCACACTTTACAGAGTGCCACCACTCCTTCCCCTGCTCTGAGAGCAGAGCAGTCCCGTGCCGCAAAGACGCAGGAACAAATAAAATGATAACATCCAGTTATCATTTTATTTTTCCTTCATTTCCACTGCTAAAAGCAGTGGGGCGACGCACTGAGCGGTCAATTATTGAATGGCACTTTCTGTAGAGTCAACTAAGGTGTACAAACAACAATCACTCAAACAAAACAAAGCCATAAACTAGCAATGAAAATGTTGTGCTAGCAAAGTAAATACATGAAAGAAGGCACATTAACTCTCCTCCCGTAAATTAGACATTCTGTTGCACCTGCATTCTGAAAGGATTATTTAATGCCTCGTCATTAAAACGTAATAGAAATACCTATCGGACAAGGTAACAACTGGAAATGCAATGGCCTTCGCAGAACAGTTCATCCAAGCAGTGGCGCACGAAGGAACTAAAATAAAAGCTGATGGCTAAAGTGGGATAACCCAAATCCCCCTATCTCCCTTTGTACTTCTTTCAGTCCTTTTTAGGTCTCGGTAATATCCGGTCGCAGACCGGATGTCCGAGAATTATTGTCTCTTAGTGTGGCAGCTTAAACCCGCCTCCCTCCTCGTCTCTCTCCCATTGGCTGGCTTCCTAAACGGAAGCCAGCCATTGGAGGAGAGAGCCATCACTCCGATTTAGCCCCGTCTTTTTCGGATTCGGGGGCGTAAATTTTGCTGTTCTTTAGACAGTGACGTCATCCGTCACTCAGAACAGCAAAACACGCCCCCGAATGCGAAAATTACCATGCGGAGAAAGATGGTGGTTGTTTCCAGAGCTGCTCTGCTCGCCCCCCCTCAGCTCTCCTTCGTCCCGCTCCCCCCCTCCCTCCGCTCGCAGCTCTCCTTCGTTCCGCTTCCCCCCCCCTCCCTCCGCTCGCAGCTCTCCTTCGTTCCGCTTCCCCCCTCCCTCCGCCCGCAGCTCTCCTTCGTTCCGCTCCCCCCCCTCACCCTCCCCCCCGCAGCTCTCATTCGTCCTGCTTCCCCCCTCCGTCCCCCGCAGCTCACCTTCGTCCGGCTCCCCCCCCCCCCCCCCACCTCCCTCGTGGACCTGATGGATGGGCTGCAGCTTGTCTCTCTATGCGCTTCTCGGCAGCACCTCCTGCGCATACATAAATAATAAATAAATAAACATGTTTCAGGCAAAATGCGGTCAGTCCGTGTCCCGTGTAAATACATATCTCAGGACTGTGACTCCCGGCCGTCAGTAACATATGTAGATTGGGGCAGTAAGACACATAGGACGGGAGCGCCCCCTTGTGGCTGTAAATTAATACATTCTGTGTGTATTAATGTATGTATGCCACCCACCCACTAGTGACGTACCCAAGGGGCCAAGACGTGGTGAGTGATGCGGCATGTGGGTAAATCGGTTAACTATGATAACAGGAGGCCTGGGTTCTGCTCCCGGCTGCACCACTTCAACAAGTGGTTTGATTCCGCACAAATAACATTCTCTCTCAGTGCTTATGCATTTTAATGTGCCGAATGTGATTAGAAACAGACTCAACGCCACTATTAAGCCTACTTCTGGGCCCGGCATTAGGAAGTAACGTCAGCTTGCACTGTGAGGTGACTGTAGTGATTAATTAGTGGCGGTGGTGAAAGGCGATGGATGAACGAAGGGTGAATGACACGTGGGCTTTGGCGGTGGTGAAAGCAGATGGATGAAGGGTGAATGACACGTGGGCTTTGGCGGTGGTGAAAGCGGATGGATGAAGGGTAACTGACACGTGGGCTTTGGCGGTGGTGAAAGGGGATGGATGAAGGGTGAATGACACGTGGGCTTTGTTAGTGATGAAAGGTGATGGATGACTGTGAATGACACAGGGTTTTGGCGGTGATGAAAGGAGATGAATGAAAGGTGAATGACCCGGGGGCTTTGGTGGTAATGAAAGGTGATGGATGAAGGGTGAATGACGCGTGGGCTTTGGCGGTGGTGAAAGGGGATGGATGAAGGGTGAATGACACAGGGGCTCACCTTCGTCCTGCCCCACCCCCCCACCTCCCTCGTGGACCTGATGCATGGGCTGCAGCGCGTCTCTCTGTGCGCTTCTCGGCAGCACTTCGACCTCTTGCGGCCACCACCACAAGTAATCGCCAAGCTGGTTGGAGCACCCTAGCAGAAGGCCCTTGCCTAATCAGCCCAAACGACTGCTAGCAACAGCAAACGGCCAGAGGCCCTCCTTTCCAACCTCTGACTTAGGAACCCCCTGCAGAATAAATGTGTGCCGAAGTCAGACAGTGCAATCAAAATGCATTCTCGGCTCTAAATCCGCAGGATTGTGAACGATTAACACAGTCGCGCCGGAGCCAATAAACTCATGCCCGCCGTGTTGGACTGCTTACCAGGAAGCCAATCTTACCAACTTTTTGGGAGCTTCTGAGCAATAATGCCAGCTGGCTAGCGAGGGGGTTTTCAAGGCACGAGTCGGGGGGCATGCATAAGATAAATAAGCAACAACCATGGCTTTGTTGGCGAGCAGCATATTGAAAATGTTTCATTTGGGCTGGGGGGGGGGGGCCGGGCCGGGGATGTAGTAAATAATAACAGTCTCCTTATTTCCGGGAGGGGTAATGGAAGCCTGGATTGTAAGAGGGATTCAAGCTCGGCACATGCTGATGACTGCACTTGTCAGCAGCCAGCGTTGAACCCGTGAGTGGCTTGTGTGAGGAACGCTGCTCCCCGCGGCTTTACACCATACTTTATTTGAGATAGCCTAGGCGGTTGAGGCACCGGCTGTAGAGATCTATGGATGTTGGCGGGGAGAACCGGGGTGTGTAGCGAACAGTGATGCGGGGTGGTTTCGGTGGCGGAATTATGCTGTCATTTGTAGAGCGGTTTTCCCTGTAAACATGTTGTAGATGCATTAAATGTAATGTCCGCTTTTGGGGAATGAGGGGTTATTATTTAACCTCTTGGCTGCTAGGCGTTTTCCCGCTGTGTGCTGGAAATTCCATTTTAGTGGCACTATGACGAGCTCAGCTCGTCATCAGCACACGACACCCGTGGGTGATGACGAGCTGAGCTCGTCATCAGCATCGAAAGGGTTAAATGCTCTCCCCAGATTCTTTTTCTGTATCCTGCCTATTCCTGAATTCTTCGGTTTCGCTCCGTTAGCGAAGCACCGGCTTGAAATGCAAACAATCCCTCCCCTCAGTCCCCCAGCACGCAGGTCGCCAGCAGAGGGCAGGCAGGGCCAGGGGTTTAGGTGGGATGGAAAAACTGGGGTGTCTCAAAGGGGCGCAGTCGATGGAATTAAGAGCTTCGAGCTCGGCACATGCTGATGACTGCACTTGTCAGCAGCCAGCGTTGAACCCATGAGTGGCCTGTGTGAGGAACGCTGCTCCCCGCGGCTTTACACCATACTTTATTTGAGATAGCCTAGGCGGTTGAGGCATCGGCTGCAAAGATCGATGGATGTTGGCGGGGAGCACCGGGGTGTGTAGCGAAGAGTGATGCGGGGTGGTTTCGGTGGCGGAATTATGCTGTCATTTGTAGAGCGGTTTTCCCTGTAAACATGTTGTAGATGCATTAAATGCAAAGTCCGCTTTAGGGGAATGAGGGGTTATTATTTAAATGCTCGCCCCAGATTCTTTTTCTGTAGCCTGCCTATTCCTGAATTCTTCGGTTTCGCTCCCTTAGCGAAGCACCGGCTTGAAATGCAAACAATCCCTCCCCTCAGCCCCCAAGCACGCAGGTCGCCAGAAGAGGGCAGGCAGGGCCAGGGGTTTAGGTGGGATGGAAAAACTGGGGGGTCTCAAAGGGGAGCAGTCGATGGAATTAAGAGCTTTGCTTAAACGCGTCAACTAGTATTTTGCTGCCTCGGTCATTGCATCCAGATAGAGTGTTGAGGGCAGAGTGTTGAGGGCAGAGTGTTGAGGGCAGAGTGTTGAGGGCAGAGTGTTGAGGGCAGAGTGTTGAGGGCAGAGTGTTGAGGGCAGAGTGTTGAGGGCAGAGTGTTGAGGGCAGAGGGCAGAGTGTTACAGAGACACGTCCTTAGCCGTGGGCTGCATGCAGGATGCTGCTAAACTACCAGCTCCTGCTTAACAGGTGCACGCCCACGCACTAGACGCTGTTGGTGGTCGGAGGCAGTGTACTAGCTGAAATTAAGATATTTTGCTAAAACATGTGTGGGTCTGTGTGTGTGTGTGTGTGTGTGTGTGTGTGTGTGTCTGTCTGTGTGTGTGGATCTCTGTGTGTGTGTGTGTGTGGGGGGGGGGGGGGTCTGTGTGGGTGGGTGTGTGTGTGTGTGTGTGTGGCTGTGTGGATAGCTTTTTTTGTAGGTGGCTCTATGTGTGGGTTTGCTCTGTCTGTGTGAGGGTGGCTCTGTGTAGGTGGCTCTGTGTGGGTGGCTCTATGTGAATGACTGTGGGTGGCTCTGTATGTGTGTGTGGGTGGCTCTGTGTGGGTGTAAATGCAATCGGTCATGCATATGCAAGCGATTAAGCTATTGACTTTGTAAATGACAATGCCATTTATTTAACGATTAAGCTATTGGCAATGTAAATGACAATGCTATTCATTTATGATTTAAAAAAAAAAAATTAAATGTCATGAGCAATGCCAATATCTCTACCTTTAATAATGCCGAGACCATTGCATTGTAAATGCTTGTTTGAATTATTGATGAGATGAGGTCTTTAAAACAGCTAAAGCAGTCTGTAGGCTGACCTAAAGGGGAGTAAAACGGATGCAGAAATTAGTACTTCTAGCTGCGGCAATTGCTTCCCAGAAGAAGGGCTGTTAGACCTGGCATCTTTGGCGTGGTTTCCCCCGACTTTTTGCCTCTACCTCCTGTATTTTTGATTTTGTGCTGGATTTCATTTTTGCTGGTTTAGATGCGTTGGGCACTTTGCTACTGCTGATCAGTGTCAAAGTGCAAGTGCTCCCTGGGTTGATTTGCTATTATGATTGGCTATCCATGATTGGCAGATTTGTTTCATCAGTAGGTCCCTAGTAAAGTGCACTGAGTGTGTCAAGGCTGGTGATTCAAATGCTACTAGTGGGCCTGCAGCACTAAATGTGGCACCCACATGAGTAGCCTTAAAATGATAACTCGGGCCTGCCACCGCAGTGCCTGTGTGCAGTTGATAACTGCCATGCTGACCTGACCAGTGTCCCCACTGGCCAGGCCTAACCCTTCCCTTTCTGTACACATTGGACACCTGTATGGCAGGCCCAAGGTTTTCCCCCTGTGCAGGGTGCAGTGTTTGTGAAAGGTAGAGCATGTACTAGTGTGGGTGGCATGCTCTGATAGTTAAATACTACCAATTTCGTTTTTCACTGTTGAAAGGCTACCTTGCCCATAGGCTAGAATGGGGAATGATGTGTACAATGTTTACCTGCATATCTTCCCATAGGAGCAAGATCGAAAATTGAAGTCTTATATCTCTGAACTCAGAATTTAATACCCCATCTTTAAGAGAGGATGGTTTTTTAATCCTGTGTTTGAAAACAGCACTTTTAGAAAGTGTCTGTTTTCTTGTCTGACCTTTCTGTGTGCCTCTACCTGTTTGTGAATTGACTGTCTGGTTTGTGAGTGACCGGGGCTGGGGTGGCTCTAGGAGGCTGGGTGAGTCAGCACTAGGCTAAAAAACTCCATCTGCATCTTGAGTGGTGGGAGGGGATAGCACTTGGGCCTGAATAGAGCTGTGCCTGCCTTCCACAATGCTGGCTCCACCTCCTGCTGGGTGGCTGATGACCCTGCCCATCTCTCTCAAAGGAAGGAGGTGTCCACTGGATGGAGACACCCAGAACTGGTTTGGACAGGGCTCAGAGCCCTCCTGCACAAAGGGATCAAAGACTTTTTGGGGTATAACTACAGGACCCCAAACCCCTGAATTTTAGATCATCCTGGAATCTAGAAGGAACCTCTGCCAAGGAGAAAAGCTGGAAGACTGAAGAGGAAGGACTGACCTGCTGTGTGTTTGTAGGCTGACGTGCAGTTGCTATTCTGCCAAGGAGAGGGAAAGGACTTTGCTGTTGCTGTGTCCCCTGCTTGAAGAGATCTCCAAGGGCCTGAGGAGAGCTGGCCTCCTGTTAAGAAGTCCCAGGAACAAAGAGACTTCACCTCCAGCTTCCCCCCTGAACTCTGCTGTGTAAGTTCTGACCTGCCCAGAGTACTTGATCCAGTTGTGGGGTCTCTGGAGGTTGTATCCTGCTATTTGGGGAGCTGGAAAGGAAGAAGAGAATAAGATCTACAATTTTGCATGCATCGCTCGCTTGCGGAGCGCTTTGTCAACAGTGCGAGAAAATTCCTGTCGCTGCAAAGATCTTCGCTCAAGATCGTTGTTTTTGCATTTGTCACCCCGAGTGGGATGGGTATGCTCAGACGTGAGTCCCATGCTCTCCACACCACTGGAGTCAAGCTATCCTGGCGGAAGACAGCTGATAGCCAGATGCTTGATTCCGGTCCAGGAAAGACATGGCTTGGCAGTTTGGGCTGGACTGTTCCCATGAGGCTCAGGGTCAAGGCTGATTTGCATATGGCCATGTCTGAACTGGGGTGGTGTGGAGTGCAAAAAATCGATGGATTTAGGCCCAGATCTCTGTACTGGGGTGAATGTATGACATTGTTCTGCATTCTGTCCATCAATTGTTGTTTTTGCTAAGATCGTCTCAGCGCTTGTTGTCGCTGCAAGACCCGATGCGTCTCATTTGCGGAGCGCATCGCCCCGGTGCGGGAAGATTCCTGTGGCTGTGAATATCGTTGCAGAGCCTGTCGTCGCTGCGAGACCCGACGCGCACCGCTTGCCTGCAGACCGCATCCAGTCGCTGCGAACATCGTCGCAGAGTCCAGCACCAATGCCTCGAGGGGCCTCGACAGACGAGGATCAACGCTGCGCCGCGCATCGCCGTTGCACCGAAGATCGTCAATGCCCCGGAGATCGTCGAATCGTGCCTGTGCGAGACGCTTCCACTGGAGAACCTGCAAATCGGAATCCATACAAGGTATCGCATCGCCCCCCCATACAGACCGGATTCGACGCAACCCGCCCACTGCGTGCAGCGGGGTTGTCGCATCGCCTCCCCAGGGTCTCAGAAGTGACGCATCGCTTGTTTTCTGACGCTTGGAACTTTTGTCGCATCTACAGGTACTTTGGGCTAAAAGTGACGCAACTGTGGCTTATTTTGGTGCAAACCCTGGAATTTTTTTAAAAGTCTTATTTTGGAACAGTGTATGTTGGATTTTTGTTGTGTTGGTCTTGTGTAGTATAGATAAAAATACTTTATTTTTCTAAACTGGGGTCTAGTCCATTTGTGGTGTTTTCACTGTGTTACTGTGAGTGTTGGTACACATACTTTACACATTGCCTTTGATAAGCCTGTCTGCTCGTGCCAAGCTACCAAGGGGTGAGCTGGGGTTATCCAAAGAGTGTATCCCCCTTACCCTGACTAGAAGCAAGGGTCCCTATTTGGACATTGGTACATACCTCTGCCAACTAGAGACCCCCAGATCTAACAAGGGCCCTTTGCGCACAACCTCTGCCAACTAGAGACCCCCAGATCTAACAAGGGCCCTTTGCGCACAATCTGGAAGCCCACTTGGTAGGAGTGTTTGTACTTGGAAAATCGGATGTGAAAGGTAAGCCAGATAGGTCGGTCGGATAGGATACTGGGTTCTGTGCAATCGGACATGACAAACTGCAGTTCCAACAAGCATTGGAAATGCAATAGGTCTCGCAGTAGTAAAGTTTGAGCTATAGGTGTTATTTATTTTTTTGTTTTTTATTTATGTGTTGTTTTTTCGAAATAGCTAAATTAATAGCTTTCTTCTTTACAAAGCCAATAGTTATAATTTTTGTAAATGTGACACCTCTAGCATTTGTAAAGCAACATGTTTTGTAATAACGGGACTTATATGTGACTTATATGTATTGATATAAAAAAAATCAATGGCTTTAAAAAACAATTAATAATTAATACGTAAATCAAATGGATTTTATTTTATATTGGCAATAGCTTAAAGTTTATTAAATATATTTAGTGAAGATGCTGTGGTTGCGCTGAGTGAGGGTGAGGGTGGGTGAGGGTGAGTGAGGGGTTGAGGGTGAGTGAGGGTGAGGGGTTGAGGGTGAGTGAGGGTGGGTGAGGGTGAGTGAGGGTGAGTGAGGGTGGGTGAGGGTGAGTGAGGGTGAGTGAGGGTGAGTGAGGGTGAGTGAGGGTGAGTGAGGGTGAGTGAGGGTGGGTGAGGGTGGGTGAGGGTGAGGGATTGAGGGTGAGGGTGAGGGATTGAGGGTGAGGGATTGAGGGTGAGGGATTGAGGGTGAGGGATTGAGGGTGAGGGTGAGTGAGGGTGAGGGATTGAGGGTGAGGGTGAGTGAGGGTGGGTGAGGGTGAGGGTGAGTGAGGGTGAGTGAGGGTGAGGGTGAGGGTGAGTGAGGGTGAGGGTGAGTGAGGGTGAGGGTGAGTGAGGGTGAGTGAGGGTGAGGGTGAGTGAGGGTGAGGGTGAGTGAGGGTGAGGGTGAGGGTGAGGGTGAGTGAGGGTGAGGGTGAGTGAGGGTGAGTGAGGGTGAGGGTGAGTGAGGGTGAGGGTGAGTGAGGGTGAGGGTGAGTGAGGGTGAGGGTGAGTAAGGGTGAGTAAGGGTGAGGGTGAGTAAGGGTGAGTGAGGGTGAGTAAGGGTGAGTGAGGGTGAGGGTGAGGGTGAGTGAGGGTGAGTGAGGGTGAGGGTGAGGGTGAGTGAGGGTGAGTGAGGGTGAGGGTGAGTGAGGGTGAGGGGTTGAGGGTGGGTGAGGGATTGAGGGTGAGGGTGGGTGAGGGTGAGGGATTGAGGGTGAGGGATTGAGGGTGAGGGTGAGGGTGAGTGAGGGTGAGTGAGGGTGAGGGTGAGTGAGGGTGAGGGTGAGTGAGGGTGAGGGTGAGTGAGGGTGAGGGTGAGTGAGGGTGAGGGTGAGTGAGGGTGAGGGTGAGTGAGGGTGAGGGTGAGTAAGGGTGAGTGAGGGTGAGTAAGGGTGAGTGAGGGTGAGTAAGGGTGAGTGAGGGTGAGGGTGAGTGAGGGTGAGGGTGAGTGAGGGTGAGGGGTTGAGGGTGGGTGAGGGATTGAGGGTGAGGGATTGAGGGTGAGGGTGGGTGAGGGTGAGGGATTGAGGGTGAGGGATTGAGGGTGAGGGTGAGTGAGGGTGAGTGAGGGTGAGGGTGAGGGTGAGGGTGAGTGAGGGTGAGGGTGAGTGAGGGTGAGGGTGAGTGAGGGTGAGGGTGAGTGAGGGTGAGGGTGAGTGAGGGTGAGGGGTTGAGGGTGGGTGAGGGATTGAGGGTGAGGGTGAGGGATTGAGGGTGAGGGTGAGTGAGGGTGAGTGAGGGTGAGTGAGGGTGAGGGTGAGTGAGGGTGAGGGTGAGTGAGAGTGAGGGTGAGTGAGGGTGAGTGAGGGTGAGTGAGGGTGAGGGTGAGGGTGAGTGAGGGTGAGTGAGGGTGAGGGTGAGGGTGAGTGAGGGTGAGTGAGGGTGAGTGAGGGTGAGTAAGGGTGAGTGAGGGTGAGTAAGGGTGAGTGAGGGTGAGTGAGGGTGAGTAAGGGTGAGGGTGAGTGAGGGTGAGTAAGGGTGAGGGTGAGTGAGGGTGAGTAAGGGTAAGGGTGAGTGAGGGTGAGTAAGGGTGAGTGAGGGTGAGGGTGAGTAAGGGTGAGTGAGGGTGAGGGGTTGAGGGTGAGTGAGGGTATTGCTACGAGCTTTACAATTCCCTGCATTGTATTCACTTAAAAAATTGTTTTCGCATCTGGTCCCTCCGTAATTAAAAAAAAAAATCCATCCATCCTCCTCTTTTTATTTTGTACAGTTTTATAGAGCGTGAACTTGACCCAAAGGTATTGAAGCACTTTAAAGGTCACATTAATTGGGGAGATGAAGTGATTTGCAGTGACAGGATGTTAAGTCGACTCCAGCACTTCAATTGGTCCCCAGTTAGAAAGTCGGCAGCTCCTGCAATAACCACTCCCTGTCCTCTACATGGAACATCACATTAGTGGTTAAAAGTAAATGTTAGGCCTCAGCCTTTGCTTTCAAAGAGCATATAAAGCCCCCTTCTGGTGCAAGCGGAAGGTTTGCTTTTAACACCAAAGGTGTTCAAACAGAGCAGAGATCCGTACACGTTTCTTGGTACTGCTGTGGTGGCTGTTTGGCAGCTGAATATTTTAGAAAATCTGGCATTTACTTACGTACGTTCGGCTCGAGTGCAGAGTTGGGTCCCAGGTGACGAGCTGAGAAAGGGTGTTGCTGGCTTGCAGCCTCTGAAGTGATTGACAGGCAGTCCCAGGAATGCAGGGCTTAGGCCCTAGATGCCCGGGACTGCTTGTAAATATGACACTTCTAAGCGTCATAAATGGGAGGTCTCTTTAGACCCAGATAATTGAAGTCCAGGGCCAGAATTTGGTCAGCCCTTAGCCTGCATAGTGATTGAAAAAACATAAAAGGATACTGCTGTTTGGCACATGTTCACTGGAGCATGTCCCTCTCAAGATTGCTTGACTCTATTCTCAGAAGGAAGAGAGGCAGTCAGGCATTGAGGGCACCACTCTGCGCAGGCTTAAAGCCCTTATTCTATTAAAAAAGAACTAATATGGATAGTAATTGCTCTTGACAATTCCCATCCATATAGCTTGCAAATCTTGGTGGGCGGTGCCCTGGTGCCCTCTACTGGCAGCCACTGCTGCCCGTTTCAATGCAGAAAGTAACCAGTAGATTTCAGTCCAACTCTATTCTACAGAAACAGTGCGGACGCGTGTGTAAACAGTTATAAAAGTCGAAGAAATATTCGGCACGTAAAGGCTAATTATTAATTAATGTTCTAAGAATAATGTTAATTAGAATTTGAGGAAACCGAGATGAGAAGTTTTACGGATATGTAATACTTGTGGAAAAGATTTTCTACCAAATGCCATTCATGATAAAAGCAGATATTTTTCTCATCTTTTGAAAAGCTCATTGGTATTTTCGTCCAACATCCAGAAGATTAATTCAAATGAGTTAGAGATCTTACCAAAAACGAACAATAACTCAACTAGTAAATCAGTAAATATATGTGCACAGGTTAGGCAAACAATCCTTCCATTAAGTGATTACAAACCTCAGAGTGCTAAATAAAAATAAAAAATACATGAACTAGCAACGGCTGCTGTTTCTGAGGTACCAAGGCTGTTTTGCTAGTCGGGCTTGACGATTTCTGGTCTAATTTTTGCAAGAGACTACGCGTGGGGGAGGAGAGGGAAGTGAAGAGATCTGGAGAGCTGCTAACAAACAAATCTATGGCGGGGAGGGGGCGGAGCGGGGGAGAGGGTGTTAAGCAGCAGGGTACAGACGGCTGACGGAACAGACGGCGAACAGACGGCGGGCATTCTGGAAAAAGTAAAGGCAAATACTAGTACACCTATGGACATCTCACGTAAACGACGTGAGTGTTTCTGGATATTCTTTTTTGAGTCTGTAAAACAAGGACTGAATGAAGAAATTCAGTGGATTATTACCAAACCCTGGTAATTACTAATACACACTGGTTGTTTTCAGCTTTAAAGTTATACCTGGGTTAATAAATTGGTTACTGTGAGGTTTTACGAAGCCTTTCTCTATACTAGTGACAACCCAGAGGTGTGCTTATCTATCCTCTTTAGGCTTGAAGAGGGCTTTCATGGGTATATGCAGGAATGGCCAGGTGTATGCTAAACATTAACATGGTCTTATATGCAGATCATAATTTTTCTGCCAAAAGTGAAAGGTAAGTGTCTTGATCCATCACTGCTAGTCGAGAATTCGATTTTCAGGAACCCCTAACAACTATTGCCTTTCACAAGTGCTTTTAAGGTAACTCTGTATGTCGAGAGTGTATATATATATAAAAAATTCCCCCTCCTTTTCTTTGGGGGGTCCCTTATCGGTTGAGCACGTTTCCGATTGTTAAATTATCAGTATGCAGGGGTCTGGCCATTTGATCCAATAGGTAATAAATGTTCGGAGACTTCGACTTTACTTACAGCTGAATATTACATGCCCGCAATTGACATCGTGTCGACATCAAGGTAGTCCGTTGTCTAAGTTTAGCGTAGGGCAGTCGCTTGCGATGTGGCATGAATTTGAAGAAACGATTACAGGAGACTTCGACTTTATTTTTAGGTATATATTATATGCCGGTACTTGATATCGCGTCGATACTACTCTAAGATGGCGACAAAGTGAGTCCGCTGTCTATGTTTAGCTTTCGGCAGCCGCCTATGACGTGGCATGAATGTGAAGAAACTATTACAGCTGATAGCTATTACAGCGTTCCACCTATCCGCTTGCGGGCTATTTAAGTTGGAAGCATGCCGTGCACTTCGCAGTATCTAATAACCCGAGGACGATGGCGGAGAAGATTTTTTACGGATATGTAATACTTGTTTTGCTAGTCGGGCTTGACGATTTCTGATCTAATTTTTCCAAGAGACTACGCGTGGGGGAGGAGAGGGAAGTGAAGAGATCTAGAGAGCTGCTAACAAACAAATCTATGGCGGGGAGGGGGCGGAGCGGGGGAGAGGGTGTTAAGCAGCAGGGTACAGACGGCTGAGGGAACAGACGGCGGGCAGGGGAGGGGGCGGAGCGGGGAGGGGGTGTGAAAGCAGCAGGGGCCTGGAGTGCGGCTGAGGGAACTGATGTGCACGCGCTTTTAAGCTCAATGCGCATGCGCATTGAGCTTAAAAGTCACAGGCACTGCAAGGAATCGCCACGATTCCTTGCAAGTTGGATAAAGAGTGGATAAGCCCCCATAGTCTCGCTTGCTCGATGCGCATGCGCATAGACAGGCGAGACCTAAAAAAGTGTATGAATTACTTCTGGTAGCCTGAACTTGTGATATGTGGGACAGTTTATTGCGAGACAGACTGATAATATGGTGTGAGTTTTTCAGGTCATGTAGTCAAACTGGAAGGCATGTGCTTTCAAATGAGCATAGGCTATGTAACGGACTTCTTGATCTGACTTGACAATAAAACATTCATTATAACTTCATAAAATCTCAAATATCAGACCATTTAGAATGTACTAGCAGCCCGCCCCAGCGTTGCCTGGGGCAGAAGGGGGCTGGGGGCAGCATTCCAGGCTTGCGTGCACCTTACCTCAGCGCTTGCTCCCAGTCACACAAACCCAGGCCCCCGCTCCAGTCCGCCTCACTTCATCGCCCCCCACTACTCTCACTTAAATGTCTGCACCCTCCAGTCCGCCTCACTTCACCGCCCCCCACTACACCAAGCCAGTCTACACGCCCCGATGCAGTCCGCTATCCCGCTCCATTCCGCCTCACTTACCGCTCCTCCCCGCGTACTTCACCGCTCCTCCCCGTGTTTCACATACCTCATGGCGCTGTAGTCATGCTACGTTCTCCGCTCCTCCATGCGCTGTTGTCCTCCATTCCGCTCCAGTCCGCCTTACTTCACCGCTCTTCCCTGCGGTTCACGTACCTCATTCCCTCCAGTCTGGCTAAGTTTTCCGCTCCTACCCGCGCTGTTGTCCGCTCCTCCTCGCTTTCCTGTCCTCCGATGATGTCAGCACGCACGTTGTTAGCACACACGACCGGCGCTACTTCTTAGGGACTACTTTTTTTTTTATTGTTTATTTTTTAAATATCGTTTATTTTTATTTTTTTATAGCCTATGTCCATCTACTGGACCCCCCCTTTCCAACGCTGTATTGGGTGTTGCGATTGGTGGTGTACTTTTCGAGTTAACCTGGCTCAAAGGACACAGTTCTCTCTTTATAATAGTAGTATAGATAAATGGACTCCGAGGCTATGTCAAATTTTGACAGTACTTTTTCAAATAACTGTGAAACTGACAAATTTCCCCTTCTTCGCCATGGGTTTCCATATCATTTTGAACAGGTGTGTTCTTCCAGTTGGTTCAGCTTCTGGAAAGCGCAGATGTATTTATAGAAAACCAGGACATGAAAAATCAGCGTCCTGCTGAAATAGTTATTTGGTCATCCTCACATTGAGGATTGATGATCATATTGTGTTATTCAAATCCGTATAGTGTATATATATATTGGAAGTAACCTCGCTATCTGTCCCTAAACCTTAAGACCCCTTACCTCCCTTTACCTGCCACTGAACCATTAAAACCTCTTGCCACCATACCCGCCCGGACTCCAAGTCCCTTAACTCCGTAACTTTTCCCGTCCTTGAGTCCTAAAATTTTTACCTCTTTTCCTCTACCCATTCTTGAGCTTTAAAAAACTGTTTACCTCTGCACGCCCCTTTACCTTAAAAAATGACTATTCCTTTACACTTTAAATACCCATTGGGGAAAAAAAGCATTAAAAACGTCATTAACCCAAAGAAAAAGAAGCAATTGCCGACATGGTGAAGTACTGCAATAAACGGGCTATAAATGGCCTGCAATGTACTTACCTGTATTGTACAGACCCACTAACCCACATTGTAAAAACTGCCTAGCAAGTGTTACATACCCAAATAATAGTATGGTTGCGGAGTTTTTATTCCCCTTTTGTTGTCATTGTGTTTTTTTGGGCAGTTTCTTCTTTGTGTTGATAGGCCTTTTTGACACTGGACGACTGAAACTTTTGATTGTAGTTGCAAACTTTTACTAGTGATCTTCACCAAATTTTCAGACCATGGATTCAAAAGTGTTGCTTAGCGGCAGATATTTTATTCTCATAGTGGATCTTTGTGCCCTATTTCTTCGTCTTTCGTTCTTTTATTTTAATCTATCTCATTCTAAAGCAGAGTGCATTATTCTCTGCAGTTTTCTGGCATACGCAGCAGCAATGTGAACATGATTTTTAATGGACCTATGCAGGATTGTCTCTAGAATACTGGATCATAACCTTCTTGATGGTGGAGAAGCAGTATGCTACATCTGTTGTTCCTTTTCAATTGTGTGCATAATTAAACAAAGCACAAGTTGTGTGATGAGTCTGATCTGGCTTGGTATGTCTTTTTATATTGTATCAAGGTAAGATTAAATTGTTTTTTACTTATTTTGCATCAACCTTTTCAGGTGACGCAAAGCTGACCTTGATCTGATTTAATTCCACAGGTGGAGCAGCAGGAGGTGGATATGCTCAGGTTATTCCTATGGAAGAGGTAACAATCCATGCCATATTAAGTTTGCTGTCTAAAATGTTAAAGGTCTTCTGTTTACAGTAAAATAAGCGCAAACGTTTGAGATTTAAGTGCATTTATAAACAAATGTTTGTAGCTAAAATCATAGGCTGGTGAAAACGTACTACAATTCTGAAAGAATAATGGAGTGCTCTCTCAAATAAAATGCCTGCCTTATTATTCCATAGAATATACTTAGATTAAATGTTAGATGATAGATGTAACCTGTGACACACCCCCTCCCACCCCCCCCAACTTCAGATTGGGTGCCGAAAAGAGTAATAGCCTGGAGGGTCATTCGTGTCCTATTAACCTAGTCCTATATCTTTAAAAATATTCAAGTAATATGTGTGAAAGCCAAGCCGACTTTAACCATTTGGATGGCTTATTGTCTAATAATGCATAAAAAGACTGCCTTTAGTTTAATAATTAACCACATTACTGAAAAATTCAACAAGGAAACTGGAACAGCTCTTGTTGTCAAAAAAAGGTATAAATTGAGGCAGGATCTTTTCGCCCCTTGAGATTCTGCTCTCTATCCGGTGGCAGGCTTCAGTGTTGTTTTCTCTCCATATACACTAAAATGATATGGTAAAACATTGAGAAGGTTGGCTGATTCATTGGGAGATGGACTGCATCTTGCGATGGTGATATTCTAGTTCATTTTAAGACTTGGCTGGCGTGGTGCACTTAAGACTACCACCACTAAAGTCACTGGCGCTTGCTTCTACATTAAAACCTCCCCCTTGTCTAAACTAAATGGAAGATGGAAAAGCACATTACTCATCAGTCTTATCCAAAATAAATTAGTAAGAACACACTCACCTAAAAGATTATCAGCCTTGGTGTTCAAATCCAGTGCATGCTTTTACAGAACGGGTGTGAGGATGAGTGTCCGAAATGGATGATGTCTCAAAGACAGAATGGGGCGTTAATGGCTAGATCCAAAGTTTAGTTAATACACCAAATGATTTTGTAACAATTTGTACCTGTAAAGAGGGGTGAAGGAATGGGTAATGGGTTGTTGTAGGGAAGGAGGTAATATGTTAAATATTTTCAGGAAGTCTGAGAGGTAGGATATAGTCAAAGAGGGTTAACGTGGGTGTCTGGGTTTTGGGTTCGATATAAGCTGAAAACAGTATGGTGGACTAAGCTCCTCTGGGAAGTCCTGTGTGTGCAGGTTAACGGCTATAGTGAGCGGCTGCGGCTTGATAAGGTTTCTTCAGATCCAATGAGAGGGACCGAGACTGAGCAGGGTGAGTTTTGATTACTCATGAGTATCCACTTTAGGGATGACCAGGTAAGTGGTTGAGTGAGAATTGAAGTGCTCAGTGCTAAAGTTGGCATTGATGCAAAAAGAGCTTGTGTTATAGAAATAAAATCTCTCAGTAGGTGGTATAGCGGGGTCGGGTAATTGTCTTAGACAAACTGAAGTCACCTGAATTGGACAGATTGGTGATGTTCCAAGTGTAAGGTGGCAAAGGCCAAACTAGGCTGTGATTGTTTAAGGCAAGTGAAACTGAGAGTCACTCCCAATTCAGGATATGTTGAATAGGGTGTGGGAAAGGTGGTGTGAGCGAAGAATATTGCTGGCCATGAGGATCACGATGGAAGCAATCTGTTATTTCTGGCATAAATAATTAATGAATTGGAGCCAGACAGTGGCCAAATGCAACTTGCTGAAGTCACCAGCGTAGTAGTAATTAATTAATTCTATTTCTCATTCCATAGTTTAACCTTCACTTGACCGGGGACATTCATGCCATCACTGCTGCAAATAATCTTCTGGCCGCTGCCATTGATGCTCGTATTTTGCACGAAAGTACTCAATCCGATAAGGTAGGAATCGCCGTTTCACTGCATCTTTTGACATGTATGTATGTTTTCGCTTGGTGCTTCGTGTGGTGCTTGAGTTTTAGTCTGCCTCCTGTATCCCATTCCCAGTCTGTGGGCTGGGTTGGACTGGGGCCGCAAATAAGCCCTGGCTCCAAAATAAACATGGGCTCCATTAGCAAATCCAGTAGCAAAATATAAAGTGTGCCATATTTGCAAATTGAGCCACTTTTGAACTTGTAAAAAATTCAAAAATGATGTTTTGTAATTTATGGGGAAACTTCATGTGTTTCTTCTGCTGCAGTCAATGTTTGTGGTAGAAAGTAAACACAGTAAAAAAACTATTAAAAAAGCGTCTCAACAGACCATAGAACCGGCTCACACACGGACTTGTCAGAACAGCCCATCTGGCTGGCGTTGCCATATTGACTCAAATCAAATCAAATATAACTTTATTCGATTGTTAGAAAGCAATCATAAAAGTACAGATACAAAACATTTCATTAAAATCTTTAGATAAAATACAATTTACAATTTTCTTTGAGGTACAACAAAAATTCATCAATTGCAGGGGATTCCGTCCAGGATATCATAAATTCTAAGTGCATTTAGATAATCATACTTTTCCTACTGAGCATTACATTTTTCAAACACAATGTTGTTGTTGCGACACACAGGTGATTATCAAGACATTGAATATTAAGCATGGCCACACGACATTGACGGTGGCCAATTTCTCTCAAAAATGCATTTGATATGGACTCATACTTCAGTCCTGGCTCGTCTGTGAGCGTAGTGCCACTCTTCAGGAGAGAACAAGTTTTCACACCTCTCTCCCCGCTCCCGAGCACAGTGTACTTTCATGTGTGCCTCGCTAAATTCTGAACAGCCTTTAAGCCAATTAATGAATTCTCGCTCCCACCTCTGAACATCAGCCGGGCCAATAAATGGAAATGTGTGTTTTAAATGCTTCAAGACACTTATCAGAGTTTGACCAGTGAGCCACACAGAGTTGATCTCTCCATAGCATAAGATCAAAGGATGTAAAAAGCATGTGCATCTGAGCAGATTGTCGTGTTCCTGACAATGACATTGTTCCTTGCACCCCCCACCCGCCAAATACATCAACAACTCCCAATGAAGTCTTCGGATTAACGTGACCGGTATCTATTATCAAGAAAATATATGAGAGAGGAGAGATTCATTCGGCTTCCAGCATTAATAATCTTGCAATTATTGAGGAATGAATCACTTGTGTCAACAATCCAGTCTCAAGAATATAACCGGAAAAGGAGATATTTTCACCAGTCACTTTTCACGACTGCGACCACCCAGACAGTCTTCCTCCCGGTTGGAGGTTGGTTAATCACTCGAAGAACCGAACCCTCAAGTGATTACGACCTGATGATGACACTATCCACTATCCACCGTACCACACGAGCGGAGAAAAAACATATACCACACCAATAGTATCCTTGAGACTATGGATTGTTGACACAAGTGATTCATTCCTCAGTGATTGCAGGGTATCTATTATCATCCTATTTCTTTTCATATATTGAAAATTAGTAAGAACTTATCTGAAGGCAGACTTGATAGGCTGCCCCAGGTGAACATCATCTGAACTACACAGTGAAGCCCACAGTGACAAAATGGATCTTCAGCTCCTGTAATATCCAGGTCAACCTCTTTGCAACAAAACCTAATGCCAAATACCATCAGCTTTGGTTTTGAAAGGGAAGCAGTGGAGTAAACAATGGGATATGTATTTACTAGCATCTGTCACGTAGACTCATTTGTATATATTTTCCTTTTCTTTACAAAAGTAGCTCTCAGTCTACATTATCTTGCTCTGAATGCTATAGCGTTGTCTTGTATGAGGCGTTCAGTTTTCAGTACCTGGCCAGGGCATGTTTGTAAATTTTCCTCAGGACTCATTTTATCTCACAAGATAGGTGCCACTTCCTTCATTTTGTTGAAACATGTTTGCTAGACATGTTTAGGGTTGTCATCCAAAACTTTTATGTCACTTTCTGAAGACAGATCTGAAAAAAAAGAAATCAGCCAGCTGTATTTACATATGTAGAATTATGGGATTGGGGCATAGTGTCAAAATATAAACTTCCATATGTGTCATAAGGGGTACATTAAACCCTTCTCATATTTTCTGGCTGACATATTTATTCTGACAACTGTACAAATCATTTAGCAACCTTTGAGCCCAACACAGACATTCTAGATGAGCGCTTTCTTTATTCAGTCTGACCCTGTTGATATTTTGGCTTACCTTCCCATTTCCAAGTTGTACATCAGCAGTAGTTTCTCTGTCCTGCATTTGTTTCTGATATCCATAAACCGTAAAATATCTTCTTAGAAGAGCGGCAATCATTGCAACTCTTTTAAGGTGGGAGGAGAGGTGGTCTCTCCTGGCAAGCACTGAAATTGTCATTCCGGTGGAGTTTTGCAATACCTGCAGTTTGACAATATTATCTTTGAAGGATCTTGTATGTAAAGTTTGTTATCAAACACAGCTTTCGTCCTAGTCCAGTGATGGCTGCTCTATAGCTTTCCTCTAATAGTGGTCTAATTCTGTGTAGAAGGCTAATGTGGTAGCTGATGGGTGCCAAAACAGCATCTGTATTGCTCTCAAGTGACATTTTCTAATAAAAAATCACCCCTAGCTTTTTGGCTTTGGCCTTGACAAAGGTTTTACATTTATCACTGTTAAAACTGTAATTGTTCATTTTCAATATTGTTATAAGAACATTATGGTTGAGACCTCATGTTCTTTCAGCCGTGAATCCTCTTGATTCACGGCTGTTCTTGTTAACATTAGCATCCCCGGATAGCACAAACACATCTGTGGTGGTGTTAGCATATTTTTGGAATGCCACATTGTTCTTACCATTACATTATGCACATAATTAATATCCTCCGGTGAGGTTACGAAATGCATTTGTGAATACTTTGCATGTTACTCAGTGGGTGTACTTGGATGGAAGAGTGGGAGTTTGTGGTGTGGCCTATAGGGGAGGTATTTTGATGTTGTGCATGGTGACCAAGCTGTGCTCTTACCATGTATGTGTTCTTGCGCCAGTGGCATGATCCTGAGTTCTGTGACTTCCATGCCGTCTTAGTGATGGAAGTGGTTCTATCTTAAGAAGGCTGGTGAGCAACACTGCTGGCGACCAGGCTGGTCAAGGTCATTACCACTCTGATCCAACCAGATCAGTCAGGCTTTATGCTGTGCTGTAACACAGCCCTCAACCTACGGAGGCTGCATGGGGTCCTGGGAGGCGCGTCGAGCATACACGAGCCGGCTATCCTGTTGTCCTTGGACGCAACCATGGCCTTTGATAGGGTCGAGTGGCCCTATTTATTTGCAGTTTTGGGGAAGTTTGGTTTTGGCCGTAAATTTATAGGTAGGGTCCGTCTCTTATATACAGATCCCCTTGCCAGGGTTGTGGTGAACAACCACAAATCCGCCGACTTCTCTTTGGAAAGGGGTACACGGCAGGTGTGTCCGCTGTCCCCACTATTATTTGCGTTGGCGCTTGAGCCATTGGCGGCATGGGTTCGTTGGGACCGATCGATCAGAGGACTACGTTGGATGCCGGAGTGGGAAGATAAGATCTCGCTGTACGCAGATGACATTCTCCTTTATCTCACTACTCCCAGGGAGTCACTGATTAGTTTCCTGGATGTCCTGGCCATATTCGGGAGATACTCTGGCTTCGCCATTAACTGGGCAAAGTCGGTGCTATTCGTTCTCAGCGGAGACCCCCCGGTCATTCCGAGCTCCGGCCCAATAAGAGTTGAGCGAGTGGGATTTCGATACCTGGGCATATATGTGACTATAGACCCGTAGCTGAGATATGATAATAACCTGGGTCCTCCTTTGGCCAGATTCCGCAGGGATGTGGTGAGATGGAAGTCACTGCCGCTCTCCCGGTTAGGTCGAGCGGTGTTGTTTAAGATGATGACCCTTCCCCGCTTTATATATGCGCTTCAGAACACAATGGACCCGGTGCCCCCCTCATATTTCACTGAAATAGAGTCCCTCCAGCGGCAGCTTCTCTGGTAAGGCAGGCCCTGCATAGCCTTTTCCAAGCTTACTCTTCCCTGGTATGATGGAGGGATCGGCTTTCCAGACCTCCGGAAATTCTACTGGGCCTCCCAACTGGCGGCGATAAACCATGCTGTTTACGGGTCTCCTTTGGACCCTGGATATGCGATGGACCGTGGCCAGCTGCTGGGGGGTGGGGGGGACTTCACCAGGGCTCTCTATGCTAGGAGAGGCCGATTTCCTCTTGTCGGGCCAGCGGCGCACGGGGTCCACGTGTGGCATGCCGTAACTCGCTTACTTAAATGGGAGGGGAGACTTACTTTGGCGACCCCGTTGTGGAGCTCAGAGAGACTGGGCAGCTTGTAGAAAACAAAGGGCTTTGACAAGTGGGATCTCATTGGGATTTCACAGGTTAAGGACATTTGGGGGAAAGAAGGGATCCTTACCTTCGACGCCTTGCAGGGTAAATGCCATCTGCAGGAGAGTGAATGTTACCGATACCTCCAGGTCAGGCATGCTCTACTTGCAAATATTCCCAGGGACGCCTCGCTTCCAGAGGCCTCCCCATTGGAAGACCGGGTCTTGGACGGCCATATCCCGGAGAAAACTATCTCACTGAAATACAAAAAACTGGTTAACCATACGGGGGACCCATTGGTGATACTTCAAGAACAGTGGGGGGCCGATAGCCTAGTATTAGATGATGAGGACTAGAGAGAGGCAGTCTCCTCCCCGAAAGTAGTGGCCGTCCAAATGAGGCTTAGGGTGGTGCAATTGAACATTCTCCACCGGTCTTACACCACGGGACCTCGGCTGGTACGGATGGGCTAGGCGGAGAGTGGGGAGTGTCTGAGGAGATGTGGGGAGACGTGGACGTTTATGCACATCTTTTGGCACTGCGTAGAAATACAGGACTACTGGGTCAAAATCCATGATAAGATCCGAGAGGTAATGGGGGTGGAGTTGGTGCTGGAGATCCGACGATGTGTTCTGAATATCTCGGAACCCACAGAACTGACCTCACATGGGAAACAATGGGTGACCCTGGCGTGCATGATTGCAAAGCGTAACATTGCTCAGCTGTGGGCTGCCAGTCAGCGCCCCAGGTGGGGAAGTGGATGGAGGATCTAGACTGGTGTATGTTTAGGGAGAGATCAGTCTACGTTGCCAGGGGGTACCCCGGGAAGTGGGGGAAGGTCTGGGGTGCTTGGAATTGATACAGGGGGGATATATGTACTCCTCCAGCGGTTAGAGATGTCTTAGTAGTGCGGGACTCCCCGTAATCCCGGAAGGTTATTCTAAAGTGTCATTCTGTTACATGGTACTGTATATTTGACCACTGTGAAAATGATGCATGTCACCTGATGCTCTTATTCTGTTTTGTTAAATAAAAAGATTTTTTTTTTAAAAAGAAGGCTGGTGAGGTGAGTGTGATGAGCGGACAAGGTGGGGGTCGTCGGTTGCTTCCAAGAAGTGGATCTCTGTTGGCCTCAAACAATTAAAAATGCTAAAACACTTGAAAAAGGGAGCCACGGCCCATTCCAACGCACACAAAGGCAATTTAAATTTGCTCCTTGTAGACAAAGCTGCTTGGAATTTATCAATTGCCCCTAAGGGCTGAGAAGAACTGCCACAGATACTTTTTTACGTTTGAGTCAGAGTCTATATTTGAAAAGCAAGGAGCACTTACCCACGAAACCCAATTCTTTGCCTTACCTGTATTGGAAGGACCCACCATCAATCCTAGATTAACCTAATTTGTGGATTTCTTTATTAGGCCGCCCGGTTTTGAAGCCATGTGGTTTCACTTGCTTGAGATCTTTGCGGAATTTTCTGGTATTCCTGCACGTTTGTGCTACTCATTTTGACTAGTCCTATAAGTGCACTTATGAACTAAAAGGGCCTTATGTACTAATAGACAGCTCTTCATATTTTCTTTATATGTTGTTGTATGTTTATATGCTGGTATATGGATTGATTATTCCAATTGACCTGTTATAGCTTGAAATATCTGAGGTGCTCTGATATTTTATAGAATCCTGATATAATCCCACATATCCAGGATGGCGACTTGTATAGTTGGTTTACATTTCATCACTTGTTTTTGTTTAAATAAATTCTGATTTTATATTTTAGGCTTTGTATAATCGTCTGGTCCCATTGATAAATGGTGTGAGGGAATTTTCACCAATTCAGATTGCCCGTTTAAAAGTGAGTAACTCTTTCTCAACATATATGTTGACTCGTTTTATTTTAATTGTTCATACAACAGAACCCATCATAAACATCAATACACACTCTGTTTTATTGATTATCGATGCCTGCAAAATGTGTGCATTCGAACGATTATTAATCCAGTGAGCTATTTTTTAGGGTGAAATCAAATGTATTTTTATCTAAACGGAGTTCGAATTGATTGTCTTTTGTAGCAGTTTAAAATGTGTCTTGGTTGTTCTTTTCTCTTCTAGGTTTTTGACACCTAAAACGGAATTCACCGAGAAATTCATTTTTTGCCTCATGTTCTTTAAATGCACAATGAATATCAGACTTTCCGAGCATGTTCTATGATCAGACTTAACATACTTACAAGCAGTTCGCTCTTTTGTAATAATTAGATGGATATGCCGTGGAATAAATATCCAGTATGCGTGCCAGAGTCTAGTTGACATGTGTTGTCTCACTGAATATTTAGGCAGAAAAATGTAGAGGTGCAGAGAGGATTATAATCGGTCCAGTAACTCCCAAATAACATAATGAAAACTAATGGTGTGCAGTTCAAATGAGATCAACACTATCGATTTTGATAAGTAAATCTAATGGAGGTCCCAAACAGCATTTAATATTTAGGAGCAAGATCCTTCACCCACCAATTGGTGGCATGCTTCATTATCAGGCATATGCTTCTCGCCGTGCTGGCACTCCAATGCCAGATGGGCCCTTCAAGAGAGCTCTTTGATGGACATCTTGTTTCAAAATCAGCCACGATGTCTACCTTTGTAGATTGGTCCAATTCATGGAAAGTAGATTGGCTGAAGATTTGGAAACAAAGGACTGCTAAAGTGAACTAGGAACCCCCTAAAAATGTATGCTATTCTTGGAGATCTTCATCAAGGTTTAAAGTAATGGAGACCTCTGGGAATTATTGTTCTCTAAGATCTAATGTAGGTCAACATGTTTCTTGGCTCTTGTTGTCCTTAAAGAGATATTCGTCAGGACCAATGGCTAGTGCCTAATCTATCTCTGGGCATTTCCTGCTATCGGTTATCTAAGACAAGTGTGCCCTTAAACTGGACCCGCACCTGGTGTAACAATCATCAAAACAATATTGAAGTTACCTCTGTTCTTGTGGGGGACTGCGTGATGCTGAACAGGACCTAAAAATGTATTAAAACACAAGATATACAACATATAGTTTGTTTCCAAATAATCACACTGAGCTTGCTCTCTTAGAATACTCATGCGTGTGCTCAATATTCATGAGGGATAGTTTCATAGGCCTTACACCTTTTATTGCAATGAAACCACAGTACGCTTCAATATGCCCTAAAATGTAAGGGAAATATAAAACATACCGAGGAGAACATGTTGTATGTTGTTTTGTTGCCAAGTAACAGTAAATAGCTTGTTCTCCATAGGTTCTCATACAAGTGATAGGTAAGTCAAAGACAAACATCTTATTAGGTTTGCCCCTCCATCACATTCAGAATAGTGTGTGTATGAAAGCAGGCACCAAAACACACATTTTAGTGGACTTTAACACACTTGAGAAAAAGTAATAATGGTTACTGGAATCTCAACTAGAGCCTACAGTGGGTCTGGCCCTATCACTGTTCATGGAGACAGAACCCAGTAGGGACTATCTGTATGAAAGATAGCTATCGCTTAAAAAAATATTTGGTCTGGAATGTGGCGCGGCCTGAACCAAAAGGTTGGCTTGAGGCACGTATTTGTCCCGAGGAGGGTCCCCGCTGTTCACCTACCAAACTCCGTGGATCCGGAATGGATGTATGACCGGAGACAGGTAGGTCTTTTATATTTGTCAGGTCGCTGAAAGATTTAAGGGCATGTCTGGCATTGCAGTGCCTGCCCAACAAGCAGCATAAGTCTGATAAAGCATGCTACCAATTGGTGGGTGAGGGCTCTTGCTCCTAATCATTAAGATGTTTGACACCTCCATTAGGTATACTTATAAAAATCGATAGTGTGGATCAATAAGGACTGCACACCAGTATGTTTTATATATATATATATATATATATATATATATATATATATATATATATATTCACTGAAAAAACCATAGTTTTCACACCAGTTGTAGTTAGCAGGAAGTTTTACTCGCATAAAACCATTGCATTGAAATTCCCACGTTATAGTTAGTTGGACTCACTATAACTTACGCGTGCAATGCACTGCTGATGACGTCACATATTGCATCACTCATGACATGGTCAGTGACATCACTGATGACACCATCCAGTAAATGTGTATCTTTTTGAAAAATAAATTTGTTTTATCATTCGATAACTTTATTTCGCTCAAGAGACCATAAAAGTGCAATAAAATATGTACAAGCACAGTAATAAAACCACAAATACAATTGAGTTAAAAAGATATTAAACAGTGAGTTATCAAAGAATAAGCAGATAATGGATGTTGGGCGTTATTTCGTACTAGAAAAAAGAATTCTTCTCCGCCACATGCCAAATAAAAAACGGGAAACTGCAAAAACAGTGGGAGGGGCAGTGTCATAGGTTAAAACTCTTGTAGCTTGGGAACATTGACTAAACCCCAAATTTTTGCACAGTGGAAGGATCCAGCATTTCCGAATTCCGCTGTATGCGGGGCAGAAAAATAATATATGTACAATGTCTTCCCTCCAATAGTTGCAAGCAGGGCAATTGGCTTCTGACAATAGTCACCATCTGGATATAAGTGCCCCTATTGGTAAGGAGCCATGCCTCAGTTGGGTGTACAGTTTTCTTGCGAGTGGGGGCTGCACCAAGTCCAGAAAAACCTCCGTCCTGGGGCTAACTTTCGTCAGAAGAAACTCTGTGGTCAGCCTTCCCAAGGAGGTCGAGCAGTGTAGAGTTTTGAGGTTGTAGGACTTTACAGCCGCCACTATTTGGGACCTTGCGTCCTCACACAGCAATCTTCCGGTGCATCCCAATGTTGTGACATACCAAGCTGATGGAAAAAAAACCTTGACATGGGCCAGCCAAGGTATGTTCTTGTATTGTAGCTGGTTCCAGATTGCAGTGAACTCTGCCCTAAAGGATGCCAGCTCCGGCACGGACCAAAGTCTTCTCCAATAGAGCAGCGGTCATGCAGCTGCCAGCTCATCGATGGATTCCAAGCCTAAGTCTAGGCGTAGTGGTATTAGGGGAGTACTTTGTGGGAGAGCTACCAGATGGCGCATAAAGGCATGTTCAACCTTCGATAGCTCATGTACTTTCATATGTCCCCAAAGTTCTGCGGCGTACAAAGCTGCTGGCCTGACCTGCATTTTATAGATCTCAAGGGCAGGAGTGACAGGTTTAAAGATCGAAGCGCTATGAAATCTGCTTATACCTCCCGTAATCTGGGACAGTCTCAGAGATGATTTAGAAACTTGGTGGTCCCATGTGAAATGTTCAGTCAATGTGACCCCCAAGTATACAAAAGTCTTGACACGCTCCAGGGAAATTCCATTAAGCAGAGGATTTGGGCGGGTATGTCTCGGGGGATTGAAGATCATGAACTTTGTCTTCTCCAGGTTGACCTCCAACCCCCGTGAGGCACAAAAGGACACAAACCTGTCCAGGACCCGCTGGATGCCCGTTGATGTCCGCGATAACAGCAAGGTGTCATCCGCGAACATCAAAGCGGGCACCCTACCAGTGGCCATACAGGGAGCATCATTGTCCTTGATGCCAGAAAGTACATCAATCAGACCATTAACATACAGGCTAAAGAGGGTGGGGGCCAATACACAGCCCTGGCGTACTCCCCGGGTAACGGGGAAACGGGCTGATAGTTCCCCGTTCCTTCCACATCTCACCTGCGCATAATTCCCCGTATGGAGTCTGGTGAGGGTTTTATATATGTATATGTAAAAGTTGATGGAAGAATAAATGTTTAAATAAGTGTCTAAATGGATGTTTTTTTTTAATAAAAATTGATTAGTTAACTGGCTTATTAAGTGTTTC
Source organism: Lissotriton vulgaris (assembly GCF_964263255.1). Classification (NCBI taxonomy): domain Eukaryota; kingdom Metazoa; phylum Chordata; class Amphibia; order Caudata; family Salamandridae; genus Lissotriton; species Lissotriton vulgaris. The sequence goes on from NC_141694.1 coordinate 1,443,941,770, forward strand.
TTAGTGAATACATATATTAGTGAGTAATGTTTAAATATTTATATATATGTATTAGTGTTTCACTTTGTGTCTAAGTGGCTGCATGGGTTGGTGAGTAGGTACATGTGTAGGTATATGGGTTATTAGATTTTTTTAGTATCAGTATGAGTGTTTGTATGGTTTTGTGGGGGTATTACTTATCACATAGATGCATGAATGACTAACTCTCTCTTTGTATGTGTTTTGAAGACAGCATATGTGCAGGACTGTATGGGTGGATGAGTGTGTATATGTGTGTGTTAGTGAGTGAATGACTGTCTCACTAGTGTCTTTATCAGTAACTACATATGTTTTAATCTAGTATATGAGAGTATTGATGTATATAAGTGAGTATATGAGAGAGTGAGATATTGAAAGAGTTCCTGTTTTAAATAATTGTGTTTCTATAAGTGATTGTTTAAGAGAGTAAGTATGTGTACGTTTCCTTAGAAGTAAGGTGGTAGTGTGTGTATAGCTGTATATGCAAATAAATGGATGTTCAATAGTTTACTTGCATGTGTGAGTATGTGTTAGAGTAACTTTTGGATGACTGTCGGTGTGTAACAGGATGTATAGGTGAATCACTACATAAGATGAGTGAGTATATGTATGAGTGACTATATAGAACTGTTGGTGAATGAGTGGATGTGTATATAGATGGTGGAATGATTGAATTGGTTGTTGTAACTGGTATGGGTATCTCTATTTCTTTAAAAATTTTAATTTATATTTTTCAATATGTGTTTCATGGGTTACATTACAGTGAAAGGAGGTCTGTCACTCTGTCACAAGGATGGTGTCATCAGTGATGTCATGAGTGAAGTCACTGACCATGTCATGATTGATGTAATATGTGACGTCATCAGCAGTGCATTGCACGCGCAAGTTATAGAGTCCAACTAACTAGAACGTGGGAATTTCAATTGTTTTATGCGAGTTAAACTTCCTGCTAACTATAACTGGTGTGAAACCTATGGTTTTTTTCCGTGAATTTCATAGGTTTTTTAAATGCTAATTCCTAACTATATATAGGGCCTCAAACCTATGAAATGTAATATTTTTTATAATGAATCCTATATTGTATATTTATATAATACTTTTTTTTTTCCCCTGGTGCGCTCCCGGTGCGTGCCCCGGTGTGCGCACTGGAAAGCGCATTTTTTCGGAGCGCCCCGGGTCGCGCACCGGTGAGCGTCCCGTTAGCGCTATTGCCGCGAACGAAAACATCATGACGTATCGCGTAGCCGCGTCCGCGTGATATGCACGGCGTAAGCGCACCCGGAAATACTCAAGCGAATATGATCGCGCAACGTAATCCTCTGACGCGCTTACGCGACGCGCCCCGTGGCGCGCCCGGGGCCGCGTCGCGTAAGCGCGTCGGGTCATGTGACCTAAAAATAACACTTTTCATTGGTGCAGAACAGTTTTGGTTTCTAAATGATGAAAGCCCGGGTCATGTGACCTGAAAATAACACTTTTCATTGGTTCAGGACAGTTTTTTTTTCCAAATGATGAAAGACCCCACCTTTTTTCCTTATTCTGACTTTGTCCTTTGACTGAGGAAGACCTGTTTGAACATCTTTGAGAAAAATGTTGTACTTTAAAATGGCTACAGTAGGAGCAGCAGCTGGAGCATCTGCACCACCACCACCACCACCACCAAGAGGACCACCACAACATTACATTGGTGGTCAAGAAGAGGAGGAGGAGGAGGAAGGGAGAAGGTGGCTGCCAGAAGACAATACACCATAAAAGCCAAGGCAGCACATTGTATGGGAGTTTTTTTCAATCCCAGAGGGCAAGAAAAAAGTCAATGCGCCCAAGGTGACTTGCCTAATGTGGCATGGAACTTTCAAGGGGGAACCCTAACAAAAAATATTCTTTCGGTAATAATACCATGATTAGGCACATGCAGCGCAAGCATCAGAACAACTATTCTGCCGCAGAGGTGAGAGAACTGGCCAGTAACCCTCCCCAATCTACAACCATCACCTCCAAAAGAAAGCAACCCACTCCATCGGGACCAGAGACAAGGGAGACGATCCCTTGCATACAACCACGGTTTGGGGAATTCAGAATTACATGTATTTTTTGTGGTAAGACCATCTCCTATGGTGAACAGAGCATAAAGCTCATCCTCCTTGCTGGTGACAACCACAATTGCCCCAAAAAACCCTAATGTTTTCCTGTTTTTTTTTTTGTTGCTCCAGTTGAGCCATTTTCAATTCCCTGTTTTTTGTTTCTCCCCTTAAAAATAACAAAAAAAATATAAAATAGTTCATAAAAGCCAAAAAAAGTACAAAATGTTAAAAAACATTAAAAAAACATAAAACAACAAAAAGAAGAAAAAAAACAGTTCTTTTTAGAACTACCTCCAAATTATAAAAAAAAGGCTACATTTTTTAAAAACTCTATCATTCTTTTTTCCCATGGAATGCTTCCCGGTATGCTCCGCGGTGCGCGTACCGGGAGCTCCCCCCGTGCAAATCACAAAAAAAAAAAATTTTATTTGCCCCGCGGGGCCCTTTTATAGCCCCGACATCAACCCTAGGGGGTCAGGAGGGGTCTACTCTGCCCCCTTATGGTCATTTCCCCCTTTGTTTTTGCCACCTCTTGTGTCTCGATCCTACAGAGACACAAGCTGGCGGCCGCTCCGAACTGTTTGGAATGTTTACAGACACCCGAGAGCCAATCAGGTTTCCGCGCGCGAACTCGCGTAGCGCGCTGGTTAGCGCCCTGGTGCGCGTACCGGGGCGCGGCCATAGATATATATGTTTTTTTTAACCTAAATTACTCAAAATTCACTGGAGACCATATCTTGAGACATAGCAAAGGCACATCAGGCTACCAGTCCCTACAATTTTGCCAAGTTTGGTGGAAATCCAGTAAAAAAACAAACGAACAGGTGAATGAGGATAGATTGCGCTGGGAGGAAATATTGTTAATGCACTACAATATCTGCTTAGCTCCAAGGATAAGGTCCTGGTCACCCCACCAGGATCAAACAATGTGACAAATATCACAACTGTAACGTTATAAAACACACAATATATCCTGAGCTAAGAGTTCATAGGTATTAAGAAACAAATATCACATCCAAGAATTCAGAGTGTCTTCATCTCATCTTCATTTATTTTCATTTTCCATTGAGTCCATTCTTCACCATATGAGAATTTTATAGCCACTGCCACTGCCAACACGTGTTTCGTCTTGGTCGTGAAGACCACTAGACTTCATCAGGGCTGTAAATATTATAATACATATAATCGTATTATTATTCCACTTAAGTCATACCATATCAACAGCAGGTAAGACACAGTCCTTATTAATACAAAGTGGCTTCAGAGCGATCAGAGCTACATTACAATAATGTTGATTCAAGGATCAAGAAGCTAAAGAATATTAAACACCTAGTACATATATTATATCCTAGAAGTAGATAGATAATAACCAGGCATGCAGCAATGTTACATATTATTATCCTATAAATGTTCCACGTTATATAATAGCTTTCTTATCAGAAATGGAGAAAAAAAGGGGAAAAAGAGAAAAAGAGTCATAAGTCATTTTATGAAACAGCCATTAAAATAAGATTAAGAAAAGAGGTCCATAATGGACGTGAGCAGAGAAGAAAAAAAGACGACCATAGTTGTCACCAAAAAGCACTAAAGAAACCCAAGTAACAAACGAAAAGGTGATTCAAAAGGAATTAAGGGAGAGTCATGTCTATCCAAAAAAGAGCCGTCATAAATAGCCCCATGATGATAGAGTTGCACATAAACCATGAACACAAAACAGGTGGACATAGAATATAATGTGTCGCTCACCATGTAGGTAAACAGAGAAGGTAATGTAGAAATTCAAAAAAGAAATGCCTTCGTCCATTCACGGCATCAACTTTTCAACTGCAAACACAAGATAGTAAATTAGGACAATCACTAATCAGCATATGTGTAATGACCTCAAATCTACAAAGACCAAGTAATCCAAACGTGGGGCAAAAACACGATAAAATGCACAAGTGGGGTGAGGAACAAATCAAGCACTCACTCGATAGTATTCTCCTAGTCGTCTTATATAAGTAAAATCCAAAGGCCCAGTCGTTTATCGTCAATAGCGAAGAAATAAACCCTAAGTCGTGTCTGGATCCATACAATGGGAATAGGTTAATCACTCCTGTCCTGGAAATAAGAAGAAAATAATTTTTTGTTTCAAAGGTAGCCCCAAAGGAGAGCTATGTAATCAGTAACCAGTGGATTGCATGTGTATTAAGTGCGGTAAGAACCATAAGCGATAGAAGGATGCTCCCTAATAGTACATGATAGCGTTTTACCAAGGCAATAAAATCACAAAAGGTTACGTAAAGTGACATGTACAACAAAGGCAAGTGGCCCCACACGTATAAACATGTCCATTACTCTAAAATCACGGACGGAAAGTCCAATATTAATACATGGTAATGCGTTACCAAGGCCCGAAAATCGCCAAAAGTTACGTAAAATTGCATGTACGTCCAAGGCCTGAGACCCCATATATCTAAACATACCCATTGTTCCAAAACCACGGATGGAAAATCCAACAACATTGTCATAAGTTACATACCTCCGAGTACAGAGCGGAAACAGCAGTCTGTCAGTCTGAGGCAGCGTGTAGCAACAGCGCCATATTGGAAAGCTGCTTATCATTGTGTTTCCCCAATTCCGGGAAACTAAAAACGGACTAAAGTTGCGGTTCAAGTAAATCGCCATCTTATAGTAGTAAAAATAATATTGTAAATATTGATTAAAAGGCCGTAATCCGGTAAATATATATATACGGAATGTACAAAATTAAAAAGCACAATTCATCGCGCTATTGGCATGGTATCATCTACTCAGTAGTAATTGCGGTTATCCTAAAAATACAACGAGAACAAAACATTTATACTGTTAATCCCTCCAATAAGGGAGAAAAGTATAAAATCCTCAGATCAGATAGGTGCATCCTACAGTTGTTCTTTATATACACGGATTTAGAGCCAAAGTAGGAGCTCAAAAGAATATATTTGAGAATATTAATTTGAACAGGATGCTGAATCCGTCCTAAATATAAGGTAACAATAAATCTCAAGGTGTCAAATAGTAAACAAAGTGTTTCGTTCACATACATAACTTCTAACAGAACATACCAGAGACAAGAGTGAGAATTTATAAAATGGTGTCTTATCATCCTTGACAGTAAGAAAGAAGTACTAGTAGAAAAGAATAGAAGGCGAAAAGTTACAGTCCTAAGAAGAAACAAATACTTGTATATCAGTCACATGAGTTTGCACTTAACAACATGAAAAACACATCCGATAATCCAATTGATAGTTATTAGGCATCCTACAGAAAAAACTTTTTACATAGATATATGTGCTTACTCATAGTAGGTCCGGGATTCAAATAAGGGAACATATTCAGCTTAACAAATTCATAATATAATCATGTTTCTCGATTCCCAAACTTAGTTCGAAAGGGGAGAGAGAGTAGAAAATATTAATTCATCATAATCTAAACCAAGAAGTATTGTAACTCCTCATCAAAGTTCAGACCCCTCTCTACTGCATGAACTCTCATTATCCAACGTGCCTCCCGTTGTCTCAATTTAAGTTCATGGTTACCACCCCCCGTGTCCATCGGTACCGTCTCTATACCGTGAAAGGACATTGTCAGGTGTTCAGTTTGTGCCGGACAGTCAATAGCATGAGCTGCTATTGGGACTCTGTTGTCCCTGTTTTTAAGGCCTCTGAAATGTTCACTGACCAGATCTTTCAATTTCCTGATGGTACTTCCAATATAAACCTTCCCACATTTACATAGGATGGCATATATGACATAAGTTGTTGTACAGTCAATGTGGGTCTTGATATGGTAAGTGCCTGAACCATTATAGTTAAAGGATTTTGTGCCATGCATTGACATTCTACACATGCTACAGTTACCGCATCGATATGAACCTTTGTTCATGGTATGTAGCCATGACACTTTGTAGGTGTTTTTCGGATAGCTAGGGCTAATCATATTTCTAATCATAGTGCCTCTACGGTACGTGATGGATGGGTGGGTCAATATGTGTTCCTTTAATGAGGAATCAGAGGTTAGCATGAACCAATATTTTTTTAGAATACCATAAATATGTGTCGACCATATATTGTAGCCAGTGACAAACCTAACCAGATTCCTAGTTCCAATCGGTTTAGATCTTGTTTGTAGGGTTTCCGTTCTTTTAAGTTGAGAGCTCTATTTTTAGCCCTACTAATTACATCCTGTTTGTATCCTCTGGACAAAAATCTATTTTCTATGTCATTGGCACATATTGCATAATCTGTGTCCTCACTGCAGTTGCGGCGAGCCCTGTAGAATTCGCCGTAGGGAATTGAGTTCATTTGTGATTTCGGATGTGCACTGTTACCGTGTAAAACAGCATTACATGAAGTTTCCTTTCTGTATAATTTGCTACAAAGTTTACCATTATGTACATAGAGCTTCAAATCCAGGAAGCTTATTTCGGAACAACTGTAGTTAATGGTAAAGGTCATATTGTATGCATTATTATTCATGTAAGCAAAGAACTCCAAGAGTTGTGTTTCACCACCTGTCCAAATGAAAAGCAAGTCATCAATATAGCTTCCATAATAATTGATATATTCGTGCCACACGGCACCGCCAGGGCCCCAGATATGAGTCGTCTCCATCCACCCCATATAGAGGCAGGCGAAAGACGGAACCCATGGCTACTCCGCATTTTTGGCGGTACCATTTGTCATTAAAGAGAAAAACATTATTCTCCAAAATTAGTTTAGACATAGTTAGTAACATATTAGTGTGGTCCAGTAATTCAACAGGTCTTTTATATAGAAAGTATTTCAATCCCAAAATACCCTTTTCATGTCCAATGTTGGTATATAGTTGTGAGACATCCATAGTGACCATTAGCATTTCTGGCTCCCAACTGAAATCATTAAAGACATTAAGTATGTCTTTCGTATCTTTGATATAAGACGCTAAGTTGGTAACATGAGGGCGTAGAAAAATGTCTACCAACTCTGATAATTTTTCAGTTGGCCCGCCAATCCCAGAAACTATGGGTCTACCAGGTGGACAAGTGGTGTCCTTATGCACCTTTGGTAAGGTGTACAAACATGGGAAACGTGGGCGGTCCACAATTAAGTATTTATATTCATCGTCCGATAAGATGGTCTCATGATGACATTGTTTAAGATAGTCATTGATTTTTGTGACAATTGAAAAAATAGGGTTAGAATGTAATTCAGTATACCAGGCTTGATTACTTAGTTGGTTCAAAATTTCTTGGTCATATTTAGTTTTATCCATCAAAACAACATTACCCCCCTTATCAGCTTCTTTGACTATAAGGGTAGGATCCTCAGCTAAGATTTTAAGGGCTGACCTCTCACCTGTCAAGTTATTCTTGTATGGGGATATTTTAGATTTCATAATCTTTTTCTCCAATATATTAAACTCTTGTATTACGATCTTGTAAAAGGCATCAATGTTGTTACTGCTGGAAAGCTGTGGGGTCCATTTCGATCTATTTTTTAGACCACTATCTTCACTGTAGTTAGTACAAAGGTAGAGTTCCTGCAAAACTCGTTGTAGTGTGATAGGATCATTTTCCCTTTCTGTAATAGACTGAAGTAATCTTGTTGCCTCCACATCATGAATAGTAACATCCCCCCACACTTGTCTAGAAGATTGATTACTTTCCACGCCAGTTGCTGCAAAAAACTTTTTAATCTTCAATTGTCTAATGAATTTGTACAAATCGATTTTCACATCAATCACATTGCATATACCAGTAGGACAAAAGTTTAAACCTTTGAGTGCTGTGAGAGTTTCTTGGGAGAAGTCCCTATCAGTCAAATTCATTACTTGGATATCATTGGTACAGATCATCTCCCCTGATTGGCCCGCCACGATCTCGTCTGATACTGGGGTCTTACGCCTGAGTTTGCGGCCGCCCCTTTTACCTCTCTTGGACCCACTGCGCCCTCCCCTCTTTGGTCCCGTTGTCTCGAATTGCCAATTTTTATACGTTGAACCTCCTTTAAAAAAGAGGAGGAAGAGGATGGGGGTGGTATCCCACTTGCCTGATCTTGATTGGTGTTATTAGTGCTTTCATCCCCACTTACTGATATACTGCTGGAGGACTGGTCGATGCTTTCTTATTGTCCTTATTAAGATTGTCACTTGTAATTAATGTGTCAAATCTTTTGGCAAAAGTAAAAACCCTGCCCATAGTATAATCCTGTTCATCCCGTTTTAGTTGCCGGGCTTTCCTTTGTTTAATGTCATCATCATACTTGTTCAAGATATCATTTAAGATATCATAATTTTTCTTAGTCCCTTCCGCCTTCTGTAAATCCACTATCTCTTTTTCCAAGATGTCAACTTCCTGAATAATTTTAGCTACCTTTCTTTCAGAGTTTTCTATGAGTAAGTTCATAAGTCTCATTGAGTTGCTAGTAAGCTCTTTTTCCCAAATAAGGAGGAGATCCTCCTCCAAGTCGTCATACGTGGGAAAGAGTTGTGATCTAAGACCACGTGGGACTCTGTCTAATCTTTGATATTCCTACAATGTTGCTCCGTCCCACCATTTGCTGATCTCCTGTTTTTTTAAACGCTCTAACCTTAAAAATTTAGATTTTAATCCATCATTGGATCTAGGTGCACCTAGAGCTACAGCTTTATTAACAGAAGCTCTAGCGTTGAGACTTTTGAAAAGGTCATCCGCCACTTTGCTGCGATTATTGCGAGAACACATTATCTCAATACGTATAAGGCACTAATGCCCCAAACCTCCCTGCAGCACCCCCAAATATACAGTAAAAAAACAAACGAACAGGTGAATGAGGATAGATTGCGCTGGGAGGAAATATTGTTAATGCACTACAATATCCGATTAGCTCTGAGGATAAGGTCCTGGTCACCCCACCAGGATCAAACAATGTGACAAATATCACAACTGTAACGTTATAAAACACACAATATATCCTGAGCTAAGAGTTCATAGGTATTAAGAAACAAATATCACATCCAAGAATTCAGAGTGTCTTCATCTAATCTTCATTTATTTTCATTTTCCATTGAGTCCATTCTTCACCATATGAGAATTTTATAGCCACTGCCACTGCCAACACGTGTTTCGTCTTGGTCGTGAAGACCACTAGACTTCATCAGGGCTGTAAATATTATAATACATATAATCATATTATTATTCCACTTAAGTCATACCATATCAACAGCAGGTAAGACACAGTCCTTATTAATACAAAGTGGCTTCAGAGCGATCAGAGCTACATTACAATAATGTTGATTCAAGGATCAAGAAGCTAAAGAACATTAAACATCTAGTACATATATTATATCCTAGAAGTAGATAGATAATAACCAGGCATGCAGCAATGTTACATATTATTATCCTATGAATGTTCCACGTTATATAATAGCTTTCTTATCAGAAATGGAGAAAAAAAGGGGAAAAAGAGAAAGGCACCGCATATCAAGAGAAATAGAGTCATAAGTCATTTTATCAAATGGCCATTAAAATAAGAAATCCAGCCGTTCGGGCTAAAAGTGAGGTCGACCGCCCTATGGAAATTAACATGGGGAAAACACGTTTTGGGACCCCCTTTTATCTCTGCCCCCGCTTGACAAATCCCCCCCAAACGTTCAGGGAAGGACCGGGGAGCCGCAAGGCAAATTTGAGGAAATTTTCAGGCAGATTTCTCAACCGGCGCCAAAGTTATTCACAATAGAATGTTGAGATTTTGCATTGAAAATAATCCCAACTATAACTACCTACTGGCGACCGCCAGTAGGTAATGTATATATATTATATATATATATATATATATATATATATATATATATATATATATATATATATAACATGATTGTTTATACATAAGTACTTGCATCATCACAATCAGTAAAATTTGTGCATTTGGAATCATAACATAGCATAATGTAATTTCGGCAAATCAATCATTTCACATCGACAGTCCAGGTTAAGACCACCACTTCCCCCACACCTTGTCATGTTTGTGCGGACACCTATGTGCTATATAAATAGTTTTTTCTTGTTGCGCCCACCAATCCACTCCTGTGCGCCACCACTGGATTGAGGGGGTGTAGGTTGCCTCCCCAAGCTGGCCACATCCCTCTTGGCCACCGGACATGCCACACCAATAAAGGCTCGTTCAGCATGCAGACCTCAAAGTTCCTCCACTAGTTCCAGTAGTACAGTGCAGGGGGGGTCAACTCGACTCGATGGAGCTCAAAGTAGTGGGAGGGGTCATCCCAACCCCAAGTAAACCAATCATTAGTAGGTAGCAGTTGTGCCACCAGGTAGTACATATAAATGTAGGACAGCCCAAGACCCCTGTCAAAGGGTGATTTGCGACACCCCGAGTGTAATTCCTCTCTGCGACGTTTACCAGCCCATATAAAGGCTGTAAGTTTAGAGGTCAGGGCCTGGAATCACCTTAGGGGAATAGTATATGGGAAGTTCATCCCGTCAAGAGCTGGGGGTAAGTGTAGGAAATTAAGGGTCCCGCCAAGTCCAGGAGATGGGACATATGGCTCCCTAAATATTTGAATTAGTTCTGCCGGAGGGTGATATCTGGCACCAGCATCGACTCCGGCATACCCCCCTCACTTCCACCAATTTGAACTTACTCGTTTTGACCTAGAGGTCAGAAACTTCACCATAGAGATGAAGAATCTCCAGGTAAGAGGGTTCAGAGACCTGGGGTCACTGAGGAACAGGAGAATGTCATCAGCGTATTACGCTATCCGGTCTTCAATTTCATTTCCAGCTCCTTATCTGTGCACCACATCGTATAAGGCAGAGCAGGGGTTCCATAGCTAGGGAAGGGGCGGACAAAATACAATTCATCTGGACCTGAGCTGTGGGACTATTATAAAGGAGATGGTCGGTACTGCGGAAAGTTGCCCCCAAGCCAGCTCTCAGCAGGACCGCATCATTAAAGTCCCAGGAGACGAGGTCAAAGGCCATAGAGAAGTCTATAAAGAGGATGGTCAAGGTACCCTCCAGAGCTTGTGCCTGAGAGAGAGAGCCATCTGCACTCTGCGAGTACAATGACGTGTGCTTCTGCCCGGCGTAAACCCACATTGGTCCAGTTGGACGAGATGGGAGAGAGTGCTGTCCAGTCAGGTCGCCAAAACTTTGGCATAGATCTTAATATCTGTATTAATACGCAATATCAGGTGGTAAGAGCAGCACCGGTCTTGGTAGAGGCCCTCTTTAGGAAGAACTATGATAGTGACGCAATCTAGGTCTGGGGTAAACAATCCCTGCTGTACCGCCATTGTGTAGAAGGTTAATAAGTGGTGAGTTAACATGTAACAGAACGTCTTATAGTATTCAATGGAATATCCACCAGGGCCCGAAGTTTTTCTGATTGAAGACCGGTTATCGCCAAATCCATCTCTTCCTTGCTCAATGGTTGGTCTAGTTCTTGGTATACAGAGTGTGGAACGGAGGGCATTGGAATATCCCAAAGAATGGTGTTCTCTGTCTCGCCAAAGGGGCTGGGCATTGGGCATAGAGATTTTGGTAGAATGTCACGAAGGCCTGGGCAATTTTGGGCAGTTCTTTATGGAGCTAGCCAGCTGAATACCGGATGGCAGGCACCACCCTAGTGGAGACATTGTGTGTCACCAACCAATATGGTAGTTTACCAGATTGATCACCAGACTCCTAAATTCTTTGGGTGGAGGCTCTCCAGCACTGCTTTGCCTCCTCAAGGGAGACCTGTCGTAGGTCGGTTCATGCTAGTGCCAGGAGGCACCTAGTCTCTTTAGTGTTGGAGTGCCAAAAGCGTCATTCCAGATGGAGTATTTGGCTTTCAAGGTCCACCACCTGTGCTTGTTGCTGAGACTCGCAGTTTCTCACATAGCCCTTTAAGAGTCACCTCAAGGAGGGTCTGCTTGACACCCAGAGCGTTGTTGCAGATGACACAGAGCCCTCATTAATTCGAAAGAAGGCTTGCAGCTCCTCTTCAATAAACGAGGCGCATTCAGTAGCCTTTAGGTGCCATGCACTGAACCACCAAACCGGGTGTAGAGTTTGGGGTCGGGTGCCCCATTCCATCTGAAGGGGAGCGTGATCAAATATACCCAGTGGAAGGATTCGTATAGTTTGTAGAGAGAGAAGATCCGCTGCCTGCAACCACAATTGAGTCAAACCGCGAGTCCTTGTTGTGGGTAGCGGATTGATGTGTGTAAGACTTCTGCACTGGATGCCAGGAGCGCCATGCGTCACACAAGCCCATTGAGTCAGCCCAGGTCGACCGGTACTCTGAGCGAGTGCGCCGGCTTGGATGGGGAGCAGTCGAGGTGTCCTGCTCAGGGTCAGGAACTGCATTAAAGTCCCCATCAACCAGGGTGGTCCCCAGCAACAGAGCAATGATCCGGGACCAAAGAGCTTGGAGGGTGGGCTGCAGCAGCGGAGGGAGGACATAGCAAGAGATTAAATTGTAGTGCCTGGCGGCCATACGTCCCTCAATCCCACAGATCTCTCTTGGGGATCTTCATGGATCTTGGTTACTGTCAGCAGGAGAGATTTGTGCCATAGTAGGGACACTCCCCAGGAACCCCTAGTGAAGTCAGAGTGAAAGACTCCATCATAACCGAATTAGCCAAGGAAGAAGTAGCGAGAGCCCAGTAAATGGGTTTCCTGCAATAGGATTACTGCAGGCTTGTACCTCTTGATTTAACGCAGTACTGCAGATCTCTTGATACGTCCCGAAAGACCATTAGAGTATTGTCCCGAACTGCCAGGACTGGTCTCGGCTGCACTGGAAACATGCATCTTGGGACCAGTTTCAGATCTGTGACTGGGGTGAACGTTTGATTTGTTCAGCATTTCGCCCATTATCTGTGGGCGTTCTCCGGAAACAGGTACCAGGATACTCCAAGGTGACTTTCAGTATCCTTCTAATATAAAGCAGGGGGTTACTTTGTTTAATACATGATCACCTTTCCCCCAAAACACTTTATTTAGTGGTTTGCGGGAAAGGTGATGTGACCATTTATTGTTCATTTTACTAGGAAGGAGATAGGTTGTTTACAAACATGAAGAATACGTAGTGCAAAATGTAACACACAAAAAAGCACTTAGATAGTTGTTGCAAAAAGATATTCGTATCTGTTCAATAAAAGTCAGATTTTAAAAAAGAATTATAGCTTGTAATGTGTAGAAACGTAGAGATTCTATTTCGTTTTTTTTTTAGAATTACTTAAAGCATGCAAAAAAAATAAACATGTTGCAATTAACCCGTTCCGTGCGGCCGACGGGAGCACTACCTCCCTAGTGCTGCAGTCGGCCAACGGCCGACGCAGCCCTGCCCACCCTTCAGAACGCCCGCACCGCGGCGGAAAAACCGCTGCGGTTAAGGCGTTAAAATCTTCTTGCTGCTGATCACTGTTCATCGTGAAAAATAGAGCAGCGTAAGATAAGCCATGTTCTAGTTTTTCTTTTTGTTTGTTTTAAATGCAGCTTTAATTATGGCTTTAATTATGGACCGGTTCTTGCCTTTAAAATTGGCTGCTGGCGGCCAGCATTTTTTATTTTTTATTTTATTTATTTTCTTATATAGCGCAGGATTCGACCCCCAAAGGGGTATCTCCGCGCTTGCGCTTTTGATGCAGGTGATGGACTGATAAGTGAATAAATTAGACTACCAGCAGATTATGAGGTCGAATATAGATGTGTTTTAAGGAGCTTCCTAAAGGATTGAAAATTGGAATTAATCTTTAGGGCAAGTGGAAGTGCGTTCCAGAGAATGGGATCTTTATAGGAGAGGGCACGCCCTCCCTGTCTTACCCTTCTAAACCTGGGAACCTGAAGCAATTGCTGACCGCTTGAACGCAAGGAACGTCAAGGACTATAGGGGATGAACTTGTCCGTTAAGTACTTAGGGCCTGACCCAAAAAGACATTTATGTATAGTACAACAGATTTTGTATTTAACCCGCTGCCGAACAGGCAGCCAGTGAAGGTTGTCAAAAAGCGGGCGGGAAGGAGTCCTGGGCAAAACGTTGAGCACCAGTCTTGCCGCAGTATTCTGGACCACTTGCAAACAATTTAGTTGTTCCTCATTGGCCGAGATGAGCAGGCCATTGCAGTAGTCCAGTCTACTGACCACCAGGGTCTGGACCCTGGACCATTGACTGTCCAAATTAATTTCTAATAAGTTATTATAGTTGAGCGTATATGTAATTTTTTAGGTGCATCAAGTCTCCTGTAATAAGCAACGTAGAGACTGGTTTTTACACAGGGATGGCAGAATCCCATGTATGTGTACATATATATGCCATGTTAATGAATATTAGTTGTTGCCCAATAGTGTGTTAATTAGAGCTAGAGTGCTTATAAACGCTCATTCATTCATTTATTGTTACAGTACAAAGGACGAATTCCATGTTGTGAGAAGTTGGCCTGATATATGTTGTTTCCAATTCTCGAACCACCTTGTATCAGTCCAAACAACCCTTATGATGATCGGTTGTAAGTCAACCTCATAGACCAGTTATCCTAGTGGTAAAGTGGACAAAGCAGTCTTAGGCAAAACTCTGAAAGGCATGTGAAGCCAGCTGTATTACCATACACAACCCACTTGAATACCAGATGAAAGGACACCACACAGATATATATTGAAAATATATATATATTTATTAACTACAAATATCCCCTGAACTCTTTATGAGCACAGAAGCACAAGCGTTAAACAAAACACAGTTTAAAATACACAAAAGTTGCACAATATGGATGAGCCCTAGGGGCCACCTAAACCATATACTAAAAGTGGTATAAGAGATACCAATCGGAAAGGAAACGGGCCTAGGGCCTTGGGAATCGCTGGAGCTGAAGATGCTGCAGGCGGCTCGATGTGAAGAGTTCAGGTGGATCCAAGGGTGGATCTGAAGATGTGAAGCCCTGAAAGCAGAGGGGACAATGTTCAAAGTCACTAGCCAGTGACTACTGTGGAACCAGATTGGAACCAGGCGATGTCGGGTGCAAACAGGCGTTGAGGTGTAGCTTCTCTCTGCAGCCACGTGGACACCGGGGGTCGAGGACGTCCAGGAGTCGGTCACGAGCTGTCCCACGTAGGCTTCTCGCTGTTGGTGGTGTCGGCAACTTGATCGGAGCAAACAGGCCTTGGCTAATGCAAGCCATGCAGGAATCGAAAAAGGCTTACCACTCGGACCAGCAAGGTCAGAGCGGGTGCTCCCTTTTACAGGAGCGAGGGCAAGTCTGGAGCAACCAGACCCGCAGTGTAGTTCTTCGGTTTCGTCGCCAAGATGGCCGCTGACCACGTGGCTAGTGGCCGGGATGGCGCGTCGAGTGGCACAATGCAAAAGGGCCCCACGCAGATCGTGGAGATGCTGGGGGGCTGATGTTCGGTGCAAGGGCTGCTCGGTGGTGGGGGTTCTCAGTCCCCAAAGCACAACGTCGAGGATACCTCTGATGCTGCACAGTCAGCTTTTCGGGTGTCTTCCAAGAGGTCCGGTCCCACGTCTCTCGGTGCCTCCACGGATCCCTTCTTTGCAGGGACTGTGGATTGGGCTGTGAGAAGTCTGGGAGTCTGGGTCTTGTCAGGCTCTGGGCTCGGGCTCTGGCGGGAGGCGGCGGCAAAGCAGACATCGAGTTGCTGGTTGGTGCCTGTGTTCACAGGGTGGCCACTCCTAGGCCACAAGGGAGATTCTCTTCAGTCTTCTGTGCAGCAGAATGTCGAAGTCCAGTCGTCTTCTTCGTTTAAAGTTGATTCAGGATGATCTGAGGTGCTCTGGCACTGCTCCCACTCTTATTCCCAATCTGAGGGGTGGATCACCTACTAGGTCCCTCCTCTGGGTGGGACCAGGAAGGGGCGGTTACACCCCCTTTCCTTTGTCCAGTTCCTCGCCAGGCCTGGGTCTGGAAAGTCCCAGGACCGGTTTGGACTGGTTTATGCACGGGGACACCTTGTGTGCCCTAGGCATGTCTCAATCTATTCAGCCCTGTCCTACTCAATACACAAAATCCTGTCTGGGGTGGTGCTCGCACCTCCCAAGTCAGGAAACCCTTTGTCCAAGCCTCCCTCGCTGGAAGGACTCCCAGCAGCAGGAGGTCAGACTTGTGTCTGTGGTGGCAGCATCCATTTTGTGATGCTGAGGCTCTGGTTATTTTTAACCGGGGTTAAGGCTACACACATGTCGTGTCCCTCTAGAAGGGTGGAATGCTATCCCCGTCGACAGAACTGTCGAGGGGATAGTATTCCAAATCGTATGACACCTTACTCGACATGTTTTGATAAAGCCAAACCAAAGTTAGCATATAACCGCGAGGATTATAATGCACTTAGGAGTATATGGTATGGCAATATCCCGGAACAGCGAAGGGAGTGGTTCCCGACAGCTGCAGACAGGCTCAGCTCATGCTAGAGCACCATCTCACATATTTCCAAGCACTCTGCCTCCAGGATTGAAGAGGCCTTCCATAGGAGTGGCTGAACATATGTGTCCAGTTTAGGGTTAGATATAGGGATACTGTATCTAAGTAAGAGGTGATTACACCAACTTTCCCCAGCTGAGTGATCAGCCAGTTGTGTCAAATATGGAGGCCAGGGGTGGCGCAATACATGCTGCAGCCCCTGGTAGGCCTTGGAAACACCTATACCCTGGGTACCTAGGGTACCCTGTTACAGGGGCCAATAAGGTGAACCAGTTCCAATTCGTATTGCACCTAGGGTGCATTGGCTGTAATTTAGAGAGAGAACAGCAAGCTGTGGGTCTGATTAGCAGGCCCACAGCCATATTAAGTCATAAACCAGTGAAGCAAAAAGCAAAAATTTGGGGTGACCATAGGATAGCAGACCCTACTCTCCTACACATGTTATTACCATAGTGCAGTGTAACGGCCGTGAAAAAACAATGCAGATTGTGTCACGGATTTCCACTTAAAATAAAATTACTGGCATTTCAGATTTAAACTCTTGGGGGCCTTTTGCCTTTACTCAGACAAGTGACTTCTCTTCTGAGCATGTCTTCCATATTCCTGATTCCTCATGTTCACCTCCATATAAGACCATTACAGAAGTATCTCCAGTCTCAATGGCCCAAATAAGATGAACTGGGACTACAGAAGTCCAATATCCTTCCATGTCAATTGTCTGGTGGGCAGAGATGGAAAACCTGATGCAAAGCTAATCTTTGGTCTCTCCTCTGTATTAGTTAGTAGTGATGCTGAATGTTTCCTTCAGGGGCTGGGCACCTCATGTGACATGTCTCTAAACCATGTTACTGATCAATTCAAAGAATTTCTCTGCCACGTACGCTCCTGCGTTTGAGGTTGGCTCATCCCGTTCTGAAGCAGAAAGTCTGTGGCCTAACAGACTTTAAATTAGTTAACATATTGCCCATAACATCATAGGTAATAGCACAACAGCAAGGAACTCTTCAACATCAAGGAGTGCACCCAACCCACCAGCGACTCTACTGACATCCCTCCCTCACAAGACCTCTGCAACAAACTCAGCAACTTTTTCCACCACAAAATCAAGAGCATCTACGACAACTTCGACGAGGACAACCAACACACTGTACCATCACCAACCACCCCGACACCCTGAAGCCAACGATAGACAACTGGACAGCCCTCACCACCGAAGACACACTGAAGACAAGTCCATCCACTCAGGAGCCCCCAAAGACCCCTGCCCCCACCACATCTTCAACAGAGCCGCCGCCTCATTACCCGAGGACTGGAAATACGCTGAGGTCAACCCCCTCCTGAAGAAACCCTCAGCAAACCCCACCAACCTAAAAAACTACAGATCCATCTCCCTGCTCCCCTTCTCAGCGAAAGTAATCGAGAAAGCCATCAACAGCCAACTCTTTACATTTATCGAGGAGCACAACATCCCTGACGACTCCCAATCCGGCTTCAGAAAAAAAACACAGTACAGAAACCACCCTCCTCACCGCAACAGACGACATTCGCACCCCACTGGACAAAAGTGAAACAGTAGCCCTCATCCTCCTCGACCTCTCAGCGGCGTTTGACACAGTCACTCACGACACAGGAATCCAGGTCAAGGCCCTTGACTGGATCCGCTCCTTCCTCTCTGGCAGAACGCAGTGGGTCAGACTCCCCACTTTCCTCTCGGACCCTACACCTACTACCTGCGGAGTCCCCCAGGGCTCCTTCCTCAGCCCGACACTCTTCAACGTCTACATGGCTCCACTCGCCCCATCGTCAGGACCTAAAATGTAAAAAAATCCGTATTTGTAAAGCGCAAACTACTCACCATTGTGGGTCTCAAGGCTCTGGGGGTCGTTGTGGAAGTGAGCTATTGCACAGTCACATGGTGCTGAGCTGCCGCTAGAGCCGGGGATCGAACCGTGAGCCCTGTGGTCCGAAGTCAGCTGCCTTGGCCACTGCACCACACCTCTCCTACGGACCTATGGACTGAACTTTGTGTCATATGCCGACGACACCAAACTCATTCTCTACCTGTCCAACAAACCCAACACCGCTAGATACAACTTTCGAGAAGGGATGGAAGCAGTCTCCGAATGGATGAAAAACAGCTGCCTACAATTGAACACCAACAAAACAAAAGTTCACATCATGGGCCCAAACCCTGACACTTGAAGCAACACCTGGTGGCCCTCGGAAACCCTGCAACCCCCACGGACCACGCACGCAACCTGAGAATCATCTTGGACTCTGAGCGCAAAATGGACTGCCAGATCAACTCCGTCTCGTCCTCCAGCTTCCACACCCTCGCCTCCTTCGTAAGACCTTCAAATGGATCCACCTCAAACACAGAAAGACTGTCACTCACGCCCTGGTCACCAGCAGACTCGACTACGGCAAAGCACTCTATGCCACTATTAACAAAAACCTTACCCGCAAGCTTCAGGACATCCAGAACGCCGCCGCAAGACTGGTCCTTAACCTGCCAAAACACTGCCACATCTCCCAGCACATGCGCACACTCCACTGGCTCTCCATTGAGGCGAGAATCACCTTCAAGATACTCACCCACGCACACAAGGCCCACCCCGGCACAGGACCAGCATACCTGAACAGCCTACTCAAATACCACGCACCCCAAAGGACCCTACGATCACCCCAACTCTCCTACGCCATGGTCCCCCGTACCAGAAAGACCAGATCGGGAGGTCACTCCTTCCTCGCGGCCAAAGTCTGGAGCGCCCTTCCTCTCCACCTCAGACAGACAACATCGCCCCCCATCTACGCAAGAAACCTCAAAATCTGGCTCTTCGACACACCCCCTCCTTGATGGAATGATTCCTGCACCCTCCCAACCCCTAGCGCCCTGAGATCCTTACGGGTGAGTAGCTGCGCTTAAACTTTTAATTGATTGATTAGCATGGTAGGATCAAATGGGCTATGTTTAAATGGACTGGCATTCTACCCTGCCAGTACATTAACAGATTCATTGACAATATTTGGAGAGGGTGTGTGTACATCACAAAGACACTATATTAATGATAAACAGATCACAAGGGTTGCATTGTTCTCCTACCTGGGTATTCCCCTCACTTCTAGCGGTTCTTGTGTTAAGAACATCGAAGACAACAGGCTAAAGATGGTACGGTCGTTTGAGGGAATTTTTATGTTTGCTTCCAAGCTTTGTTGTAATTTATAGAGCCAAATGTATATCCGCAGCCTCCTATGGAAGTGGGATATGGGGCTCCACTAATCCCACTACTCTCCAAAACCAAGAGAATATTTTCGTACGTCAATTACTCTGTTCCCCAATCCACATCGGCAGATACAGTACATAGGGAGCTGGAGCGGCCATGCCTGGAAGACCTACTATAGACGAAACTTGTACTATTGTGGTGTAAAGAGGAGATCTGGTTTACAAAAGCAATCATATTAGATTGTCTAAGACTGGATAAGGCGATGAGAATGTTTTTGCTCTCGTCTACTTTCAGAGAGCTGGCCCAGCTCAGAGGGCACCTTGTCCTGAATATTGCTTTTTAGGTCTCGCTTCTCAATGCGCAAGCGCATTGAGCAGAGCGAGACTATAGCGTCTTAAACAGACTTTACCTAACTGGGCGATTTGGTGCTGTGCCTGTGGCTTTTAGGTCAATGCGCAAGCGCATTGACCTAAAATGCGTGTGCACATCATCAAATCGCCGTCTGTTCCCTCAGCCGCACTCCTCCCACACCTTTGAAGTGAAGCTTAGCTTCACTTCAAAGGCCCCTGCTGCTTTCACACCCTCTCCCCGCTCCGCTCCCTCCCCTGCCCGCCGTGTCGCATTTCTCCTCCCCCCCCCTTCTCTGCCTTTCCTCTGTCGCTCGGCCCCCTCCCCCGCTGCCGTGTTGCATTTCTTCTACTTTACTTAAACCTCTAAACACGTTTTTTCTTCTACACCGCTGCCAAAGTAAGTAGTAGCAACATGTGATCGTGTCAGTTTGAATTGTATTTACAATGAAATTGTTAGCGCTTTTATCACATACTACTAAATACACAAACTAGAGTTGTGTCTCAGAAAACTGATTACTTTGTGCCTGGCTGCCTCACGCTGTTTACCCCGAAGAGGGGCTCGGATTGAGAAGAGTAATTAGATTTTTTCCCTTTTCCACATGTGGCAATTTTGTACCAATTTATTTTTTTTTAGGTTTGGGTAGACTGTCACTTCTCAACAAGCGTATAGTTACAACACCCTCTTTTGCCGCTGCGTCTGCTCTCAACACTGGCTCCCAGCCCCCCCCCCCCCTCCCCCCCACCCCATTAAAAAAAAAATTTGAATATTGCTACTGGCTGTGGGTATCTGTACACCCCCAATTAAATTACTATATTGAACTTCACGATGGACTACTTTACAACTATAGCAGCTCCCTGTGCGTCTTGCTCCCAAGCCTGTCACACCTTATCTTCCCTTCCTCCTCCTGAGTACTCCTCCTCCCCAACCACTTGGGTCCTCCTACCCACTAACCCCTTCCTAAAGTGTGCTTTAAATGTGAACGCCTCGGGGTTCACTGCAGCCAGTCGAATCTCGGCCATTTTTAAATAAATTGAGACTGGAAACCGTTTTTTAGCTCAACACACAAACGCCCACGGACACACACACAATGGTGCCAACGCGCGCGCACAGACACATACAGAGAAACACACTCGCACGCATATAGACACACACACTACACACAATAGCACACACATTCACATTAACGTAGGCACGTGCGAGCACACATACACACGAACATACATGTCATTTTGCAAAGAGACTCCCACAGATGATAAACACCCGCAGGCACGCATTCACACGGAAACAGTCGCAAACACACAAACACTTCTACAACAGATGTCCCTTCAACCATTTTCTAACAAAGACTGACAGACACACAGACCTTCCCAGAATAAATGCACGTGAAAACGGACAGGCACGCACCAGGACACACCACACAGACGCACACTGTAGGGGTGTAACAATGTCCTACCACTCACACCTCCAGGGTCACCAGGTCACGTGCATGTTACCCACCTGTGTGCCACTGCTGTTATTTCAATAATGCCCAGCTCTGCTGATACAAGGCTTCTAGACAATATACACAACCACCCCATTCACCACCACCACCGCATCCACCACCACCATTTCCACCATCACCTCCACATCCACCATGACATCCACCACCACCACCACAACCACCACCACCGCATCCACCACCACCACACCCACCACCACTACATCCACCACCACATCCACTACAACCACCACCCCATCCACCACTACCACCACCGCATCCACCGCATCCACCACCGCATCCACCACCGCATCCACCACCACATCCACCACCACCACCACATCCACCACCACATCCACCATCACCTCCACATCCACCATGACATCCACCGCTACATCCACCACCACATCCACCACCATCACATCCACCACCATCACATCCACCACCACCACCACATCCACCACCACTTCCACCACCACTTCCACCACCACATCCACCACCACTTCCACCGCATCTACCACCACCACATCCACCACCACCACTACATCCACCACCCCATCCACCACCACCACCACCGCATCCACCACCACCACCACATCCACCATCACCACATCCACCGCATCCACCACCACCACATCCACCACCACCACATCCACCACCACCACCACATCCACCACCACCACATCCACCACCACCACATCCACCACCACCTCCACATCCACCATCACCTCCACATCCACCATGACATCCACCGCCACATCCACCACCACATCCACCACATCCACCACCACCACATCCACCGCATCCACCACCACCGCATCCACCACCGCATCCACCACCGCATCCACCACCACCGCATCCACCATCACCACCACATCCACCACCACCACCACATCCACCATCACCACAACCATCACATCCACCACCACATCCACCATCACCTCCACCACCACCACATCCACCATCACCTCCACATCCACCACCACATCCACCATCACCTCCACATCCACCATGACATCCACCACCACCACATCCACCACCACCGCATCCACCACCACCACCCCCACCACCACTACATCCGCCACCACATCCACTACAACCACCACCCCATCCACCACTACCACCACCACCGCATCCACCACCACCTCCGCATCCACCACCACCACATCCACCGCATCCACCACCACATCCACCACCACCACCACCACCACATCCACCACCACATCCACCACCACATCCACCATCACCTCCACATCCACCATCACCTCCACCATCACCTCCACATCCACCATGACATCCACAGCTACATCCACCACCACATCCACCACTACCACATCCACCACCGCCACATCCACCACCACCGCCACATCCACCGCCACATCCACCACCACCGCCACATCCACCGCCACATCCACCACCACCGCCACATCCACCACCGCCACATCCACCACCACCACATCCACCACCACATCCACCACCACATCCACCACCACATCCACCACCACCACATCCACCACCACCACATCCACCACCACCACATCCACCACCACCACATCCACCACCACCACATCCACCACCACCACATCCACCACCACCACATCCACCACCACATCCACCACCACCACATCCACCACCACCACATCCACCACCACCACATCCACCACCACCACATCCACCACCACCACATCCACCACCACCACATCCACCACCACCACATCCACCACCACCACATCCACCACCACATCCACCACCACATCCACCACCACATCCACCACCACATCCACCACCACATCCACCACCACATCCACCACCACATCCACCACCACATCCACCACCACATCCACCACCACATCCACCACCACCGCATCCACCACCACCGCATCCACCACCACATCCACCACCGCATCCACCACAGCATCCACATCCACCACTTCCACCGCATCCACCACCACCACCGCATCCACCACTACCACCACATCCACCACCACCACCACATCCACCACCACATCCACCACCACATCCACCACCACATCCACCACCACATCCACCACCACATCCACCACCACATCCACCACCACATCCACCACCTCATCCACCACCACCTCATCCACCACCACCTCATCCACCACCACCTCATCCACCACCACCTCATCCACCACCACCTCATCCACCACCACCACCTCATCCACCACCACCACCTCATCCACCACCACCTCATCCACCACCACCTCATCCACCACCACCTCATCCACCACCACCTCATCCACCACCACCTCATCCACCACCTCATCCACCACCTCATCCACCACCTCATCCACCACCTCATCCACCACCTCATCCACCACCTCATCCACCACCTCATCCACCACCTCATCCACCACCTCATCCACCACCTCATCCACCACCTCATCCACCACCTCATCCACCACCTCATCCACCACCTCATCCACCACCGCATCCACCACCGCATCCACCACCACCACATCCACCACCACCACATCCACCATACCCACCACCATCACTTCCACCGCATCCACCAGCACCACATCCACCACATCCACCACATCCACCCCCACATCCACCACCATCACCACCACATCCACCATCACCACCAGCACCACATCCACCACCACTATATCCCCCAGATCCACCACCACCACATCTATATGTGTGTGGCTCTGTGTGTGTAGGTGCAAATGCAATGTTCTTGGATTTTCGTCACAATAAAATACACTGAACATAATCTTCACAAAAGTTATTTACAAACGTTTAAGCTATTGCCATTATAAATTACAATAACTTTTATTTAAGTATTAATTATTTAAAAAATTAAAAGCCATTGTTATTTGTAATATCAATACATCTAAGTCACGTAAATACAACACACATTGCATTACAAATGCTATAGGTGTCACATTTGCAAAAGTTAAAACTATTGACATTGTAACTGACAAAGCTATTAATTTTGCTATTTTCAAAACCAACACATAAATAAAAAAAAGTGTAATTTACAATACCAATAGCTCAAACTTTCCTAATGCGAGACCTATTGCATTTCCAATGCTTGTTAGTAAGAGGGAAGTAACGCTTATGCTACTTAACAAAAAGTCTCTTAGACGTGCTAAAATCCCCATTAGGCCCTCTGTGGCTGCATATCTTTCTGACACACCAAACGAGGGGCTACAGCAGTACTTGCTAACCACAACCAACATCCAACTCCAATTTGTTTTGAAGCAATTACGCCTGGGCACAGCCTATGCATTCGTGGCCTTTTCTAAAATGCAACGATGGTCGTAGGTGGCAGTCCAATGCCTGTGTGATGGAAGATCACCTCAATCGACTTTGCACTTTATTTTTATTTTACAGCTTTCGCACTAATATTAGGAAATGTTATCATTTTTTGTTTGTATGTTGCTTGGGAGTCTAAATCATGTGTTTCCTGGTTTCCTCTTTCATATGGAGAGCAACTCGCATCAGGAAAGAGATGAGCATTGTGTAATCACTTTTTTCAGTTAAGGGTGATTTATGGATCCATGTAGTGGTGTGTACACCTCAGGATATTGAAACAGCAGGCTAACCACTTTACTTCACATTAACATAGCGGACACTAGTTAGAGGTATGTGTTTTGGGAATGTAGACGTATTCCTGCCCTTCTTTTAGTTTTTATCATAATGAATCCATTTATAAGGCTGATCAGCACAATGGCTGCTACAAGGGGTTATAAGCACCTTGAACTTTATGGTGGCCCCTTTAGAATAAGCCAGGCAGTTGCGTGCCCAGGTGTTGATCTTCTACACAACCTACCATGCACTTTTATCACTTTGCTTACCATTTTCAGGTATTATGTATATTATTTTAGTGATTTATTTATTTATATAGTTCGAACAAGACCCAAGCGGGTATCGGAGAGCTTCACAGTAAGGGAAGGTAGGATAGAGTAATAAGGAGAAAGGAGAAAAAGCATTTGTAAGAAAAGTGTGCATAGCATGTTAAAACTGGGAGTCCCGGATGTAAAATTATGGAGTGAACAATCAGAGCCTCCAAATAGAGGGCAGGTTAGTAAACAGTAGAGATAAGGCCTTTTTATAGCAGAAACGTGTTCATTAGGATTTGTTTTACTTCCTTTTTGAAAGAATCGGTGGATGAGATTCAACATACTTCTGGTGGAAGAGAGTTCCAGATCTTCGGGGCAATGCCTGAGATAGCTCTTTGACTCGTTCTCTTTTTGTGGAAGATCTGTGGTTTCAGAAGCAGTGAACTTGCACTTCGTGACTGTCTGCAACCCCCTGATAATTCTAGCTTTTGACCCAGATAAATGGGGGTCTTGAAATGTAGGGCTTTGTGAGTCATGAAGGTAATCTTTAGCTAAATTCTTGCTTCATATGGGAGCCAGTTTAAGGGTTTTTAGGGCTGGGGAGATGTGATAATTTTGTTTTGTATCAGTAATCAATCTGGCTGCTGTATTCATGGCAGCCCTTAGTGGGGCCAGGCTATGTTTGGGAAGACCACACAACGTGGAGCTATCGTAATCAAGCTTAGGCAGAACAAGAGCCTGTACCGCCAACTTAATCTTCAAGGGGAAGGAATGGTGGAATGGTTTGAGATTCCTTAGTGTTCTCATCTGATATTTAGCTCCCTTGGTTGCATTGCTGATATGCTTCTGCGGGTTCAGGTGCATGTCTAGAGTGACTCCAAGGGATTTAGCTGACTTAGTGATGTGGGGAGAGCAGTTGAAGGCTGTAAGATGTTTCATCCAGAGGTCAATCTTGGGAGTGTGATTAGAGGGAGCGATGAGGAGGAATTCCGTTTTGTAGGTGTTGAGCATGAGGTGGTTCTCAGTGAGCCAGTATTGAGTGTTTGAGTAGAGTTGAGTGAGATTAAGTCTTCTGGGGATGTGATTTTCAGATATAGTTGTGTGTTATCCATATACATGTGGAAAAGAATGTTCGACAACGTTCAGTGTTGCCTGTAAAGCAAGTGATCTTTAGGCTACTCAGCCGTGCTTTAATAATGTCTTAGTTTTATAATGTCAGTTTTATATCCAATGTATATCTATTAGTGGTTACTTTCGTTGACAAATATACATTGGCTTGCAAGGCTACCAGAAAAATGTTCCCGTCTGTTTGTCTTATATTTTCATCATAATTTCTATGGTGTTTAAGTCTTTTTTATTTTTTAATCTGGGTTTATTTGATTTCGTGATATGTACTTATGGATTGCTTGTTTTTCTCTTGTAATATGCATTTGTCTTTTATGGCCCTTTTTGGATGAATAAAGTTAATCGATTGCTTGACCTTGGAACACTGGAACCAGGTTCTGCTCTACATCCTATGAGTCTGGGCAAATCACTTAATCTCCTTGTTTAAAAAAATAAAAAATGAAATAATATTCTGACCTTGTGCAATAAAATCTGGTGCTCATAAAAGCGCTCCACCCTTGGGACATGTCTGGGCTATATTAAAGATGCAAAATAGAAAAAAGATAAAGCATTCAGATGCAGATGGACAATATGACCAACATTTCTCTGCCACCTCAAGAATCTGGATGGAGCTGAGTGACATGAATGCGATTTAAGTAATTTAGAACCCAAATAGAAATAGGTTGTTTTTCACATATTTACTATGCAGTAGAAATGTATAACGCATCACTTCCAAGACCCTGCCAAATAGCAGCAGAGGGCAATAGGGTGGGGTATATCATAAATATCAATAGGGCTAAATTGATATCCTGCTTTTACTGATATTTTGTTATGGTTTGCAGAAACTGTACGAGGTGTCTGTTGAATGTAAACGGATTAAACGTCGGGCACATGGCCTACAAAGGTGTAACTCCAAATAAACCATGCAAAGCCACATGGGCCAGCTGTGTGCAATGACGTTTTCCTTGTACCTTAATTGTGTGTTGTTCTCCTTAGTTACTGAGCGGCAGGGCCGCAAGTGCAGATCTGTGTGCCCTCGAAATTAAATGTTCTTTACCGCCTGAACCATGGCATTTTATTTTCTATTAGTCCACTAAAAAGAATCAAAAACCCGCAGTGTTTTCAAAAGATGGTACGAATGTGTGTATTGGCTGAGCTCTGACTGGGTCATCACGAAGCAGGGGCAAATTAAATAAAGCAACAGCCACCTCTGCTCTACTCTTGCTCCTGAGTTAAATGCTCGGCAGATTTTCTTGAATGAAGACTGAAAAGTCTCAAGAGACCAGAACTTTTTCTCTCCTACTATAATGTTACATTAATTAGTCTGACAGAAGTTTATATGTTGATGATTAGTAGCTACACGTATACATGCCAACACAAACAGTAATCTGGCTGAAATACTTGGTTCATTTTCCATGTAGATCGAGTGTGCTGTCTTGCATTGTTTACATTCGCCAGTGTGTCATGGCGGGTGTGGAGAGCTTTCACTGACCGCCTTTCCACTCCCCGCCGCCTGCCTCCCCCTGGGGGAGGACATTTATGACTTGACCCCACAAGATATGATTTACGGCTTTCTGAGCCAGGTGCTTTTAGAGTGTAAATGTTTGGAAAGAAAATACATTCTGTGGAAGTGTGAGTGGTAACTTGCTTAGGCAGTGATTTAAACTAATTCTGTTTTTCTCTTTTACCCCGAACACCCACCATCCAGAGACTGGGAATAAATAAATCTGACCCAGGCTCCCTGACAACAGATGAAATCAGTGCTTTTGTACGACTCGATATCGACCCCTCGACTATAACCTGGCAGAGAGGTAAGGACTGGCCAGATTTGTGGGATCATTTTCATTTTAACAACTTTATTTACATTTTTGGCTCTAAAGACTCTTATTTTATTACATCTCAAATCACATTGCCCGTTAATAAGCGTAATCAGCTAAGAGAGGTGACATTACTGACAATATCTTAACCTAATAATCTCTTGCTTGTGTATTAGGGGACAGTGCAAGTCCTATTGCTTTGTTAAATTCAAGAACTGTAGGTTCATCTTTGCCAGTTTTGGGGTGCAAAGATAGCCGCTGAATCAAACACTGGACGGGATATCCATATTCAATGAATGGAGCCCACACCCTCTCCAAATTATCCTGTAAATTGTGGACAGTTGCTTTTGTCCTCTTAGTGATAAAAACATTCCACAATTTACTACACCATATACTCACTGGTGGCGCTGTGTTGGATTTCCATTGATGTTCTGTTGCGAGCCTTGAGGCCAATAGCATGTGTCAGTAATTTCCCCGTAGGTTTTTTAAGTGGGTGTGATCCAACATCTCCTGAATCAACCAACAAGTCGATCAAGGCACTAAAATGATGACTGTTGTTGCCTTTAATTATCAACTTGACGGTTAGTGAAATAAGACAACTAAAACTTTGCCCTTGGACATCTGAATAAAAGATTAATCAAAGCATGTAGCAACAACTGATACATGTTTTGATGCCTCTCTAACTTCGAGAAGTTTTTTGATTAGTCACAGTGACCGGTAACGTACGATACAGTTAGCATTGAGAGTGAGGTTCTGCAAACCTGGTATTTTGGTAAAGTTATTTTTGAAGTTTTGTGCATCTATTCCAAATTGTATTAAAGGTTGTTAATCGTTTTTGAGTCTAGATGTCCTCTTCTGCAGAGGTGGTGGATTGGTTGCACGAAAGATTGACAAAGGCAGAGTGTGGGTGGCACAGCATGAGTCTGAATATCTAATTCGAAAATGACATCTTGACATATTTTTATCTTATTCACACACAGCATGGACTACCACTCATTTAGATCTTTTTTTTTCTCCATGGCCTTCTCTAGTCTTGGACACAAATGACCGATTCCTTCGTAAAATTACCATTGGTCAAGCAGGTACAGAGAAAGGCTTCTCACGACAGGTATGTGGCATTGCAGAAATTAGTTTTATCTTTTGCTAAAATCCCATCGTGCAATGGTGTGTGCTCTTGCTGTTTGACGGCATTGTACTCGTTATATCTTGTGGTTTAACACTATGGAAAAAAATATACATATGTCTTCAATTGAAAGAGGTATATAGTGAATGTTTAAACCTGATAAAGTGACATGGGTAGGTATTGCTAGGTTAAAGTATTCTACATCCAGAAAACAATTAAAATAGTCCATCACCCAAGTTTTCTTCAGCACTGTTTTGTGGGCGGACGATATTTAGAAATAGTGTATTCTGGATATGGGCTATTTGTGGTCATGAGATTGAAGGGCAAAGTCTCAGGAGTGTGGTAAAGTGTTTTTCACAGTAAAAGGGTGGACTCGTTGGACGGTAGTCTAGCAGAGAAAGAGTAAATAAAAGGGTAAAAACGTAGGGAATTCCCCGTGGTCTGGGGTGGAATCAGGTGATAACCTCTACTGCACAAGCATGGTGAAAGTTAGATACCCTCCTTTTTTGTGAACGAAGAATAGGTGTGTTTAATGTAGCCATTACAAAATACTTGCCATACCAGAAAGCACATTGTAATGAATTGGGTATCCCCTAAAATATTATTGAATCGGTTGGTTTCTGTAAAATGTGATATTTATGGTCATTAATGGATGCAATTTATTTATGCTTCGGGCTCAAACACCGCCCCAACAGTTCCGCACACGGATTGGGACACTTGAGAACTAAGTGGGAGCAGGGTGTGGGCCCCATTGAAAATGTGGGTTCGGAAGCGTTGCTTTACCCCGCAGAAGGTGGCAATAAAATCCAGTTCCAGACTGGTGCACATCAACGTTCATCCCCGAGTTTATTTTGCAAATGCATGATTGCTTTTATGACGGTGCTTTGAGGTGTCAAATACAAGAACTCAGCTCTGATCATCTCTGTGCTGCTGAACTGGTATTTGTGTATTGTACCATTTGAAATGTCCTGTAGCTCTCAACATCACCAGGCACAGCTACTCACTATAGTTAAATTAAGTTCAAATTGAACTGTCCAAATTAAAGGAGAGTACCTGATTAGCAACAGATCAATATTTTACTGCTAAAATACAGATAGTTCAAAAGCAACAGGAATACAAGGACTGCATCTACCACACGGCTTTGGGGCCTTGCTGAATGCACACATCTGATGCTTGTTTGATTGAGCATTACCACAATCTGTTTTTTTTAACATTGTATTAGCATTTCTTAATCAGTTAACCCATTCGTTCTAGGTAGGTGTGTAGTCATGACATTGTTTGTGAACATGTAAAAATCTTTATAACCAACTGAAGCGCAACTAAATTGTCACAATCAGCAGTCACTCTATTTAAACAGCTCTTAGTGTAACTGCTCTTGTAGCCATAACTTACTCTTTTATAAGTCTTGCCCTTGAAATTCAGTTTATGCTTCATCTCTTCATCCATCGACCTTGTAAATCACGTAGAAGACAACCTGCATTCTCTATCTCAACCCTATTTCCCACCACACTCCCAAACACGTGTTTGAGTTGTATTACAAACCACCTTCCTAGTTTATCTTAACTACTATATTGTCAGCTTTCAAGGTAGTAGTTGATAGTGCCTGGCAAATCATTCAGATCTGAAGTTTCCCAAGCTTGCACTATATCCGTAGCAGGTTATCTCTGCTTCAACCCATTTTACTGTCTCCGCTGGTGGTGGCACAGCCGATTTCCATCATCTAGAGATCTAGCAGTTGGCTAGTTACGGCAACAGACGACTACATTTTGTTTAAACCCTGATCGTTTTGGGACGTGGTTTGCATCTCCACCAAGCTGGTCTCCGGGTCGTATAGGTGGTTCCTCCCGTCACTTCAGGCAGTATTGTTGTGATAAATCACCAGTGGTCATCTAGCTTCCAGCATGATCATACAATGTGAAAGAACGCTGCTCCTTTCTCATTGCATCTAAGACAATGGTTGGGAATGTTTGAGTCAGTGCAGTCTCTCTGAAGTCCAGTATATCCGATGCAAGTCTATAAATGTATAACTGAAACCAGTAGCCATTTCAGTTCCCCTTCTGCGGGATTCATCTGATTTTGTGTCCCATGTCTGGTGTATTTTATAAGTTTGTCTGTTATATGTGAGGTCTGCCCCACTAAGTAGCCAATACTCTTCTCTTAGTTCTTCAAACATTTTAAATGATCTCGCTCCTATAGGTGACCTAATCAAATAATGCCTATGTCTGACCGTACAGCTGTCCTTACTGTGCACCCTGTAGCACAGAGGCTCCAAAAACTCCATACTAGAATATATGGGGGCATATGCTACACCTAATCCTGCTGTTAAAACCACCGAAGGCAAAATGCCAAATTGGAGTTTCATATATAGGTTTTTCCCCATTGGCGGGGGGATCTCGTTGAGCTAATCCTCGAGTTTCCAGGTCAGGAACAAGAGTGACAAGGAGCCAAGATTAGTTGAATGGTGCCACTTGTCCACTATGTAGTTCCAGTAAGCTGTCTTCAAGATGGTCTTAGAATTAAAGGGGGAAATGTAAAAGGGCTGCAGACCCAGTTTTGCAAACCAGTCCTTCAGATGACTGAACCACTTAATCTTGTTGCCTACATCTAGGCTTCAAATTTCAAGGACATTCCTTCTGTACGAATCCAGTTCTTGATTGGACAAGAATCTGATCCACTAAAGAAGAGGTCTTAAGGCAGCTAGGTAACCTATGCTTTTGTGAGCAGTATCAAAGATATTAAGGAGAGTGGGAGCAGACACGGGGAGGTTGAGCAAGGCTTTGAAGAACTTTGTGCTCTTTTGATTTGATTTTGAGTTGGAATTTGTGTGTCCCCATGGCCAGCGCCATAAAGCACTGCAGTTTCGAGTTTGGCTCTATAAACCTTCAAGCTGGGGTGATCGCCTGAAGCTGGTAAGTCTTGTGCATTTTTAAGATGCCAGACGATGTATGGGAAATAAGGCTGCTTTTAAAAGTCTGGGTTGCCCAAGAAAGGGAGCTGGTGGTCCTGACCCCAAAACAGTCCATGCTTGCCATCGACTGCAAGGGGGTCGGGCCAAGAGTAAGCTGGTAACTTGAATTTCTATGGGCTCTACAGGCCATGATCTTAGTTTGCTGCAAGTTAATTTCCAGACCTCTGGGCCCGCAAAAGTCCTCGAACTTGTTAGAGGTGGTAACCTGCTCAGAGTTCTAAGCCAGCAAAAATATAGGATCCAGCAAACGGTGAAAAATCTAAGGTGACCATGCAGAGAAGGTGGGTTTCCTACATCACCCCCCCCCCCCCCAAATTATCTGCTCCAGAGTGACTTACAAATTCATTGACAGCATACGATGGAATGAGTTTCATCATAACAGTCTGATTCCGCTACATCTTGAGTTCCTCCGAATCTGGTATTCCCAGGTTCCCTTGGGTGTGCAAAGAGTAGAGTTGACAATGAACACCACTTCCTTTCTGTATAAACCAACCATCCGGGATAACTTTGCCAGTCACATTCTGGCTGTGGGGTTAGTTTATTATAATTAGTCATCCCAAACATTTCACTAAATTGTTTCTGTATTGGGAGGAATTAAGTCTCAATCAGTCGTGTTGAATAATTTTTCCATGGCAATTGCTATGACAACAAATGAGCAATCATCAGCATCACAATAAACAAGAGATATCCTGCAGTCGGCAATTAACAAGACAAAACAAGACCGTGCAAATCCATATACTGGTAGGCCAAAAATACGCAAAATTTGTGCGGATTCCCATCACTCACCGAGCCCGGTGACATGCTTCATCATCTGGGTCTCCTTTTAAGGGTTGCAACTCCACTCCATCATTAGGGTGGATTTGCAGCCCTTAAAAGGAGACCCAGATGATGAAGCATGTCACCGGGCTCGGTGAGTGATGGGAATCCGCACAAACTTTGCTTATTTTTGGCCTACCAGTATATGGATTTGCACGGTCTTTTTTTGTCTTGTTAATTGCCGACTGCAGGATATCTCTTGTTTATTGTGACGTTAATTTGGGGCTATATATCCTGTGGAGTCGTTAAGCCTAGGCCTCTGACCCTCTTCTACTCTTCAATGTGCCTTCAATCATCAGCATCCCCTAATCTGTCCATAATGTGGAAATGTCACCTGAGATTATAAAATGTGTACTCTTTGGGTACAAAACCCAACTCGTCTGGGTGTTCCAGAGATGCTATTACCTTAAGACTGCAAGTAGTCAAGTTCTTACTCAATACTTTATTATCTATATTGAGTACATTCAGGGGTGATAGATCAGATCCAACACCTCCCAGGCAAGTTTCAGGTGTCTTACAGTCAGACCCTACATAATGCTTTTAGGCTTACTCCCTAATTCTTAGGACGCTTCACAATGAGTTTGGAGTTGGGACACCATTACAACTTTAAAGGGGATACAGTTTGGCGGGTAGTTCCTGTACCTAGGATCTTGCCTGTGTTCAAAGAGACTGTCGGCTTTAATTTCTGCTGTCATGAGTGGTGTGTCCATTATTTTAAGCCTGTGGGTAAGAGTCACATCAACTGGCCTTTCTTCTCAAAGGACTGAACCTTATACTAAAGCAGAATGGGTCTGCCACAGATTGCTGCTCATAATAATCCCCAAAAACATAATTAATGGCTGTTAGAGTGTAATGGATCATGCCGTCCAAGCAGTGCCGCTACCAGGAAACCTATCTCTTTCTGTTTGTTAACAAGTCGTGTCCCCTTCAGGGTGTACCTTGTTCGTATATTGCCTTAAGTTCATGCACATATGTTTCGATAGGGTCTTAGGATACCTTTCCCTATTGATCAGTAATCCCTTCTATGAGTTATATTTAAATGCTTACCTCTCTTGCCCCTTCATTGTGTCTTCCAAGGACCTCAATTCTATCTCCAGTATTGGTCTTACCCCATATTCAGTTTTCATGCACATCCCCCTTCCCACTACTCTAATTTCACCCCCACTGTACTGACAACGTCCAACGATCCCTTATTTTCTGTGGTAAAAAAATGATCACTGCTTCCCTAATGGTTGCTTGTAATGGATTACATTCTTGTTGTTAATGATCTACACGAGCTGAGTGGGCGCGCTCAACTCTTTTGGTATTAAATAATGCATTGTTTTATTCTGACTTGTGTTCCAGTGCGCGGTTCGGAATGTGTGCTAGGATCCCGTTACAGCTGATTGAGCTGTTGGGATCCGAGCTGGATGGACATGTTATGTTGTGTGCTTGATGTACAGAAATAAACCAACTTTAAATATATTTTCGGTTCCGGTGCATCCATTTTATCTTGGCGACGAGTTGCTGGTGCTCATCCGCCCACCGACACTGCTCTGGATGACGTTTACTTTTTAGGTCTCGCCTGTCGATGCGCATGCGCATCCAGCTTGCGAGACTATGGGGGCTTATCCACTCTTTAACCAACTTGCAAGGAATCGTGGCGATTCCTTGCAGTGCACGAGAAATTTAAGCTCAATGCGCATGCGCATTGAGCTTAAAAGCGCGTGCACATGCCCCCAGCCGCCTGCCTTGCCTACTCTCTCTCTCACTGCCTCCCCCAGCTCCGCCCCCTCACTTCTTGATTGCACGGCCGCTAGGCCGTGCCTCCCCTACTCTCCTCCCCCCTCCCCCTCCGTGTTACGGTCTTTGCAACTCCCCAGCCATATGTTAAAACCCCTCGCACTCCAGGCCCCCGCTCCGCCCCCTCCCCTGCCCGCCGTGTCGCATTTCTCCTCCCCCCTCCCCTTATCTGCCTTCCCTCCGTCTGTTCCCTCTCCCCGCTCCGCCCCCTCCCCTGCCCGCCGTGTCGCATTTCTCCTCCCCCCTCCCCACAGAAATGCCCTCCGTCTTCCCGTACTTTTTAAGAGTTTATTTTTATAAATTTGGCTTTTAAAATAAGCTTTGGCTGTGCTGTTGACAATTACATATTATTACAAGTAAACAGTGGTAGTAACGTTATGGACTTCAGTAATATTAAAATCACAATGTGCCTGTAAGCTTCGTGTGATTGTGTGTGTATACATGTGATTGTGAGCATGCATATTTTAAGGTCCAGCAAGTGCGTGTAAGTGTGTGTGTATACGTGTGTGTGCGCATGTATGCGTGCAGGTTTCTGTATGCATGTATGCAAGCACAATGGCACACTGCTACTAAAGAGTGTGTTTTGGTAAATCTGGCATTTAAAATAGGCTTTAGTCATGGTTTTCACAGGTACATAGTGTTTACAAGAAAAGTATAAGTTAAATTATGAAGACCAGTAAGGCTAAAGTCATAACGTGCCTTTACTCTTTGTGGGATTGTGTGTGTATACATGTCTTTGTGTGCATGCATGTTATTTAAGCACAAACAACTGCGTGTATGTCGCATTTCTCCTCCCCCCTCCCCACAGAAATGCCCTCCGTCTTCCCATACTTTTTAAGAGTTTATTTTTATAAATTTGGCTTTTAAAATAAGCTTTGCCTGTGCTGTTGACAATTGCATATTATTACAAGTAAACAGTGCTAGTAACGTTATGGACTTCAGTAATATTAAAATCACAATGTGCCTGTAAGCTTCGTGTGATTGTGTGTGTATACATGTGATTGTGAGCATGCATATTTTAAGGTCCAGCAAGTGCGTGTAAGTGTGTGTGTGTGTGTGTGTATACGTGTGTGTGCGCATGTATGCGTGCAGGTTTCTGTATGCATGTATGCAAGCACAATGGCACACTGCTACTAAAGAGTGTGTTTTGGTAAATCTGGCATTTAAAATAGGCTTTAGTCATGGTTTTCACAGGTACATAGTGTTTACAAGAAAAGTATAAGTTAAATTATGAAGACCAGTAAGGCTAAAGTCATAACGTGCCTTTACTCTTTGTGGGGTTGTGTGTGTATACATGTCTTTGTGTGCATGCATGTTATTTAAGCACAAACAACTGCATGTATGTCGCATTTCTCCTCCCCCCTCCCCACAGAAATGCCCTCCGTCTTCCCGTACTTTTTAAGAGTTTATTTTTATAAATTTGGCTTTTAAAATAAGCTTTGGCTGTGCTGTTGACAATTACATATTATTACAAGTAAACAGTGGTAGTAACGTTATGGACTTCAGTAATAATAAAATAACTATGTGCCTGTAAGCTTCGTGTGATTGTGTGTGTATACATGTGATTGTGAGCATGCATATTTTAAGGTCCAGCAAGTGCGTGTAAGTGTGTGTGTGTGTATACGTCTGTGTGCGCATGTATGCCTGCAGGTTTCTGTATGCATGTATGCAAGCACAATGGCACACTGCTACTAAAGAGTGTGTTTTGGTAAATCTGGCATTTAAAATAGGCTTTAGTCATGGTTTTCACAGGTACATAGTGTTTACAAGAAAAGTATAAGTTAAATTATGAAGACCAGTAAGGCTAAAGTCATAACGTGCCTTTACTCTTTGTGGGACTGTGTGTGTATACATGTCTTTGTGTGCATGCATGTTATTTAAGCACAAACAACTGCGTGTAAGTACGTGTATGTACACGTGTGTGTGCGCGTGTATGTGTGCGTGTTTATGGGTGCAGGAATGCAAAGACCATGGCAGACAGCCATTACCAAGTATGTTTTTGTAAGTAGGCATTTTAAATAGGCTTTGGGCATGCTTTTGACAAAACATTGTCCTTATAAGGAAAGAGTTAGCAATATGACGGAGTCTAGTTTGCCATTTTTAAATAATAAACATGATACAAACAGAACAAGAAAACGTTTTGTTTCGATTTCACACAAACTTGCTTACATTTCTCAGTAAGTGAATCGCATCTAAGAAACAAAACTGCTTACATGCTATGGTTCACCTTTGGCCTTTCATTTGCATTAACATTTAGCAGACAAGGCCCCATGTCATCAGCCATTTCCCTCACACGCACGTCGCATTTCTCCTCCCCCCTCGCCCCCTCCCCTGCCCGCCGTGTCGCATTTCTCCTCCCCCCTCCCCTTATCTGCCTTCCCTCCTCGAGGTTCTCCGACGCCCCGCACCCTTCACTTTCCGGGCCACTGCTTGTGCTCTCGTCAGTCACTCTCTGCCGGCCTGTGTATGCCATTCTTGTCGGCATGCCTCTGCTCTTTGGTAGCCTCGCTGGGCCCCTCTATGCCCGCTGGACCCCTCTATGCCCGAGCTTCCTCCATTCCTTCCGTATCGCTGCCTGTCCTGCCCCCCCACCCCTTCGTCCCTCCCTGAGCCCCCCCTCCCTCCCAGCAGAGCCCCTAACCTTCGCACCCCGCAGCTGATGCGCCCTCCCTATTCTCCTTGTCTTACCAATTCCTTTACTCTGCCGACCCCTTTTTCCTACCACTTACCCCTTACGCCGGGTCTTCTGTGGCTGCCTGCGTTGGTGCCCCATCCCCCCCAATCCCTTTGGCGCCCTTTCCTTCTACCACAGTTTCTCTTTTGCACCCTGCTATCACCCCGAGCCCAACCACCCGTACATTTCACTGGGACCGCTCTTAATGACATTCTATGCCTTAATCGCTCCATTTACTGGTCGCCTCTGCTGGGAGCCCCCACCAGCTCCGTACTCACAAATATATGCCTAATCCCTCCAGTATACCTTGCGTGCCTCTTCACCAACAAGTGACCTCCAACAATATGATGTTGCTACACATGTAATATCCGCCTCGTCCTTCCCTTTAAACGGTAACTTTCACAATTACTTGCCACCCCGCGATGTCCTTGCCTGCGTGCAGCACAAGACCCCTTGCCCCTACTCCGCCCATCACCAACCCACAAGCTAGCCTAGGACCGACCCCCACGGTCCCGTGCCAGTGAAGCCAGCACCAAGAACCCCAGCTGCCCCCCCTATCCTCCGACACCCCTTGCTGTGCTTCTCTCCCCTGCTGCAGTCTCCTGCTCTCTAGAGATGTGGCCTAACGACCAGAGCTGCCATCTAAGTCACGTAAATACAAAACATGTTGCATTCCAAATGCTATAGGTGTCACATTCGCGAAAGTTATAACTATTGGCATTGTAAATGACAAAGATATCAATTTAGCTATTTTAAAAACTAACAAATAAATAAAATATTTGTCATTTACAAGACCAATAGCTCCACCCTCACCCTCACTCACCCTCAACCCCTCACCCTCAACCCCTCTCACCCTCACGCTCACCCTCACTCACCCTCAACACCTCACCCTCACTCACCCTCAACCCCTCACCCTCACTCACCCTCAACCCCTCACCCTCAACCCCTCACTCACCCTCACTCTCACTCATCCTCACTCACCCTCAACCCCTCACCCTCACTCACCCTCAACCCCTCACCCTCAACCCCTCACCCTCAACCCCTCACCCTCACTCACCCTCACCCCCTCACCCTCACTCACCCTCAACCCCTCACCCTCAGCCCCTCACCCTCAGCCCCTCACCCTCAGCCCCTCACCCCCTCACCCTCACTCACCCTCACCCTCACTCACCCTCAACCCCTCACTCACCCTCACTCACCCTCACTCACCCTCAACACCTCACCCTCACCCTCACTCACCCTCACCCTCACTCACCCTCGCTCACCCTCAACACACTATCACACTACAACAACACACAAACACTTACCACCACAGCACCACTCATCACCACTACAGCATTACTCAGCAGACAAAGGTCATACAATCAAAACATGTACGCTTTTAACAGGCACACACACCAACAGCTATCAATGGACGCTTTCACCAGGCATACACACACAACAGTCATCAGTACTGCAGTAGTATGTATGAATGAGACTGTTGGTGTGCGAAATACGGATGTGGTGGTGCAGAGTGATGCTGTGTTGTTGCTCAATGGTACTGTGGGGGTGCAGAATGATAAAGTGGTATTGCTGCGTGTTGCATTGGTGGACATCAGTGATGACGTTGTTGGGAGAAGTGCAACTGTTGTGGTGCTGAGTTATGCTGTGGTGGTAATCATTGAACACCAACACAGCACCACTCATCACCAGCACAGAACAACACATCACAACAACAGCATTACTAAGCACCACACTAACATCACTCAGCAACACACCAACATCACTCTACACCACCACAACAGCATCATTCAACAACAACACACTATCACACTACAACCACACACAAACACTTACCACCACAGCACCACTCATCACCACTACAGCATTACTCAGCAGACAAAGGTCATACAATCAAAACATGTACGCTTTTAACAGGCACACACACCAACAGCTATCAATGGACGCTTTCACCAGGCATATACACACAACAGTCATCAGTACTGCAGTAGTATGTATAAATGAGACTGTTGGTGTGCGAAATACGGATGTGGTGGTGCAGAGTGATGCTGGTTTGTTGCTCAATGGTACTGTGGGAGTGCAGAATGATAAAGTGGTATTGCTGCGTGTTGCATTGGTGGACATCAGTGATGACGTTGTTGGGAGAAGTGCAACTGTTGTGGTGCAGAGTTATGCTGTGGTGGTAATCATTAAACACCAACTCAGCACCACTCATCACCAGCACAGAACAACACATCACAACAACAGCATTACTAAGCACCACACTAACATCACTCAGCAACACACCAACATCACTCTACACCACCACAACAGCATCATTCATCTACAAAAGACTATCACACTACAACCACACACAAACACTTACCACCACAGCACCACTCATCACCACAGCACCACTCATCACCACTACAGCATTACTCAGCAGACAAACGTCATACAATCAAAACATGTACGCTTTTAACAGGCACACACACCAACAGCTATCAATGGACGCTTTCACCAGGCGTACACACACAACAGTCATCAGTACTGCAGTAGTATGTATGAATGAGACTGTTGGTGTGCTAAATACGGCTGTGGTGGTGCAGAGTGATGCTGTGTTGTTGCTTAATGGTACTGTGGGGGTGCAGAATGATAAGGTGGTATTGCTGCGTGTTGCATTCTGATGTTGCTCAATGGTACAGTGGGGGTGCAGAATGATAATGTGCTATTGCTGCGTGTTGCATTAATGGACCTCAGTGATGCCGTTGTTAGGATCAGTGCTACTGTTGTGGTGCAGAGTTAAACTGTGGTGGTAATCATTGGACAACACTCTACAACGACACTGCACCACTCATCCCCAACACTACAACATTACTCACCAGACAAACGTCACAGAAACAGAACATAAACAGTGCATACATACTACCAATAAAAATACTTCAATGTGAACAACAAAAGGACAATGCAAAGCGGCAAAACAAAACACGTACGGCGAAACGCAAAACAAAAATAGCCAACAGCAACATAAAAATATTTTTTTACAGGAGGCGAGTTCAGACGGAAGTACACAACAGGACCCGCATACCAAAACGACACGCGCAAACATAACTCAATGCATGGCAAAAAAACGAACTAAATAGCAGCCATTGATAACATGAAAAAACACACTCTTAAGAAAGGAGCCGGACAGAAACCAAGTGCGAGCAAAGCAAGACCCCAAACAATAATTAGATTCATATCACAAAAAGCAAATTCATAGACAAAAGTGTAACAACTCACAAAGGCACTCTTTAATAATATGAAAATAAAATAGTAATTACCTGTCGATCGTAGCAGCTCATTCACTGAAATGTAGAGAAAAAAAAAACAACACACAAAGAGAACATAAACAGTGCATACATAATACGTTTAACTAAAACAATAAAAAAACAAAAAGGCCAAAGCATAGCAGCGAAACAAGTCACATACGGGTCAAAACCACACAAAAAACAAGCCAAGTCGGAGAAAAAATAAACATCAGAGTGCGAGCTCAGGCGAAACGAAACTACAGGAAATGCATACCAGGAAGACACTAGCAAACATTAGTCAATGCATGGCCAACAATCAACTTAAAGACGAGCCAGTAATAGCATAAATAACAAGAAAAATGCCACACACAAGGCAAGTGCGACCAAAATAATTGGAAAATCCTCACTCACCCTCAACCCCTCACCCTCACTCACCCTCAACCCCTCACCCTCACTCACCCTCAACCCCTCACCCTCACCCTCACTCACCCTCAACCCCTCACCCTCACTCACCCTCAGCCCCTCACCCTCAACCCCTCACCCTCACTCACCCTCACCCTCACTCACCCTCAACCCCTCACCCTCACTCACCCTCACCCTCACTCACCCTCACTCACCCTCACTCACCCTCACTCACCCTCACTCACCCTCACTCACCCTCACTCACCCTCACCCTCACTCACCCTCACTCACCCTCACTCACCCTCAACACCTCACCCTCACTCACCCTCACTCACCCTCACCCTCACTCACCCTCACTCACCCTCACCCTCACTCACCCTCACTCACCCTCACTCACCCTCACTCACCCCAACACCTCACCCTCACTCACCCTCACTCACCCTCACTCACCCTCACTCACCCTCACTCACCCTCACTCACCCTCACTCACCCTCACTCACCCTCACTCACCCTCACTCACCCTCACTCACCCTCACTCACCCTCAACCCCTCACCCTCACCCTCACTCACCCTCAACCCCTCACCCTCACTCACCCTCACTCACCCTCACTCACCCTCACTCACCCTCAACCCCTCACCCTCACTCACCCTCAACCCCTCACCCACCCTCAACCCCTCACCCTCAACCCCTCACTAACCCTCACTCTCACTCACCCTCACTCACCCTCAACCCCTCAGCCTCACCCTCACTCACCCTCAACACCTCACCCTCACTCACCCTCACTCACCCTCAACCCCTCACCCTCACTCACCCTCACCCTCACTCACCCTCAACCCCTCACCCTCACTCACCCTCACCCTCACTCACCCTCAACCCCTCACCCTCACTCACCCTCAACCCCTCACCCACCCTCAACCCCTCACCCTCCCTCACCCTCAACGCTCACCCTCGACCCCTCCCACTCAACCCCTCACCCTCACTCAGCCTCACTCACCTCACCCTCACTCAACCTCACTCACCCTCAACCCCTCACCCACCCTCACCCTCACTCACCCTCACCCACCCTCACTCACCCTCAATCACCCTCAACCCCTCACCCTCACTCACCCTCACCCTCACTCACCCTCACTCACCCTCACTCACCCTCAACCCCTCACCCTCACTCACCCTCACCCTCACCCTCAACTATTGGCATTGTAAATAACAAAGCTATTAATTCGCTATTTTCAAA
This sequence comes from Lissotriton vulgaris, assembly GCF_964263255.1. Lineage (NCBI taxonomy): Eukaryota > Metazoa > Chordata > Amphibia > Caudata > Salamandridae > Lissotriton > Lissotriton vulgaris. The sequence goes on from NC_141694.1 coordinate 1,443,984,341, forward strand.
ACAAGCACATAAATAAAAAATGTGTCCTTTACAATACCAATAGCTCAAACTTTCCTAATGCAAGACCTATTGCATTGCTGTGCTTCTCTCCCCTGCTGCACTCTCCTGCTCTCTAGAGATGTGGCCTAACGACAAGAGCTGCCATCTAAGTCACGTAAATACAAAACATGTTGCATTCCAAATGCTATAGGTGTCACATTCGCAAAAGTTATAACTATTGGCATTGTAAATGACAAAGCCATCAATTTAGCAATTTTAAAAACCAACAAATAAATAACATATGTCATTTACAATACCAATAACTCCAACTTTTCAAATGCGAGACCTATTGCATTTCCAATGCTTGTTTCTGTGTGACGTGGCAATGACAAGTAGATTACTGCAGATGATTACTGAACTCTTAAAACGATTGGACATTTGCAGTGATGGGCAGATCACAAATGAAGCTGTCATGTGAACCACTTGATTAATTTTCTCTTATTTTGCCCCAGAAGCCTTTAGATTTACTAATCTGGGCCAGGTTTAACCGTTCAGGAACGGTGGAATGTTTAGGTAAAAGTATAGGAACGTCTTTTGGTGAATGTAAAAATTCTATGGACGTCGTTCCCACTGACTTCGACGTCTGTCCATGCTCCTGCCGCCTCTGCTTCTCAGACTTGCCCAGCGGTGCATTTCTATATATGCCCTCCACATGTCGCATTTTCGTGCAGAAGATTTAAAGACCCTAAAGCATACATTGCCTTTCCAGAGCCTGCTTTGGCCGCATGCCGGACCCACTAACCAGTTGCAATGAATTGGTGTCTCGTGCACCAAGTTGAGCCAAAGCCGGTCACCCTCGCTAGCTCCGCCCATATTGACGACACCTAGACGTGTTTCCTCATAACTACTTTCCTTGCTATTTAAGCGCAGTTCCGTTTTTTCCCCTCTGGCCTGTCATCAGACCGGTTTACCGGATGTGGCTGTCAGTCTGAGTCATCCCTTTCAGGAATTCATCAGCACTTTACAAACCACGTGGACATGCCGGAGACCAGTTGTTGCTGGTGTAGACTTGACTGGTCTGAAGCTAGAATGCAGAGAAGGCTTCCTGGTGGGTGTAAGAGGCCGCACCCAGGGACCTTGTCAAGGTTTACAGCACTTCCGCCTGCAGGGGCCGAGCGGTAGAACCAGTGTTCGCCTCTGTGGTTGGCGCGTTTTTGAAAGGCGGAATCTAAACAGCCTTGTCTGCTTTCCAGTAATGTCGCTGTTCAACTAATTCACTGATGTGTTTTTTAGATCTCGCCTAGACGAAAGCAAAAGCGAAGCTTTTGCTGTCTAGGGAGACAACTTATGTCGCCACTTTCTGGGGAATGAGGACAGCAGACTATCACGAGCTTGTCCTCCTGGAGATTCTAGCTCGTGAGCGCGCACGTCGCCGTGCCTGATATTCCCATGCACAGAAAGGCTCCCGCACGCATGCGCACATACACACACTGCATACACACACGCACCCCCCCTTAAAGAAAGGCTCACGCACGCATGCGCACATACACACACTGCATACACACACACGCACCCCCCCCTTAAACAGACACACGCGCAGACAGACACACGCACGCACAGACACACTACAACAGACACACGCGCACACCCCACCCCCACTCACCCCTCCTCTCCCTCAACACACTCACCTGTTCTGGCGGTGCTCGGCGGCGGTTCTGCCTCTCGGGCGGCGGTAGCGCTTTGCGGGGCTCTCACCACATGAGAGCCCCGCCTTCCCCATGCGCCCGGCCGCTCTTCACCCGGTCCCCCATCTCGGGACCGGGACTCGATCAGGAGCCCTCGGGGCTCCTCGGACAGTGGCTTTCCTCTCGCGCCGCGATGGGGGCGGGATTTCCGGTTGGGGCCGCGCTGCGATTGGCCGGCTGCCCAACCGCTTCCGGGTCGTCGCAGGCAGCGCGGCGGCCCGGCGGGAACTTGAAGAAACTCCCTGGGCTGCGGTGGTGAATTAAAGGCACACGAGGGTCAGCCTGGAGTGCTGCATAATAAGTGTGTATAGGTGTTTCAAGTTTGGCAAAGTAGTGAGCAGGTTTCTAAATTTGGCCCAGTGGCGTCACTAGGGGGGTGCGGGGGGTGCGGGCCGCACCGGGTGACACCACACCATCGGGGGACTGGGGGCGTGCTTTCGAAATGGAACCACTGACTTCCTTTAGGCCATGTATGTGTCCCTGCTTCCTTCACTGAGAGCGGCGGGGTCCGTGGCTGCTTCACTGACTCCCTCCCTCCTCCTCTACTCAGATGTCCGGGCGCACCAAGAGCTCGAGGTGAGCCCAGCTCTTGCTATGCCTGCGTAAAGCTTTCTCTACATTAGGGGCCAAGGGGAGACTCCGCTCATCGGGTCAGTTTTCCAGCGTCCCCTTCAACTCGTACACTGAGTCACTGTCAAAAAGTTTCCTCCAGGAGTCAGCAGCCTCCACCTGCCTGTCTCTGCGCCACCTCCCCTGAATGACGGCCGAAAGATTACAGGACAACCAGGGGAACGTGCTCGTATGCTTTTAAATTTAATATTTTATAGAAAATGGCAAGGCAGCGTGTGGATGTCGCGCCTGCTACGAAAGCGAGACTCGGATTGGTCTCAACATTCCATTCTTTCGATTTTTTGCTTCTTTGACCCACAGAATATTGGCATTTGTTGCTCTCGTCTCGCCCCTCTTTCTCAGGCAGTCGGACACGCCCGCGGCTGCAGAGGAGGAGGTCTGAGGAGAGTGCTGCCTCCTTAAACCTTGTAAGGGAGGGTGCGCCCTCACGTGCCTTCGGCCACCGGATCCCTCCCAGTGGATCCCTCCCTGCACCCCCAGCTGGCACAAGTTGAAATAGCACCTTAGGCTTTGAGACACCAATGGCAGTATCCATGGTGTCACTTTGACCGTGTCCCACAAAAAAGAATTCCTGTGACTTTGCATTGTAGGTCTGACGAGTGACAGGCAGATAGGTACAGTTTTTGTCACCATTAAGCAAAAGCCAAAATCAGAGGGACCCAAAGTGTCCTCAAACAATATCCATTTTACCTGTTCTACTAGAGCTCAGCCCTGGCAGCGCATGCGCAGAGGCGTTGGTCAAATGTCTTTTGAATTAATTCCCTGACTGAAAATGCTCGTCTCTTTTTGACAGGCCTAGGTACATGGACATTCCTTTGCATCCGTCTCTCAGTAATGATTTATCGGGCACTAGCTGCAGGCTTTCTTGTGGGCTACCTACCAACAATTTATAGTTATGGGTGTAGGTACAACCCTGTTTTTTTTGCTGGAAAAATAAATAATCATAACTGATGTTTGAAAAGTTAAATCAGATCTTGGGGATTTAAGTTTATAATGTACAGCATGTGCTGAACCTTATTTCGGAAGCATTGCATGGCGTTGGTGAATTTTCCAAAGGGACTCATGGACGTTTATTTGATTGTATGTTCAGTGGCGTCACTAGGGGGGTGCGGACCGCATGGGTGACACCATGAGTTACCGCACTGGGTGACACCAACCCTTGTGACGCCGCTGGGCCTTTGTCAAGTATAGTGACTCAGCTTCTGTCAGCAAACCACTTTGTCATGCCTTTAATACATCTACGAGGTGATGCTGCCCGGCGAGCAGCTGTTCGGCGACTACGTGGGCAGCCTGGGCGGGGGCAACAGCACGCACGTGGTGGTCTACGACGGCGACCATTTGGGCTCCTTCTACGCCCCGCGGGCCTGGTGGATGTTCCGGGCCTTCGGGTGTCGGTGCTCAACGGCGGCTTCCGGAACTGGGTGCGGGAGGGCCGCCCCGTGACTGCGGAGGCCAGCCCTGTGACTGCGGAGGCCAGCAGGCCCGAGCCCGCCCAGTTCAAGGCCACGCTGGACGGTCGGCTGGTGAAGAGCTTCGAGGAGATGCTGGAGAACCTGCGGACCAAAAGCTTCCAGGTGGTGGACTCCAGGTACGAGGGCCGGTACCGTGGCACCGAGCCGGAGCCCGGGCAAGGTGAGAGTAGGACCAGTGGTCCGTCAGCAGGAAGCACTGCCAAGAAAGAGGGCAGTGACTTACTCACCTAGATTGTATACAAACATCTTCACTGTGATGATTGTCCATCCACACACGCCCAGGGCTGTACAATTAGCCATCCGTGTATAGTCCCCTTCTAACGTGCGGGTATACACGCACTAGCAGGCCGTGGCATGCATTGACATCCACATACACAGACTATTAAACACTCATATATATTCACTTCACTCGGGGGCACCACCACATCACTTGGGGGCACCACCACATCACTTGGGGGCGCCACCACATCACTTGGGGGCGCCACCACATCACTCAGGGACACCACCACATCACTCAGGGACACCACCACATCACTCTGGGACACCGCCACATCACTCTGGGACACCGCCACATCACTCTGGGACACCGCCACATCACTCTGGGACACCGCCACATCACTCTGGGACACCGCCACATCACTCTGGGACACCGCCACATCACTCTGGGACACCGCCACATCACTCTGGGACACCGCCACATCACTCTGGGACACCGCCACATCACTCGGGGATACCACCACATCACTCGGGGATACCACCACATCACTCGGGGATACCACCACATCACTCGGGGATACCACCACATCACTCGGGGATACCACCACATCACTCGGGGATACCACCACATCACTCGGGGATACCACCACATCACTCCGGGATACCACCACATCACTCCGGGATACCACCACATCACTCCGGGATACCACCACATCACTCCGGGATACCACCACATCACTCCGGGATACCACCACATCACTCCGGGATACCACCACATCACTCCGGGGCACCACCACATCACTCTGGGGCACCACCACATCACTCTGGAACACCACCACATCACTCTGGGACACCACCACATCACTCGGCCACACCACCACATCACTCGGCCACATCACTCAGGCACACCACCACATCACTCAGGCACACCACCACATCACTCAGGCACACCACCACATCACTCAGGGACATTACCACATAACTCAGGGACATTACCACATCACTCAGGGACATTACCACATCACTCAGGGACATTACCACATCACTCAGGGACATTACCACATCACTCAGGGACATTACCACATCACTCAGGGGCACCTTCACATCACTCAGGAACACCACCACATCACTCAGGGGCACCACCACATCACTCAGGGACATTACCACATAACTCAGGGACATTACCACATAACTCAGGGACACAACCACATCACTCAGGGACACAACCACATCACTCAGGGACACAACCACATCACTCAGGGACACAACCACATCACTCAGGGACACTACCACATCACTCAGGGGCACTACCACATCACTCAGGGACACTACCACATAACTCAGGGACATTACCACATCACTCAGGGGCACCACCACATCACGCTGGGACACCACCACCACATCACGCTGGGACACCACCACCACATCACGCTGGGACACCACCACCACATCACTCTGGGGCACCACCAACACATCACTCTGGGGCACCGCCAACACATCACTCTGGGACACCGCCAACACATCACTCTGGGACACCGCCAACACATCACTCTGGGACACCTCCAACACATCACTCTGGGACGCCTCCAACACATCACTCTGGGACGCCTCCAACACATCACTCTGGGACGCCACCAACACATCACTCTGGGACGCCACCAACACATCACTCTGGGACGCCACCAACACATCACTCTGGGACGCCACCAACACATCACTCTGGGACACCACCAACACATCACTCTGGGACACCACCAACACATCGCTCTGGGACACCACCAACACATCGCTCTGGGACACCACCAACACATCGCTCTGGGACACCACCAACACATCGCTCTGGGACACCACCAACACATCGCTCTGGGACACCACCAACACATCGCTCTGGGACACCACCAACACATCGCTCTGGGACACCACCAACACATCGCTCTGGGACACCACCAACACATCGCTCTGGGACACCACCACATCACTCTGGGACACCACTCAGGTGCACCACCACTTCACTTGGGGGCACCACCACTTCACTTGGGGGCACCACCACTGCACTCGGGGACACCACCACTGCACTCGGGGACACCACCACTGCACTCGGGGACACCACCACTGCACTCGGGGACACCACCACAGCACTCGGGGACACCACCACATCATTAGCCAGGCACACACCACCAGCTGTCAGTGCACTCGCAACCACTGCATCACTCAGCGCAACCACTGCATCACTCAGCACCACCACAGCATCACTGGTTCAAATATGTTCTCTCAATGTTTCAAGCTTTATTACAAATGTCACAAAAAGAAGTTAATATTTCACTTCTGTTCTTGGATTTTCGTCACAATAAAATACACTAAACATAATGTTCACAAAAGTTATTTACAAAAGTTTAAGCTATTGCCATTATAAATTAGAATCACTTTTAAGTATTAATTATTCAAAAGAAATAAAAGCCATTTTTATTTGTAATATCAACACATGTAAGTCACGTAAATACAAAACATGTTGCATTACCAATGCTATAGGTGTCACATTTGTGAAAGTTATAACTATTGGCATTGTAAATGACAAAGCTATTAATTATGTTATTTAAAAAAAAAAAACATAAATAAAAAATTGGTCATTTACCATACCAATAGCTCCAACTTTCCTAAGGCGAGACCTATTGCATTGCAAATGCGTGTTTTGTTGTCTGGCGCCTACACTGCGGTTTTGATTTGGCACAGTGAAGACGCGCAACACCAGGCTGTCTTTCGGTGCTAATCCGTCACCATGCTGCCCACCAGCATTCATTTGTCTCACAGCTGTGACGCGCATTAGCAGGCTGCTCTTCGGTGCTAATTCGGCCCCAGGCTGCCCTTGGGCATTAATTGGCCCCATGGCCGTGATGTGCACCACCAGGCGGCACACCTCATGACTTCATTGTCAGGCGTGCCTGGTTGCCTGAGCAACATGTCATCACGCCGCATGTCACAGGTGGTCATCTTCCTTTGGGGATAATCTAGCATTTTCAACACGGTTGTCTGCACAATCCGTGACGGGCATACCACAATTTGAGAATTCTACACTCCTCACAGCTTCTCACGGCTTGCCTACACACCATGTGCTGGAACCGGCACGTTCAGGTATTGTTGTTCAGTTTGCCTGCATGCTCGGTGACAGCACACCATTTGGTTAAAATGTTGTATTATTTTAACTTTGCATGCCTGCACGCTCGGTGAAAGGCACACCATTTGTTTAAAGTTGTGTAATATTTCAACTAAGCTTGCCTGCACTTTTGGTGACAGTCACCTCACACCATATTAGTCTTCACAGTATTGCTAATTTTTCTTTGTTTTGATGTCATCCTTTAATGTTAGTCTTGACTCTGCTGTGGCAAATTTTCCATAAACACTCACTCAACCTCCATGTTTTTTTTAAGTCAACCTGCAATGAAATAGGTACATTGGTTCAGATTATTTGAGAGTCATCTTGTCGCCATTGATGCCTCCAGCTACAGCCCTGCTCGCAAATTTGCTTTGATGTTTGGTAGCCTTGTTCATGCTACACAGCTAATTGTTGACAGTTTGCTACCCATTGCTACCCATTGCTGCACCATCTGGTGATGGTCAGTGTAATATATATCTGGAAGTTATTGCTAGATTACGCAAGCAATTTTCTGAAGAACCAAACATAATGCTTGAACACGCATTTTTAAAACACGAGTGCCAGGCAGAAGAAAATGTTGAGGCGTATGTCTCCTCTCTGAGTCTTGGCATTCATATGTGAGTTTGGTACTAACTTGGATATTTACAATTGTGACCAATTTGTTTTCAATTGTGCTTCTAGAAAAGTGCAGGAAAGACTCCTAAATTGTAGAAACCCAACACTAATTGACGTTCTTGATGTCACCAAGAGTATTTAGAGACATCTTATTTCCTCCAAAGTTTACACTCCGATTCTGCTAATGTGAATGCTGTTTCAACCACTGAGGAGTGCAGTGAATCTGTGTGCGCCATTACTACTAAGGGAAATCCGGTTAAAAGTTCGGGCTAGAAAAGTTTTGGTTCTTGCTATAGATGCGGATCCAAGACACATCTTAGTAATTCTCCAAGTTGCCCTGCAATTGGCAAGAAGTGTATTCTTTGCAAAGACATTTGGTCACTTTCAAAGTGTCTCTAAGAGTGTCAAACATACAGCAAAAGTTAAGTGTGGATGTGGTGACGTACTGATTCCCTTAATAAAGTTATTCTAACTCTATATTGTGTTAATCAAGATTTGCCTGTTAAAGGTCCCTTGTGCAAGAGTCAGATTGATGTTAAGTTAATGGTCATGGCAGAACTCTGGGTCACCCATAACCATTTTAATAGACTCCACCTTTCATGAGTTTTGGGGTCTTGATCATACCCTGTGTCCCACTGATATCAATCCAACATCTTTTGGGGGAAAGGATATTGAGATACTGGGTTATTTTAAAGCTAAAGTGGCATGTCGTGGCAGGGAGACTCTAACCAGAGGTCTATGTTGTTAAGAGCAGGAACATTGTCGGATGGCAAGACCTAGCATGAGAGGGATTGCTGCTGGTTCTGGGTTCAGTCAATCCAGTGATATTGGGTGAGATGCCCAGCTCCTAGGATGATAATCCCCTGGAGTCTATTAACAGAATTTTGTCTGATTTTAAGCCACTCTTGTCAAACATGTGGGTAAAGTCACAGAATTTGTACATAAAATCAAGTTACTTCCCAACTCAAAGCCTGTTTCTCAGAGGGTTTGCCCTGTTCCTTTCAGTGCTAGAAAGGAACTAAAGAGCACTCTCAATGAGTTATTTGCTCAGGGAGTCCTACAAACCACAGATTCTTCACAGTGGGTGGCGCCCATTGTTGTAGTGTACAAGAATACTGGTGACATCATGGTATTTGCTGACTTGCACACTTTCAACAGGATTATCATGGTGGACTGCCACCCACTACCCAAAATAAAGGATCTACTGGCTTGTTTTGGGTGAGCGTTGTGGTTATCCACCATTGACCGTATCACCAGGTTTCTCGCTCTTCTGAGTCACAGCCCCCATGTGGCGTGTTCAAATACCTTAGGCTTCCATTTTGTCTGCCACCAGCGTGTTCCAAATGCTTATGGATAGCTTATTTAGGAATATAGCTGATCTGCAGGCATATCAGGAAGACATGTTGATGTATGCCAAGGATTTGGCGGAACATAACAGGATTCTTCGGAAAGTGTTATTGATCCTCTTACAGAGAGTTATGAGAGTAAAACTGGAGAAGTGCAAGTTTGTAACCAATGAGTTGGAATATCTGGGGCATACTATTCCATGTGATGTCATTAAAACCAAGGAATCTGATTAAACCCACAAGTGATGCTAAAGCTCCAGTGGACTAAGATGCGCTTCGCTCTTTTCTTGGGATGGCGGAATATTAAGCGCAACTTGTTCCTGGATATGCTTAGTCTGTGGAGCCACTCAGAATTTTGCTTAGGAAAGGACAAAGACTTGTATGGTCTGAGCAGATCACAGCTCTTGAAAGTGTCAAAGGTAATGGTTACGGCGCCAGCACTGAGTGCATTTTGTGAGTGACAGACGTCTATTACTGTGGATGCAAGTGCTCATGATCCAGGTGCGGTGCTTAGTTAGAAGATTTTGTGGAAGTTATTAAACTGTTGCCATTGCCTCCAGGTCCCTCAAGTCATACGAGCGCCAGTACAGCACTATAGAACGCATAGCTTTAGCTTGTGTTTGGGTGGACCACAAATTTAAAACATATTTGGGGAACAAGATTTGAGCTGGTTACAGACCATAAACCTTTGGTACATATGTTTTCCAATTGTGTGCGTGGTAACATGTCCTCTAGACTCGTCAGACTGGTCCCAGAGTTGCAAGAGTACAACTTTATTATCGGCCACATTCCGGGTGAAAAGAACTTTCATGTCGATTGTTTTATCCTCAGCCACATTCCAGGTGGAAAGAACTTTCATGACGATTGTTTTTCACGCATGGCACTTGATGAGGAAGAAGACACCCCTGTTATAGATGATGTGGAGTGTTTCCTTGGTTGATGTGATCTCTCAGTAGACGTCTGTAATAAGTGAGCAAGACTGGATCAGTGCCTCGGATGAGCATGTTGTTTTGCAGAAGGTGATTGAGTACACTGTGCAAGGATGGCCTGAGGCAAGGAATTTGGAAGGTCATCTAAAGACCTTTGCTCAGATCTCCGATGAGCTGTCTGTGAAAATGAATTTGTTCTTTGGGAGAGACCACTTTGTACCACCTTCTAGGGTGCATAACATTATTTCTTCCCAGGCTTTCGAAGGGCCTATAGGCAGCACCAAAACATGCATGAAGATCAAGCCGCATTATTGGTGGCCTGCATTGGACAGTCAAATCAATGATTGATAAGTGCCCAGAGTATCTGAAAGAAACACGTAGTGATAGATTTGTAGCCACGATAGGAGGAGACAGCATGACATGGTCTGGTGAGGTATCCAGACCACTGGCATCCCCCAACTCCTCTGCCCAGTCGTGTTCAGACTCGCTGTCAGCTGCGAGAGGGTCCTCAGACCCCTTCCAGTTCTCCCCTTCCTCCTCAGGCTGATTCACAGGCCGAAAATAAGGAGCAGGGACATGGGGATAGAAATCCCCCAGCTGCGTCTAGAACGGCATCGATCAATGCCGCGTCCACTTCGGGGCTGAAACCAGGGCCGACGTCGACCTAAGGAGCAGGCGACGTCGGAAGTGGTGCATGTGGAGTCGACATCGGTGGGGGGAGTTACAAGGTCAACCATCGTCGATTGGGATCCATACCTGGATCCAGGGGGGTCCTGTGGTGCTGAGGCCAGAGCTGACGACAACACCGGGGCTGGAGCCGCCATGGGTGAAAAGGCTAGGACCCCCAGTCGGGGCCGTGGGGCCTGAAGGCGCACCAGCGGGACCCGACGGCCCAAAGAGGCGAGCCATGGCCGGCAGGAAATTCTGTATTTGGGCTGGAGTCGCCAACGACCCCGAGAAGGGCAGTAGGCGACTGTGTAGACTCAGCCGGAGCCGCAGGGGTGCCACCGCCCGCACCAGCGTCGCACGAGGGGCAGTCTGAGAACGATGACGCTTCTTCGACTTCTTGTGTTTCGCCTTACCTGACTCTGAGATCCCTCGACCTCCCCCTGGACCAGGACCTTGAGCGGCGCAGAGCTGATTGCAGGGCTTCCAGCAACTATTGCAACCTGCTCCCGCAAAGATGTTGGCACCATAGCTCGGCAGTCTGGGCACAACTTGGGGTCGTGGTCGCGCCCCAGGCAGAAAAGAGACACACGATGCGGGTCCGTCACAGACATCATTTGATGACAGACCTCACAGGACCTAAAAACGGGCATTCTATATGCACCAGGAGTCGATCGACTCAATGTAAAATAGAGACAAAAGGCCTCAAAAAAGTCAGTACCGCTCTTCCCGGATCTGCGCTTGCTGGTGCGGAATAAGAAAGAACTGACGTCAGCGCGTGTGGACGGCATCTAGTAACTATCACAACGTCATCCCGGTGGCCACGACACCAATGACTGACGCGGAGCCGCACAACGCCACCTACTGACACGCAGGGGTATTGCTGACTAAAACTTTCCGTATCCAGTCTGATGCCTGGAGGTAATTCTAAGGTAAGGAATCTATCACTACTATAGTTACCGAAGGTAAGTAACTTGTTCGGCTGTTGTCTGACAAGCATTGGAGAAGTATGTGGACTCCACTGTGTTCCACTCCGTTCCCTAAGAGGGCGTGGAAGAAGTTGGGGTTAGATTTGTCAGGCCCTCACTCCACCCAGCAACATGATGTGCACCATTCTACTCATTGATTATCATACTAAGTGGATGTATCTTGCATTTGTGCAATCTTCTGATACACAAGCAGTCACAAAATCTTTGAACGTATCTTTGTGCTGGAAGGGTACCTGAATGTTTGGGGACGGATAATGGCCCCCACTTCCTATCTGAACGCATGAGGAATTTTTGTTACGCACCTCAAGGTTGCGTTATAATCTCCATCTTCCAATGGTCTTGTTGAGCGTGCCAACAGGCTTATTAAAGAAGAGGTGCTAATGGCTCTAGCTTCGGTTCAGGATGTGGTTACATTTGTTGATCAGAAAGTTTGAGGCAATAATACCTCTCCTCATTGAATCACTGAAGTCTCCCTTTTTTATTACTGAAAGGCAGGAATGTTCACACACGCTTGTATCCGATGTGGTTGAGTGAGAAAACGCACAGAAATTGTGAAATTATTACATCCAAGGATTTAGTGGCTGCTAGGGTTGCTTCACAGCAGTTGTAATGGATCATGTTCTTGTTCTTAATGATGTGTGCGAGCTGAGTAGGCGTGCTAAGCTCATTAGATATTAAATAATGCATTGTTTTGACTTGTGTTCCATGTGCACGGTTCAGAATGTCTGCTAGGGTCCCAGAGCTGTGCTCTTGGGATCTTATCTGGCGGCACATGCTGTGTTGTGGGCTTGAAGTACAGAAACAAACCTACCTTAAGTATATCTCCGCAGATGGTGCATCCATTTCACTGCTTTAAATAGGATCTCACAGTATGGATCTCTATGTTGATATACATGCTAGTGCCCTTTGCAATGTTGTGGTCTATATCAAGGGAACGTGCTCGGACATTGTCTTACATGATATGCTATAGCCAAAGTGCGTCTAACTTTGACACAATATGAGAAACCCATCCAATTTATTTGAGAGATTCTGGACAGTAGAATTTACAAGAACTCCCTATCATTCAGGTGAGAATCCCTTCAGGGCTACCATTGGTACCAGTCTTCCTTCCAGGCCCTATACTATAGTAACAACTTGATATTAGGTGCCTCAGGAAGAGGGGAGAAAGACCTATTTAGTGCAGTATCAGCGATGCAGTTAGTGTCCCCTGTAAATTAGTGGGGCCCCCATACTAGTGAGATCTTCAGCCACGTGTCATTTAGGAACTGAATGGGTGCTGGCTTGTAGGCCAAACAGGACTGCCACTTTTTCATCCAGCCTACCCTTGAACCATACATATCTGCTTTTAGTGTTCACCCTATGGTCATCACACTGGCAAGAGATCCAGATAAGAACTCCCTTAAGAGAAGCTGGCTAAATGTTAAGCCTTCTCAAGTGCCTCAGCAACTTCCACCCATCCTCCTCAGATAGGAGTCTCCTGCAACAATGCTCTCTGAATCTCTGTATGTCAAGTGCTCATAAACCTTGTGCCTTTTAGCTGATGTGGCACCACAAAAAATGATAGACCAAATGCTTAATAATGTTAATCATTCACTCCTGTATAGAGATCTGGGCCTGAGGTGGCATGGTGAGCAAAAAACATGATGGATGTAACCCCGATCTGTGACTGGGGGTGATACGAGCCACCTTAACCAGCCACGCCTAAAAATATTTGCGATATTGATTGCCTCCTTGACTTCTTGTGTTAATTCAGGTTCTTTTGTGTTGGCCATCATTTGGGTTTGTCAGGATTCTACATCCCATCTTGTAACACAATTTTCTCTTCTATCCCCTTGTTTGCGACAATAGATTATTTTGCTTCCACTTTGCCAGAAATAAAAGCATATTTTTGACTCCCATGTACTGCAGTGTCTGCTTCAGCCCAGAAATTATTGCCAATGTCGTAAACAGCAAATAGTATAGTCCAGGAATACATGGAGTGTGTCTGTTTTTTAACAATTTTTCTGTTATTGGTCGAGATCAGGCCAGACGTTTGGGCTGATAAACCAGTGCGCTGTGTTCTTTTTACTGTAAAATGTTTCTGTAGGCCCCTTGAATCAAGCGTCTTCAAGTCAGCTTTTCATTTTCAAACCTTCAATCTTTTCCAGCAATCCTAGTATAGGATTTTTGCTCCTCGTGTGTCCCTCGGCACCCTCCATACTATGTTCCAGAAACCGCTCTTTGTCCTGCTAGTCATTAACTGGACACAGATCAACCATTTCAGGGGTCGCATCCAAATACCACCCAACTGATTACATAACTTTGTAAGAAATCTGCCAAGGACCACGAGGTTCCTGCTGCACATGATAACACAACACTACAGCTCCCTCTTTGTTAAATGAAAATTACAGACGACATATGTACATTTGAGTTACTCAATGAGTCGTCTAGGTCCTCACACCAATTTTCCAGATTGAGTTTTACTAAGTGAAGGAGTTGCACTGGCATCGTAGATGTTGGCTCAGATGCTTGACTGACTTGAGCACTCGGGTGGACTTGTCTCACTCATGATGTCTGGAGCTGACAAACATCGAGGCAGATGTTTGAAATGTGAGGAGTCTCTCATAATGTTGAGCAGTCGCCATTTGTCCTTTACTTGTCACGACTCAATGGATTAGCATGAAACTTATTGTCAGTCTTATGTTTCCATTTTTGTTTGACTAGGACTCGGCCTCATCCTTCGAAAACCGTGTCCCGAGCGCATCTACCCTTATCTGCATAGGCCTTCAACTTGCTTTTGCACGAAGTGTCTGTGACACGAATCTCATCCGTGTCTAATCCTGGGCCTGTGGTCCATTGTGGTAGCTTTGTCCCAAAGGCTCTCCCAAGCAGCAAGGTAGCAGGGCTTTCACCTGTTGTAGAATTGGGAGTTGACTGATATGCATGAAGGACATGAAGCTGACTTGAGATTGATTACTTTGAGCGCAGAGTGCTGAGCCACGTCCTTCAGGATGCCCATAACTTGTTCAACAACGCCACCTGTCTGTGGCCAGAGGTGTGCTTTTCTGATGCTTGACATTCAAGCGACTAAAAGTACTTAATCTCTCTGCTATTGAAGGGTGGACTGTTGTCAGATCTGAGAATGAGGGAACAACCCACACTGCAAAAATACCATCCAGCCTCTCGATGAATTTATCACGGGTGGTTGATAATAAATCTTTGACTAAGGGAAAACGTGAGTACTCATCAATAACTACCATGAGATGATGGAGCCATTTTTTAAGGGTCCAGAGAAATTGATGGCAATTTTCTTCCACGTTTCTTAAGGAAGGTCAGGCATATTTAGCAGATGCTGTTGTCTTGCGAGACCAGCAGTTACACAGCTGACATGCTTTCAGTTCTTTCTCAACTCGTTTATCAAGGCGATGAAACTACACTCTGTCCCTGAGGGATCTCGTGTTGGCTACAATGCCACAATGTCCTTTGTGTGCCAGTTCATTGACTTGTTGCCTCAGGCTCTCAGGTATGACAAAATTCGAACCTCCTTGTATAATACCTTCTTAAGTGATATAATAGAATCCCTAGCGACAGACAATACCACCACTATATTGGGTGATTTTAATTTTCCTCTAGAGGATTTGTCTGATAGAGATACACCACCCTTCTTTCAGACCTACAATCCTTGGGTCTTACACAACGGGTTCTTAAAAGTACCCATGATGCAGGTCACACGTTGGATGGACTGTTTACGAATGTTGGAAATGTCAAAATCAAAAATGTACTGCCTCTGGCTTGGTCAGACCACCATGCGATTTATATTTGAAATCCCTATAGAAAGTTCACCTCCTGTTCAAAGGGTGACACTTATTAACAACACGTTCAAATCATGGAAAGAGATTGATAACCAACAGTTTACCGATCTTTTAACTACATCAAAATATGATAGGCTAGATGACCTTAACTTAGCTGCAGAAGCATATACGCACTGGTTAACCAATGCTATCAATAAGACAGTTCCCACTAAATCACTGTCAAAAAACCGAAGTACTCCATCTGCTCCATGGTTTACTAGTGCCCTTCGAGAGCAAAGACAGATATGTTGGAACCGGGAAAGACAGTGGAGGAAGGCATATATGCCAGAATGGAAGGCAATATGTAAAACAAACTTGTGATCTACAAACATATGATCATTAAAGATAAGAGTGTTTATTACTCAGCTCAAATAGAACAAGTCAAAAATTCTAATAAGCAACTTTTTCAAGTTGTTAACAAACTGTCTAAACTACCCTTGCAAACTACCCCGCTGCCTACACAAGAATTCTGCAATCATTTAGCTGATTATTTATATGGAAAAGTTAATGACATATATACCAACTTTTCATACCAACAAACGTCCTTCAGTCCCCCTCACTAACGAATTCAAGCCTATATTTAAGACCTTTCAAAAGGTTGAAATGTCCCAAGTCAAGGAAACTATGGCTTTAGTTAAGTCCGGCTCAGTTAAGGATCCATGCCCACCAGTAATCCTTGTTCCTGTGTCAAATATTGTAGCTGCTTCTTTTACTGAAATATTTAACTCCATGTTCCTCACTGGAATTTACCCTGCCATTTGGAAAAAGACCTTGTTAAAACCCCTCCTAAAGAAATCTCATCTAGACCCGGAGGATGTTAAAAATTATAGACCTATTGCTAGCTTACCCTTTGCAGCCAAGGTGGTCGAAAAATTGATGAATACTCAAATTTCCCAGTATATTGAACATCATTCTTTACTGGACGATACCCAATTTGGATTTCGCCAAGGGCATAGTACAGAAACAGCCTTGATCAAGGCCACAGACGAAATAAGAACAATACTGGATCAGGGTGGGACAGCCGTCCTTATCTGTTGGACTTATCAGCGGCCTTTGACACGGTCGATCACAACATCTTGATCGACCGTGCAAACTCCATGGGCATCCAGGATAGAGCGGGAGATCTGCTGCTTTCCTTTCTCTCCGAAAGCTCCCAGATGGTCATGTTGGGCAAATATCACTCTGCCCAAATGACCTTACCATGTGGTGCCCCGCAAGGCTCGTCCCTGAGTCCATTGCTTTTTAACATTTATGTTATGGACTTAGCAAGAATTATCAAGCTATATGGGATGAGCCTAACATCTTATGCTGAAGACACCCAATTGGTGCTAGCGATAAAAAAACAACGAAGAGAGGGTAGCAGCTAATTTCCAACAAGGTATGCTTGCCATCAGCAAATGGATGACAGAGAATTGTCTTAAGCTTAATTCCGAGAAAACGGAGGTTATGATTTTTGGCAAACTCCATCCCATCTGGTCCAGTTCCTGGTGGCCTGCTGACTTAGGCTCTCCTCCCAATCCAGTTGCTAAGGTTAAAAATCTTGGAGTTATTCTGGACGAAAAGCTCACGTTCGCTGTTCATGCAAATGCCATTGCATCTGCTTCCTTTTATAAAATTTAAATCATCAAAAAGATTTTACCTTACTTACCTCCTTGCTCAGGCAGAACATTGATCACTGCCTTTGTAATGTCCTCATTGGACTATTGCAACGGCCTGTTCATGAACACCCAACAGAAAGTGTTTCGTAAGTTGCAATCGGTGCAGAATGCGGCTGCCAGAATGCTTTCAGCAACTCCTAAGTTCATGCCAATCGCCCATGTAATGAAAAGTTACCACTGGCTTACTGTGAAAGACAGAAAAAAGTTCAAGGCTTTGTGCATTGCTTATAAAGCAACCCGCAATCAAGGACCTCACTTTCTTTTAAATGCCCTATCATTTCATGTCCCCAATAGACCATTACGGTCTGCTAATGCCTTCCTGATGTCCGTGCCTAGAACCAGAACGGCTTCCTGGGGTGACAGACGTTTCTTGGTGTCTACCACAAAACTATGGAACTCACTGGACCTGGATGTGCGATCCTCTCAATCCTTGATGATTTTTCGCAGAAAAATCAAAACATGGTTATTTAATCAATAACTCCCAGCTGCTCGCCTTCTAGAGTCTTAGTTTACTGTTACCAGCGCCGAGACGCCCTTGGGCATTTGTGCGCTCTATAAGTTTCATAAATAAATAAATACAAATAAATAAGTGATGGAAAGTTCTTCCTGCACATTTTTTAATTTTTGATATTCAGCGTCCTCTTTGAGAGTTTGAGTTTGTTTTCTCCATGATTGTATTGCAATGATGTCCTTGAGTGTGAGCATATCTCTGTCTGTGTTGGTAGCAGTAATAATTTGCTCAATGGAAAGAGCTTCAGGGGTGCTAGAGTTTACTATGAAATAGATATATGCTTCAAATGCTTTAGATGTTGCACTGTGATGCTGTAATGGCTCTCATTATAAGTAATCTGCAGGGTTTTGATGCTTCCCCAGCTCATGAACAATAGTGTAATGATGCTCTTTGAATCTCAACCCCATCGAGAATAGGTGTGTTCAGTCTGAGATAGTCTTCTTCTTGCATAGGCCACAATGGTTCTCTGAGCATTTGAATGACCATTGTGTTGAGAAAGGATCGCGCCCAAGCCCACTGGGCTTAAGTCCACTATGATCTCGGTATGTAACTTTAGATCAAAATATGCCATTTCTGTTGCATTTTCAATTGTATGTTGATTTTCTTAAAAACTTTGGTCACATTCAGAGGACCACTTGAAGGGTGTATTCTTTGTCAACTCTCTTAATGAGGTACTCACCATGGCAAAGTTACAAATGTATCTGGAGCAATAGCTGGCCATGCCTAAGAAGGATCGTAGCATGGTTACATCTTGTGGGGGACAAGTGGATGACAATGCTTGTAGGTTTTTCAGGGTGAGGAGTCTTTCCTCCTTTAGAGAAAACCTGCCCAAAGAATTTGAGTTTGGTTTTGTGAAACTCACACTTTTCTCTGTTTGAAGTGAGACCTGCATCAGTGAGAATATGGCATACTTGTGTAAGAGCTTTGTCATGCTCCTTTTGTGTGGCTCCTAACACTAGTGTATCATCACTGTAGTTAAAAGCATGTGTTACAGTTTAAATTACTCAGCGAATGACATCCTGAAAGATTTCTGCAGCTGACAACACACCACAGCGGAGTCTTTTGTAGCTGAACAAACCAACATGAGTTGAAAAAGTAGTAATGTACCTCGGTTCTCGTCGAGTTCGAGTTGATGGTTTACTTTGTTCAAATCAAGTCGGGTGAAGACTTTGGCACCATTCAACTGTGTAATCATGGCAACTATGTCTGGACCTAGATGTCTTTCTCTCTCAATTGATTTGTTGGCCTGGCGCATATCAACACATTTGCACTGCACCCCAATTTCCTTTTTCTGGCACTTCCACTTTGGGTGAAACACTTGGTGTTCGACCAGTAGAGCTCTTGATATCCTGCTTTAATAATTTTTCTAGTTCTTTCTCAATGGCCTCCTGAAATGGAAAAACAATCCAACGGTGTTGCTGAGCAACAGGACGAATGTTCCCAATTATTGTGAAGTAGCACCTTCATTATCTTGAGTTTCCCTAGTCCATAAAACAACGGGAATTTACTATTTCAGAATGTGTATTGATACAGCTGGTGTAGATTCGTCCCATATCCGCAGCAGTGCTGAAACTGAGTAGACTCGCACTCGATAAAGTACCTGGGAAGACATGAATATAACGTTTCCTAGCTATCGTGAAGGAAAGTTTCTGTTCTGTAAGTATGCGGAGGTGAGGATTATGCAGTTACTCTAAACTTTATTGCTCAGCAGCCAAAACCAACGTTATATCAACATGATAAGACTCCAAATCCCACAAAACTTTGTTTTAGTAACAGATCTAACTAGCCAACCATAGAGTCCACTCAAGTTGATTTCGTGTTTCCCTGTGATAGTTCCCTACTGGTCCTGTTTAGGTTCTGGAGTAGCATGCTACCCGCCAAAAAGCACTTCAGCACCTCATCAGGGATAGCAAGAGCTACATAAATGCAAACCCTTCCCTCTTCCATCCCTCCACTATCCTTTTCAGTCCATATAACAGACTAACATGTCCACCACCCAAATTTATTTAATATTCCCCCAGACTAATTCCCCACTAATCCTTTTTGGTTCCGGAGTTGCATGCTGCTCTTCTAGAAGCGCTTCTACGCCTCATTGGGGCTGGCAAATGCTATATAAATGCAAACCTTTTCCCTCCTCTATCCCTCCACTATCCTTCTCAGTCCAAATAATAGACTAACATATCCACCGCTCAAATGAATTTCATATTTCACTATACTAATTTCACCACTAACCCTTTAGGGGTTCCAGAGTAGCATGCTACTCGCCGTTAAAGCATTTTGGCGCCTCCTCATAGATAGTAAGTGCTATATAAATGCAATTAAAATGCAATATATAACATCTACCAAGGAAAAGTACTTCTTTCTTCATGAGATAGAGATTCTTCCATCTTTTAAGTTCAGGCGTCTTCCTTCTGATCTATTACTACCACAGAAAAAAAATATATCAACACCAAGGCCTCAAACTGTAACCCAAGTTTTTTTTTAAGAGAAAACTTTAAACACATTACCCATAATAGGATTACCGTATAATATCTTGATACAATATTTGACATCAATATGAGCTACAAATCCTCCCTTCCGTAAATGCGAGAGAGGGTCACTGAGTACGAAAGAATGCCTGGGGAGGTTAATCCTCACCTCCTCGACCTTAATAGAATGGAAACTTTTCTTCACAATAGCTAGGAAATCCTATATTGTATGTCAGGACCGGAGGCTTCAGATTAGGCTCGTTTATAGCTGGTTGATCACCAGTGAAGCCATTCCAGGGATCGGTTTAAAGTAGATGGTCTTGAATGTAGAGTTTGAAGACCAATCTGCCACACTAAGGATATCTTTCAATCGTACTCCTTAAGAAAAAGCTTTGAAGGCCATAGCCCCCCCTAGCCAAATGTGACCCAACAGAGGAGGTGTCGATGCCGGCCTCCTGTAAAATTCACTTCACCCATCTGGTGATAGTAGTCACTGAAACAGGCTTGAATGGTTTCTTCAGGGCTGTAAGTAGTTGCTTCATTCCGGGAGTACGATACTCTTCGGTCATGGACTCATAGGCCCAAAGACATCTGATCACACACAATTTGGGGTGAGAAGGGGAAGCCGGATAAGGCACCAATCTGGAACTCTTTTTTGTTCTCCTAGCTATAGAAAAAAAAACTCCTTCTGGCGTGAGAATGTGAGACATGATATCTAGCGCTTGTACATCTGACACCTGTCTGCAGGAAATCAGACACAAAAGGATCACCAACTTACCAGATAGCTCTCTGTGAGATAGATATTCATTATCTTAGCAAACTTAGCACCACATTAAGATCCCATACTGAAGAGTAGCGTGGTTCTGGGAGGGTTATACAACCAAATGCCTCCCATTAACCTGCTAAAATAGAAGATCTTCAAGCATTAGTTGAGCGATACGCTAGCCTGTCGCCCACTTATCCCATCAAGAAATTCACAATGTGTATTACATCAGTCCCTACGGGTTGGAGATCCTATTGCAGACCCCAGCATGACCATCTTCTCCAAGTTTAACTTTATCCTGGTCGCAGAGTCAGCCCAAGGTGGCTTGATGAGTAGCATAGAGTGTGAAGAGAGGCCTGGGACATCTCAGCATCCTCTGTAATCTTCCTCACCATCCGACGTAGACTGCCGGCTTGAACCAACTTGTGCAAGTTTCTGTGATGGTCTGTCAGAAGATGAGGAGTCTGGGGAAGTGGGATTGAAAATTCCATAGAAAGTTCCAGAAGACAGTATACCAGACTTGCGACTTCCACAGTGGTGTCACCAGTATCACCTCCACTCTTTGTCACCTGTCCAGCGCCATGAGCCTAGAAATCATTGAAAATGACAGGAACGCATACCCCCAAAAGTAGTTCCAGTGCTAAAGGAAGGCATCTGTCGCTTCCACCCAAGTATCTGGATACCATCTGAAGAACAGAGGCAGTTGGTGATTGAGCCGGGAGGCAAAGAGATCTACTTGACATGGACCCCATTTGAGCATTATCACCTGTAATAGAACTGGATCGAGCTTTGAAGCACTGGAGTCTCTCGGATGACTAACATTCCAATCCGCCGTCTGATTCAGATGACCCGGAAGATACTCTGCAATAACAGATATCTTGATTGCCAGACAGTGGTCCCAAAAATCACTGGCCACATATTCTAGTGCCTAGTGCCCCACATGCGATTTATGTACTGAACTGCCGAGACGTTGTCCGCCATGCTCTGAATAGCAAACAACCCTAGCGGAAGCTCTAGACAGTTGATGTATAAAGCCCATTCCTCATTTGACCACAGTCCTCCAGTGGTAACCTTTCCACACCGGGCACCCCAACCCTGATGGCTTGTGCCGGATTTTAAGATCAGGTCCCGGTTCTAACTGGAAATGACATGCCGTTCCAGGCCTGGATGTAGTCAAGCCACCAGTGGATCTCCATCCATGCTTCCTCTGAAAGTTTGACCCCCTGGGCATTGGACAAGCCACTCCTGAGATGTAGTGCTTTCAGACGCTGGAGCACCCTGAAGTGTAGCTGACCTGGAAAAATCATCTGTATAGACAGAGCCTAGCTAGGCGTCAGAGACAAACGTGTTCCTTCTCCACCATTCTGCGCAGTTCTCTGCAAATGAGAATATTTTTTTCTGTGGGGCAGTATGAGGAACTGAGCCACCGTGTTCATCTCGAAGCCCAGAAATATCAATTTTTGTGTAAGAATAAATTCTGACTTATTACAATTGATGATGAACCCTTGGTTGTGTAGCAGAGATGTCGTCAGTTGTAACTGTGCTTCTAATTTAACTCTATTCTGGTGCATAAGCAGGATGTCGTTCAAATAGACAATGAATCTAACTCCTCTTGCCCGAAGCCATGCAATGGTTGCATGTAAGAATGAAAGGGAGACACGTGAACTAGAAGACCTGTTCCTCCACACGAATTGTAGAAAGCGTCTGTGTGAGGGAAAGATGGGGATGGTGAGGTACGCATCTTTCCAGTCTAATCTGGCGAGCCACTTGTTTGGGAGGAGGATATCCCAAAGAAGGTGAATCCTCTTAACTTAGAAATGGAGGTATACCACCCACCTGTTTAATTCTCACAGATTGATGACTGGTCGGAAACCCTTGTCTTGCTTTTCCACCAGAAATTAATTGCTGAAAAACCCCTGGGTGACTGGTTGTGGTGCGATGACCCCTTTGTGTAACAAGTCTTGTACTGGTCAGTCCACTATCTGCATGCCCTCCTGTGAGAAGAATAAGGGTTGTGGGTCTCGTCCCTGCCCAGGGGTAACATAGAACTCTATGTGGGAGCCCTCCACTGTTTTCTGTACCCATGTGTCCCCTGTAAGCAACGCCTACATCTGGAGGAACCATTGTAACCTGCCCCCCACCTCTGGTAGGGAATAAGGGGTAACGCTTACCGTTCGAGCCCCAGAGGCATT
This sequence comes from Lissotriton vulgaris, assembly GCF_964263255.1. Classification (NCBI taxonomy): domain Eukaryota; kingdom Metazoa; phylum Chordata; class Amphibia; order Caudata; family Salamandridae; genus Lissotriton; species Lissotriton vulgaris. The sequence continues at coordinate 1,444,007,501 of NC_141694.1, forward strand.
GTTGACTCCTCTGGAGGTACCTCTGCCACCGTGACCTCGACCGGTGCTCCAGGTGGAGTAGAAACCTCTGTAATCCTTTTGGTCTTGCCACTGCAGGGATCTTCTGCTTTGAAACTTGTGGGGGGTAGTATTATACACTTTGCCGGAAGGAGCGCCCCTACCTCTTCAGGCCCCACCAAAAACATTCTGGTTAAACTCCTTCAGGATTGACTGGTGGGCCTTATCCAGAGAGGAAAAGGTTCTCATGAATTCCGTGAGCTCCTTAATGACAGGGTCTCCAAATAGACCCTCATCCACCACTCCCCTGGCCTGTGTGATGGGCAGTTCTCCTAGCTTGGGGTAGATCTTAATCAACAAAGAGCGTCACCTCTCCATTGACAATGCATATCACTGAGCCCACCCAGAGAGAATGATGGGGTGAATTAGCTCGCCTGATTTGCAAGCTGCCTCTGCCATGTCAAACATTGTAGTTAATGGCCCAGGGACATCAATCAATCAATCAATCAATCAGTGACACTTATAGAGCGCGCTACATACCCGTAGGGTCTCAAGGCGCTGGGGGGGGCTAGGAGCTTGTTCTGGCAGGACCTCCAGGATCGGTCCAGACCCTTCTGCAGATCTTTAATGAACTTGGTGACAAAGGTTGCTATTTTGCCATCGATTTCTGGCATACAGGCCAGGCCACCTTGCCAGCCAAGGACGGTCTCCGGCACTCCACCCTCACCCGACCCCTGACCATTGGTTTTCGAATGCAGGAAGCCGAATACCACACCACCTTGGTAGTGTGAAACCAGTGTAAAGACGACTCCGCTCACACAACTGGTCGTCAATAACTTTATTTAGTCACAACAGCACACCAAGGGCACGTCTGCTCAGCATGCAGTTCGCCCGTTCATCTCAACTGTCACAACAGCCCTCAGCTGTCAACATTCCAGCTGAGGCTGACCTATCACGCGCTGGAAAGGGCACGCGCAGGGCAGGGTGAAGAAAAGTGAGAAAGGACCAACATAACACATCTCTTTCCCTAGAAAGCAAAAGAAGGTTAAACGCAGAAATTTCCTCCCCCGCAACAGTAACATTTCGTAATTGTCAGTCACACACGAAATCTTTATATTTGTTAGGTTTGAATAGAACTCGGCCAAAACTGCTGGTGTTCTCACTAGCTTCGCCAACGTCTTCTGTATGCCTACTACCCTTATATTTTGTGGATATGTGTTCAGCATTTATAATGTCACTTGTTCCCATTGAGTTGGCCTGACACCCTAATTCTCCTTCATCGCTGGTTTCATATTCCGAGTCGGAGCTTCCTGTAGTTGCACTGTCCTGTGGTTCCACAGAGTCATCGGAGTTGTATGTCCTATCCATTCCGACCGATTCTATTCCTTTCTGGGTTATCCGAGTCGTGGTGCTTGTACGACCTTCAGGTGCACCAAGGTTGTTGTCCTCTGCATTCTCCTCTTCATCTGAACTATCCAGATGGTGTCCATTTAGTTTGGCTCTACTTTTCTTTCCCTTATGTTCCTTATCTTCTGTATTGTGACACATTGCCATTCTTGAAGCGTGCCATACTTTCCCATCACTGAGTAATGCTGAGTTACAAAATACTTCTACCACCTCTAGTGGTGAGGAATATCTGTCTTCCCCTTTTACTATGTGTCCACTTCTTTTTATCCTCACCTTGTCTCCAACGTTTATGCACACTTCCTTGCAGTGCTTGCTCTTGTCATGCTTCTCCTTGAGAACAGTTTGTGCATTCTTTATTCTTTCCCTGATGGTTTCCACTGACCATTTAGATGATCTCGCTTGTTTAAGCCATCCAATATTGTCTTTTGACATGGGTGTTCTACCTCTCATAACTTCGAATGGACTTGCTAAAGTTTTTTCACCTGGAGTAATCCTGTACCCCCATATCATCTCTTTCACTTCTTTTCTCCAACATTTTCCACTTTTGTTGGCAAGTTGGATGGTTCCTTTTATTACTCGATTGAACCTTTCCACGGCACCATTTCCAGCAGGGTGATATATTGATGTTGTTTTGTGTTTGATGCCATTCCTGTCTATGAACTTTTTGAAAGCCTCCGAGGTAAATTGGCTGCCATTGTCACTAATGATGGTTTTTGGTATACCTTCCCTGGTGAACACGTCATCCATGAATGTTATTATGTCACTCGTGTCCACTTTTTTGCATACTTTAATTTCAGGCCATTTGGATAGATGGTCCACCATAACAATTATATACATCGGTTCACCTTGCCATTTTATGGGACCAGTTATGTCCACACCAATCTTTTCCCAAGGCATGTTGGGGCACGTTATAGGTTTTAGCATTGGTCTGAGTGTAGACTGGGTTTTGTCAGCATTTTCGCAAGTCACACAGTGTCTTACCATTCTCTCTATCTCCGTGTCACACCCAGGCCACCAATACCAACTTTTAATCCTCTGTTTTGTTTTGTTTACTCCTAAATGCCCTTCATGACATATGTCCATTACTCTTTTCCTTAGGCTTTCTGATGGAATCATTTTCCCCTGTCTGAAAATGAGTTCGTCTTTTGTTGTAAGTTCGTTTCTCAGTTCCCAAAATGCTCTCAATTCCTCCTCCAAACATTTCTTCTTTGGCCGTCCCTTGATAATGTGTTCATGTACTTTCCTTAGGGTTTTGTCTTCTTTGCTACTCAGAATCCACTCCTCTTTACCGATGGTAGGAAATTCCTCACATACGCTTGCCACGCACAACTCTTCTTCCTGCTCAACTCTTTCTTTGTTTTTTAACGGTAGCCTGCTCAAAAAGTCTGCCACCACATTTTTTGTACCTGGCAAGTACTGTACCTCATAGTTATAATCTAAAAGCCGTATAGAAAGGCGAGCTAGTCTGGGTGACGCTGTGTACAACCCTTTTACCGTTAACACTTTGGTTAGAGGTTTATGGTCACATCGTAGTATGATTTTCTTGCCCCAAATGTACTGACGAAAGTGCTCCATACCCCACACACAGGCTAGCGCCTCACGCTCTATGACTGAGTACCTCTCTTCCGTTTCCGTCAATGAACGTGAGGCGAATGCGATGGTCACTTCCTTTCCTGTCATCTCCATTTGGGTAAGTACTGCACCAATTCCTCTTCCACTTGCGTCCGTGGTGATGATGCACTCCAAATCTCTGTCAAATCCTTGCAGTGGTGGTGCTGCGCATATTTCTTTTTTTAACTGCTTGAAACATTCCTCGCATTCTGTTGTCCATTCAAATTTGTTCTTGTTCTTTAGTAGTGACCTAATTTGGTAGGTTTTGGTTGAGAAATCCTTTACGAACTTGGAATAGTACTCAACGAGTCCCAAGAATGCTCTTATCTCATCTTTGTTAGTTGGCATTGGTGCGTCACTTATAGCCTTGATTAGTTCCTTCTTTGGCTTAATTCCTTCATGCGTAATTTCATGTCCCCAATAGTTTACGCTACTTCTGTTGAATTTGCACTTCTTGTACTCCGCGGTCATGCCGCACTTTTCTAATTTTTTGAGTACTTGGTGGAGTCTGTTATCATGATCTTCCTGATTTTTTCCCATTACCAAAATGTCATCTTGGAAGACGAGAATGTTCTTGACGCCTTTAAATATTTCTTGCATAAGCCTTTGGAACAAAGCTGCAGCTGATGCTATGCCAAAAGGAACTCTTTTAAATCTGAAACATCCAAAGGGTGATATAAAGGTGGTGAGATGTCTACTTTCAGGATGCAATTGTACCTGGTGGTATGCGGCTGCTAGATCAATGGTAGAAAACACACACATACCCTTAGTGAGTGACAACATCTCTCCTATCCTTGGTAATGGGTATTGATCAATTAAGATGTTTTTATTAAGATCGCGAAGATCCATGCACAATCTCAGTCTGCCATTCGGTCTTTTTGCGACAACTAAGGGTGCGACCCACTCTGCTGATTCAGTTGGTTCAATAATGTCAGCATCTAGTAATTTGTTGATTTCATTTTTAACTTCATCCTTAAGTGTTATTGGTATGTGTCGTACCTTGTGTAAGCAAGGAATTGCGTTCTCCTTTAGTTTTATTCTATGTTGGAATCCCTTTAGCTTACCAATTTGTCCACTAAATACACCAGGATATTTTTCTATTATGTTCTTGTCACTTGTTATTTCATGTTGTACAACAAGAACCGGCTCAGAGCGGTTGGGGTCTAGGGTTATGCCTAGCTTGCCCTGGTCTCTCCATCCTAGTACTGATGGACCCCTTTCTGCCACATACAGTTTACTGTGCATTTCTCTCTCCTTGAATAAGAAAGATAACTCTCTGTACCCCAGAAGTCCAATTTTTTCCCCAGTAAAAGTTTTTAGTGTAATGTCTGGTTCCTCCAACTTTTTACCCAGAACCTTTTTAAACTTCTCATTCCACACCTTCTGGTTGACTATGGTGTAGGGTGACCCTGAGTCAGCGATTATTTTTAGTTCCACTCCTCCTATTGCTATTTCACAAACAGGTTTCTTCTTTTGACCTACCCTGTCTTCTCTTTTTCCAGTTATTTCATTTACGTTTAATACACAAAAGTTATACTCTGACTCGTCTGATGAGTCTTCTTCGTCCTCCTCTTCTTCCTGCACATACTTAACTTTCATCTTACCACTTCTTTTACATGCTTTCTGGAAGTGTCCTACCAGTCCGCATTTGCTACACTTAGTGCTCCTCGCTGGACAGTTCCAGTCATTTGCTAAATGCCTGTTACTGTTACAGCGATAACATTTTAGCTCACCTTGAGTTCTTTCCTTACTGTATTTTCTTGTACTGTCAATTTCCTTGCTTTTAAAGTTGCTAGATTTTTTTCCTTGTAGCACTTACTCTAGCCACTACACTGGTCTCTTCTGTTTCTCTTCTGTTCTGTTTGTTCTCACTGATCACTTCCTTTGCACATCTTCCTGTGAGTTCTGCTTTTTTAACTATTTCTATAACTTGTTGTAAGGGTTTTTCGCCTTTGGCCCACAAGGCATCTTGTATATTCTGATTTGCAGTACACATCACTATTTGGTCCCTAATCAGATCATCGTGTAAACCCCCAAACTTACATGTGATTGCGATATTTTTCAATGCTGCCACATACTCATCTATGCTTTCTTCTTTACTCTGCTTTCTCCTGTAAAATTTGTACCTGTGTACAGCAACACAAACCACTGGCTTATAATATGCATCTAAATCCTCTATAACATCCTCAAAAACGTTCCTGTCAGCCCCTTCATGGACCTTCTTAGCAATGTTATTGTATACTTTTAATCCTCCTGCCCCTAAACTGTGTAACAAATTTTTTTTCTTCTCTTCAGGTTTTAATGCCTCATCTTCCTTGTCAAAAGTACTAATGTAGTTGCAAAAATGTTCTTTCCATTCCTCCCATTTTATTGTGGGCGTACCTTCCCCCTTCAAAAATGGTTCTGGTGGCTGAAGGTTGTACAGATTGCTGTTTGCCATGCTCTTTTTTTTTTTCCTTTACCTTATTATTTGAAGATTATTTTCCTTTTTTTATATTTCACATTAAAGGATACAATGCCAAAAGCAGCTTCTTTTTTTTTCCGTTGCTTAGCTCATTATCCACGTTAGATTATGCGTGCAGGTTTCGTCTTTTTATCTCCCAAGATGGCGCCTTAGCGCGATGACGTCACGTGCGCTGAAGTGTCTAACGTTTCTCCTCAGATTACTCTTGACACGATGCTGTCAGAAGTGAGGTATTTCTCCCAGCGCACTCTCCCCTCTCACACTGCAGATGCCTCAAAGAGTGTTTCCTCCACGCCTGACCCTTGCCACCAGTCGTCTCGCCCAGAGCCTTCAGCACAGTGAAATGCTTGATACGACCTCCTCCAGCGATACAGCGCAAATGCCACCGCTGATCAAGTATACTTTAAATTCAATTCCTTATCACCAAGTATTCAACTTCAAAATGCGCACGTTTAAGTGGTCCAAGATTTCATTTCTGTTAACTCGGTTTCTTCACTCAAATTTTATTTTTAAGTTACTTAATATGGTTTCGATAAGTCTTTAAACAGTACCTTTTTTCTTTTCAATTAGTCGTTTCTCATTCCGGTACCGTTTTTTTTTTCATCAGTTTTTCTTCTCGCAAATATTTCTCTTATTTCATTTTATTTTAAACCGGCTTATCGTAGGTTCGCTGGCGTGCTGTCACCTCGTCGCCAATTTTGTAAAGACGACTCCGCTCACACAACTGGTCGTCAATAACTTTATTTAGTCACAACAGCACACCAAGGGCACGTCTGCTCAGCATGCAGTTCGCCCATTCATCTCAACTGTCACAACAGCCCTCAGCTGTCAACATTCCAGCTGAGGCTGACCTATCACGCGCTGGAAAGGGCACGCGCAGGGCAGGGTGAAGAAAAGTGAGAAAGGACCAACATAACAACCAGTCAGTAGAGCGGGGTGGTAGATCTCATTAGGACCCAGAAGGTTCTGGGAGCACACTGCATCTTGTGGAATATCTGCAACCTGATCTTCCAGCCTGAGTCGTTTGGCGCAACTTTCCAGTCACCAGGGTCTGTTGGGACCTGGTTCATCACCAGAGTCCTCTCTGGGTTCTCAGAGTCTTCCTCTGTATTATCATCCACCTCCTGAGGAGAGTAGGCATCATCTTCGTTGGAGGTAAAGCCAGGCTGGGAATCTGGTTCCTGCAAGGTGTCCAGTCACTCTGAGGAAAGCGTTATGTAACCTTTCAAATGCATCCTCTTCGGGGGGTGATAGCCCTGGCCTTGGGGCAAGATTTTGCCTTTCTTTTACTCTGCCGGACGCCCTGAGTGTCTCGAGTGGGTACAGTTCCAACACCCTTCTCTTGCAGTGGTACTACATTACGTTGGTTTGTCAGTTGCACTATTTGCTTACTTAGGGGTTGTTATGCCGATTAAATCACTCTCTGGAGGGAGACATCAATGGTATCTACCAGCTCCATATGAATGGAGAAGGAGAGCTTGTTTCTCGTCCCCAGCACCCTAGTATTCTCCATTAGAACCAGCCAGGGTGATCTGGTACCACGGTGCTTAGAATGCAAACCGATCTAGAATTGAGTGAAGCCCTAGTTTACATCACAGGGAAAAGGCCCTAAACCATATGCAGTATTGCAGAAATGTTAACCCCACTGTTACATTGGCCAATGCTGTTGCCACTGCCACATGTATTTTATTGTGCACTTATTGCTTTTTGCACATCGAATTTAGCACTGCCATTTTAATATTGAAAACAAGTGATTTTTTAACGTACTGTTCTTTACCTGCTATTCCCCGGTCCATCGCTGCTGGTGCAGTTTGTGTGGAGGGAATTGGCGCAGGGTCCTAATTGGTAGCGGGCATTACGGGAGTTAGCATCCTAGCAGCTCCAAGACGGGTCAAGGGTGAAGGGGAGGGTATATTAAGGCAGGTGAGAGCAGACGCGCAGCCTGGGAAAAGCTGTTGCGACTGCCACATGTATTTTATTGCGCACTTATTGCTTTTCGCACATCGAATTTAGCACTGTCACTTTAATATTGGAAACAAGTGATTTTTAAACGTTCTGTTCTTTACCTTCTGTTCCCCGGTCCATCGCTGCTGGTGCAGTTTGTGTGGAGGGAAATGGCGCAGGGTCCTAATTGGTAGTGGCCATTATGGGAGTTAGCGTCCTAGCAGCTCCAAGAAGGGTCAAGGGTGAAGGGGAGGGTATATTAAGGCAGGTGAGAGCGGACGCGCCGAAAGCACGTCTAAGGCAAGCCCGTCTGCGCCCGTCCGCCCTCGTGCCTCGCTCAGCGCCAGCCATTATGCCCGTCTCTCTAACATCACCCTTTAAACTTTCCTACTCTAGAGATGAGAACATGAGGTTGCAATTGCCTTCATGTCTATGCCCTGGGTTCAAACTTGGGGTTCTCGGGGGCATTGCGGTTTGACATTGACAAATTTAAAATGCTCCACTGACTCCCTTAGTTATCCCTTATCTTTAGTAAGAAGGACGCCTCAGATGTCAGACCCGGGAAAATCCTTGTCTGGCGAAGCCTTACATGATCCCAGCTTCCTGCCAAAATTATCTTGTGTTCTTTTAAATGCAAGATCAATGATCAAACATAAGTTTGAATTAAACAAATTCATTTGTTCTTTTTCTTTTGATCTGATCTTTGTTGTTGAAACCTGGGCGGATGAAGCGTCTGGTCCAGACATGGCTGTTGCCATTCCTCAAGGTTATGGAATTGCCAGGAGGGATAGAATTGGAAAAATGGGTGTTGGCTTAGCGATTATTTATAAACCACAATTAAGAGCCTCCTTCTATGATTCTTTTGATGATTTGGAGGCAGAGATCCTTGCCTTTAAAATCGGTATCTGTTCCACCTACTCTTTCAGCGGACTATTAATTTATAGGCCGCCTGGACTGCGTTCTAAATTCTTAAATACCCTGGGACATCTTCTTGAAGCCAAGGTTTTGACTCCAGATTTTACTATCCTAGGGGATTTAAATTATCACATAGATAATATGGAAGGTAAAGACTCTCTTGCCTTGCTGGACCTGATGTCCGGGGCAAGCATGGTACAAAAAGTACAAGGGTCTACCCATTTAGCCGGTCACCTATTAGACGCAGTCTTTACCGACTCATCCCGGCTTGAATTTTGAGAGCTTTTGATTCTTCACTGGTCTGACCATCAGGCTGTATCTTTCACCCTCTTAAAATGTACTGAATCTAGTGGACACGAGCAGGTCCGCCCCTAGTTGTTAAGCCTGGAACCAATTAGACAAGGAGCTGTTTCTTTCACACTTAACTTCTACCCTACCTTTAGGGGCTGATGATGCTGAATCTGCATCATTGCAATTTCATGATTAGTTAAAAAATGCGGTACATACAGCAGTCCCCCTAAAAAAGTTCAAAAATTGCAGACTCCTACTGAACCTTGGTTCTCGGAAGAAATCAGAACCTCTAGAAGACCTTGTCGTGCAGCGGAGAGGCGCTGGCGTAAATCTTATAAAGACTGCGACAAAGAATCTTATAAAAAATGTGTGATTGAATATAAAGGCTTAATTAAACATGCTAAAATAGATTATTTTACGGAAAGGATAACTCAGACAAAGAATAATTCAAAGGAACTCTTTGCCACCGTGCTTAAGTTAAGTAATGCCCCAACTATCGAAGATAACTCAATAGACCAGCAGTTCTGTAATGAACTGGCTTTAGCATTTGGTAAGAAAGTATCTGATATCTTCAATACCTTTTCTAGTCAAGGCCCTTCAAATCTACAAAAATCCGATAGTCTTAACTGTCTTAATGCCCCTTCCCTCCCGAGGCCTCAATCATAATGAAACTGACCCTATTTTTTATGCGTTTCCTACGCTATCAACCGAGCAAACCTATAACCTGCTAGCAACGATGAAATCTGGCTCCCCCCTGGATCCCTGTCCTCCCAGGATGTTTGGCCTAGTTGCAGAATTGATATCACAGCAACTTACTCCAGTTTTGAATTTGGCTTTGGAACATGGTGTGTTTCCTTTAGCTTGGAAACCGACCTCGATCCTACCACTTTTAAAAAAAATCTAATCTGGATAAAGCTGAGACAGGCAATTATCGTCCTATTGCTCACCTCCCCCTACCGCCTAAGGTTTTGGAAAAACACTTGAATTCTCACCTCTCCCTCCATCTCGAGAAAAATGGCAAACTAGATCCCTCTCAATTTGGATTTCGAAGATCTCACAGTACTGAGCTGGCTCTCATTACTGCCATTGAGGATGTTAGGAAGGCGGTCGACTCAGGAGGTACTGCTGTATTGATCCTCCTTGATTTGTCGGCCGGCCTTCGACGCAGTGGATCATTTTTTTTTTTTAAATATGTTTTTATTGCAGAGTTATAAACAAAGCATCGGAGTAGGTCAACCTTCTCGCTCATGACATCTGAAAGCACATTCGTGCCATAAAATTGCACACAGCCATTCAGCCCACATCCCGGAGGCTGGGTGGCGTACCAGTACATTCCAGCGTAGATGTCATGGTGGCCACCTCATAGAGATGTCCGGTCAACAACAGAATTTAGTATCTGCATTTTATACCCCCCAAACTCCCCCCCCAATTCACCGCCAATTATAGTCAGCCACCCATTATGAGTGACAGCAGTATCCTCAGTGCCCGCACCTTCCAGTCACATTCTAGTGCCCTCCCGTGGTGGTATTCTCTGGGGACTATCGTTAACCAATCCATATGTACACAGTGTCATGGCCCGACTGTATCCTTCCTTCATTTATAACCAAAATTCCCTCCCGCGGGCATCCCTCCTGTTGCTATGGCGGGTCCCTAGTAACCCCCCCTCGCCCCTCCCTCCCCCAACTGCTGCTGATGTGGGTTGTAATTGTAGGATCTGACTCAAGAGTTCACCACCTGATGATTCTATGCATTCGTTCTTACATGCCCCATGGAACCCCCCTCTCCGGATGCCTCTATTCCTCATCCTCTGTCAGGTAATCTTTCAAAGCCTGCACTATTGTTTCCCAAGCCCTCGCCATCTCCAGGCCCTTAACGTTTGCAGTCCTAGCGGCCTGCCGCAACCTAATCACACCTTCACATCTTGACCATTTCAGCAGCTCATTCATCCATCTCCTAACTGATGGGCCCTCTTTGGATTTCCAGTGCCAGGTGATCTCTCTCTGGGCTAATATGAGTCCTAGGTCAATAAATGTACTCGTGATTTTCGTCCTCGCCGTGTGAGGGAACCAAAGCTGTAGACATGTCGCCATGTCAAACTCCACTTCACGATCAGTAACTGCGTTCAGAAGCTCCCCCACCTCTGGCCAATACGTCCCCAGCTTTGGGCAACCCCATAATAAATGGTCAAGCTCTACCTCAGGCGCTAAGCATCTCGGGCATGCTGCGTCTTGTACCCGGAAGTACCATCTGATCTTCCCCGAGGTCAGATATGCCCTGTGTAGCACAAAGAAATGCACTTGCTGGAAGCGGGCATTTCTGCAACCCTTCCATGTGCTCTTAAGAATATGTCCCCAGACCGTGTCTGGTATAGGTTTGCCTATACTTTCCTCCCATTTCTCTTTCAGTGTAGTAAGCGGCTCTAGTCCCTCATGCAGCATTCTAGAGTGGAGGCAGGTAACCGCTTTGACTGTTCCCGCAGCCATCACCACATAGGCCATGGTCTTGTCGGGTTCCGCCAGCCCCCCCTTCCAGTGTTTTTGCATCGCCGCGACCACTGCCGCATGCAAGAGGTAGTTCCCATCCGGGAGACCAAACTGGTCTTGTAACACCCTAAAGGGGACCAGCATCCCATCAACATATAAGTCTCCCACCATCTGCAAGCCCAAATCTTCCCATTCCAATAGTGGAGACCAATCGCCGCCGTGCGGCAGCGCCGCCAACATCCCCAGAGGAATCTCCTACGCGTATGGTCATGCCGCTTTCGCTCTTTTCAAGCTCCTATGCCAGCACAACCGTAGGGTTTTCTCTTCCATGGACAAGCCCCTCAACTCTAATTTCTGTTGCATAATTATATATGATGAGATGTTTCTTTGGATACCTGTCCCTCGTTCCTGGTCTGGGCCTCTAAATTCTTTAGCAATGCTTTGGGTTAATATCTGTAATTGTGCCGCTAGGTAATACAATTCAAAATCTGGAATCGCCATCCCTCCTTCGAGTTTGGGCCGTATCAGAGTATTCAATGCCACCCTGCGCCTCCCGTGCCCCCAAAGAAAGTCAATAACCATTGTTCTCAATTCTTTAAAGATCCGCTGAGGAACCCACACCGGTAAGGTACGGAAGTAATAAAGCAACCTGGGCAAAGCCACCATCTTCAATAATGCCACCCGGCCTTGCACCGATAAAGGCAGGGAGGTCCAAAAGGTCATACACCCCCTCAGAGCTCTTATGCAGCGCCCTATATTGCCTTCCAGCAGATTCATGGCATCGTGGTATATACGGACCCCTAGATAGGTAAAACAAGTTCCCTACCAGACCACATCTACTGTAAGCGGGGGATACGGCGTATCCGCCCGCAATGGGAAAACGCAGGTTTTATTCCATTTTACCTTAAGGCCCGACAGCCTACCAAAACTTGGCAGCATCTCTACCGCCCCTTCTAGTGCCCTCTAGGTACAGCAACAGATCCTCTGCGTACAGTGATATGTGATGAAACTCCCCACCATTTCCAATCCCATTGTACAACGCCCCCGTCCTCGCCTGTGCTGCCAGTGGTTCCATCGCTAACGCAAATAACAGGGGAGACAGCGAGCATCCCTGCCTCGTTCCCCTACACACCGGGTAGTCGGAGGATATAATAGACCCCAGTCGAACCCTGGCTGTCGCCGAAGAGTAGAGAACTCTTGTCCAGCGCCCAAAGCCGCCCCCTAGTCCGAACCTCTCTAACACCCTATCAAGGTACCTCCGTGTAGTAATGGACAACACTACATTTAGAAGTTGAAAGGTTCTTTATTCTAAGGTAAACACATGGATGTCGTCAGCTGTCCTCTGTGAGTGGCGCTGCTCTGTCAACATTCCAGAGCGAACGCCTGTTGACACATGGAGTGTACCAAGTGCAGCTGTAAGGGAGGGGGGATTGGACACAAGGGTGAAGGGGCATGCCAAGGGGCAAGTTACAACACATCATCCTCCCTATAGAAACAGATAACAGAAGGTGAGGACATATGCAGGGTAAGAAAGGAATCCTAAAAAGACTATCTCATTAGAAACTGTTTTTGCCACTGGGGGGCGTGCCTTTGCCTTCCACTTCTCCTGTCCAATCTTATCTCCCTCCTGACGTCTCCACCCTCAGACCTATCGGTGTGTGACCTGGAAACTTCCCTTCCTGCTGGCACTACCCTGTCCTGGCTCCACATTCTTCCATCCTCCATGACTACGGAATTCTTGTTGAGTGTCCTGATCGTGTTGGGGGCATAGAATTTGTCTCCTCCTATTCTCAGTCTCTCCGGCTTCTTTACATAGACTCTTTGTCCTTGCTGGAATCCTCTCTCCTTAGCTCCCCACTTCTTGTCATACCACTCTTTGTATTTGCGTTGATTGGCTTCAATTTTCCTCTTGATCTCCTGGGGGTCGGCTTCCACAATTTGACTTCTTCCCATCCAACTGGGTGTGAGTTTAGTGCCCGCTTTTCTTCCTCTCAGTAGCTCGAAAGGTGTGCATCCTGTGGTAGACTTAGGCGTGGTATGGTAGGCCCACAGCATGTCCCTTAACGCTTCCTCGATGTTCCGTCCCGCTTGTCTTGCCAGCTGTATGCACTCTTTCACCATGCGGTTTACTCTTTCCACCTTGCCGTTAGCTTTGGGGCAGTACAGAGGCGTGCGGACATGTGCAATGGAGCAGTCCTTGAGGAATTCCTTCATTTCTTCAGATATAAGCTGTACGCCATTATCTGTCACCAGAGTCTGAGGCACTCCTTCTCTTGAACACCTCTTTCATGAACTCGATGATCGTTCGGGTGTTCACGTTGTGGACTACCTTGTAGGTCACCCAACTGGAATAGTAGTCCACCATGACTATGAGGTACCAGTCTTGAGGCCCCCTACCATGTATTGGCCTGGTTATGTCCAAGCCGAGCTTGTTCCATGGAGCTTCAGGTACCTCCACAGGTGACAAAGGTGCTCTTCTCACTGTCTTGGACTTGTCGCTCAAGCTGCACGCGTAGCAATCTCGCACTTTGTCCTCCATCTCACTGTCCATCATGGGGAACCAGTAGTCCGTACGGAGTCTAGCCTTGCTCAGGCTTCTTCCCAAGTGACCTTCGTGAGCTAGCTCCACTATTTGGTTTCTCAATGCTTCTGGGGGAACCAGTTTCCCGGATTTCAATATCAGATCTCCCTCCACTGATAGATCCTCTCTCACGTTCCAATAGGGCTGGATCTCTGTCTCCATGTCTTTACACTTCTTCGGCCATCCCGTGAGTATACACCTCCTTACTTTCTTCAGTGTCTCATCCTGGCCCATTTGAATTTCCCATGTATCCTTTTCTATGGCTGCTAGCCGCAACTCCAGAATAGGGTCACTTCTCATCTTCTCCTCCATCTCTTCTTCCGCCGGCGCTCTCGACAGGAAATCAGCTACCCTATTCTGCTGTCCAGGAATGTAAGACACTCTGAAATTGTAGGCTTGTAATCCGACTGCCCATTTGGCTATACGTGGCGTCATGCTTTCCATATCCTTTTTTGTGAACAAGGAGACCAATGGTTTATGGTCAGTCTGCACTTCAAAAGGAGTTCCCCAGATGAAAAATGTGTAGTGGCAGACTGCCCAGTAGACCGCTAGTGCTTCTTTCTCTATAGTAGAGTAGTTTTTTTCTGATGCCGTGAGCGTCCTGGATGCAAAAGCCACCACCTTGATTTTGCTCCCTTCTCTTTGTGCTAGTGTGGCCCCTAACCCACGATTGCTGGCATCCGTTGAGATGATGGTCTCTCCATTAGGGTCAAACTTCCCTATGAATGGGGCTTCAATGATGGCCTTCTTGATGTCTTTCATAGCCATCTCTTGTTCCTTGCCCCAATTGAAAACACTGTCTTTTTTAATCAAGTCTCTTAGGGGCTGTGACACCATAGCAAAATCTTTAATGAACTTGGCCATGTATTCAGCAAGACCCAGGAATGACAGAATATCCTCTTTTGACTTTGGAGTAGGAGCGTCTCTCACTGCCTTGATCAGATCACTCTTTGGCTTGATTCCTTCTTCCGAGAGGGTGTGTCCTAGGTAGTCTACAGCGCACACTCCTAACTTACATTTAGAGGGTTTAGTGGTGAATCCCACATCTCTTAATTTTCTCAATACCTCCTTTGCCATTTCGTTGTGCTCCACTTCATTGCTCCCGTAGATTAGTATGTCATCTTGGAAGCAAAGGGTGTTCACGCAGCCCTTCAATACATGTTGCATAACTCTTTGAAAGGCCGCAGCCGCAGACGCCAGACCAAATGGCATGCGCAAGAACTTAAAGTTTCCAAACGGAGTTGTGAATGCAGTGAGCAGTTGCGAATCCGGGTGAAGCCTAATCTGATAATAGGCTGATGATAAGTCCAGTACACTGAAATACTTTGCTCCTTTAATCGTGCTCAACATTTCGCCTATTCTGGGAAGGGGATATCTGTCCACCAGGATGTTGGCGTTGAGGCCTCTCAGGTCCACACAGAGCCTAATGGTATTCCCTCCATCTTTTGCCGTGATCACAATCGGGGCCAACCAAGCAGAACTTTCTATTTCTTCGATAACTCCCTGACTAATCAGTCTCTGAAGTTCCTGTTCCAGAGGCTCTCTCATGCGCAAGGGTATTGATCTAGTCTTGTGCACTACAGGTTCTGCCCCCTCCTTGAGGACGATTTTGTGCATATAATTCTTAAACACCCCTAGATTGTCACTGAACACTTCTTTAAATTCTTCCGTAAGGTTTCCTGCTATGCCCAAGGGATCAATTAACAACACTTGTTCTGTGTTATTTGGGTCTAAGGTGATACCTAACTGTTTCTGATGCTTCCAGCCCAGCAGTGTTGAGCCCCTGGAGGATACATACACTTTTCCCACCGTGTGTCTATCCTTAAAGGAAATCCTCATCGTCACCATGCCCTCCAGTGGTATTCTCCCTTCATTGTACCCCTTGGGATTGATGTCAGGTTGCAACAATTTTACAGAGTGATTAGCAAACTTTTCCTCAAAAACATTTTTATCCACCAGGGTGTAGGGGGAGCAGGAATCAGCATACATACTAAATTTAACTCCATCTAGGAGAACATCACATTTTGGATAGGAGATCACGTCATCTTCCTCATCCCCACTCACTTGAAAAACATATGATCTTTCCCCTTCCTCCCCTTGAGTGGTTTCTTCAATGACATTCACAGTTTTGCCTGGCGTTTTACACACTTTAGAGAAGTGTCCCCACCTGTTGCACTTCCTACACTGTACATTCCTAGCAGGACACTTCCAGTTACTTGCCAAATGGTTGGGACTACCACATTTGAAACACACAATAGGGCCTGACTTGCTGCGTACCCCTTCTTTGTTTTTGTCCCCTACTTTACAGACGGTTTCTCCCTCAGTACTAGACTTATTTTCTGTCCTCTCTTTACTTGCCCCCTCTGGTGATTTCATTTCCCTAATGCATCTCGCGGTATGTTCAAGACCCTTGGCTATGTTAATGGCTTCCTCTAGGTTAGGATTCTTGGTGAGTAACTCCTCCTGAGTCTTAGTGTCATTGGTGCACCGCACCAGTTGATCTCTGATCAAGGAGTCGGTGAGTTGCCCAAATTCGCATGTGGCAGACAACCCTCTCAGTACCGCTATGTATTTGCTAACTTTTTCTTCCCTTTTCTGCACCCTCTTAAAAAACTTGTGCCTTTCCATTACCACATTTATCTTCTCCTTAAAATGAGCTCCCAGTTCCCTGAGTGTGCTTTCATATACATTGACACCTTCCTCCACTTCCTCTTGGTCGTCTTCCACTAGCCTCCCCGTTATGTCTTCATAGATCTTTCTCCCATGAGTACCCAAGTTGTGGAGTAGTATGTGTTGCTTGCGTATGTTGGTAAAATTACTACCGCCTATGGCAATCAAATACGATTTGAAAATGCCTTCCCACCTCCTCCATGGAATGTCAGGTTCTCCTAATTCATTTAGAAAGGGTGGGGGTTGACTCATGCCCGCCCCCGCCATTGCCATGCAGGTGTAAACTACGTGAAAAAGACCTAGCCTGCTAGGCAGACCCAAAAAGTAGCTACGGTGCAGAGGAAACCTTTAATTAAATACAAAAGCACTGCAACTATTCCCTGTGTGATCCCAATAATTATTAATATCACTCTACATTGAAATCAACAACATCATAAGAGAACAGTTTCTTGAGGAGATTGTGGTAGTCCACTTTCTACTTCCACCAAATTTCACTCCACAGACCAATGGGGTTACTGGCCCCCTCCTGCTGGCGGGACCTTCCTGTTGAGGTGACTTCCCCTCACACACTCCCCTCCGGACACATCAGAAAACTCGAGGAATATGGAGGTGAAGGCAGGTGAGCTTTAAAATATGTTCGTTGCTCTCTCTTGCACAGGCTATGGGGCGAAAGTTAAATCAGTCAGTGCAGCACAAAGTGAGACGATCTCGAGGCAAGCACACTGCCTCACATCGTAGACCTGACGGAGCGTTCAACTTTCCCTTTCCGCTTCGCACCACAGTTACTCTAAACCCAGTGAAGCGCAGAATGCAGCGCGTTCGTTTTTCCCTCACGCCGCCTGCTGACAATGAGCGTTTCCTCACGGAAGCCGTTTATTTCTTCGCGCTCAGCCAGCGCTATTATCTGTGCCCGGAATGACACACGCCTTTTGACCTAGCGCGCTGATGGCAGGAGACACGCCGGACTGGGTGAAAGGGAGTCCCGGTGCCCGGCCCGACACCCGATGAAGGTTCCCACCACCCTTATCTCACAGTAGACTGAGTCACAGGGGAAGGTTACGACCTCTTACCTGGAGTTCATTGGAGTCAGCTCCTTACACACTCGCGCTGTCTCATTCTTTTGCTCCGACGCTTGGCTCCGTTATTTTCTTTTCGTATGACTTCAGACTCGCCTCATAAAAACGTCATCAACTTTTCTTGACAGCAATAACTTCACCAGGGGGACGACATCCGCTGTCCCTGGCACAGCTTTCCTCGACCTCGTCGCCAAAGAATGTAGTAATGGACAACACTACATTTAGAAGTTGAAAGGTTCTTTATTCTAAGGTAAACACATGGATGTCGTCAGCTGTCCTCTGTGAGTGGCGCTGCTCTGTCAACATTCCAGAGCGAACGCCTGTTGACACATGGAGTGTACCAAGTGCAGCTGTAAGGGAGGGGGGATTGGACACAAGGGTGAAGGGGCATGCCAAGGGGCAAGTTACAACACTCCGCTCTAGGCTATCGAACGCCTTTTTCGATATCCACCGACAATACTGCTGGTTGTTGATCCGCTTCCAAGGTGCCGTCCAGTAGCTGGACCAGACGGCGGATGTTTATTCAGGTGTTCCTAGTAGGGATAAACCCAGCTTAGTCCCTGTGGATCAGCATGGTCATGTGCGGCAGCAATCTAGTGGCCAAAATGCAACTCAGAATCTTGTAATTCACCGTCAGCATAGACAGGGGTCTATACGATGTCACGTCGTGGCCTCCCTACCAGGTTTCAACAGCGGGACTACCAGTGCTTCCCGCATCGATTGGGGTAGATGCCCCAGTTCCATGGCTTCAGAGTATACCTCTAGTAGCCTGGGTGCCAGAACATCAATATATTTCACATAGAATTCAATCGGTAGGCCATCCACCCCCGGTGTCTTATTTCTTGCCATCTGCTTGATGGCCACCCTAATCTCCGACACCGTTATGGCACCGCCCAGATCCTTCGCAGTAGCGTCGACCAGCACTGGGAGATGTGCATTCTCTAAGTAGTCGTCAATTGCAGGGGTGTCCACCTCTAGCCGACTTTCATACAAAGTCGTATAGTATGTCAGGAAGCGCGTCAGAACTGCTGCTTGCGAATAGACTACCTCTCCCGTCTCCGTCTTTATGCTCATTAACGGGCAGCCTCTAGGTTCTGGGTTAGCAAGTTTAGCTAGTAGGGTTCCCACTTTATCTCTTTCCGCATGCACCTTGGTGATATACAACTTATAGTCATAACACCGCAGGCGCTCTGTTTCCGTTGCGACCAATTCCTTTGCCTCTAACAGCCGGTCCTGTAAGTCTGGTCGCTCAGGCCTACGCTGCTCTAGATCTCTCAGCACACATTCCGCCTTCCCCAAATCAGCCAAAACCGTTGTTCTCTCATTCGAAAACCTGCCCATGCAGATGCCCCTCACTACCACCTTCATGGCATCCCATTCTATCGACCTCGTGGCGGCTGAGCCCTCGTTCTCATCAAAATAGCGCTTGATGCCCTGGTGGACCGTATCACTGAACACCAGGTCCTCTAATGTATCAGGCCGCAGTCTCCATGTTGGAACCGCCGACCTCGTTCGCTGCCACTGAACAGTCATCAGTAAGGGCTCGTGATCCGAAATGGTTCTAGCCAGGTATTCTGTGTGTGCTATCATGGCAGCCATGGGGCCACTACACAAGATGGAGTCTATCCTAACATGTAATGCATGCAGCGCCGAGAAGGAATAGTCCCTAAAATCAGGATGTTGCTCCCTCCATACATCAATAAGGCCCAATCTCTCTTGCCAATCTTTCCTGTGTGTGGCTAACCTGCACACTGGGGAGTCGGCTAATGGCGGGTGTGATCTGTCCAGTAAGACATAGGTGATCGAATTGAAGTCTCCTCCCAATATTATGGGGCCCGCTAGGAAGTGTGCCAGCGAGCCTGTTAGTTTATCAAAAAAACGGGCCTGATCAGCATTGGGGTGTACATACTACATAAAACCACATCAAGGCCATACAGCCTTCCCTCCACCGCTACAAATCGACCTTCAGGGTCTACCAGATGGTTCGTGGCCTGAAAAGGGACCCCGCTCTCACCCATATCAACACCCCTCTGGCAAACGCCGAGTACGATGTGCCAAATACCTGGCCATGCCACCTCCTGTGCAGTGCATTCCTGCTTGGTTAAATGAGTTTCTTGCAGCAGCGCTATTTGAATACCACGCCTCACCAGATAGGCGTGCACCTTGTATCACCTTGAAATAGTTCGAAGTCCACGGACATTCCATGTGAGGCATTTCAAATTAGGTAACGTCCCCATTGCAGCCATCCCCCAACCACCCCAACAGTATCAATCGGCCACCCACATCATTGCAGCAAACCCCCCCACTCAAAACACCCCGATAAACTCCCCCAACCCCTCTCCCCAGAACAGGACCTAAGAACGCGACATCAGCCCCCATCCAAACCTGTAACACAACACACATTCTACTACTCTGTAGTCGTCACTACAGAAGGCCTTAAGGGCAATGAGAGGGTGATTCAGAGCTGACCGGGGGCAGGCAGGGCCCTCACCCGAGCCTACAATCCCATGTGGCGTTTCAACACAGTACCTGCTACCCTGCATAACACCAAGTTAAGCTGCCCCAAAAGGATTCGTGTTCATGGACCTTACTCGAAATGTCGTTCGTTAAAGATCCCATCTGCCGTCTGTGGGGTGACCGCCGGACCCCCAGAGCTATCAACGTCCGAAATGTCTCCTCCAGATTTTCCTCCTTCCTCTTCAGAATCCGATCCTATCGATTGTCCCTCCTGTTGCGAGCCCGTTATGACCGGCGTCGCTGCCAAAGCTCCTTTTTTGTCCGCTGCCATCTAGTCATCCCGCATCGCTCTCTTGAGTCTATTTCGCTTGCGGATGCGTTGAGACTTTCGCACCTGGACAGGTTTTTGTCTCTCTTTCTCTCCTTTACCCCTTCGGTCCCTTCCAGCACGATATAACTCAAGCCATGACCACGCCTCGTCGGGAGTCTGAAAGAAATGGGTCGTCCCGTCCAGGATCACTCGCAACTTGGCAGGGAAGAGCAAGGAATATTGTATGCCTTCATCCCGCAGTTCTTTTTTCACTGCCAGATATGAGGCCCTGCGTTTTTGGACCTCCTGCGTGTAGTCGGGAAAGATCGTGACCGAACTGTTGTCCACCTGGAAGGGACCCGTCGAGCGCGCCCTTTGTATCAGCAGGTCTCTGTCTCTGAAATGCAATATCTTGACCACCATCGGTCTGGGTGGGTGGCCCTGCAAGGGCGGGCGGGCAGGGACCCTGTGCGCTCGTCCCAGGGAAAAGAAAGGGGAGAGTCTCTCCGGGGCCACAATAGTTTTAAACCAGTTCTCCATGTAGGCTACTGCGTCATCCCCCTCAACTTTTTCCGGCAGGCCTACCACCCTCACGCTGTTCCTCCTATTACGGCTTTCGGAATCTTCTGCCCGCTTCTCCAGCGTCGCCAGGCGATCAAGGATATCCGTCAGTTTGTGCTCTGCAGTCACCACCGCCGGTTTGAGTTCCTGAAGCAGTAGCTCATTTTCTTTCACCCTGTCAGCTAGTTTAGCATGATCCGCCCTCAAGAGACCCAGTCCCGTGGCGACCTGCGCTATATCTTGATGCAGGGACTCCTTGGTCGCGGCTATTGCCTCCAGTATCCCGTCTAGTCTTTTATTCAGACTCTGTTCCTGCGCCGAACCTTCTGGGTCGGTGTGGGTCCTGCCATCTGTTTCTGGCCCTTTCGCCTGGTCATGCCCCTGTTTCACTTTCAGTTCACGACCACTGGCGGCCATCTTGATCACCGAGAGCGCCGTTTCGGTTTCACCTCCCGGGGATTTCTCGGTCTGTCAGTCCGCCGAGCAATGTTGGCCCCTCGATCTTTCTCCCCGTATAGTAGTCTGTGTCTCTTCCGATGAGTGGCTACCACTTTCAGGGGTCAAGTCGTCTTCAGTCAGCCTGAGGGCTTCATATCTGTGTCCAAAATGGCCGTTCACTATCCGTTACGTCTCTCTACGTGAGGGCAGCGATCACACCAGACAGTACTCCCGCAGGGACCTAGTGGCCCAAAAGCTTCTCTGTGCTCAGTCTATTGTCGCCCTCTGTGCAGGCTCACCATGCCCCCTTGACAGAAGAATCGAGGAAGTCCTAATACAATAGTTTTGTGGCTGCTTTGTAATTGTGTAGATGCCAATAGTGCACTCCAGGTCTAGCAAGCAAATGCTGTGTTGAGCCAGATTGGTGTGCCGTGTGGAGTGTTGCTCCGTATTGATCCGGCGTGCAGACCCCCTGCGCCAACCGATCTCTACACAACCGCCTCCTGCGTGCTGCTTCAGGTCTCCGACCTCGTCACCAGTCGTCGGCCCGTGCCACCGCTTTCAACGGGTGAAGCCCGCCCGTGCTCACTCCTCATTCAGCTCAGCAATCACCCTCGTGATCAATCGCTCCGCGCATGGAGCGAAGCCTTGTCGGGGCTCTTGCTCGGTGATATCGACCAGCCAGGAGGTCGGGTTGAGGCTCTAATCGTCCCTACTTCCACTCTACCCCGTTATGCACCTCTTCACAAGTCCTCCATGGCTCGCCGTTGTCGGACTCTCAGCGGCAGCAATCGTCTCGGGCCGCGTTCAGGAAACGAGGTCTTCCTCACTCGGTCGCCATCTTAGGTAGCGGAGATCGTCACCTCGATCGTACTTCTCCGAGGTGGCGGAGAGTGCACTTTATC
This sequence comes from Lissotriton vulgaris, assembly GCF_964263255.1. NCBI lineage: Eukaryota > Metazoa > Chordata > Amphibia > Caudata > Salamandridae > Lissotriton > Lissotriton vulgaris. The sequence goes on from NC_141694.1 coordinate 1,444,029,611, forward strand.
GCAGCCTCATCTGTTGAGCTGTGCGTGGTATGAACCCCACTCCGCTCGCTCCTTCAGATATTTTTCTCCACTAATTCCCAGCTGCGGTCCTTCACACCTCGTTGTTCATTCTCTTCAGCTCGGGGCTGTCGCCATCTTGTAGTCAGAACGCACACCTCCAACTCCGAAATCGGCTCTCATTACACCATTCGGCCTCCTGCTTCTCCGAAAGTATGCTCCTCCGCTACCCCTGGTGTTCCGAGCAGAGTGTCCGCGCTACAATCGGCGCGTAGACGAGGTTTATCCGGAGAAATTGCAGGATCGGGCACGGAGCTACAGGCTCACGCCGCCATCCCTATCGGCGTCCAAGCCACGCCCCTCGACACGGTGGATCATGATCTTCTTTCCCATCGTCTTCAAGCAGCAGGAGTTGGAGGCACTGCTCTTGCTTTGCTGATTTCCTTTTTGTCCCATAGGCGTCAGTATGTTGAAGTGGGAGGGTTTAAGTCTGAAGAGTTTAGACTTCCTTGTGGGGTTCCTCAGGGCTCTTCCTTAAGCCCTACTCTTTTTAATGTTTATGGAGCCCCCTTGCTAATTTAATACGAAGTCATGGTTTTAATTTAGTTTCCTACGCTGACGATACACAGATCATTGTGTCTGTCTCCAGTAACATTTCTGAGACCGCTTCTAATTTTCAAAAATGTATGAGTGATGTCAGCAGTTGGATGGATACCAATTGTTTAAAGCTCAACTCTAATAAGACTGAGGTACTAATTTTCGGAAAGGATGCCTCAATATGGTCTGCTGACATCCTCTACTTATTACACCCTTTGTATTCTTCGGAAAGTGTTTATTTTTATTCCAGTTGATCAACAAAGAACAGTGATGGCAGCGTTGGTCATGTCCAAGTTGGATTGCTGTAACGGGCTGTTGGTGGGCGCCTGCAAATCTGTTACTGCCAAGTTACAGGTTCTCCAAAATGCAGCGGCCCGCCTTCTGTTTGGTCTTCCCTGTTTCTCTTCCGCAAAACATCCCTTAAATGAATTACATTGGTTGCCTATTATAAAGCGAATTCGCTTTAAAGCCCTGTGCATCGCCTTCAAGGCTTTACATGGCATTGGCCCGTAGTCTTTGCAGGATCTTTTTCAATGGTATCTACCCTCTAGGACGCTTCGTTCCTCATCGGCCAATAATGTCAAGATTCCCAATTACTGCCTACAGAGATGGGGAGGGAAAAGCTTTCATCTCATTACGGCCAGGTGGTGGAATGCACTTCCTATTCATCTGAAATCAGCCTAAGATCTTCTGCCTTTTAGAAAAGATCGGAAAACTTGGCTCTTTTCCATCTAATCTTCTGTGCTCTTTTTTACGTGACTGTTGTGATTTGTTTCCGCCAGGTTAGCGCCTAGACGCCTTCGGGTCGTAGTGTGCTATATATATAAATAAATAAATAAAATGCTTGTTTCTGAGTGTCAGAAATGTACACGTTTAAATTTTTATTTGAGAAAAATTCAGGCGGAGTTCTCATGCCCTCTAATTATAATTGGCTAGACCAAGAACTGTGCTCTGCGGTATGGACCGAGTAAATGGAGTAAGAAAACCCAACTAAGGGGGACAACATATGATAGTAGGAGCATAATTGAAGGGCTCACTCTCCTGGTACTCCTCTTCAAAATGTCTCGAAATCCCTTCCAAGCGAAACTGAGCCGTCGAGGCGCACGTAGGAAAGTATTCCAAGAATGACTAGAATGCAGAGCCTCTGTCCGTGCACGCTGTGCCCATAGAGGACCCGACCTGCAATTTCACGTTCAACAGAACCTCCCTCCGCGTGCACTGCCCACCTAGAGGACCTGACTGGCAACTGCACGCTCAACCGCTGATGACTGTGTGGTTCAGAGTCAAACTAGCAGGGCCGGACTGGCTGTTGCTGTAATCGGGCAATCCCCCAGTGGGCCGCAAGGGTGGAGGCCGGTTTGGGGCCCCTGGGGGCCGTCTTTGTTACACAGCCGTATTTGCAGCAAAGCTGCAAAATAGGCTGTGTAACAAAATTGGCCAAAAACCGGCACTGGCGAAGAGCTCGGTCGCACCCCCAACCCCCCCCCCCCCTGTGGGCTGGCTGAGCACTTTGCCAGGGCCGGGTTTGGTTCCCGCACGGGCCCTGCAAACTAGATGCCCCCTGACAATGTCAGCAGGCAACCACAGTCTGCAGAGCCACTCCAACGGCTTCTGTTACTAAACACCGTGGTACAGTGTGTTCAGCAAGCTGCAGGGCGCCAAGAACAGTGCAAAGACATAAAAAACATCACATTATCATACGAGTAGCATCATCAAGAAAAAGCACTTAACTGGCTGTTAAGCAGCAAAGAAAGAGGAAGTGCCTTTCCTTGGTGGATTTTGTATATAGTGGACTCTATGGTTGGACTGTTAGATCTGTTATAAAAATAAAGACTCATGGGATTTGTAGTCTTTTATCATGTTGATTTAATGTTGGTTTAGGCTGCTGAGCAATAAAATGGAGAGAGTTTTTGCATAATTAAAGCCTCCGGTCCTGACATGGATAGAATTGGTGCTTTTACTGCAGTTTTCGTATACCTCATGGTCGCTAAAAATAACCCTTAAATTTGCAATGGCGTAGAAGCAGCGCATGTGTACACCTTTGTTTTTGATAGCCTGCGACGTGGTGTCTGAGACAGTTGGTCGTATTTTTCTGACGGCATGATATTGATCGATGCCCCTCTGTCTATAATAAGTTGTAGGACAGCCATTCACATGAGTGTGATCTTAAGGCACTGTCCAAATGAGTGTTTGGTCACTTCACATGTCTATCTCTCTTCGACTTCTGCTTTTCTTTGCATGAAGCCAATTCTACATGTGCATGTCGTTCTGTGGTCTACATCCCCATTACACATGCATCTTCACTGTCGCTTGTTGAGGACGTTGAGCCTTTGGAAGATTATTTTGATGATGATTGTTAGACCTGGCACCGCTGGTGTGGGTCTCCCTTTCATTTTTGCTGTTGCCTTATGTATTTTTGCTGGTGTTAGATGCTTTGGGCAGTGGCACTGTGCCACTGCTATCCAGTGCCACAGTGCAAGTGCTCCCTATTGTAAATTGATGTAATAATCAGTGGTTCCATGTTTGGATATTTGGTTTACTTGTCAGACCCTACTCTTGTCCACGGAGTGTGCCCAGAGTGTGTATATCCAAATGCTGTTGGTGGGCTTGCAGCACTGGTTGTGCCACCCACAGAAGCAGCCTTGTAAAATGTGTCTAAGGTCTGCCATTGCAGAGCCTGCTTGCAGTCTGGTACTGTCATGCTGACTGGGCAAGTGCACCCACTTCCCAGTCCCTAAACCTTCCCTTTTTTTCATATCAGTCACCCCTATGGTAGGCCCAAGGGCAGGGTGCATTGTAAGTATAAGGTAGGACAAGCCCTGATGTATATGGCATGTCCTAATAGTGAATTACAACCATTTTCGTTTTTCACTATTGCATGGCTACCTGTTTTCCATAGGCCAGAATGGGCTGTTAGAGTGATTACATTTTATAATCCTAACTGTCTCCGAGAACATGGTAGAAATTCGAGTTTGGTATGCCTGGACTCAGAATAATAAAATACATCTGTTAGTAAAGTTTATTTTAATATTCTGTGTTTGCAAATACCACTTTTAGAAAGTAGGTATTTGCTTGTCTAACCATTCAAACCTGCCTCTGCTAGGTTGTGTATTCCTATGTCTGTTTTTGTGAGTGAAAGGGCTGGGGGATTCCAAGAGACAGTCTGAGTCACCCAGTGGTGAATAGAGATCTGCATCTAGATGGGAGGGAGGAGTTGCACCTGAACATTGAGTAGGGCTGTGCCTGCCTTCCACAATGCTGGCTCCACCCCATGGGGAGCAGCTGATGACTCTGCCCTGCACACTGAAAGAAGAGAAGGAGTCCTGTAAACAAAGTTCTCCAGGACTGTACTTGCCTTCTACAATTCTGGCTCCACCTCCTGTGGGGCGTCTGATGTTCCTGCCCTGCACTGTGAAGGGAAAGGAGAAGTCTGGTAGTCAGAGTGCTTCAGAACTGGTTTGGACTGGGCCCCTCAGAGAACAAAGGATTTTGTGGTATAAATATTGGAACCCTGATCCCATGAAATTAGATCACTTTTGGACTACAAGAAGAAACCTTTACTGAGGAGAGGAACCTGAAGAAATTGAGGAGAGACTATTCCCAAGCTGAATTGCTGCTTGGGGGATTGGCCTGCAGTGGTTGCCTTACTCCCAAAGAAGGAGAAAGGAACTTTGTGTACTTTGCTTTAAACTTGTGAAGGATCTCCAAGGGCTTGGAAAAGAGCTTGCCTCCTGCTGAAGTCTCAGGGACAACAGACTTCACCCCCCAGCTCCCCAGAGTTCTTTTGGAAGCACCTGCTGCTGTTTTGGGCCTTCTGAGGAACTGCGTGTCGCAAGGAGCTAGAAGTGCGACTCAACGTGAAGAAGCGTGTCGCTGTGCCTGCCGTCTCAACTCCGAAGGAGGGTGTCGCCTCTGTAGTTGTCGCACTGCACCGCATCAGGAAAAGAATCAAACAACGAGGTCGGAGCACCGTCGCTGTCGCTGTGCCTGCCGTCACAACTCCGAAGGAGGGTGTTGCCGCTGGAACTGTCGCATTGCATCGCATCGACCTAGAGCACCTCGCATCCCAGAGAAGCGTGCCGCCATCAGAGCTGCTGCCATTGCATCTTGGATGTTGCCGCTGTAGTTGTCGCATCGAGCGGAAGCTTCACGCATCGTGGGAGAAGAGCGTTGCCGCTGGTGCTGCTGCCGTCGCATCTTGAATGTCGCCGCTGTAATCCACCCATCGAACCGAGAACTTCTCGCATCCCCGAGAAGCGTGCCACATCTGGAAGATCTTCACGTCTTTATTTCTTTGTATCTGAACTTTGACGCATTTCCCATTGCTGTGACTTTGCTGGTCGTAAAAGCGCAATGCAACCTAAGGTTTGACGCAGAGTGTCGCATCTAAGAACTGAACTGAGCTTAAATCGACCATCTTGAAGTAATCATAGTGTGTATTTTTGTCGTTTATGGTCTTGTGGTAACTCTATATAAAGCCTACTTATTTTTTACATAAAACCTGTGTGTGTCCATTTGTATTATTGTCGGTGGGTTACTTACTGTATGTTGTCACAACTGCCTAACTTACAACGCCTCCAAAATAAGCCTTGACTGCTCGCGCCACGCTACCTAGATGGTGTGCAGGGGTTATTTTAGGAGTGTAATCCCCTTATCCTGACTAGAGGAGAGGGTCCCTATGTGTCACAAGTACCTCCCTGTGCCAAGTAGAGACCCCCAAATCTAACAATGATCGACTTCATTGAGTCTCTACTTGCCTCAATTGATGGAGCCATTTCACCTTTTAGGCGTGGCTAGAATTCTTCTGGAACTTTCTGGTGTCCATATTCTCTTCTCGTTGTGATGCACTTAGCTTCTGTTTCGCTTTACAAACTGTTATGAAATGGCTTTCTTTCCCAAAGCCTTTGTATATCTGTCCAATGGCAGGATATTTACCTTTGTGTGGAAACGAGAATCCAAATTGTAAACACAATTTAGTTTTCTTCTGAGACATTGTCTTATGCGCCTTCACTTACTGTTTCTACTTAGATTTTATAATCAATGCTGATTCATTCTGGGCTGCTCAAGCTTCCATATCAGCAGCGTGTCTATCTGCACGTTTCTCAGCTCTTGCAGCCAGGAGTATCTTTTCTAGACTGTCTCTCTCAGCATGCGTTGCCTGAACAAATTGGAGAGGCAACCATTGATGCCTCTCAGACGCATTGCTTCTTCGTCATTGAATTCACTGAGCCTGCTGTGCTTGTTTCTTTTCTTTTTTTCCGAATCTGTTTGAGTTTTATGTTTTACAACAATTATATGCGGTTTGCACATCTGCTATAATTACTTACAGAGGAATTACTAGTACAGTGTTTACAATACTCAGGCACATGGGGAACAGTCAGTTACACTAACCAGTTAGCTGTATCAAAGGAGATCTACAAGTAATAGCTCTTTATAGATGTCACATTACAGTTTACTATTCTGGAAAATCGGTGTGCTGCAAACAATTGTGAGGCCATTTATGTACCCAGCAGATAAACTGAAAACATCAACAGTCCCTCCTCCCATCAGGCCCTCCCCTGAATCAAGCCACTTGACATGTTTTGGACAATTAATAGATTTGCGAATAGACCCACAGTAACCAGATGTTATTTTGGAGCTCTGCATATGGCAGGCAGTGCACACCGCAAACTGTTCTAGCAGCCATTGAGCTAAATATTAAGCTGTGTCTTCAGTCTGCTGTGGCGGCGAGTTAGCACCAGTGCCTGGAGCTGATTGAATGGTAGCTTGCAGATCAACCCTAGGATGGTATCCCAGTTGGCTGCTATGGGGTATTCGCTTAGCCCTAAACTGTCTTCCCTGTGCATGGTGACGCTTTCTGCCTGAGCCCAGGTCATAAGAGATTGCGTCCAAGCCGCAAGCATTTCGGAGAGGAGGGGGGTTCGCACGCATTCCATAGCAGAGTGATGAGGTGCTTGGCCATTATTAGCCCTAGGTCAAGGAAGCGAGATGTGACCTTGTTTTTCTTGGTCCTGCAATAGAAACCGAAGATGCATAGCTCCAAGGTGTACAGCGCCAAGAGCCCTGTGCAGGTGGATAGCTGTGTCATAACTCCCCGCCAGTAACGCAGGAATGGGCTCCCCCAAAACATATGTAAGAGGTCAACATCTACCAGGTAACAGTGGGGTAGGCAGGGTCTTTTCACCAAAATAGTGTTTTTTTTGTTTGTTGCTGGAGTGAGATATGCCCTCTGCAAGATATAGTATTGTATACGGCGGAATCTTGCTTTGCTGGGGACATGGACCGGTCCCTTCAGCTGTGCTTCCCATTCCTTGTCAGTGCAGGGGCGAGCCAGATCTTCCACCCACCTGCGCTGGAGGAGTGTGAACTGTGGCCCGGCATGAGAGATCAGCGAGTCCACGAACTGATTTTGTGTCTGCCTGGTCCCATTGCATGCAGGTATTGCAGAGTAAGGTGTCAAGTGTTCCAGGGCCTTATCAGCCCTTTTATTTCCCATGAAAGTCATTAGTGAATTGTATAAGAGGAAGTGGCCCAGTGGGAGGACGTCTTCTTCCATCAGGGACTCATTTGCCAGGAGGCTATTATCCTGGCAAACGTCTTCTATTGTGTGGAAGCCCGCCGTATGCCAGGCTGTTAGTTCCACGCCGACGTAATGACGTATCTTCGACGTGTGCCAAGCAGGGATATCGCCAGGGTGTAAGGGGTTGCTGCATGTGTTAGATAAAGAGTTTGGCGGTAATGGCAGTATGCCACCCCCAGCAACAAGGAGTTGGGTATTGGTGTGCATGTACAGGGATGAAACATGTGCACGATGTGTGGAAGATGTCTAGTAGACTGCACGCCGATGCAGCCATCGTCCTATCCGCAAGCTGTAGGCCAGACATCCGTTTGACCACCCATTGAAATTGAGATGCAAGATAGTAGTGCTCAAAATGGAACACGGTATTGCCTCTCTGCTTTATGAGCAGATATCATTTTGATAATGCAAGCCAGCAGCGAGAATTTTTCATATGAATTCCCTCATGGCCTTTTCCAGGGAGCAAAAGAAAGGTGCAGGGATATAGAGGGGGAGATAGACAAAGTAGTAAAGGTGGTGTGGGATGGCGATATTCTTGAGAAGCGCTATGCGCCCAGCCACTGACTGGGGCAGCATATGCCAGAAAGTCATCTGCGCTCTCAAGGAGGTAACAGCCCTCTGTAAATTGTCATCATAGAAGTCTACAGTCGCATGGTACACCCTAATACCCAAATAGCAGAATGTGGAGGACTGCCAGGCCACTTGAGTCTGGTGGAGTATGAGGTGGGGATCTGGCAGCGAACAAGTACAAGTAAACTAGCAGGATTTAGATCAGTGTACCTTAAGGCCAGAAAGATGAGCGAAGCGATCAAGCGTCATCGGCATAGAGAGAACAATAGTGCAGGCCATCTTCCAGTGGAATACCTCACTCTGCACTCCCAGCACGGAGGGCAAGCGCCAGCGTTTGATCGCAATGAGAAAAGAGAAAAGCAGGGGCAAAAACAGGCAGGCCTATTGAGTGCCTCTGTGAAGTTGGAATGATTCTGATACCAGGGGGGCCAGACTTAACCCTGACCAGTGGGTGGGTGAGTGTAGAGTAGCTTGACCAGCTATAAATAGTGGTCCCCAATACCATAACGCGCTAAGGTTTTGGATGGAAAAGCCCTTTCCAGCAAGTCAAAGGTCTTGGCCAAATCCAGCACCAGAAAGTTCACCCGAGACCATGTTTCTAACTCCTACTTCAAGATGCGGAAAAAATCGTCTCAAGTTTAGGGATGTATTGCGGGATGGCACAAATCTATTCTGATCAGGGTAAACCAGCAGACGTGCCAGCCAAGTAGCCAATATCTTTGATGTACTTTGCACTTTGTAAACGGTGTTGAGCAGCACCATAGGCTGGTATGAGCCCAGATCAGTGAGGTCTTTGTCTGGTTTAGGACGGGATATGAGTAGCGCTTCGTGTAGGGAGGTGGGAAGCCATGAGGCTTGGCAGCGCCTCTTCGTAGAGGGTGAGCAACCACCACGCCAGGAGTACTGCATATGCCGTATAAAATTAAACAGGAAAGCCTTTCGGGCCGGGAGTCTTGCCTGTTGCTAGGGCCCTGATCTCCTTCTGTATTTCAGAAAGCATGATTGGGTCCTCTAGCTCCACTTTTTGGTTGGGTGCCAGGCAGGGCAGGGGAATCGTGGAGTGGAAGGCTTCAGTGTCTTGTGGGAGGGCAGTGAGCCTAGATTGGAACAATGAGGCATAGTGGTTTGTTAGATCTAGATGTAGGTCTCACTAAATGTAGAGTAGGTCGCCAGCAGCAGATCTTGGTGCCATGATAGGCTGCTGGGGCTATTCTGATCACATTAGCCATGCCAATAGTGTGCTGGATCTATCTGCAGTGGCATATGTATGCGCAGAGTGGGCCACATATTTCAGGCAACGCAGATGTTCCAGGAGGGAAACCTGTTCGCACTGTGCCACCAGTTGGTGATGAGAGTCCCCTGGATTCTGTGCTGCACCACTCTCATGTTGCCTGAGTGTATTCTCTATGTTAGATAGATCTTTGTCAAGCTGCCAGCAGATGTTCCAAGACACCGCCAGGCAATGCCCCCTGGTTGCTACTTTAAAGGCATCCCAATCAGTCATTCTAGACGTTGCTGACCCATGCTTATGTTCGAAGTAGTCTTCGATGGCTATGTGCAGTGAAGCACAAAATGGGGGGTCCTCAAGTGCCACTGGCCACAGGCGCCATGCTGGGACAGTAGGGGGGGCCAGTGTCCCATGCGAGCTGAAGCCTTTGTGAGTTATGGTCAGAATAGGTATGGCCGAGGTAGTCAGTGTATACTACAAAGGGCAGTAGGGACGATGTGCCAACAAATCGGTCAGGTCTCACGTGTGGTGGTGAGGTGAGGAAAAGGAGTACACTTTCGTAAGTGTACTCCTCACCTTCAAATTTTACAAAAGTGATACTCCTCTTTAGCGGTTGGAAAATTACCTATTCCAAGACGACTGGCTGCTGAAGGCAAGCTTCAGTCATAGACCACCTTGGACAACAACAGAACTCCTAATATCATTAGATTTAACCATAAATGAGCTGGAGTCCCACCTGAATCCATCACAGAGGCTTCCATTGATTGGGCCAATCCTGAACCTGCTGAGGTTCAAGGCTTTTCCTCCACCTCAGTGAGTCCGTAGAGACTTGTAAGCGCAGATTCCTCACCTTAGAATATTCTTCAGGCATCATAGTTGATCTGGAGAATCATGAGCAGTAACTCTGCGTGCTGATAGGTGGCGCTGATCGACTTGGTGTCAGAAGTCATATTGCGGTGCAATTATATGCACAACCCTGGCATGCTGACGTCATTTTCTTTCTTTCCAAGCAAACCATATAGATCTGAAGAGCTATCTCAGTCACTTTTTTTCACAACCAAGTTTATTGAGCAAAAGAATGACAAGCATGAGGCACCTTCCCACACCAAGGTCACCACATCAAGATCAATGCATGGATCACATACACAAGAAATACTTAAGCAAGTATCAATGAAGCTCAGCTTTAAAATCCCAACTACCCATCCCAACCCCAACTACACCCCCACCCGTACCCACTATCCCCCCCCCCCCTTCCACACATGTACAGAGGCAATACAGAGATGGTTCATATAAGAGAAGCAAGCATGAAGCAACCTGGGATGTGCCTTTAGGGCCAGAGACAGCGCTGCGATCAAATGTCCTCCTCCGGTGCCGCCGGGGGTTCCAAGGATAGGCCACGGTAGTCAGCCCACCGCTTCCAGATCTTGAAGTGCTTGCGTGGGCAGCCCCGCGCCTCAAAAATCGGTTTCTCAAGACCCATAAAATAGTCCAGTCCCGCCTTCCATGCCGACAGGGGGGGGGCCCTCACAGATTTCCAGGCCCGAGCCAAGTCGCGCTTAGCCACCACCAGGCCCAGAAGCAATAGGTGACGTTTATAGATGTTGCCCCCAACCCCGTCCATGACGTGCAGCAGGCCCAGCCGGTGGGTACGGGGAAGATCCCAGCCCAGGACCTCAGCCAGGCAATTCCATACACCCCTCCAGAAGCCGGCCAGGCGACCACATGACCATACTGTGTGCAACAAGGTGCCAGGCACTTCACCACATCGCAGGCACTCCGATGACTCAATCAAACCAGCCCTCCACAGTCGTTCACGTGTGTAATAGGCACGATGTAGATACTTGAATTGTATGAGACGGAGCCGAACCGCGATAGCGGTGCCACGAGGAGACTCCAGGGCCTCTCTCCAGTCGTCCTCGTCCAGAGTGCCCACGTCCACCTCCCAGGCTTCCCGGAGGGAGCTGAGAGTAGACGAGCAGTGAATAACCAGAGTCTGGTAGATCCTGGAAACCTTCTTGTCTCCCAGGTCGCCCATAAAGACTTTCGCCTCAATTGGGCTAAACTCCGGAAGGGAGTCAAGGCCAGCAATGCTTGGGGCGAGGGCATGTCGCAGCTGTAAGTAACGGAAAAACTGGGACTGAGGCATTTGGAATTCCACTCGGAGGTCTGCAAAGGACTTGAGGGTTGCGCCGGACACGACGTGGCCCAGTTGAGTAATCCCAATAGTCTCCCAACCCTCGAACCCAGCCAGAGTCGCCAGCTCTGGAAGCAGACCGTTGTGCCACAGCGGCGTTTCCGCCGTCAACTTGCCCCACCATCCCATGCGGCGCAAGGACTGCCGCCACACTGCAAAGACCACCCTTGTCACCGATGGCAACCCACGGCGTATACGCGCAGAGTATAGAACGGTGTGGAGCGTATGGTCACCCATAAGATGCCTTTCCAGGGCATATGCCGGATCACTCCTATCCCCATACCACCAATCGTTAAGAACAAGCAGATGCGATGCTTGGTAGTAGGAGAGGAGATCAGACGTGGCCAAGCCACCACAGTAGGTGGATAGAAAACATGTCTTTAGGGCCACCCTGGCTGCTCCGCCCTCCCACAGGAAGCGGCCCAGCACAGAGTTCACCTGGCGAAACCACTCCATGCCTATAGGGTGCGGGAAATGTTGGAGTTGGTACAGCAGTCTCGGTAGCGCCACCATCTTAAAGATGGCCGACCTCCCAAAGATCGTAAGCGGCATCCTGGACCACGTTTTAACATCCGTCTGGACCCGTTCCCACACCGGTAGGACACTACGCGTCCAAGCCACGGCCCGCGAAGTCGAGAGGGAAACACCCAAGTATTTCAGGCCGTCCGTCGCCACTCGTAGATCAGCAGCCCAATCTTCGGCCACCACTCCGCCATGCAAAACCCACAGGGTCGACTTAGATAGGTTAAGGGTAAGCCCGGAGACTTCGCCAAACCCCCGCATGATCTCCAGGATTCGGGGGCCAGAGCGCCGCAGATCCGTAAGGAACAGGAGGACATCGTCCGCGTAGAGTGCAATTCTATCTGTAAGAGTATCGTTCCAGACAAAGCCACGCAGCTGGGCATCTAGCCGCACCCGCGCCGCGAGGGGCTCCATGGCCAGGGCAAATAGGTATGGGGACAATGGGCAACCCTGGCGCGTACCGCGGCCGATTGGGAAGCGTCCTGAGACCGCGCCTGCCACCCGGACCGACGCCGTGACATTGGTATACAGGAGGCGGATATAGGACAGAAAGACCGGCCCGAGGTTTAGGCGGGCCAATAAGGTGAAGAGATACGCCCAGCTCACCGAGTCAAAGGCCCGGTCCATGTCCGCAAGGAGAAGTGCGGCCTGTTCATCCCTAGCACTCATGGCGTCGATCGCTGCCTGCGCCCGCCGGATATTGTGTCGGGTGGCCCGGTGCAGCATGAACCCGGCCTGGTCGGGGTGGACCAGGTCGGCTATGAGAGGCAGAAGGCGGTTCGCCAGGGCTTTCGCCAAGATCTTGGCCTCGATGTTGAGGAGGGAGATAGGCCTGTACGAATCATGGCGGTCAGGCGCCCTACCAGGCTTCAAAAAGACCACAATCTCAGCATGACGCCAGTCAGGTGGCAGCTCGCCCCTAGACCGCGCTGCCTCTAGCGCATTGCGAAAGTGGGGTCCCAGCTGGACGTGGAATTTTTTATAAAATTCGGCAGGGTAGCCACTAGGGCCGGGCGCCTTCCCAGTGTTCAGTTGGCCAAGGGCCTCCCCTAGCTCCTCGGACGCAAGTGGGACCTCTAGGGCCGTCCTGGTCTCCTCCGGGACTGCCTGCGGGAGTAAAGCATCCAAGTACGGGGCAATCCCGCTCTCCCTCAGTGGATCGCGAGGGGCATATTGTGCCTCGTAGTAGCGGGCAAAGCTGGCCGCCAATTGGTCCGGGTCGGTTATGACTGAGCCATCCCCCGCCGTGAGACCAGGTAGCTCCATGGGCTGGAAGGTCGCCTGGCAAAGTCTATGCAACATGGTGCAGGACTTATCGCCCCACTGATATACCCTACTGCGCGTGGCGAGCCACGCCTGCCGGGCCTCCTCATGTAGGACCGAGGAGTAAGTCTGCTGGGCCTGCAGGAGCTGGCGCACCACGCCCTCCTCACCTCCAAGCCGACCACGCTGCTCCAACTCCTCCACGCGGGCCGCGGCAGCCACAATGGCCTCTCGGTGCTTCCGCCGAGCGGCCGCACACCAAGTTATGTCGATGCCCCGGATCGTGGGCTTCAGCGCCTCCCACACCACAACAGCATTGGCTCCCCCCACCAAGTTCTCGCGCCAGAAGTGGTCGATTGCCTCCCGTAGGTGCGCCACGTAGTTCGGCCGCTGCAACTGCCAGGCGGACATACGCCAGCGAAAAGGTTGCCGTTTAACGGGGAGGGTCAGAGTGGCCAGGACAGGGGAATGATCCGAAAGGCCCCTGGGGAGTATCGAGGCGTCCCTAACACGGCTCAGGCAGGCCCCGGGTACAAACAAGTAATCGAGCCTCGAGAATGACCCATGCACCGCCGACACATACGTGAAGGCCTGTACAGCGGGATGAAAATGCCGCCACACATCGACCCAGCCCATACTGCGCGCCGTTGCACTCAACCGGGTGGGGGCAGCCGCGGGGGGGGGGTTAGGTACCACACACGCTCGCCGCTGGCGGTCCAGGCCCACATCCATGACTTCATTCCAATCACCCCCCACCACAGTCAGGACCTCGGGGATTTCGTCCCACAACGCAAACAGCCGTTCAGACAGTGCCCACTGCAGGGGGGGAGGGGCATAGACACTACCAAAAACCACCGGCTCGGAACCCAGCAGGCCTTTAACAAAAACAAATCTGCCCTGGGGGTCAATCCATTGCTTCTCGTGGACATAGGCCACCCTACGATGAATCAGTATGGCCACCCCCCTCGAGCCCCTCGTAAAGCCAGCATGATAGACCTGGTGGTAGCCGAACCTCTGGAGGCTAAGGGCTTTGGATCCCAGCATGTGCGTTTCCTGAAGCAAAAGAACATCCACCATCTCCCTTTTCCCCCACCGCAGCACAGCCCCCCGCTTAATCTTATCCAGGACACCCCGCACATTCCACGTCACCACCCGCAGGGTCTTCGAAGGAGTCACATTCGCAGCACTAGCCATTATCGACACACAGTTCAAGATCTGGCCCACCCTCCCACCCAGGTGCTACCCGCAAAACGACATAAAGCACAGCCCCCGACACGTGTGGACCCACCCCCCCAGCCCGCAAACACAACTCCCCCGTTCCAGCCCAAAGCCCCCCCAACAACAAGTGCAACACCAAAACACCCCCCCATACCCCACCCCCCCACCCCAATACCTCAGAAAACAGTGAAGTACCTGTCGCGGCATGGAGAGACCCGAGCCCAAAACAGAGGACTCAGGGCCCGCCATACCAATGGATCCCCAAAACCCCACCAAGACGCACACTCACCACCCCCCCAACAACACTCACATCCGTGAGGGTCTGAGGCCCGTATACGGTACCCCCCGAGCCACACAGTGTCCCCATGTCTATAGCTGAAGTCTCCACATGGGAGCCGGCTGGTACATCAAGGACAAAATAAGACAGTCTCACCAGCCAAGGCAGAGCGAGTCCATATGCAGCAGACAGAATGTATGGAGGCCCAACAGTGTTCAGCTGCCCGCATCGGAGTGTTCAGAGTCCCTGGTGCCACCCGATTGCGACGCACAGGCGGAAGCCGATCTTTTCTTGGAGCGAGACCTCCGATGTCGGCCCTTCTTGGGCTGGCGTTGTGTCCGCTCCGGCGACGAACCTGGAGACCTGCCCGGGTCCAGTCCCGGTTGGGCGTGGGGACGAAGTCGCACTGCCTCATCCGTCCAGCGAAACACCTCCTCTGGCGAGTCAAAGAAGTGGGTACGAGACTGGTATATGACCCGCAGGCGAGCTGGATACAGGAGCGAGTACTGGAGCTTGAGGCCCCGGAGCTTGGCCTTAGCGTCCATGAAGGAGTGCCGCTGTTGTTGCACCATTTTTGTGTAGTCCGGGAAAATCATAATGGTATGATTCTCAAAGGCGAGGGAGCCCTTGTTCCTCTCCTCCCGCAGGATAACATCACGGTCATGATAGTTCAGCAGGCGGGCTATGACCGGCCGCGGGCGCTCACCCTCCGGCGGCCGCTGGGTCAGGGCCCTGTGGGCCCTCTCGATCACGAAACACCTAGATAACGCCCCTTCAGGGAGCCAGCTCTCCAGCCACCCGGTCAGGAACCTCTCCATGCTGTCCTTCTCGCACCGCTCCGGAAAACCAATGAAGCGAAGGTTGTTGCGCCGCGCGCGCCCTTCTGCATCCTCCACGCGGGCCGCCAGTGTCTTCTGGACGCTTTCCACCTCCGCAAGGCGCTTCTTTAGGCCACTAATGTCCGCCTCAGTCTCCGTGACACGAGTTTCGACCCCAGCAATCCGCTCCACTGCATTGCGAAGGTCCTGGCGTAGGAGCGTGACATCCGCCCCGACTGCGCCTATCTTGGCATCGAGCATGTCTCGAGACTGGGTTATGGCCGCTAGGATAGCTGCGTTGTCTGGCCCGGGGCCGCCGCTGCCACCGGTCGCCCCAGCGCCACCACTCGGCCCTGTGAATTTATCTATGGGCCCATGCTTGGGCGGGCCACCTCCTCTGTCCCTGGTCATGGCAAGCGCCGGGCAGAGCCAACACCACTCTCGGGCACTGTCGCAAGAACTGGACCGGGGCGGCCCAGATGAGGCCCCGGGGAGGGACGCTGCGATCGGATGTCGCGAAAATCGAGGCCCCGGCGTCACCCCAGCAGGACAGGCCGCACCCACACTCGTCCTCACGGGCAGCCGCCCAGGATATATCAGGAAGAATCAGCGGGTCCGCGGTCCATGGGTCGCCGTACCCAGCGGGCCTAGCCAGGGGAGGCGGATCAGGGGGGCCAGCCGACCACCAGTCCAGCCCCGGTCGCCCCCGGGCACAAGAAGTCCCGCCACCAGACTGTCGCAGGGCCCAGCCACGCCGCCACCACTCGCCGGTCATGCAGGGGAAGAGCCGATGGGTAGGAGTCGCTGGTTCCGCCTCAAACTCCAGGCGATCGCGGGCGGAGAGATAAGCCCAGGACGGCGTAGCGGATGCCACCCGCACCCGCCAGGTCACAGCTGCCACCAGGCGTCGCGAAACTCGAGGACCCCGGTTCCGGCCGGCCACCAGGCCGCACTCTGCCGCCGACTCCCCTCGATCACAGGAAGGGAGGAATCACAGGATCTACACACCAATGCAGACTGGAGACTTCACCGGATCGAGTACAGGCACTGGGCACCAACAGTGGGCTCGGGGGTCAGGATAAATGATCGGATTTAGTCCGGGCCGGCGGGAGCTCTACAAGGCTGCGACCGCCATCTTCGCCCGCCAAGCCACGCCCTCAGTCACTTTTTTGACCAACTTTTTCTTCTTTGTTGGCTCTTTTTGAGCAGTGTGCTATGACATGTACCCAACTAAACCTAGAGTTTAAGTCTGTGTCTGATCTCCATTTGGTCTACCTCTGGTTCCTGGAGTCGAGGCATGACCCAAAGGCTTGCACCAGGTGCAAGTAGATGCACCCTAAGGTGGTGAAGCTCCTGGTGGTGTGATAGAAGGCTCCTTGCCACTCCCGTTCTTGAGGCCGATCTCTTGGCGGTTCCCAGAGACAAACCTGTAGACGATAGTCTTCCTGCTCCAAGACTTCATTCTCCAATTTGGGTACAAGAAAAAAGTTGAAGCATTCTTCGGCTTCCCTGACCAAACATTGTGCTTCGAGGCCCCGCTTCCACACTCCACCTGAGAAGCCGGTGTCAGGGCCCGATCTGCTTTACCCCGACTTCCCTGGAGCTGCAGGGATGCCCGCCCAGTAAAAGGAAATTTATGACTCCATGCACGCCATCTTTGGGCACAGACTCCCTCTGGCAGGTCTTAGAATCCAGCGGAGCCGCGAGATGCCCTAGCTGGGTTACCCCTGGCGGGTCTGCTCCTGATGACAGCTGGGTCGTCCGATTCTTCCTGGATCTGACTTGACGCAGTCAAGGTTGCCTACACCCACCACAGCCCCCCTTCCTTCAGGGCTGACCCAGATGCCGCCAACAACACTCAACATACACACCGGTGCTGTCCAGGCCCTAACAACCCCTAGACTTGCCTTACTTAGACAAGCCCTTTATCTCAGCACATGGAGATGAGGAAGAAGCTTATGACCCATTTGAGGAGGACCTTAACCAAGACAAACTGGAATAAGGAGCTGGGTGATGCCAGTGGCCAGAAATTCTCCTGGACACTGGCATTCTTTCCCCTCTGGGTCCTGCTTCGGGGTAGGGCGCATCTTTTGCCACTGTGGGGCACATGGCAGGAAAGGACCTTGATCTACAACTGCTTGTCATTGAGGTCAAAACTAATGTCTTGAAGGGGGTGCTTCACCCGAAATGAGCTCAGCTGAGCCCTTGCTCCCCTTTAATAAGACCCTCACCGACATTCTGCTGGGGTCCTGGGCTAAATCTTGCACAGGGTCTCTTGTGCATCACATGATTACTTATTGCCATCACCCCGCCCCAGGAGACCCAGCATTCCTCTCCCAGCATCCTTCTCCTGAGAGCCTGGTAGTGCAGGCCTCAACAGCCAAGCTCAACCCTAACGCATTCCCTTCCACCCCACCGGGCAGGGAATCTAAGAGGCTAGATACCTACGGGAAAGGGATTTTCTCTTCTGTCTGCTTGGCCTTGTGGTCGGTGAACACCACTGGAGTCTTGGGTTGATATATCCATGCTCCATTGGGCTCGGATGCAAAGCTGCTCCCCATGCTTCACGAAGAGGACAGTGCCTTCCTCAACCATGCCCTGGTAGATGGTCCGGATAAAGGCAAGTGTGCCATCCAGTGGGAAATGGACACCATGGCCTCCCTAGGCAGGACCATGGCCTCTACCGTAGCACTCCACCGCCATGTCACCTAGATTTTCAAGGGATCGTCAGGTGTCCCTCATTGACAGGCCATTCAATGACTCCCGCTTATTCTGCAACAGAGCGGGCATGCCGCTTAAGCTGTTTCAAGAAACCAGAGACGCCACCAGATCCCTGGGCTTTTCTCTGGCTACCCGCTTGCAGCAGCAGTCTTTTTGCCCCTCCCGCTGCCTTGGTCAGGGCATATATGGGTGCCCGCAATATCCGCCTTACCGCCAGCCCAGCAGGAAGACCAGCCTTTTCGTGGCCGGGGTCGAGGATTCTAGAAAAGACGCACAAATCACATCCAGCATGCCCTACAGTCCCCCTACACACCACACAATCACCCCATTGGCAGCAGGATCTGACACAACCTTCCCCAGTGGAGCAATATAACCTCTGACAAGCATGTGCTCCTAATTGTTCAGAAGGATTATACTCTTTCATTTTTGAAAACTCCTCATCCTTTGCCACCATCCCCAGAATAGACCGTCTCTCTTTGCTCATCGGGATGTGCAGGCTCTGTTGGTCAAAGGAGCTATCGAGAGGGTGTCTCTGCCAGAGATAGTGTGATTGCTATTCCCACTACTTCCTAGTGCCAAAATTGGATGGAGGCACCCACTCCATACTATATCTGTGCCCTCTCCACGCCTTTTGGAGGGAAGAGGAATTCAATATTCTTACGTTGGCTTAGGTTCTGTCTGCCCTCGGTCCTGGAGACTGGATGGTAGTTTTGGCTGCAGACTCCCTCATCCTGCAGGCCCACAGGC
The DNA here is from genome assembly GCF_964263255.1 of Lissotriton vulgaris. Taxonomy (NCBI): domain Eukaryota; kingdom Metazoa; phylum Chordata; class Amphibia; order Caudata; family Salamandridae; genus Lissotriton; species Lissotriton vulgaris. The sequence continues at coordinate 1,444,048,340 of NC_141694.1, forward strand.
GATACCTGCGAATCCCGGTGGGCCACGAGCATTTCCAGTTTGCTGTGCTCCCCTTTGGTCTTACTGAATCCCCTCGGTGTTCACAAAAATGATGGTGGTGGTTGCAGCACATCTTCGGAGGTTCTAGACTTCCCCTTCCTCGACGTCTGTTTGCTGAAGGCACGTTCACCCCAGGCAGTCGTCACTCCTCTCTGGATTACGGCGAACCTTTTGCACTTGCTGGGTTTTACTACCAACATGCCTAAGTCACACCTGAATCCTTCTCCGATGCTCCCTTTCATCTAGCCCATTCTGGATACAGTGCAGTTCTTTGCCTACCCTCTGGAGCAGAAAGACCAGGACATTCGGGCTATGACCCCAATGTTTCAGCCTCAGTCCTGGTTTTTGGTGAGTCTGACTGTGGCCTCCTGCATCCTGCTGTTTAAGCATGCTTGGTGGTATATGAGGGCTCTGCAGTGAAATCTGAAGTGCCAGTGGGCACAGTATCTGGAAACTCTTTCCGACCTGGTCCAGATTTCGAAGGAGACTGTGAAAGATCTGCATTGGTGGCTAGCAGACCGCAATTGGGTCAACGGCAGATGTCTCTCCCTTCCCCTGCCCAGAATTGACAGTTGTGACAGATGCATCGCTTCTGGGCTGAGGTAGCCACCTGACAGTGGTGAAGATCAGAATACTCTGGTCTCCGGCAGAAGCTCAGCTTCACATATATCTTCTGGAGCTTAGGGTTATCAGATTGGCATTGCAAGCCTTCCTTCCATCCATCAAAGGCTGGCCAGTGCAGGTGTTCCCGGACAACACCACAACCATGTGGTATTGCTACAAACAGGGAATTGTGGGCCCTGTGCCAGGAGAATCTGCGTGTCTGTACTTGGCTGGAGTGCTAAAACATCTTCCTGGTCGTACAACACTTGGCATGATCCCTGAACACAGGGGCAGATAAACTCACCCTTCGATGCCTTGTGATTCACGAATGGCAATTATATCTGGAGGTAGCTCAAGGTCTGTTCCTAGAATAGGGAGAACCTTGGCCCAATCTGATCCCCAGCACCAAGAACACGCAATATCATAATTTTTGCATGTTGGAGTTTCCAACGTGTCTCTTGCTTAGATATTTTCTGCCTCGATTGGAACTCTAGATTCCTGTGCGCTTTTCCGCTGATACCACTCCTGGCCCAAGTTCTCAAGAAGATTATGACCGACTGGGCCTAAGTTATCCTAGTGGCTCCGGATTAGGCACAGAGAGTATGGTATCCCGAACTCATGAGAATCTGTCTTCTGGTCAGGATCCCCATCGGTAGGATCTCCTGTCCACCAATTGGGCATGGGTCTATGACCAAATCAGCACACTCTCCACCTTCATGCCTGGAGAGTTGAGGGTTTTCGATCTGTCTCCCGAGGGCTGTAATGTAATCTTTGCAGCCAAGTGTCCTTCCACCATAACTTTATACGCCGGACGTTGAGAGAAGTTTGTGGCTTGGTGTTCCTCACCCCATGTTGACCCCCTTTTCTGCTGGAGATATACTTATGTTCTTTATCTTTAGCCCAGCAGGGCCTTGCCGTGGGCACTGTTAAGTGTTACCTGTTGGCTATTTCAGCTTTCCTTCTGTTGCTGAATCAACCCTCCCTTTTCAAGTTGCCACTTGTGATTAATTTTGTGAAAGGTTTAGAGACTTGGTTTCCCCCACCTTTTTTGTGATGCCCCATTTTGGTGTTCACATACCGCATGTGTTCTCCCTTTTAGCACTTACTCAGTTGCTGTTTGTGGCTCTTGACAATCAAGGCCGGATTCTTGGTGGCCATTACATCAGCCAGGAGGGTCAGCGACCTTAAAGCTCTGTCAGTTCATCTCCCAAAAAACAGTTTTTCCCAGACAAACTGATCCTTCTAATGCACTTGCTTCTTCCCGCAGGAAGATGATCTCCCTTTAATTTCGGACAGAACATCACGATGCCTACATTCTGTTTGCTCTACGTCATACTTCTATGGAAGAAAAGAGGCTGCATCGCCTCGACTAAAAGAAAACTCTCTATTTTTACATCGATCGCACCAAAAACCATTGGATGGAAGATAATCTCTTGATTGGGTTCAATGGAGCAAGGAAGAGCAAGGCTATGCAGAAATGGACCATCTCTCGATAGATTGTACTCTGCATTAAAATCTGCTACACATTAATGAAGAAGCTGCCCCTGAAGGCCTGGGGGTTCATTCCACCAGTACCAAGGCTGCTACTACTGCGTTAGCACATGGGGTACTTGCTTTGGACATTTACCAGCTTCTTGAAGCAGTACTGCGTGGACAGTCCAGTCTGTCAAAACGGGCTTTCAATTTGCCTGCTCGGTCATCCAGGCCTTTTTGATTTAAGCCAGTTTGCAGTCTAATACCCACCCCCGAAAGTTTTGCTTGGGTATCTATTTAAGGTGAGGAATCTGCGATTACACTTCTATCAGAAGACAAATTACATTCGATCGCATTTTTTCCAGTGAATACTCTACCATAGATGTCCCATCGATCATCCCCATTATGTGAACTGGACTCTTCATCTATAAGATCCCATTGGACACTGCACACTAGCCCAACATTGATTTTTATGTGGCTCCGGGATTTTGTCACAGAAATAGTCACAAAAGAAACTGTAAGCACAGTGGGACACTACAGCATCACTTCCGACGACTTTGATGAGCTGATCAATGACACCTATTGTAGCGCTAAGGTAGTGTTCACGATTTTCCTGATAGCATCTGATGCACGGGGAATATTCTAAAGTGAGTAATCTGCGATTAGATAGTCTTAATGAGAATAATTATTACCAAAGGTAAGTAACTTGTTCCTTGGGTTCAGTCCTGGATTGTGGTGTGGATGGCTGTGAGGCTTCTTTACCTATTAGCCCTGTGCATCCTTCTTGTCATCAATGCCTGATTGCACTTGTGGTACCTGCAGTGGAACCTGAAATCCTGATGGGTCCAGCATCAAGGCACCTTTCCAGCTCCATCCAGGTCTCAAAGGAGAGTGGGGCTCAGGGTCCAAGCTGCTTTGCAGTTCTGGAGATGGCTGGGGCAACAGAACCTCTTTCTAGTTACCGACAACCAGACAGTGTCCCTGAACCCAGAGCAGACGAATTGAGCTGATATCACTTGGCAAGTCATGAGCGGTGTTTTAATCTGGAGGTGGCACAGGACTTTTTTGATCAGAGGAAAAGTGCTGGCTAGATCTATTTGCCACTTTTGATCATGCAGTGGCTATGATTTTGTGTTTTGGAGTTTCTGTGAGTGTTAATTAGAAGATGAGTTCTGGCTGCAATGGAAAGGACTCCTCCTGTACGCCTTCCGCTGCTACCTATTAGGCCTTGATTTCTGAAGAAAATTAATAAGAAATTGTTCCTGAGTCATCCAAATTTACCTTGATTGGTCCTGGAGAATATGGCACTGAGACCTCATGAGCATTGTCATCTGTCCTGGGGTCAGGTTACATCTTTGGGAGGACCGCCTTTCTCAGCAATAGGGTAAGGTACTTAGCCCAAATTTCACAACTTACACCTCCAAGCATGGAGATGGAGCGGCATCACGTAAATGCGTTTGAGTTGTCATCTGAGATGGTGGATGTCATCCTTGCTTCAACTGCCTTACACAGAATCCATCATTGCTGGGGACTACAACAAGTTTGCAATTAGGTGTGATGCTAGGCACACTGACTCCTTACAAACGAAACTGTCATGCATTTTCTTGTTTGTTCTCTCTTTAGCCTAGCAAGGCCTTGCAGTGGGCATTGTAAAAGGTTATTTGTCTGCCCTTTCAGCCTTTCTAGGTTTGCTGGGTCAGCTGTCCTTGTTTAACCCCTTCCGTGCTCCCGTTGGCCGTCGCGAGCACTACCTCGCTGGTGCTGCGAACGGCCAACGCAGCCCACCCACTCCGTGAAACGCCCGCACTGCGGTGAAATAATCGCTGCGGTAAACGGGTTAAATCAATAACTGTGGTGCGGTTCACTAAAGGTTTGACACGTTACTTCTCAGACCATTTGTGATGCCCTAGTGAAACCTTAACTTAGCCCTGACATTTCTTAGGTGTACTTCCTTCTAGCCTATGCATAGTTGCTTATTGCGTCGTTTTACTCTAAAGACCTTCTTCATGGTTGCGATTGCTAGCTCATTGTGTGAGTAACCCGCAGGCTCTTTCAATGCATCTACCCCACATCACCACAATCTCCAACGAATCGGTGCTGAGAATTCTTGAGGCCTTTTGACCCAAATGGTGTGACTCACTTCCACATGGGGGACGTTAATCATTCTACCATTGCTCTTTTCAAGCTCTTATCCTATTATCATGGGCATCAATTCACCAAAATACCTGGGGTAGCGACAGGGACATTGCACACCATTTGACTTTTTTTTACACATACACACATGCTTAAACATACACACACATTCACACACTCCCTCTCAGATAAACACACTCGCCTGCAAGCATGCACACAACGCACATTTAAAAGCATTTTGTACGCACCTTAGCTGCCAGATAGGGTCATATTCTAGCTCCTAATACTCCATCTTTGCACACTAATAGTGAATATTATTAGTCACTATTTGTATAATAAAGTCTTTGACAGAAAACCAGGAAAATGGAGCTCCAACCGAGTCCATAAGGACGATCTGCTCCTGTGTTCCATACACTGATTTTGCCACCTCTGTGGCCAGGGGTCGCAAAGGCAGTGCCAGGCATGGCAAGGGGCGGGCCAGGGGTCGCAAACTCTAAATGACGTCCATGCCTATTATCCTTTGTTCTAAAGCGCTCTGTCACTCTTCTGGTTTTGGAACTATAGCAAACACTCTCAAAACAAAATAAGTAAAATAAAAATATCTGAGGATTTGAATCCTGCATCAAGCCACTGCGGTTTTCAGTTGTTGGGCAGTACATCCTACCATTTCGTATGCCTGTGGCAAGATTTACAGTCGGACTCTATGCAGGTTATGCCCTAGTAGTAAACAACTATGTGAACTGACCCACTCTGGTGGTCTTGACCTTCACAGTGACTTGTCTTTCCCACAGGCTCAGTTTGACATTGCAGTCGCCAGTGAAATCATGGCCATCCTCGCTCTGACCGATAGCCTGCCCGACATGAGGGAGAGGCTGGGGAAGATGGTAGTGGCCAATGACAAGAGGGGGCATCCAGTGACTGCAGAAGACTTGGTGAGTACACCAACCGTTTGCATCAGTGTATATGTGCACGTGCTCCAAGTGATGACCTTTCATGATCCAGGAGGGATGTGTTTACAATCTTTTTACAAGTTTAGGTTTTTTCTTTACACATCCTTCACGGATTCTAAATTTGATTTCATGACCTTCAGGTTTGACAAAATGGTTTGTACTGCTTCTTTAGTACGTTGTTTCCCTGCCATAAGATGGTGGACTTAAGCCGTAGTATTTCTTCCAATAGTTAGTTTTCCTAAGTCAACCTTATTGTGATGCACTGCTTCTAGATCATTTTCACATTGTCTGGCAGAGGCTCATGTTTTCCGTCTGTATATTTTGCTTTGGAAGAAGCTCTATGTATATTTTGTCTTCTGGTACCAGTACGCTTGACGGTGATGCTTGCTCAGCACCCTGCTTGGTTTTCAACTGTTACCATCCTCCTGTGATTCTCCTAAACCCCTCTGTTATTTTGATCGTTGTCTGCTTTTGTTGTTTGTTTCCTGTTATTATCTCCAGTCCTTTATGCATGCAATGTATTTTTATTCTCTTGCTCGCTGTGCGTCTGAAAAGTGCTTTGCATTTTTGCATTGATTGAATAAAAGTACACATTTTAATACATCATCATAAGTATTAACATGTGCACACTTTCTGTTCATAAAATAGATTTGTCTGTGTAAAACAAGTTTCAAGAACTACAGAGCACAGCATCAACATGTTGTGTGGGATGTGCATTCTTTTCCCAACAGTACGCTACATAATATACAAATTAAAAGTAGCAGTTAAAAAGGGTAGAAACTGTCGCTCTTAAAAGGCCACCAGCGTTTCCTACCAATACCAATTATTTTACTGCTTTGCAAAACTGTAAAAAGTAAATCCTGTGATAACCGAATTTGCTGGACTCATACTCATTCTGTTGCCCCTGTAATAAGAAAGACTACTTGAACTTGGCAAGGATTTGAACCAATGGCTGCAGAGACGTGCATGTAATATCAATTCATGTTTAACTGATTTATATCAACTTTCCTACGTTGACTCGAGTGATCCTCTTCACATTTAAAGCAGAATTAATCTATTATATCACTCTATTGTTGCATAGGTAAAAAGAGGTGACGGGGACCAGTTATAGGGAACTAGTCCGTTTGTAGGTTGAGCCTGGGCAGAGCATGTGCTGCTCTGTGAGGCATGCTGTATTGGAGTATGTACCTGAAGTCCCACCCACTCTCCGCCCATATTTATCATTGGCTTCTGTCATTGTCCTTCGTAAATGCTGGCTTCTGATTAGTTAATAGGCTTGTTAGTCCCTCCTTAGTACCGCCTTGTCTTCGGTTGTAACCTCCCATGGCGACTGGCCCTTTTAGTTCTGTCGCGACACATGTCTTTTTTAGTCTGTAAGCACTCTTTTTTTTTTTTTATGGGTTTCTCCTACTGCAAGCACTTCTATTGGAGAAGGCACCTTTGGGCCCTTTCACCAACGTTAACTGCGGCTACGAATCCTTTTGTGATTGGATCTCTACTGCCCTTGACTCTCTGATCCCTCTGGTCCGTTCTAAATATCGGACTAAAGATCACAGTCCCTGGTATGATCACACCTTAGCGTCCCTTAAGAGAGACTGTAGACAGGCCGAAAGACGATGGAGAAAATCCTTCGACCCTGCGCTTAAAATCTGCTATTCGAGCAAAACAAAACTATATCACAGAGCGGTATGCAGAGCCCGCGCCGCCTATTATGCCCAGGAGTTTCGGAATAGCCCTAACCCCTCTAAATTGATTTTTAAGGTATTAAAGGACCTTATGGCCAAGAGGGTCACTGCTGCCGAAATATGCACAGACTCCCACTGTGAAAGTCTGGCATCTTTCTTTATTGAAAAGGTGCAAGCGATTTATCGCACTTTCCCCACCGACCTGCAGAATTCAGAACCAGTTGGCTGCCCCATGGGCGATGATGTGGGCCTGGACTTGTTACCCCCCCTGTCTGTGGAGGCGTTCGATCTACTGAGCCAGAAAATTAAATCGGGCTCCCCTGCGGACCCACTTAAACCTGTTCAGCTCAGGAACATGCTGCCGGCATGTCGTACCCCAGTGCTAGCTCTTATCAATCTGTCGCTGGCCTCAGGGACCGTGCCCACTAGGTGGAAACAGGCGGTAGTCTCACCCATCCTAAAGAAGGCTACCCTGGATCCTTTAAAACCTGAGAACTACCACCCCATTTCGCTGCTGCCTTGGGCCACTAAAGTCGCCGAGGCCCATGTGAACGGGATCCTGGCTGACCATCTTGCCAGAGCTAACATCTTAGACCCCACCCAAAATGGGTTTTCGTGCGGGCCACAGCATGGAGACTGCCTTGTTGTTTATGGTTGAACATCTGCGCTCCGTGCTGGATACTGGTCGGACGGCGGCACTCCTGTTATTAGATCTGAGTGCCGCGTTCGACACGGTCTCGCACGGGATCCTTCTGCAGCGACTTCAGGAAGCGGGAGTTAGGGGGTCCGCTTTGTGCTGGTTTCAGTCTTTCCTTACAGACCGATCATTCCAGGTTGCTATTCCACCCGGCAAATCTAACTCCTACCCGCTGACACTAGGGGTCCCACAGGGATCATCTCTGAGCCCCACTTTATTCAATCTGTACGTTAGACCGTTGGCTGCGGTCGTCAAGCGTTGGGGCCTGACAATGGTCTCGTACGCGGATGACACGCAGCTGGCGGTCACGTTGAGTGGGGACTCTGATGTGGAGGCCCTTAGGTTTTGCGATGGTAAACGTGCCGTGGCCAATTGGATGAATCTGAACTGTCTCCAACTGAATACTAAGAAGACAGAGGTCATGGTGGTGGGAAAGCAGGCAGGTCTGTGGAATGACAACTGGTGGCCTTCGGAACTGGGATTGACCTCTTCTCCCGTAATGGAGATAAAAAATCTTGGGGTCTGGCTGGACCAGACACTCAGTTTCACTTGCCATACCAAGAGAGTGGCAGCCTCTTGCTACGGCATTATCAGGGGTCTTAGGCCAATACTTAAATTTTTCGATGCCCCCACCAGACAGCTAGTGGTTCAGGCTTCGGTACTATCCAGGCTGGATTATGCGAGTGCATTGTTGGCCGGGATTAACCAGGCTGAACTTACTCGGCTGCAGCGAGTGCAAAATGCCGCAGCCAGAGTGGTGGCGGGTCTACCTAGGCGGTGTTCGGTTTCTAAAACACTGCACTCGCTACATTGGCTGCCTGTGAGCCAGAGGATCAAATTTAAGGTGCTTTGCCTGGCTTTTAAAATCCTTAAAGGTATGGCTCCCCAAATTCTGGCGAACCTCTTGACTCCTTTCGTCCCCTCGCGATCCTTGAGATCCATGGGTCAGAATTTGTCGGTGGTTCCACGCTTCAGGCTAAGTAGAACTGGCGGCCGCTCCTTTCGAGTAGTGGCCGCGAAGTTGTGGAACTCCCTTCCCGCTGAGACACGGGCATTAGATGATCTACTCCAGTTCAGACGGGCCATTAAAACCTTTCTGTTTGCTTAACTTCCCGACTGAGTCTCTTTTTCTTTTAATGTTGTGTTGTGTTTACCTTCTCAGTGCGCCAGGACGCCCCTTTGCTGGGGCAGCTGTGCGCGGTACAAAAACAAATAACATAACCTAACATAACAACATAACGTGCGCACTTTCACATTTTAAGCAGCCCCGGACAATGGAGTCCGCTTCTTTGAAGTGAAATAGGTCTCGCATTTACAAGAGTTTGAGCTATTGCCATTGTAACTGACAATAGCTTAAACTCTCGTAAATACGAGACCTATTGCATTGCAAATGCTTGTTTTTCATTCTGAACATGTGGGTCTATGACCTCTCAAAGAGGTCAGCTAGTCGAACCTCCGTTACATGTGCTCTGTTTTCCAGGAGACACGGTTTTAGTTTAAAGCAGCCTTACCTGCCACTTTGGTAAAAACTGTGTGTTCCAAATGATGTGTCAGTGTTACGAAATGCAACTACTAAGTGTCATAGTGAAGGGAAATAGTTTCCTTTGGCACTGAATGCTCATAATTTCAAAGGAAAACCACTAGACCCAAGAAGGGAGGGGAGCACAAGCCCTCAGGCCTTCCAGGTCACACCTTCTTGGGAATAATTCCTGTTTCACAGTCAGTGCTTAATTTGTAAAAATGTAAGTGCCAGGGCCCCTCGCAGGAGGCCACTGCCAGCTGCTAATGACAGAACGGACATAACTACTAACCATCACAATCCTTCAAGTGTGACAATTCAGACTATTCCATGCAGACCCAAAGCCAGAATAATGGGGTGAGCGGCATGTGTTATTCATTTTGAAAGGATATTGACTTATTGAACGCTGTTGTGCTCATCTCAAATTTTGACAGACAGCGCCACTATGTGGTGGATTGTCACTAAAGCTGATGCTGATAATTAAGTGTCGGTGCTGAGCTTTAGAAACCCCCAGCTCAAATTAAGTACTCAACAGGTGGGGGCCCGAACCAATACCCAGATGAGTCGAGACAAACCAAAACCATGGATTACAGGGCCACCCCCTAAAGGCAGAAAAGAATTGACCTGAGGCACTCCACGTTTTTGTGTTTGTCATTCTCTGGCCGTATTTATCATTAACATACCTTCATTGCATTTCTAACATCATTTCACATTTTCTTTCATATTGTACATCAATTAACTTTTAGGATCATAGAATTAGGGAACTGCTATACAGTGGAATCTTCTAACCAACATTGTTGAGTCCCAATGGACCTTCTTGCTGTCCCTTACTGTACAGGGGGCTTGCGGGCCTGACCGGAAAGCCACTAGGCTCACCAGATGTAATCTTTACTAGATTTAACTCCCCTGCGCCCTAACAAGGAGAGGAGCCGTGGCAAGCAAATCCACGAAGCCTTTAAAGAGCCTTGCTTGAGCTACCCCAGAGGTATACACCCCCGGTAGATGGGCCTCGGCAACCGGCCAGACCTTGTTCCCCTGGCTCAAACACCAACTTTCATCAGTCTATGGGCAGTACAATAGAGTACCATGGAGGGCCAAGGACAATCCCTGTAGTGCACATCCCTGCTCCTGCCCTAAAGACCGTAGTACCACTGCCCCAACTTAAGCTGAGGTTTAAAGCCAATTGTATTCAGAATTCATCAGCATCTGTCCTTGAGGCAAAGGTGTCTATCTGTCTTGTAGGCAAACACGACTTTGTCGTCGCCACAGGCTCAGATGGCAATCTGACCGAACTGGCCTCCCTCCTATCAGACCTAGTTCTTAATTGTGGGTTAAGTTCCTCTTGGGGCAGAGGCGTCTTAGCGAGGAGGTGTAAGGTCATCTTTTACCGCTATACAGGTGAGGCTGTCCATTATCTTGGTCCCCAGCCCCCACCTTCCTGTTTAAGTGCTGTGGGGGCTTCATGGGCAAAATGAGACAAACCCCACTATAAAAGAAAACTCCTAAAGTGAGGCTTTTAGCCCTTAACAGGCACCCCTGCTGCACCGATTTGATCAAATATTCTAAGGCAGTGTTAACATTCTCAAACAGCACAGCTCTTCCCTATGTCTTATTCACATTTCAAAATATCACATCACATTTGAATTAACAATGTCTGTGCCCCACGCTGAATCATGCCATTGTGTGCAATCAATGATATTAAAAAAAAGTAATAGCCCTAAATTATTGTCCCCGGAAGGAAAAACGGCAATACAGGGTCTTGTGCCTAAAAGTGGGGAATGCGCATAGAGGAAAAATCCACCATTCCATGATCAAATTTCTCCACTGTGCTCCTTTGTTAAAAAGAAACTCCTTTGCAATGCTGTTTTTTCTGCTTTTTTCATCAAATGCATTAAAATACGCAATTAGTGAATTAAAAACGCTGCCACTACCCCGCCTTGTCTGGGTTCACCTGTGCCACTTTGCCTCTATTCATGTGGCTCTCATCTTAGACTGGTATTCGTTTCAATACAGTAAGTCCCTCTCTGGTGCAGCAGTCCTAGTGGTCTGACTGCCAATATACTTGTATTCATGCTTTGTAGGCAGATCGTAATTTCCAGTGGTGCATTAAGGTTGCCTTTTCTACTTTAGCAATAGAACTTGGTGAAACACACTCTTATTTGGTTCCAAATTTCTCTTAAGAAATCTGTGAGGCTATGCCTAAAATCAGTTACTTAATTAGGAATTGTTCTAGATTCAGAATTTGTTCTACACCTCATGTAACTGTGCGCAAACAATAATTTTCAAACTTAAAATATTGTGAAGATCCTTTGCGGACTGTCTGTAGTAAACACTTTCATAGACACACACATGGAGTATATTAATATCTGAAAGAAACACGTTAGTGTTAGATTCCTTACCTTAGAATATCCCCAGGCGTCAGTCTGGATCCGGAAACTTTTGCGTAGCAGTACCCCTGCGCGTCGGTAGGCGTCGTCTGCAGGCGTCCCCTGCGGCTCCGCGTCCGTCGTCGGCGTCGTGCGCCGTGATGACGTCGCTGGAGTATATAGATGCCGCCTCCGCGCGCTGACGTCAGTTCTTCTTTTTTCCGCGCCAGCAAGCGCAGATCCGAAGAGCAGTACTCCGGTCTTTTGACCAACTTTGTTATAACTTCTATCTCTTTTTGGTGCCTGGTAGGATGCCCGGTTTCAAGAATTGTGACGGGTGTGACCGCACGATGTCGGTCACGGACCATCACCGACTCTGTCTCCGGTGCCTGGGCCCCGACCACGACGTGGACGCCTGCGTCGACTGCCGGGCTCTCACTAACAAGGCTAGACGGGAGCGGTCCCGCAAGCTGCTTGAGCTCCGGGTGTCGGCCCCGCGTCGGGAGCGGTCCCGGTCCGGCCGGAGGTCCAGGGAGCGTTCGAGGGAGCGGTCGCGGAGCCGCGCCGAGCGCTCCGGAAGTCGTCACCATTCGTCGGGCTCATCAGGTAAGAAACACAAGAAGTCGGGGCGTCGTCATCGTACCCCCGACTCCCCCCGACGCTCGCGCGACGGGCCGGGGGTTCGGGTGAACCCAGCTCCGCGAGAGTCGCCGGCGCGGCCTGCCCCATACCCTCCGGTCCCTGGGCACGGTGCGACGCCTGAGGAGATTGAGGCGTTCCTCATGGCCATGAGGGCGCTCAGTTCTCCGACGGGGCCTACGGCGCCTTCGGGCCCAGTGCTACCGTCCGGGGGCCCTGACGGGTCGGGTGTCCCTGGCTCGACGCCATCGGGTGCTTCGGCCCCGGTGCCGCCGACGGCTCCGACCCCGGCGCCGCAAGGGCCTTCGGGGTCGACGCCGGCTGGCCTACCGGCTGGTTCGGCGCCGATTCCATCTGGGTTACCCCCGACGCCGCCCCCGCGCGGCGCCGGTTCTCCTGTGCCGGCTTCGGCCGGCGCCGGGGCTCCGGCGCCGGCTCCGGGCGGCGCCGTCCCCATTCCTTCCCCGAATCCGGACGCGGAGTCGGACCGGCGTCGATCGACGCCGGGCTCGACGCCGATGGGGCCTGTGAACCCCGAGGAGCCGGTCTACATCGTTGACTCAGAGTATGGAGATGATGAAGAGTACGGGGAAGGTTGGGAGGGGTCTGAGGACCCTCTGTCACGTGAGTGCCAGTATGACCCGGACTGGACAGGTGATTTGGGGGATGCCAGTGGTCTGGACGACTCTCCTAACCCTGGTTTTGTCTCTCCTCCTTCCGTGGAGTCGGTGGAGGGTGCTGCATATTCAGTGGTGCTGATGAGGGCTGCCAAGGCCTTACACCTTGAGCTCCCCGTCGCGGCCGTGAGGCCTAACATCCTCACTGAGGTCTTCAAACCGCAGTCATGCCCACAGGAGCCACTGCTGCCGTTTAACGAAGCCTTGTCAGACGTTCTGTTGGGCACGTGGTCCAGGCCTGCTTCAGGTTCGCCTGTTGATCGGAACGTGGCCAGGCGCCACCGTCCTTGTCCGGACGACCCCAAATTCCTGTCCGCCCATCCCACCCCCGAGAGTCTGGTGATCCAGGCCTCTACCTCCCAGACCGCATTCCCGTCGGCCCCGCCCGATCGGGAATCCAAGAGGTATGACCAGTATGGTAAGAAGGTCTTCTCGTCCCTGAGTCTGGGACTGCGGTCTTGCAACACCGCATGCCTCTTGGGCCGCTACACCCACTCTGTGTGGGACACGGTCGCGGAAGTGCTGCCAGAAAGCCCCATGGAGGTGCGGGCGAAGCTCGGCAAGGCTGTGGCTGAGGGCCGAGACGCAGCTAAATATTCCATATGGTGTGGTCTTGATACGACCGACTCGCTGGGCAGAGCTATGTCAACGACGGTGGCGATTCGTCGCCACGCCTGGCTGAGATCCGCCAACTTTTCGGCAGACGTCCAAAATGCCTTGATGGACATGCCGTTCGATGGCTGTCGCCTCTTTGGTGACAAGGCGGACCACTCGCTGGAACGCTTCAAGGACTCCAGGGTCACGGCCAAGTCCTTGGGTCTTTCGACCCAGCGCCAGCAAACGGGTTCGTTTCGCCCCTTTCGTGGCCAAGGAAGGGGCGTCCCCACACGTGCTGCCAGCCACGCACCGCAACAATCCTTTCAACGCGGTGGCGGCCGTGGAAACCGCCGTGGAGGCGGTCGGGGTCAACGGCGGGGTCAGGCCACACCTCCCCCCGCAGCATCTGCCTCCAAATCCTCCTAGTCCGTGCTTTCGGCCCCATGTGACGCCAGTGGGTGGCAGGGTTCGCCATCACCACGCTCACTGTCGCACAATCACATCGGACAGGTGGGTGCTGCAACTCGTCCGAAGGGGCTACTCCCTCCCCTTCGAGACTGCTCCTCCAGCCATGCCACCGCAGAACCACCGTGTGTCGGGGGACCACTTGACACTTCTGCAGGAGGAAGTTACGGCCCTCTTGGCCAAGGGGGCCATCGAGCGCGTTCCTGGGCCAGAAGTAGGGCGTGGTTGCTATTCCCACTACTTTCTGGTACCCAAGAAGGACAAGGGGGGCCTACGTCCTATCTTGGATCTAAGGAACGTCAACGGCTTCCTCCGGAAGGAGAAGTTCAAGATGTTGACGTTAGCTCAGGTCTTGGCTGCTCTAGACCCACAAGACTGGATGGTAGCGTTGGACTTGCAGGATGCGTATTTTCACATCCCCGTCCTGCCGGCCCACCGGCGTTACCTGCGGTTCACGGTAGGCCAGGAGCACTTTCAGTTTATCGTGCTCCCCTTCGGCCTTACCAGCGCCCCACGGGTGTTCACAAAGGTGATGGCGGTGGTGGCAGCCCATCTGCGCAGGTTAGGGGTTTCAGTCTTCCCCTACCTAGACGACCTGGTTGTTGAAGGCGGGCTCGCCCCAGACAGTCGTCCACCACCTTCAGATGACGGCAGACCTCTTGCACGACCTGGGGTTCTCCATCAATGTGCCGAAATCACACCTGTGTCCCTCTCAAAAGCTCCTTTTCATCGGAGCGGTTCTGGACTCGGCGCAGTTTCGGGTTTATCCTCCGGAACGGCGGGTCCGGGATATACAGGCTTTGATTCCCATCTTTCAGCCGCTATCCCGGGTTTCGGTCAGGTTGACGCTGCGGCTGCTGGGACTGATGGCTTCCTGCATCCTTCTGGTGCATCACGCCCGGTGGCGGATGCGGGCTCTGCAGTGGGACCTGAAGTTTCAGTGGGCCCAGCATCAGGGCAACTTGTCCGACCACGTCTTGATCTCGGAGGGCACTGCGAGACAACTGCAGTGGTGGCTTACGGACCGTGATTGGGTCAGCGGCAGATCCCTCTCCCTTCCCCAACCGGAGCACGTTGTCGTGACGGACGCGTCCCTCCAGGGCTGGGGGGGCCACTTGGGAGAGGCAGAGATCAGAGGCATCTGGTCTCCGGCGGAGTCCCGGCTCCATATCAACCTGTTGGAGCTGCGGGCGATTCGTCTAGCACTGAAGGCATTCCTCCCCTTTGTCAACGGGAGTGTAGTGCAGGTGTTCACCGACAACACCACCACCATGTGGTACTGCAACAAACAGGGCGGAGTGGGGTCGTGGACCCTTTGCCAGGAGGCTCTGCGCCTCTGGCAGTGGCTGGAACGTCAGGGCGTGACTTTGACGGTTCAAAACCTGGCGGGCTCTCTGAACGCCAGGGCGGACGAACTCAGCCGTCGGTGCTCGATGGATCACGAATGGCGTCTGAACTCGGACGTGGCGCAAGGCATCTTTCTGCAATGGGGAGAGCCTTGGTTAGATCTATTCGCCACAGAAGAGAACGCGCAATGTCATCAGTTCTGCGCGTTGGAGTTTCCAAGACGGCACTCGCACGGCGACGCCTTTCGGCGCGAGTGGAGTTGCGGTCTGTTATACGCCTTTCCGCCTATACCACTTCTGCCCAGAGTGCTGAAGAAGATCAGGCGCGACCGGGCCCAAGTTATCCTTGTGGCTCCGGACTGGGCTCGAAGGTACTGGTATCCCGAGCTACTCAGCATGTCAGTCGGTCCCCCGATCCGCCTGCCCCTTCAGGAGGACCTTCTGTCGCAGCAGCAGGGGACGGTCCTCCACCCGAACCTGTCCAGTCTCCACCTCCATGCTTGGAGATTGAGCGGCGGCAGTTGAGGCCATTTGACTTGCCTCCTGAAGTCTGTGACGTAATTCTGGCAGCCAGGCGTCCCTCCACTAAGTCGGTATACGCCTGTCGGTGGAACAGATTTGTGGCATGGTGCACAGCAAAGGCTGTGGATCCTCTTTCTGCCCCTCTTTCCGAGGTTCTTCTGTTTCTTCTTTCTCTTGCCCAGCAGGGCTCTGCTCTGGGCACTATCAAGGGCTACCTTTCTGCCCTTTCAGCCTTTGAGGCTTCCTGATCAGCCTTCTTTGTTCAAGTCCCCGATTGTAACGAGATTCTTGAAGGGCATCACACACATGTATCCACCTGTTCCGTTTGTGATGCCTCAGTGGGACTTGAACCTGGTTCTTACCTTTCTGATGTGTGCTCCCTTTGAGCCCCTTCATTCTTGTCCTCTTCGTCTCCTGACTTTGAAGACGGCTTTCCTGGTTGCCATCACCTCTGCCAGGAGAGTGAGTGAGCTCCAGGCTCTTTCTGTCCAACCTCCTTTCCTGTCCATTCATCCTGACAAGGTGGTTCTAAGGACTAGACCTTCTTTCCTGCCCAAAGTAGTTTCTGCTTTTCACATCGGGCAGTCCATCACCCTCCCCTCCTTCTTCCCGCCTCCGCATCCTTCAAAGGATGAAGAGCGGCTCCATCGTCTGGACCCAAAACGTGCGCTTTCGTTTTATATGGATCGCACACGCAAGTTCCGGGTGGATGACCAACTGTTTGTTGGCTACGTGGGTGCGAAGAAGGGACGGGCGGTGTGTAAACGAACCATCTCTCGGTGGGTCGTTCTGTGCATCAAAGCGTGCTACTCTTTGGCTCGGAAGGAGCCTCCTGTTGGGCTGAGGGCCCATTCCACTCGGGCCACGGCTGCTACTACTGCCCTGGGCCGGGAGTCCCTTTGCAGGACATTTGCCAGGCGGCTACGTGGGCCTCGCTGCATACCTTTGCGAGGCACTACTGCCTGGACAGTCAAGTCCGGAGGGATGGCTTCTTTGGCCGTTCTGTCCTCCAGGACTTTCTGGTGTAGGAATGTATTGGTTCGCAGACCCACCACCGGGGTTGGTATTGCTGGGGTATCTATTCTAAGGTAAGGAATCTAACACTAACGTGTTTCTTTCAGATGAACAAGTTACTTACCTTCGGTAACGATATATCTGTAAGAAACATTAGTTAGTGTTAGATTCCTTACCGAACCCACCCATCCTCCCCGTTCTGCGAACTGATACCTAGGGTTAAGGACATCCCTTTCAGGGCCCTAGTTTCAAATGGCACCAGTGTTGGTTCTCTCATGGCTCTGCGTTTTCTGGCGCGGAAAAGCTGTGTACAAAGAACTGACGTCAGCGCGCGGAGGCGGCGTCTATATACTCCAGCGACGTCATCACGGCGCACGACGCCGACGACGGACGCGATCTGCAGGGGACGCCTGCAGACGACGCCTACCGACGCGCAGGGGTACTGCTACGCAAAAGTTTCCGGATCCAGACTGACGCCTGGGGATATTCTAAGGTAAGGAATCTAACACTAACTAATGTTTCTTACAGATATATCGTTACCGAAGGTAAGTAACTTGTTCTTTAAGTACTTTAGAATACCAGATAACATTGCAAGACTGCATAAAAAATCTGCAATACACCTACTACCAAAAGTACTAGATTTAATCGCATCAATTGGCCACCGTCAAGCAGTAGTATTAGTATCAAAATAGACTGCATAGTGCATAACTCCATTTGTGTCCTTGTGCCACAGTTTCTTAAAACCAAATTAACAACCTGGAATCTATCTCAATGGTATATGGTCAGGATCTCTGCATCTTTGTATTACTCCCTGTGTCCATTTGCTGAAGTTCAGAGATAGTCCTATGATTTTAGATGTCCAAAAGTGTCAAAATATTGCACCTGAAATTTGACAACCCCAAGATAGTTTAAAATTGAAGTAAGGATGTGTGTCCAAAATGGGGCCCTAGTAGGAGCCACCTTCTGGAGCGCTGGCGCACAAGATCACCTATGGACGGTTATAGGTTCTCCCCCAGCTACCTACTACACAAATAGAGCGGGAGGGCCCTTGCAGCACTGATCGGCAGCCAAGATTGTGGCTTACTGCCAGATCGGCCGAAGTTCTAACACCTTGGCAGCCATGGACCCGCGAGCGCTCACAAGATGGTGGCCGCGGTGAGAAGCAGGTGATGGAGGCTGCCTGGCTGGGGACAATTGCAAAAAGAACAAGTGATGGACGGAATGATGAACCATATCGAACACTCACCCCCAGTACAGAGGTCTGGGCCTAAATCCATCAATCCTAACCCTGCTCAGAGACGACACCAACTCATACTGACTGACTCTATAAACTGTGGGAACCTCTTGGCATTGAAAAACTGACTGGATCTGTGAAACATAGACTCCCATAATTCGACAAAACCCAGGGCCCATGCCTTTGATTCCTGGCGTAGAACTTCAGGGAGTTACCATGTCCTGCGTATCTACTAGGGCTTTGACTCGAAGCGATGGTGCACCATATGGACTAATGCATTGCCTGCTCTATACCATTCTTCTTGCTTGCTGCTAGAAATGGCACTGATCAACAAGCAATACCTCCTTCCCTACTTCTTGTTCTTCTCTCTTTTCCCTACCACTTGTACTCAACCTTCCACCCCTTCCTCCCCTGACCCTGCCTTTCTTAAGCTAAAATACCTTTTCCACACTTATTCTCCTCAATGGTCGTTAAATATCGATGGGGTAATAGTTTTGTCTGTTTCTTTATTTTGGAAAACTATCAAATATATTTAAACCTAACATTGAAATAACTACAAAAAAACGAGTTGTTTACATAATGTGGCAGGTGAAATTTGCTTGGTTGATCTCTCCTCAAACTCGCTTAGTGTCAAGATGTCATCCACCAGTGTAAGACCGCTCAAAAAAGTTTAACATAATTTAATCACTATATTATCTCCATAAAGGATACTGAAGACATTCAAGACATTCAATGAAAGTGTGATTGCTGGTAGCATAAGCGCTTGTGTTTTTATTAATGTGGAACACATAAGATTTTTTTTAAAGCTGCCTCCACCCAACATCGCCAGATTCTTTCTCATCCTGCCACACTAAGGAGGAAAGTAACGCTTTGGGAAGCAAATGCAGCATGTTTAGCAACAAAATAGATTGCTATAAAGAAATGTAAACTGACTCTAGAAAGCGTTTTATATGCCACTATGTGCAGTGAATATTGACTGTTATCAAAATTTGAGATTTTATTTTTGTGAATTCGTGAAATGACTACTCACCTGCTTCCCTGAGAATCCGATAGGACAAGTAGAACCTTCTTGGAGCCATGACCTTGTTAACAACATCTCCTTTAACCTAAAGGTCATTATCACGGACTACTTGTGCCTTCTTTCTAGACTATCCTACCATGGTGAAACCTCCTCATCAAGAGTGAGCTGGACAAGCACCCAACCATTCATTGTCAATTCAAGAAGAAAGCGGTTTCAACCCCCACTTGACATCTCTGCACAAGGTCTCCTGACTTAAGCATCTCCCTCTGAAATCCTACTCTACCTCCAGAGAAAGTTCATAAAAGGTCTTGATCAACTGCATCCCCTCCAGGAGTGAAATATGTAAACCAGAATTACAATACCACCTCCCCTTTCATGTCCAGCAAGTCAAACAGATGGGCAGTGCTTTAATTTGGGTTTAAACTCTTGTCCCGATCAACATCGATCAAGCATTCTTGCCTTTCTGTGGCAAAGGCCATGCTTGCACATTGATTTTATGGAAAATCTCTTTAGCTTTTGATAACATTGACCACCGTATAATGCCTGAGTGAGTATTCTTGTCAGTAGGAGCACAAGTGAATTCCTCAGTCTGGCTCTCTGGTCCATCCTGATCAGGAATACCAGTCATGTCAAATTATGCTCCTTCTTGCCTTCAACCGCTACCCTTGAATCTGGGGTTCCACGTGGTTCTGAACTATCAGGGAGTCTATTGTATGGTTCACCTGGCTGAGGAACTGCCTGGAAGTCCCCAGCCCTGGCGATGAAATCGGTGCACTCTATAAACAGCATAGTTAAAGGATTGCGGGAGCTCCCCAATCTGCAGACTGTAAACTGCTAGAATCGGATGCAACACAGCTGGCCGTTCCTCAAAAATCAGACGTTGAACATGCCACCTTTACACGCTGCAGATTCATAATGACTCACATTGTCCTGGCCAGGATAAACGGGGGTGTCCTCTACCCCAGTACAGAACTTGTGGAACCTGGGCGTGTAGTTTGATAGTGATCACTGATTCACACTCCACATTAAAGCTGCATGCACGTTTAATTTCTTTCAACTCTGCCAGCATTGAGGAGTGCTACCTCTAGAACTTCCCCATAAAATGTGCTCTTGTGCTTGCTTTAGTAAACCTGCGGGTTGGCTACTATCATGCCCTCAACAGTGGGCTTCCAAAAAAGGACCTCATCTACTCTTAATTCCATCTTATTCTACGTACTAAGCTGCATCTTATGACTGGATCCAGATCCACTGCTCTCTTTCCTGTACTACATACAAAGAGCGCAAAGACACACAGGACTTCTACAAAAACAAAGTTAAAGAAAGAATTCAAAACTCCGTGATAACTTGGAATGTGCATGGTTACTGGAGTAGCTGTTATGAAACTTTTTTTGTACTTACAGTATTTACTTTATTTTGTGTTCTCTCTATTTGTATTGAACAACGTGAAATAACTCCTCATGTGAGGCAACTTAAGAGTGCCGTATAAACCCCATGCTCATGCATCTGGGTGGTGGTAGCTCACTGCTCCACGCTCTTCCAGACTCCTCCAGACTCCACCATGGACATCCTACACACCACCACCTGCCTCATCAAGGACTTGAAGAAAAAAAATGAACGCATCCCCCGCCTGATGGAACCACACTGCCTCACATTACCAGTCTGCACCATGTTCAAAGCCAACTGCGTCATCTCCAAAGCCATCATGACCAGCACCAGCCCATCTGGCTGACGAGCTCCTCACCCCCGGTGGCTGTGGACACACCCACAGCTAGGACATCATCAAGTCTTCGGATGAAGTTTTAAGGAAAAAAAGTCAAGAGTCCTTTTCCATTTATGAATTCAGGATCAACTCACCTCTGTTCGACAAATCCTGCTCCAGTTTAAGGAACAGTTCAAGACACATCTGAAAGGAAGTCTACATCACCACATGAAGTAACCAGTCTGCTTCCACTCTCAGAACTCAGTTTCCCCTAATTACTTATTGCGTGGCTTTGCTATTGATCCTGTAATGCACTCCACTTCCCTTTTGTCTATATTTGTTGCATACAAAGATACCACATCTCCTGGGCAGCTAATGTCTTCATATCTTTGGCAAAGAAAATAATTCCAATTTGAACAGCTTTGACATGTAGCATTTTAAAACATCCTTGGCACTCCCTGAAGTCAGTAAGTGATGCATAATCCTAAAACTTTAATCCTGGTCCTCAGTAGCAAGCATAATTAATTCCCTTCATAAAAAGTATTTATAAGGAACCGAAGCATACTGAAAATGTTTTCTGCTGAAAAAACGTTTTACACGTATAAATATAGAAACCTTGAATCTTTCTTAGTAAAGCTCCCGCTACGATTTCATCTGTCTGAATTGGTTTCTTTGGTACTGCCTTGCTCGACTTTTAAGAGTGTTTTATTAACCTTTGCAAATGTTTTGCTTCCTGGCTTTTGGGGTTTATTACATAAGCATTGGTATTAAGTTATGCTGCCTTTCCCTTCCTCCCTGAGGTTCGGCCTATATTAAATATCATATACCATGCTTTGTTTTAATTTGTTTTGGCTTTTTTTTTTTAAATGCCCTTGTAGTCTTGTGCTTTTTCTTGAACTTTTTACCTTGGTAATATTATTTCTCCTTTATTGAGACAGCTTACTATTTATTCAGGTTTTATAGGAATGCTATTTGTTTATTATTTTATATAATCTCTGGAAGAAAAGCAATCATGCCTGAAAACATACATTCGAATTTGATAAAGTACTTTTTTCAATCTTTAATTTCCCTCTTATTTCTTCTCGTTTTTCCAATGTTGGGACACATGCACTTGTTGGTATCTGTATTTTGCTATTTTAGTTGTGCTCTATGGTCGTGCCTCAGCATCTTTACTAGAACCATCTTCCATTTCGTCATTTATATAGGTGCTTGTATCTAAATTAAAATCTCGGACTGACTAAATATGCTATTTATGAATTTGTTTTTTCATTATTTTTTTTACTATATTGAGATTCTTGAGAGCCACTGCTGTGCAAACATGTTTCACATAAGGTCTACAATGTAGGCTTGACTGTTGTAAATATTAAATATGTAATCGATCTTTATGCATACAGTTTTTGGCAACTCCCTTCTCGTCCAGGCTGTGTTCAATGAGCAAATCTGCTCTAATATACCCATGTTTGATGAATAAAAAATCCAGATAAAGGATTTTAATCTGTGCAATATGCCTTTTTTAACTCCGGTTTTTGGTGCCAGGATTCCTAAGTCTAGCATGCTTAATTTGTTGGTAACTCAGAGCCAAAGACATAGACTGGGGCATGCAAATTTGCCAAGGGCCCTGAGAAGGTGGTACGCAGGTGTATGCTTGATTACCTCAGTCACTTTCCAAGTGATCTCCGGCAGGATGTCAGTGACCAGTCTTGCTCCAAGAACATGATTTACATATAACTTTCATTATTTACTTCAGAGGGTGCCCAGAACCAAGTAGTTTCACAAGCCACTGATACGTGATCCTTCACTCGATTGAACCGTGGTCAGTTTGGTACTTTTTCAATGAAGATTGGAACCAGTAATGGAAAAGACACCAGGAATGGAGTGGGATCCACATAAGTGATCCCCTTCTGACGCAAAAGTTATGCAGTCTTCTTTTTCGCCCTGTTTAGGAGTTCCCATTTTGAACATTCATCTCCCAATGCGAGTATTTAACTTTGGTAACAGTACCCAGTCAAACAGACTAGGCCATGGATTCACAGATTCTTCACTTGCCCACTTCGATACTGTCCGAGGGGAGGTGTAATATTTTTGAAGCCTGAATAATCGGGCAATGGCCTAGGTCTCTCCAGGCTTGCTAGGGACCATTGCATGGCCCCTCACTGAGCAAGACCATCCATTCATGCTCTAAAGCCACCACTTCCAGTAGCATATTTTGAATTGAATGCTGCCGATGGGTGAACCTTGATCCCTGTATCTCCTACCTCCACATTTGACACCCCATTCTAGAAAATCCTGACACTGGTCCCAGCAATATAAATGCAGTTATTATGAGGAGTCCATTTTGAGGCTCAATTACTTTTATGGTATCCTGAATGGGCATTCTGATTTGGGTTGGCCTGAGGAGTGGGTTCTCAAGCAGTTTTTCCAGATTCTGTTAGTTGTGTGGGATGCCAACCCAAAAGGACTTTCCAGTGGTACTTACCAATATTTCTGCAAACAAAGACCGATATTTGTTGAAAGAGTTTCCGCCACCACCATCCAACATCTTTGTCATTACTGGTAGCTGCAGCCCTGAAGAGGGGCCTAGGTTTCCACTTCCAAGAAGGAGACTGAGAGAGTTATTAACACAAAAGGAGGTGCACCAATCGGACTACAATTAATCTGTTGTGATTTTTCTTTTCTTTCTTTATTTGGATATCAAGCATTTTTATTTCATAAAAAACAAACAATACACACATTTCAAAGCCGAAGAAAAGTTTTTCATCATTTACCCTCCCTCACTTCTTCTCCTTCCCCCACCCTGAGGTTGGATCCAAGCACAAACAAAAAATACAATAGATAGATCAAAAAAAATAGCAGGAAAAAGAAAAAAAAGAGAGAGCCAAAGAACATTTCAATTGTAAGGATGGGTAGAAATAGAATGACCCAGACTACTAGCACCAATCCGGTAGGTTGAGCAGCCAGTGTATCTGTGATTTATAATATTCTTACTCTGCCTGAAGCCCTTATAGCCACTGCTTGATTGGGGCCCAGATTTCCCTGTCGCTTTTTCTAGCCTCATTACCCCAGCGTTCATAAACAGCTATTTTGGATCGATATATGGCTAGTAATCTCCCCAGCCACTGCTGTCCAGTAGGTGGTTCGGCATCCAGCCATGCCCTGGCCAGGCAGAGTCTAAAAATAGTCATAGCTATGAATAAGAATATCTGGTGACTCCATTGTATTTCCAGATCACAAATACCTAAAACCAGTAGGCTTGGTGAGATAGGGAATGGATAGCCTAGCTGAGCTTCAAGTATTTTGCGCACCTCCTTTATTAAATTTCCCAGCTTGGGACAGTCTGCAAATAAATGAATGCGATCTGCTGCATGACAGCCACACCGTGGACAATGAGTCCCTGTAGTTCCCCCTCCATTTAGCAATCTTCGCCCGAGTAATATAAAGATTAAACCAAGTTTTATAACATTGCATCTGTAAATTAGCAGCGATAAACGATGTCTGCGCTAAAGAAGGGAATCTTCACAGTCTCCCGTCATCTATAGAAGCTCTGACAAGCGAGTAGTATGTTTCGTCAAATCGTCCCCCATTTCTTTATTTAACTGCTTGTAAATATTAGTGATAGGGAGAGAAGATTTTAACATTGACTCAACTAGCTCTACCCGATTGAAGCCTGCAGCTCCCCCTATTTTTTCAACCAAAAAAACCTGATTTGTAAATACTTAAAAAAATATATATGTTGTAAATGCCAGATTTTCCCTTTATTACATCAAAGGGGAGAATACCTCCCTCATCAACCAGGTCTGCAATAGCTCTCACCCCCTCTCTACCCAAAGTGACATATAACCATCCCTAAAAATGTCTGGGAGCAGAGGGTTATCCACTACAGGAGTGTATCTATTTATCCTACCAAACCCAAATTTCTTTTTGAACGGCGGTCCAGACCTTAAATGTTCCCAAAGGAACCTTAAATCTAACTCTTTTAAAGTATCCAAATTTAATCTGCCTTAAGACATCCACGAGCTTCAACGCCCATTATTAATTCATAAATTGATACCAAATCCCCTTCTTCTGGGTTAATTTCAGCCGAGGTTAATAATGTTATTTGTTGAAGTACTGCAGCCCAATAATATAATTGGAAGTTAGGGACCGCCCAACCTCCTCGTTCTCTCGGCAAGGTCAAGAATTTCAGGGCCCTACGGGGGAGTTGCCCTGCCCATAAAAACCAAGACGCCAGCTGATTCAGAGATTTAACCCAGCGGCTTTCTACTTCTATTGGTATTGCCCTAAAAAATTACAATAATCTGGGAAGAAATAGCATCTTGATCACATTACTTCTCCCTATTAATGTGAGCATGAGATTATTAATTCGGGTGAATTAAATTTTAAGTTTCCGAAGTAAGAGGCCTAAGTTTAGATCTACAATGTTCCCCACCTCTGCTGTTATCACCACCTCTAAATATGTTGCACTGGGGACCACCCTAGGGTCGTCTAGCTGAACCAAACCATTTATTACTATTGGGGTTTTGCTCTGATTAAGCAAATCTCCAGAGAGCCGGCCAAAGCTTGCAGCTTACCTTTCAATTTCTGTAAGAGCTTGAGAAGGATTAGGAGGTATAATGGCCAGATTGTCGGCGTAAGCCAGAATCTTGGTATCACCCCCCCTTATTATGCATCACAGCAATACTGGTATTATGCATGAGCTTCCTAATAAAGACGTCAATATTAGCGCAAATAAAAGGGGCGAGCAAGGACATCCTCGGCGGGTTCCTGGACAAATCGAGAACGGCTCTGACATATCTCCCATTACAGCCACACGGGCGACTGGACTACGATACATGGTCTGGGCCGCCTTTTTAAACCCACTACCTAGTCAATTTCTATCTAAAAATGCCAGGAGACCCTATCAAAGGCTTTTTCTGCTTCCAGCAGGATCAAAGCCATAGGGTCTCCGGCTATTTTGGATGTATCAAAGAGGGC
This sequence comes from Lissotriton vulgaris, assembly GCF_964263255.1. Taxonomy (NCBI): domain Eukaryota; kingdom Metazoa; phylum Chordata; class Amphibia; order Caudata; family Salamandridae; genus Lissotriton; species Lissotriton vulgaris. The sequence continues at coordinate 1,444,073,990 of NC_141694.1, forward strand.
AATTGTCCATCGAATATGATCAGTGGTGTCGCGACCGGGGATAAAGCCATGATTAAAGGAGGAAACCAGTCTCTTAATCACTTTAGATAAGCGGCAAGCTAAGATTTTAGCATATATTTTTATGTCACTATTAATTAACGTAATTGGGCGATAAGACCCTAGTTCTGTGGTGGGTTTGTCTTTTTTTTAAAAAAAATCACTGTTAGCATATCTCTAGGATTCCGTAGCCTTCCCACCCACTTGAGCAATCGTAACTACCTCTTTTAGCAGCTCAATAACACATGTAAAAAGACTTTATAAAATTCCCCTGGGATTGAGTCTGTACCGGTCGCTTTCCCACTTGGTAGGAGTTGACCTCCCCCCTCTCCCCCCCCCACCCCCCCGAAATTGGGGCTTGAAGAGACTCCAAAGTAAGTTCTTCAAAAGAGAAATCTGAGATGTAATCCATGAACTCTGAATCGTCAAAGTGCGAATCCCTTTATAGAAGTCCTGATAAAATCTCTGGAATGCCAAATGGATAGCTACAGGATCTGTATTTATGCCCAAGGTAGGTTCTCTAATTTCTAAAATTTCCCCTTGCACTATCCTCTCTCTTTTGCGTCTAGCTAATAGGTGTCCCACTCTTTTGTTATTTTCATAAAGCTTGCTTCGCCAAGCGATATATTTACCAGCGGCTTATTTAGCCGAAATCTGTTATTGCAGACTTCCCACCGCTACTCTACCTTGTGCTTTCTCAATATCCCCACCACTAGTCAAACCCTCGACTAGCTGTCCTCGGCTTCCGTTAATTCTGCATACAAGGCCAGTTCTAAAGTCCTATTCTTTTTCCGCTCTGCCCACCCATATCTAAAAGTCTCCCCCCCTGATCCCAGCCTTGAGAGAGTCCCACACCATATCTGGTTGAACGCTCCCCTCATTTTCGATTATAAATCTAGGAATCCAAGCCTTCGTATGCTGTAAATATCCACTATCTGATAGCAGAGCCCTATCGAATGTCCAACAAGAAACCTGGGATGAATTATTTTGTATAGCTATTTCAAGTACTAGGGGATTGTGGTCAGACATAACCCTTGGATACTTACGAATCTGACCTTTCTGTGCAACTAATGGAGAGGCAAAAAAGTAATCAAGTCGAACATGAACTTGATGTGGAGCTGAAAAAAAGTATATCTAGGGTCCCCAGATTTAGACATAGCCCAAATGTCCTATAATCCGTGCAATGCACATAGGTGAGCAATAGACTTCTAAACCTTGGGCTTACGACTCTGATGTGCTCTCTCTCCGACAAAGCCAGCTTGTGATTTTATATTTATATTGAAATCACCACAAATGTTAAGAGGCACTGGCCAGACAACTAATTCAGTACTCAACCAGTCATACAGAGCGGGATCACCCAATACGGGTCCATACAATGAGCATACAGTAAAAGAACAAGCATTAATAACACATTGAACCAGGGCCCATCTCCCCATCTTGTCAGCACTGGCGGCCTGCTTCACTGTGAGTCTCCTGAAGACACACAATATCCGCTCTCAGATATTGGATGTCCTCATTAATTCTGTGTTTTTTCCCTGGATTATTTAAACCGCAAATATTCACGGAAACAATCCTCACCGTGCCTTTACCCATTTACACCCATGAAAAAGGGCCAATTCTTTGTGCCCAAAGATCTAATCCTATTACACACTAAGCCCATAATTAAGGATCCAACCCCCAACCCCCCCTCCCCACCCCTAAAACCCCAGCAAAATAGGTACGAAGACCCTTGAGAGGCCTCCTGCATCTGCTGTCGCCCAATGCAGCTTCCACCCTCCACCAGTAAACCAGTAAAAACCCATTAGTAGGAAAAAATTGAGAGAATTACCAGAGACAATCTTGACCAGATGGAGTTTGAACAAAGAAATCGTCATTTCTCAGCACCCGAAATTCCCTGCAGATATTCTTGAATATGAATTTTTGAGTTAAATACTCTGACCGTGCCTTTATAAATAACTTTCATGCATGCAGGACTCAATAAATACTCTTCACAGCAGGCTTTCTGAAATGGGGTGATCAACTGACTAAGCCGCCATCTTCTTTCCACCGTTGTGTTGCAGAAGCCCGGCCTGACAAAAAATGTATGACCCTCCGCTGAGCGCCTGGCTTCTGGCGATCCTTATCAAAAACTGCCTGTCGCAACAAAACGTTACCGAAAAAAATCTAAATGGCTCTTGGTTTGTCATCTTGAGCCCCTTGTCCTTTTTTTCTTTTTCAACATGAGGGGAAATTGGTGCACTCTTTGCAACTCTGAGTCCCAATCCCAATGTAGTAACTCTGGGAAGGCTCCTTTAAGAAGCCACAGGACGAAACCACGAATGTCCTCCCCTTCCGCCTTTTCAGGGATCCCAAACAGTCTCAAATTGTTGTGACGCTGTTGATTCTTGAAATCCTCGAGCTTCCACATGACGTTCGTCATTCTAGCCTCATTAGCGGTTGTGTGTCTCCCTCGGCCCCCGTCTCAAGCGCCACTACTCGCTCTTCCAGTGCGGAGGTCCGCTCAGAAATCTCAGAGCAAGCTTTATTGATTTTCCTTATGGCACCCTGTAGTTTCATTGTTGCACGTGTGCCCTTTTAATCTCTTGTCGGGCTTCAATTTGCATTTGTTTCAGGGTTGAATAGATGAAATCCATCGAAGGAGAAGGATCGGAGCTAATGTTTGGGCCAGAGAATGTTGCTGTGGTCTCCTTCTGTGTCCTGCCTTCTGCCCCCTTAGTCTCTGCTTCCAGAGGAATCCCTGAATAATCCCAATTCAGCTGGCTGGATTGGCCAAAGTCTGACTCGGACCCTTTAGCATGAGCGGTTTTCCCATTACTGTTTCTTCGGTTTTTTCTTGCAGAGCGTTGTCTGAGTCACAGGTTCAGATTTGGAGCTTTCTGACCCTTCTCTAGAGTTATCGAGATCTGAGTCCCCCGACATACTGCCTAAAGAAATTTCCGAATCGTCAGTAAGGGAATAAAACTTGTCTGCTTCAGGTGATCCTGTAATTTTAAAGTTACTCAGAATGATATTCGGGTCCGTATGCAAGCAAGGCCCTCCCAAGTCTATTTCTCCTTTTTGCATCTCGGGATGCCCTGTCATGTTGACTTCCCCCGCAGAAATATCCGGCAGTACACTTGGGATGTTGCTCAGCGTGTCATTACATTTTAAATTAGTCTGTGCCAAAGTCTCGTTTTTTCCCCCTTATTCATATTGCTTACTGTTTGCCGAGTACTCTGCTCAGCCCGTTCTGGCGGCACTCTGCTGTCTGGCCCCTCTTTCCTACTTGATTTCTTACTGCTGTGGAATCCTTTTCCCAAGGACATCCCTGGAACGGTTGGCTGTTTAGATTTTCTCGCTGTCTCCTGGGGACGCTGCTCCCATGTCTGACGTCTGGGCTTGCACTCCTCCTCCTTCTCGTTGAGTGCTGGAATAACCTCCTCACCTCCGCGGTCCGCCGGCATCTTCTGTGAAGAGGAAAGTCCTTGCATTCCCCCAGTCACGCTCCCTGCTCCGCTCGCTCCCTGGGCGACACTACAAAGGATCACGTTAATTCTGATCTGGGATCAAACGACATATGTGCATTCTGCCTTTAAAGCCCTGATAAAGTTCCAAAGGCTTGTGTGTTTGAGGAACGAAACGCATTGGTTGTTTTTATGAACAAATGTTGATATCCATATAAAGAAAGAAAATAAAGAAATCACAACGGATTAATTGTGCTCTGTACGGTGCACCTCCTTTTGTGTTATTTTTGTTGTATGAATCTGTAACCAGCAGCACCAAAGGGTGACATGTGCTGGAATATTGTGCACAATCATTTCTAATAAGGCAGCAGTAAGAGAGTGAAGTGCTATCCGTTAGGGCCGTCACCTTGAACCGTTTTTTGCTTTAAGTTTGAGAGAGTTATGTGGAGTTTGTTGATGGACAGCCACCAACATTTAGCCACTTGACTGCTTTATTTTGTGTGTAGCCATTTAATTACTATAGATAGTGAAGGAGCTTTCTGCCAATTTTTGGCAGATTTGTTCAGCGTCTGCCAAATAAAGAACACCTTACGTTCTTCCATTGTATGAGCAAGAAGGTGTGCGAGTATGCTTCTCTGCTTCTTCACTGTCCTGTAGGAATGCCACATCAAATGGGAGAAATAATTTTACCTCTGGGTACCCCACATAATGTTTAGTAGTGTTTCAGGCCACTGTGAATGTTCAAAGTCTCACTCTATCCTCTTCTAGATTATGCCTGCGGGGCACATGTATATTGCCCTTTGGACCTGAACATGGGAGGGACGTACATTGCCCAGGAGAAAGTCTTCCTTGGGCAAGAAGTAATTGTGCCGAATCTACTGAGCAGCTGTTGACTAATTTCAAATCTGCAGCCATAACCACAATATCGGTCTCTGTGATTTCTACAAACCCTGATACAAGGCCCTACACGATACAAGGCTCCACAGGGTCTGCAGCCTCTGCCATTTGGGATAGGACTACTTTTCTGGTCTCTTCGAGGTTTACCAGTCACTGGGACTATCAGAACTGATCCAGCCGCACTCGAGTGGGAGAACCAGAAGTCCTCAAAGAATCACGTCTGACTCCCTTCAGTAGATCACACAGCATTAAGCTCTGATCTGCCTTGGTCATTAGCCAAGACTCGCACATTGTGTGGTAGGTCATGGGTTCATGGTCTAGGGCCCATCTTCTCCTCTAATTGATTGTCCAGCCTCTAGAGAGCTTTGGGCATGTGGAAAGGAAGGGTTGAGCCAGGCCACGGAGAATGCTTCTTGTGTGTGGTTAGCAACATGAGCTTTTACTCTATTTTATTTTCTGTAAGGAATGGAATTCCGTGCACCACTTCAAGACATTTACTTTTTAAATGTATTCCTTCAGAGTCAGTCCTTTGAAGTGTTAACTCTGACACATCCTCTCCAGGCTCCTGGAGAGTGATTGGATGTGTTTAATCGCATTTTACCTCACATTGCAGGCCCTGTGCAGGAGAATCTTGAGGTTCACAGCTAGCCATGTCATTACCTGTGCATTATTTCCATTTAAACTGGGCCTGCCATGTTTTGATTAAGATAGTGGCTTAGGTGATGACCATTTGTGTCACTGAATACTACAGGTGCAGGGCTTCCAGTTGGACAGTGTTGGGGAAGGTAATTTAATGCACATTTTTTTAATGATCAGTTTCTGCAACCCTTATGCAATAAACAATGAACTGAGACTAAAACCCATGCTAGTGTTTGTACCTGCCCCATGACTGAGCCAGTTTAGTTAAACTAAACCTCGATGACTAAAATGCAACATATTTTGTCTACTGGGGGTTGTAGCCTTGAAAAAAGTTAATGCACTAGTGTTGCGGACATTTCAGATGATTTTAAAGCGCTTTGCAGGCAGTACACTGATGGAGGATTGAAATGGGTGTACCAGGGCAGAAAAGGGAGGATCGCAAGGGGAGCTGATGTTCAGGCAGCCCTGATAAGTGAGTGTACGCCAAAAGCAAGCTGGAAGTGAGCTAGTCAGAGTCTTGACACAGGGCAAGTCCCGGCGCAGCCTCAGCAACTTGCAGAGCCATTTTTTCGTTTGTTTGCTTTGATTTTGTGTGCGGGTGTTCGACCCAGCTTATCCCAGCCTTCAAGCAGAATCCATGTTGAGGAAAGCTTAGAGGAAGGGATGTGCATCTAGTGCCTTTCAGCCAGTGCTACAGTCTTTCTAGGGGAAAGAAGAACCTTGGATCCAGTCACAGTAGGCAAATTCCTTGCTAGAGGTCTGTCTTAACCCTACAACTTTATATGACCCTCACTACTTTTGTTGACCCTTCCTAACGTCCTGAATGTATTTTCTCTACATAACATTTGGTCTTTGAGAGGTTTACTGGGCTTGGCGCTATAAAGATTTTAAAATTTGTGAAAATGCATAGACCTGGTTGAAATGAACTGAAACCAGTGCTTGTATCATGCACGAGGACTTAAGAAGTATTGATTTTGTGCCCTGAAAAAGAAGGTTCGAAAGCAGCATCTAACACTCTGTGGTCCATGCTGTGATCCATGCTGCGCGGTGGCTTGGGTGCAGGAATGCTCTTCCCCAGTTACGGCATTGTTTGGCAGGAAACACTCAACCATCCCTCAGTGCTCTTACATGGCCTAGAGTCGTCTTTCACGCTTTGAGCAGAGCTTGACCCCATCTTGCCGGAGCTGGCGTTCTCAAGACATGTTGCTCACCCAGTGTTTTATTTCAGCAAGGAACATGCCTCCAAACTACAAGGTTTGAAAGTAAAAAGGCCAGTATCAATGGCGTTCAGTGGGCCACTGTCCCACTGCACTCGCTGCATCATTGACCGCTACACCCAGTGCTCAATTGACAATCAAGAAGCACCTACAATCTCGCTGTGGTTTCTCTGTCCTGTTATAGACGGCTAAGCAGTGCAGCTCCCTTTAAACCTCCATAAGTATACACCATTAAAAAAAATATATATTTCTTTATTAGCAGTACTCAGTAAAATGTACAATATCGACCCAAACCAGGCGGTCGTCATCACTGTCTGTACATAGGTTACACAAAAAAGCATATGTAGCACACCGCATCCTGTATTAATACAAGGACCCCCCCTTACAACGGATCGAGGGATGCACCGCCCTCATACACTCCATCCTCCCTCCACCATATCCCCACAGATATCTCACGAGGAGCCTGTAATAGTTCTACACAGCCTACCAATTCCACATCTTATTCAGGCAAATTACAATTTCAACAGAATAGAAACACCTTATCACCCCTTTATTCAGGGGGGTCATCCTGGGAATTGGAGTCGGGCCTGTGTCATAGACAGTAACATTGTATTCCAAGCCAACAAACCCAGTCACACTCTTTTCTTACTCTCAGGTTGACTCACATGAGCGTGTAAACATTTCATTATTTTTGTGGTCAGCTGGCACTTTTTTTTTTCTCAAACAAATTTTATTAATTTGCTGTAGGTCAATGAAAAACAGCCCGCTGAGCATTGTGGCAGACATGATGATAAACACAATATACAATATGGTGGAACATAAACATGCAATGTAAGGCTGTAGTGTCAAATGCCAGTCATCCTACTAAAAAAATATGAGAATGCCCAACTCTGAATAATGCCCTCCCGCAACTCGGGACCCAGTAGGACTTGTCGATCCACTCTATGCACCCTAAATGTCTTTATACCTCCCAGTGCCCTAAAGGAAATCCGTGAGCATTGTATTGAGTTGAGCAAAAACCTTCTGTGAGATCCATAGCGGGACCGTTCCGGAGAAATAAAGGAGCCTGGGTAATGTAACCATTTTCACCAGCACTCCCCTCCCCGCCACTGATGGCGCGAGGGTCCCCCAGAACTCAAGGCTGCCCTTTGCACTACGTATCGCGTGGCCTACGTTACCCTCTGGGAGATCCGCAGGGCCATGATATATCAGGGTGCCCAGGTACGGCAAACAGGTAGTTTCCCAAGGGACCCCCCCCCCCCCCCAGCCTCCGTTAGTCCAGCCCTACCTGGCCTCATGGGAAAAGACACAACATGGACCAATTCACCCTAAGCCCGCAACATTTCTCAGAACACCCAGCAGCTCCTTGGCTCCCCACAGGACCTCCCCTGAATTAACCAGAAACAACAGGAGGTCATCCGCGTAGAGTGCAATGTCCTGTAACTGACCCTCCACCTCCAGGCCCCAATAGTAACAGTGAGATCTGGCGTGCGCAGCCATAGGCTCCATTGACAACGCAAACAATAATGGTGACAGCAGACAGCCCTGTCTCATACCTCTGCCCACCTCACAGACCTCTGAGACCAATCCCCCCATCCGGACACTGCTGGTGGAATTCTTGTAGAGCGCCGTCCATTCCGCAAAGTGGTCCCCCAAACCAAAGGCTCTCAGAACCCTAAATAGATACGGCCACTCTAGGCTGTCAAAAGCCTTCTCAATGTCAACCGTGAAAATGCATGCTTCCTCCTTGCTGTAAGTGTCCGCACCCAGTATATGCAGCAACCTGCGCACATTCATTGCCGTATTTCTGGATGGGATAAGCCCTGCCTGATCTACATGAGCAAGAGTCGGCATATGGGTCAAGAGCCGACTCGCCAATATACGGCTTAATATTTTATAGTCCAAGTTAAGCATGGCAAGGGGCCAATAGGCCGTTCAGTCCTTAAGGGGTTTCCCAGGTTTTAAGAATGGACAATTACTGCTACTCTCGGCGAGGCAGGAAGACAACCGCCCTGTTTCACCTGGTTATACAGTGCCACTAGCCGTGGATCGAATACATCGATGTATGTAGAGTAAAACTCCACCGGGAGTCAGTCTGTCCCCGGGGTCTTATTTCTAGCCATACGTTTGAAGGCACTACGTACATCCCCCACCTCCACCGCTTTGCCTAGATCATCTGCCTCCTCTGCATCGACCCTAGGAAGCTCTACAGCCGCCAAGAAATCTGTCCCATCAGCAGCCCCCGGGTCACGTCTACTTTAATATAGGGGAAGTATAATACTCCAAAAACTGTGTATTGATATCTTGTTGACTGTAAAATACCTCCCCCTCCAGACCCCTCAGCTCCAGGATGGATCTTCCTCTGCGTGCTGGATTGGCCAACCAAGCCAACAATGCCCCAGATTTATCTTGTTCTGTGTGGGCCCGGGTAATGAATGCCCTGTAGTCGGAGCAGCATAGTTTTTCCGACGTGTATAGCCAGTACCTCCCGGGCCGCGAGAAGATCGGACTGCCTGTCAACTCACTCCGGTCTTTCTCTTTCGAGGTCCCGTAGGCTGTTCTCCGCAGCTAGCACTTCCCACAGTAGAACCCTCCGTACTCCAACGACCTCACCAATGCAGCACCCCCTAATGACCGCCTTAATGTGGAAAATGAAACCATAATCCTATCGATGCCCAGGCTGCTGGCGCAAACCGCCTCTTAGTTCCCATTCTGTATAATTACCAAAATAAAGAGACGGGCGCTGGGAGCAGGAATCAAGAACAGAGTTTATTTCTCATGAGGAGAGCATGTCATTTCGGACACGAAACACAGTGTCTTTCGGGAGGTGCTCTAACAAGTGAGCTGAGACTCTGGCTTTTTATACTCTACAGAACACATGATAACACAATCAGGACGGTGTGACGCAAAAGGAAAGACATCCCTATAATCCTCGTGGTGATCCTACCCATATACATTCACAATGGGGACCCTTGACCTGCTGATAAGAGGGGAGGGCAATCACGCAACTGAGTGTTTTGCAGGATGTGTACGCCTGATCATAGCCCAAGGGGTGGGGTGGCTAAGACCAATAGAGGATCCTTTGAAGAGGAGTGACTTCATACAATAAGGGCAGTAAATGGTATCTCCTGGCTCAGGCGATGGCCTCGGACATGTGTGGTCAGCCGGACTCGGGGGAAAGGGTCATCAAAGGAGTGGTATTAATGCTGCGTGGACAGTCGAGTGCGGAGGGAAGGCTTGCCCACAGAGGGGCATTCATGGAAGGGAAGGAGGGGTTGGTCAGGCGCGGCCGTGCTTCTCAAGGACAGGGTCTTGCAGAAGAAGAAGGTTTATGACTTGCCTACGTGAGGAGAAGGGAGGGGTAGCCAGGGTGGACGCAAGGACAGAGTCACACAGAGAGTGAGAGAGATCTTATGACCCGTACATGAGAGCGGGGGCAGCCAGGTGCAACTGGGGGAGGGCTATGCCTGCTAGGGCGAAGGATGCTTCTTCAAGAGGGAACGGGGGGTTTGCGTGGGTCGAGCAAAAAAGGGGGCTGCCTTTCAGGGCAGGGTCGTGTACATGCAGAAGGGGAGCCGGTGATTCTAATCTCAGGCGGGTAAAATGGGCCAGGGTGCCTAAAATGGCTGTCATGTATACACGGGTACAGGCCTTTGTTGGCAGTAGGATGTAGTTAAATGCTTTACGGTATTCAGGGTACGCGCAGGGAGAGGAGTGGGAAAAGGGAAATGAACGTTGCTTATGTACATCAATATTTCTATTTTTCGACAGTCGCCCCTTTTTACATAGCAAAAGTTCATTTTCGTGATCGATGATGGTACATATAAATAGGCACGGTCGCAGAATTAGCATTGCCAATATTAGCATATGGTATATAATCATGGACAGTTGATGTGTTTGGCAGAATACGGCACATAGGACATTGCATTTGTCGAGTTCTTATCATTTCAAAGCACTACATAGCATAAATGTTTCTGACTAAAAATGTAACCAATGAACAGTTTTGACCAGGTAGTTGAGAGCGGAATTCAGCTCAATATACAATATTTCTTCGTCCCAGTGTCTTTTTGTCAGTGAGCCATCACTGGTAGGCTCTAGTCCGAGTACTTTCGTTGGCGCTGTTGAGCACCGGCGGTGGAGCTATGGGTCCAGCTCTGTTCTATCCTTTCGCGTTGCAGGGTGCGGTCAGTCCTCTGCTGTTAGACCACAGTCCTGTTTCCTAAACAATCCGGTTGGTGGCGCCTTATGCTCGGCACCCATAGTTCTATGGCAGCACCCTATTCCCAGTGGAATGCTGTTTTTTCCTTTGGCAAAAAGTCACGTGGAAAAGAGGGTGAGTGTGGTTCAAATAGTCGATAGGGGAGAGGGTGGAGTTGGGTCAGAGCTCCTGGGACACGCAAAAGGGACCAAGGGAGCAAAGGATAACAAGCAGGCAGGCCCATCCATCGGGCTCAAGGAAGGGGGACGGAGACTCCAGGCACACGTGGTTTTAGCAGGCGAGTGGCTTCGAGGTGGCTCGCCGTTTTTCATGTTCCACATTGAAGTTGCGGTCTCGTCCCGTATCCTGTTGCTCTGCGGCTCCACCTTTGGTCGAGGTCACACGAGTCCCAAGATCCGCAGCCAGGCTGTACGCCACTTCTGACCCATCTCCTTCGGTGATCGTGAATCTTTGAATAGGTACAAGACAATGTTTCAGTGAAATGGCAAAAGAAGATATCTATGCATGCTGAATTCCTCCCTCAATTCTACGCATTTGGGAGATATGCTCATTGGTCACAGTCAGAGGTCCATTACCAAGCAGTGCACGTGTCAGTATTCCTACTGGGTTCATGGCAGGTCTATTCATCGTTTTATTTATGAATCAAGTGAGGTTCCCATCAACTGTGCATTACATCATATTCAGCATTCTACGGAGCATGTCCCATCAGGACTGGCTAACCTTTTTCGAGCAGGGCGGGGGTGTCATTATCGAGAGTCAGGCAAAACAGGGTATTCTCGAGGGTCAACAGCTACTCATGTGCATCAAGTTCATATTCGGGACAGCAATTGGGGTTTATCAAAAATGGGGCGGGGACGCTTCGGGCGCTTGCGCTTGGGTGCAAAAAGGGGGGGGGGTGGGGCAATCCGGGCGTTGGGAGTTCAATCTGGACGTTGGCGTTCGTCTCTGAAAAACAGACATAAGGTGCCATTGACATACAGTTCCCCTATAAATGGCCAGATTTTGGGGGACTTTAGTCGTCTTACCTGTCCTTTCCTTCTCAGCCAATTCAAGTTCATTCATTTTCGCAGAAAGGAGAGGCAGTAACATGGCGAGATACAATCATTTTAGTTTCGGTCAATTTTGCTGAACACCTTTGCGTTCAATATGTATCAAATCAGACTGGTGCCGGTGGGGCACAATTTTACCAATGAAGGAGAGAGAATAGGCAGACTCTCATAGAGAGTGAGAGTCGTCCGCAATCTAGACGAGCCATTCGGTACACGTATGACATGTAGGGAGAGAGAGAGAGAGAGAGAGAGAGAGAGAGAGGGAGAGAGAGAGAGAGGGAGAGAGAGAGACGTGTACAAAAATAGGTCATTTAGTGCGCTCACAACACGAAACAGCAAAGGTCAGGTAACGCACAAATACAGACAGAGGGAAGACATAAATTCGTACATTTATACACACACAAACTCAGACAGGGAAGACGGCACATGTATTATACATATACAAGACATTCACGACAAGACAGAAAACAATTGTTAGTTTACAAGATCTATTTATACATATATATCCTATGTATCTTTACTATCCTATTTATCTACGTGCTTAGCTCTTCCTGCCCTTCCCCCCTTTCCCTTCTCGCTTGTCATACCTGCGAGCGTCCCCGATTACCAATACTCACGCCTCGGGTGGTTGATCAGTAATTAACCTGGTCGTGCTAGTTACCCATGGTTGGATCTTAATCCATTTTTCTGTTCCCTCCTGTGGTGGGAAGTTCTCCAGGCTGAGGCAACGGCAAGTACTGATCGGGAGAACAGTCGGACAGCTTGGCTATATCTACAAGAGTGTGAGAAAGGGGGTAGTGCATTTTGAACATTAACAACATTTCTAACTTCCTAGACGGGTGGTGCCGTGGCAACCCTTACCTGTATAATTTTTCTTTGTCCTCTCCCTACCTAGTCGAATGTCCAGTTACATTATTTAACACGTCATTTCTAGTCAATTTTTCGTCATTCAGTACCTGTCCAGTTTCTATGTCAGTCCATCCTTTCAGTCGCTATGTCCTAAGGAGGAATAGTCATGTTAAGTCTACGTCTTTTCTCTTTTTTTTTTTTTTTTTTTTTTTTTTTTTAAGAACCTATCGTTATAACGACCACACACATATTCCCTCTTTTCCTGTTTCGTCGGTGTTCCGACCGTCGCTCTTCCACACTTCAGCCGACGTTCTGACGTGACCTGCAGAAGGGAGGGAAAAGAAGGGGTGGGGAGGCAGCATTCAAAGTACATCGGCATGTAGTAGTCCGAAAAAAGTTTTTACTTACCACATACTCGACCCCTCTCCACGTACTGCCTTTCTTTACCATCTCGGCGTTTAAGCCCAGATTGACCAGTAGTGTCAGATAGATAATCATTGACGATCTGCCCATCTACATGAGTTACCCGGTCGTAACCCTCTTTGTCGGGTGCAAGGGTGACGGTCAAGCGGCATTTCTGCGGAGTCGTTTTTAAGGGAGTCTAAAACACCTTTCCTGGCTGCCTGCGATACATAATTGTAGCTGTCAAATATCTAATCCCTTTTCATCTACATCCTTCATCATACTTATTCTTCGCTCACAGTAGGAAGACATCCAAAACTCATTAAGGCAACTGCTACAACCACGCTTTCTTTTTCAAAATACTTTTAATAAACGATATCGGTGGCAGTTCATGGCATAAAGTGCAGCAGTGCAATAAAATCGTGTTAAAATTTTCCTTCAGAGCAGGCATGATGCATGTCAAGTAAAATTTTCCTTCAGAGCAGGCATGATGCATGTCAAGAATTCAGTTTTAATCAATTCATAATTCATTACCCAATACTCATTCCTTATCTAAATTACACCAATTCATTTTCCAACTCATAATCAGTACCCACCCTAAGTCAATTCATTGTCCAAGCACATGCTCAATATCCTTCATATTTACTTTCATTATCCAAAACGTTATATATATATCTCGGGTTAAAAAAAGTTGCATGGTCATGGTACAATAAAGTTCATTCAAAAAAAGGTCTCATTTTGTGTCGGCGCCATTTTGGGTGGGGTCAGGCGAGTTCCAGCTCAGTCAGGATGTCTCTAGTCTTGCATGGTTGGCCCAGAGCCTTCCGTTGGGAATTCAAAAAGTTTTGTGCTATAAGGTTAACAGTCTAACAATATGGACCATGAGTCAAAGAGTGGGAAGGGCGGCAACAATTTTCCTACCGGGTCATCCTGGTGTTCCTCCGGAACTGAACAAGTCTGTGCAGTGGCTGCATTTTAGCCATTTCTAATCCGAGGCTGGTGCCGGCAGGAGTCGCACCGGTGTCGTGGTTCCCAGTGAAGGGGTCGGGGGCACCCATGCAGAGGGGTCGGGGGCCCCCCGGCTCTTATAGAATCTTCAAGGTCGAGGGGAGGCGATATGGAGCGAGTGCCCGTCCTGGGCAGAAGACCGCTTTATGATGTTGACCCTCTTTAAGTAAGAGCATTGGGGTGTCGCTGGAAGCCTCCACCTGGAGGGAGGTGGGGGAGGCTCGTTCGCGTCACCTCCCCCTTCCAGCGACCCCGCGCCGTTCCTCGGCTCCGTCGTCTTCGATATCGGCCATGCCAGCCATTGAAGATGGGGGGGGGGTGGTCGGCGGCTGAGGCGAGACAGCCCCCCCTTTCCCTTGACATGTGGCAGGACTACCTGTGCCTATGCAGGCGGCGGCATGCGGTGAATTTGGCATCTGGCAGGACTACTTGATTTGCCGCCGTTTTCGCCTTGGCTTCGGCCTTTGGCAAGCAGGCGATGGCATGCGGCGAATTTGAAATGTGGCGGGACTACTTGATTCGCCGCCGTTCTCGCCTTCGGCTTCTGCCTTCTTCGTGGGTCGGACCAGGCGAGAGACAGAAGGGGGGGGGGTGGTCGGTGGCTGAGGCAAGACAGCCCCCCCCCCCGTGGCCTGCAGGGCAGCGGAAGAGGAGAGAAGGAGAGGACTCTGCCATTCTTTGGACCGCCTGCCCAACATCATCTCCTCCCAACCGTGGTCAGGCGGGCCCCTCGTGCCTCGAGGCCTCGCCTTCCGGATGGGCGTAACCGCGGACCTGTTGCACCTTGGGAGCTTCCGGAATGAGGGTAGGTACCTATTTGATTGTTTCTATTTCCTGTGACCGTTATTTGGGCGTGGCGGGCAATGAGGCAGGCATGTTGCGAACAGGAACAGGCAGTGAAGCCTAGCTACCTCGCGGCTATGTTCTGCTATCAAATCTTTTCGCCATTTTACATTTCTTATTACGAACTGTTTCTAATGTTTCTTATTTTTGGTGAAGTCAAAAGCTCATCAGGGGGTTACTGACTTAGCCTGATTTCCTTTTATTTTTCTTTCTCTTCCTTAGCGTGTTTCGAGCTAAAGCTTTCTGTTAGTAGGGAACGGTGATCACTTCATATTTTTATGTGTCCTTTTCACTGGGGGGGGGGGGGGTACATCTGGACGGACCAGACGAGTCCCCTCCAATAAATGGTCCGGGGTGGAACGAGATTATCGATCAAAAGGGGAACATATATTCCTTCATTAGGGTATCATCCTGGACGGACCGAGCGATGTACTTCCATTTACTAGGGTAGCCTCCTGGACGGACCAGTCGGTCTATTTCTACTAAATGGCCCATGAGTAGAGAGCATATGTCCTCCATAAGAGTAGTCTCCTGGGCGGACCATGCGAGCTACCCCACAATAACCAACCAGTGGGGAGTGGGTAGGACTGACGAATTCACAAAGGGGCATAACCTACCCTTTTCTGCTTGCAAAGACTAGATAGAATATCTCTATTCCACGTTGTTTGCAGGCGGAAAATACCTCAAACGAAACAATGCCTGGAACAACAATGTCCAGGTTTTCAATCAATCAGTGGGGAGAAAAACAGGCATGACGGATTACAACGGGGACAAAAGTCTGCATTACCTGCCCTTCGCTATCCAAAAAGGAAGACAGAATATTTCTACTCGTCTCAGTTTGTAGACAGGGAAGATCTCAAAAAGAACAATCATCGACTATCAACCGACTTCAAACAATTCTTAAAGAACAACATCGATTATTAATCGACTTCAACAATTCTTAAAGAACAACAATCGGTTATCAATCGACTTCAAACAATTCAGTGGGGAGAAAGGTAGGCATGACGGATTAATACCGGGGACAAAAGTCTACATTACCTACCCTTCTCTATCTGCAAAGAGGGACGACGTTCCTATTCGCCGCTGTTTGCAAACAGAGAATGTCTCGTTCTCAAAAGAGAACCAATATGTCAAGTAGCCCTCAAAGCTAAACGAACCAATACCAACAATGCCAGTATACAAATACCGGTTTTCAATACAAACAATCAACAATCAGCAATTTCGGTATACAAATACCGATTTTCAATACAATCAATCAACAGTTGGGTGGATAGAACCACCCTACCAATCAGGCGTAGGAACGCCCTACTTAATCTTACCCGGACCGGACCATACGGATAGTTCTTCGACTCCCTCCTCCAGCGCCCATTCGTTCTCTTACTCCATGTAGCATTCCTGTGGGATTCCAGTCAGGACAATAGGTCACTGAAGGGAGGTCCGTTCAGAATTGGTGAAGTTCTGCTGATCGGCTGCCGGGCGAGGGCCCTCTCAAGGCAGGCATGCCCCGATCATTTAGACGTTCACTTCTTCGTCTGGATCTCTCTTACCGAACCCTATGTCACTGATGGGCCCCGCGTTGGGCCGCCAATTGTGGAAAATGAAACCATAATCCTATCGATGCCCAGGCTGCTGGCGCAAACCGCCTCTTAGTTCCCATTCTGTATAATTACCAAAATAAAGAGACGGGCGCTGGGAGCAGGAATCAAGAACAGAGTTTATTTCTCATGAGGAGAGCATGTCATTTCGGACACGAAACACAGTGTCTTTCGGGAGGTGCTCTAACAAGTGAGCTGAGACTCTGGCTTTTTATACTCTACAGAACACATGATAACACAATCAGGACGGTGTGACGCAAAAGGAAAGACATCCCTATAATCCTCGTGGTGATCCTACCCATATACATTCACAATGGGGACCCTTGACCTGCTGATAAGAGGGGAGGGCAATCACGCAACTGAGTGTTTTGCAGGATGTGTACGCCTGATCATAGCCCAAGGGGTGGGGTGGCTAAGACCAATAGAGGATCCTTTGAAGAGGAGTGACTTCATACAATAAGGGCAGTAAATGGTATCTCCTGGCTCAGGCGATGGCCTCGGACATGTGTGGTCAGCCGGACTCGGGGGAAAGGGTCATCAAAGGAGTGGTATTAATGCTGCGTGGACAATCGAGTGCGGAGGGAAGGCTTGCCCACAGAGGGGCATTCATGGAAGGGAAGGAGGGGTTGGTCAGGCGCGGCCGTGCTTCTCAAGGACAGGGTCTTGCAGAAGAAGAAGGTTTATGACTTGCCTACGTGAGGAGAAGGGAGGGGTAGCCAGGGTGGACGCAAGGACAGAGTCACACAGAGAGCGAGAGAGATCTTATGACCCGTACATGAGAGCGGGGGCAGCCAGGTGCAACTGGGGGAGGGCTATGCCTGCTAGGGCGAAGGATGCTTCTTCAAGAGGGAACGGGGGGTTTGCGTGGGTCGAGCAAAAAAGGGGGCTGCCTTTCAGGGCAGGGTCGTGTACATGCAGAAGGGGAGCCGGTGATTCTAATCTCAGGCGGGTAAAATGGGCCAGGGTGCCTAAAATGGCTGTCATGTATACACGGGTACAGGCCTTTGTTGGCAGTAGGATGTAGTTAAATGCTTTACGGTATTCAGGGTACGCGCAGGGAGAGGAGTGGGAAAAGGGAAATGAACGTTGCTTATGTACATCAATATTTCTATTTTTCGACAGTAAAGGCATCCCATTCAATAAGCCGACTCGTCGCTGTTCCGGTATTTACTAAAAAATAGTCCTCAATAGCTGAACCTATCGTGGCCTGAAACGCCCGGTCTTCCAGCGTCTCCGGGCGAAGGCGCCAACTAGGGATAGTAGACCTGAGCAGCAGCCAACTTAAAGATAATAACAGCGGGTTATGATCAGAGATCGTTCTAGCCAAATATTCACTGTGCTTGACCCCGCCACGCACGTCCGGGGAACATAGAATCAAATCCAACCTGACATGCAGTTCTTGCAAAGCAAAATAGTAGTATTCCCTTTCGACTGGGTGATGGACCCTCCAGGAGTCCGTCAACCCCCAGTGGTGCTGCCAATCGCGTCTGAGAGCTGCAAGTTTAGGTATCTGGGCATCTGGGAGCGGAGGGTAAGAGCGGTCCAGGTCAATGTCAGTAATGCTGTTAAAAGTCCCCCCCCCCATCAGTACCGACCCTGTCAACATGTTC
Source organism: Lissotriton vulgaris (assembly GCF_964263255.1). Taxonomy (NCBI): domain Eukaryota; kingdom Metazoa; phylum Chordata; class Amphibia; order Caudata; family Salamandridae; genus Lissotriton; species Lissotriton vulgaris. Next base: position 1,444,091,797 of record NC_141694.1, read on the forward strand.
GCCAGTGTCCTCGAGAGGTGTGCAAAGAACGTGGACTGGTTCACGTTGGGGGCATAAAGGCTCCCTATCACTATGTCCCTGCCATCCAACCGTCCTGAGTCAACCAACTGCCTGGTACTCTAGAAGGGGACACCCGCCCACACCCAAAGAAAAGTGCCTCTGGCATAGGCTGAATACGTATTGCAAAATACCTGTCCCACCACCTCTTCTGCAATGCAAGCCCCTCCTTCTGCGTCAAATGAGTTTCCTGCAACAGGGCAATCTGCACCACCCTCCGCACCAGATATGTATGTATTTTGTGCCTAGCCAGCATCGTGTGCATCCCCTTGACATTCCAGGAGATGCATTTAATCCCTATGGGGGATCCCATTTGTTCGAACTGAGCTAGCGTGCCCTCTAACCTCCTAACATTGACATGCCTGGTCCCAAACAGAACCCCCTTAGTAACCAAACTCCCCCAACTGCCCCTCCCCAGAACAGGTACTAACCAACAAGTCCCCATCCAAACCAGTACGGTGACCTACAAGTCACGAAAAAACAAGTGAAGATGCGTAGGCTGGCCCTGCAGGACCCAGAACCCCCCCCGGCTAGCCCTCCAGCCCGTAAAAGCGGTAGTAGCCCCAATAGTTGCTCCGGTGCCAGTGGTCCATTGCCAACTCACTATAGCCTCTCTGATGAACAACACCCAACTGCATGAAGACCCTCCCCCTTCAGTTCAGGGGGCACACTTCAGGCAATGCTATCCGCTGTTTGCAGTGTGACAACCGGTAATTCAGTTTCTGAATCCCCATTCATGCTGCTGGGTCGGGAGCTTTCAGATCTGTCCACACCATGTTCGCTAATAGTTGAGTTTGGACTAGCCTCACCATGGCTAATCTCCGCGACAGCCCGCACAGCTTTGTGCCTTTCCAGTTGGCATCCAGTAGGTGCCCTCGAAGATCGCAGGGGAGTGAGCGATGATCGCGGTCTCTTCCTCAACGTGAAGTACTTGCCACCTGTGTCCCTCGCGTCTCCAGCCAGTCCCAGGCGTCTTGCGGTGCAGTAAAGAAGTGAGTCTCTGTGTCCACCACTCGGAGGCGTGCTGGGAATACCATGGCATAAGAAATTTGCAGCTGGCGCAGCTTTCGCTTGACAGACAGGAAGGAAGCACATTGCCTCTGTACCTCCCTGGTGAAGTCCGGGAAGATCATCACCCTGGCGATCCCAATCTGCCAATTCCGCTTTTCCCGGGCCTGCTCTAAGATCTGTTCCCTGTCTCTGTAGTGAAGCAGCCGCGCCACCATTGGTCGAAGAGGAGCCCCCGGGATGGGCTGCCTAGTCGGGACCCTATGGGCTCGCTCGAGTGCATAGAAGGAAGAGAGACCCTCCGGTACCACTTCTGTTTTGACCAGGTCTCCATAAAACGTACCACAACTGAAGGACTGGGTTCTTTAAGACCCAGCGGTGCCAGGGCACAACACCTGAAACCTTCGTGGGTAACCTGCTCCGGCGTACAAATGACAGAGACACGGGACACTTCCTTCGACGTCAAAGATTCAAGGTTTATTTGCTGCAGGGAACACAGAAGTCACGACAAGTACACCACGTGCAACTTGGGGAGACTGCTTCAAATTGGTTCTGTGGATCGCTCCTTTTATACAGTTTTTACCCATAGAGTTATATTGAACACAAAAGTTTACAACCCGGTTCCCACCATTATCCCCCAGAGGGGTCGCTTTGGTCACTTTGAAACACATTAGGTCCGGAACACAAGTGCGGAAACATTTGGCGGTTCCCAACCGTAAAAACCCATCTTCCCAACATTAGCGAATTCCAATCAGCAGTAAAACAGATCGAAATAGGAACAAAGACAGGTGCAGAGGAAGACGGAGACAGTGGGGAGATCGGAAAGGGTGTAAAAGGGGAGGTATCAAGAAACACGAGATACAGGCATCAAAGGGACGTGCCTAATGAGATGCACGGCTGAGACAATAAGTCCGTGCGGCAAGATGAGCCTCGAGCGGCGCCATCTGCCTTACAGTAGCATCCCCCTCGTCATAAAGACACTTACAAAGAACATGTGTCTTCCGCAAATATCTTGGGAGTCCCAGGGTCGCGAAGCGAACATCGCCCGTTCGCTGGCTACTTGAGGGCAAGAGACAAAATGGATGCCGTATCTAAGATGGAACCCGTGGGTACAGATGAAAAACCCATATAACAAACGAACGGTTTAAGTGAGCACAGCGAAACTGCGCACAGCTACTAAACTCGTCATTTGCGGTTCATAGATACCAGACTCGACCATATTCGTATGAGTCGAAAACACCACTTACAATTGTCACGGAACCTCAGACGCTCCTTTTGCCCTCATGTAGGCAAGCACTAGTCGGAATCATATTCGATATTCATCAGACCATCGAGATGTTGCTGTAGCATAGCTCTGTCCAACCGAGTCCCCTTGGTAACAGGTGGTTGTCCCATACACGTTGTAGCACAGAGGCCACATAAGGCAGGACCACACTGCACACAAAGGCAACACGTGAACAGGAACACTACAACGACTCCGATGATCATCAGAATCTTCCAACCCCAAGTCGACATCAGGCCCCAAAACCATCCAAGTAGCGTCCAATCCCCTACATCCACGTGTATGGATTCGGAGATTTTATGCAATCTCGAGATGGCTTGATAGACAGTAGGAGCATTATCTGGAATGAAAATGCAGCAGCTCGAATGGATCACCTTACATACCCCACCTCGATCTGCTAAGATGACATCTAAAACCATACGGTTTTGTAACGTCATAAGTCTCTCCGCCTGAAGTTCTGTGGTGATATTACCAAGGGCACTGGCAGTAATATTAGCTGTCGATTCTACCACTCGAGTCAACTGTCTCAGGTTCCTACTATTGACCATAGGTCCCCAAAACGGGAGGAAACCCTTGAAAAAGTCTCCTGCCTCTTGACCGGCAGTATCCTCTTCGCTAATTACGCCTCGTACAACTCTAGTCTTGTGATAATCGGCATCTACAGTGAACGTCGGAGGCAACAGATTGGCAATGAAACATGAGCCCATGAAGTCAGCGGGCAACCATGTGTATGCACGATCATAGCAGATAAAGTATGTACCCTTGGCAGCCAGGAACACAGGGGACGAGGACATCGGCAGAATGTAATTTTCAGTGCAAGCACTTGCTCCAAGTCGGGCTTGCGATCTTCGACCACGACCCATGAGACAGAAATTACCAGTGTGTGGTACGACCCATATCGGAGGCGAGTTTTTAAGCTGCTTTTCACTAGTGAACACACTATATTCGCCTCTACTTAGGACCCTATAGGCTTGTATCTCTTCTTCAGGGATGAGCGAGGGATCATAGATATCACTATCTAAATCCTCTATTGCTATCGACAAAGGTTTTTGATACGAAGTAGGACCAGAGTAGGGGGAACGTGGTTCTCGAATGGGGTGGAAACCCAGTGCGCTTCGAAACATTGTTTGAAATGCTCGAGCTGACCCTTGGGAACTATAGGGTAACACCAGATATGGGATTCCCTTATCCGTAGTGTGTGGCATCAACCCATACACCCAACAATTAGTGGTGTTAACCACTAACTGATGTTGATGAAGGAGCTGAATAAAGGAATTGTTGCGGAATTCTACACGTCTAGCCTGCTCGTGTTCCGGTAACATGTGAAAAAGAATGAGGAGAGACAGTAGAGGTAAGATTAGGGTCAGGAGTAGGAGTAGGTGTAGCAGGTAAGAAGTGAGACATCATGTAATACACCCCACCCGCCAATAATGCAGAAGCAGTCAAGAACAATACAAACAGTTGGAATATGAAACATTTGGTACGACTGAGTTGCTGCAGCTTGAATCTGTGGACTTGAGCTCCCTCCAAATCATTCAGCTTCGAGAATGCCATTCCCTACGACCGTCCGCAACGTTTTTTGACGCACTTCGTTCTGTATAGCAATAGTCAATCCCCAGGAGTTCCCAGGAACCGACGGCCTTTAACCTAGCGTCAAGACCTACTATCCAGAAGGAAGTACGCGCGCGGCCCTACAGCCTTCAATGCACAGTATGTATATATGCGAAAACAAAGTCTCTCAGCTGTAAAAGCAAAAGTATAAGGAATGAAGCTCAATATATATATATATATACAAAATAATCACAGTAATACGAAAGTTCAAAACTGATCACGGAAAACGGGATAATGCACTTGTCAATACAGAAAAGCAAGATCTTTTTATTTGTCCTTAGTGCGAGATCGCAAAAAGTATCGGGTTTTCCCAGGACGTGTCTGCTCGTCAAACAAAGGATCCGTTGAAGAGACAGCGTCCTGCTGATCAGTTGAGTGTTCTGGTCTTGAGTCTTGCGATGCTAATTGTTCAACGGTGTCTTTCTGCTGCGCTGAGGATTCTTCAACAAGCTGTGCGTCGCTAAAAGGCACAAACGCCGGCAATGTTTCTGTTTCAGATGACGCAATGCCTCTTCTTACCCACGGGTCTGCTGGCAAAGGGATGGGGACTCTTTTGGTGTGCGTGGCATGCACCCAATTCTTACGTCCCTCAAGACGAACGGCAGTCCTCGTGGCCAGGAGCACTTGGTAGGGTCCGGTGAACCTCGGGTCCAGGTTATTTTTGCGTGAAAAGTTTCTCGTCACCACCCAGTCTCCGGGCTGGAGCTGGTGGCCCGGACCCTCCGTCTGCGTCGGCAATGCGTCGTAAACCTGTTGGTGAATTAACCTCAGTTTAGCAGTCAAGTCATGTAGATAATCGATCAACATTGGGTACTCAAGATCAGAAAACATTCCTGGCCTAGGAACCCCCCACACATTCGCAGGACGGCCGAACACTATCTCATAGGGACTAAGCCCTACTCGGGAGTGTACAGTCGCCCTAGTTGACAGTAATGCCAAAGGTAAAGCGTCAGGCCACGAAAGACCAGTCGTAGCCTGAATCTTTGCTAACTTTAGTTTAAGGGTGCCATTGTACCCTTCAACCAATCCAGCTGACTGGGGATGATTGGCGCTGTGGAATTTCTGGTTAATTCCAAGGCCCTTACACACACTCTTCATCACACTACCCACAAACTCACTTCCGTTATCTGACCACACGACTCTAGGCATTCCATACCGAGGAAAATATTCCTTCATTTTGATTTTCGCAGTAGACAAAGCAGTATTGTCTTTGAGAGGATAGGCCTCAATCCATCGGGAGAATGCGCAAACCACAACTAAAACGTATTTCAGGTTATTGCATCGCTCCATATGGATGAAGTCCAATTGAATCACCTCAAAGGGATACGAAGGGGGAGCAAAACTGCCAGGAGGAGTTGGGGTTCCTTTGCCAGGATTGTACATTATACACACCATACAATTCTTCACCAGACGTTCAGCACATTTCGTAATACCATCATTCTTCCACACAGGAGCCAGCAACTTACAAATACCTTTCGCGCTAATATGTGCTAACCCATGCGCCATTGTCACAACGGCCAGCACATACGCATCCGGCAACATCCATCTTTTCTGATCCGACAAATCAATCCAACAACCACTCGCATCCAACTTTCCCGTACTTTCTTTCCACTTCATCTTTTCAGTCTCGGTGGCCTCATTCTGAATTGCTTTCACACTCTCGATAGTGTCTTCACACATACTCGATTCTGTAGGCCATCTAACCGAACTCGTCACATACATTCGAGTGCAAAGGTTCCGGGCAGTCTCCTTAGCAGTCTCATCCGCAAACGCGTTACCACGACCAACATCATCCGTCACCTTACGATGCGCACTACACTTAACAATCGCAACTTGCGTAGGCAAAGTCAATGCATCCAAAAGATCATTCACAAGCTGGCCATGCTGAATCTTCGTACCATGCGACGTCAAGAAACCTCTCTCTCTCCACAATCGTCCAAAACTGTGAGCGACGCCAAACGCGTATTGGCTGTCGGTAAACACATTCACACGTTTCCCTTTCGCTAACGCACACGCTCTAGTAAGAGCAATCAGCTCCGCAGCTTGGGCAGAATTCTGATTCAACCTTGCAGTCTCAACAACAGTATTCAATGTTACAACAGCATAAGCAGTAGTCACATCGCCATTCGGCAACTTAAAACATGACCCATCCACATACAAAGTACCATCCGGATCTTCCAATGGGGTGTTTTTAAGGTCCACTCGACCTTTTGTTTCCTCTTCAGTCCTCAAGTAGCAGTCATGTTCTGCTACTTCATCTGACTCTGTGCTAAGTGGTAACAAAGTTGCCGGGTTCAGAACGTTACAACGTTTTATCTGAATGTGGCTTGCCAAGAGCGTCAATTCGTACCCAGACAACCTCGCACTCGTCAAGTGCTGAGTTTTCGTTCGGTTCAAAAGAGTATCGACTGCATGCGGAACCATCACCGTAAGCATATTATCCATGACCAATCCTGCTGATTGTCGGATGGAGACCGCAGCTGCCGCTGTTGCTCGTAAACAACTCGGCAATGCTCTAGCTACTGGGTCCAAGGTCGAGGAAAAATATGCACATGGACGTTGCTTACCACCAAAAGGTTGCGTTAAGACACTCAAAGCACAACCTTCCCTTTCGTGAACATATAATGTAAACGGCTTACTGTAGTCAGGGGTACCCAACACAGGAGCCGAACACAATGAATCACGCAATTCAGAAAAACTTTTCTGACATTCTTCCGTCCATGGTAAAGGAGTCGAAACATCCTTGCACGTAAGAGCCACCAATGGTTTCGCTAGCAATGAAAAATTTGGAATCCATTGCCTGCAGTACGACGTGATACCTAGAAAGGCACGCACATCTCTTTGGGTCTTTGGCACAGCCATTCGCGCAATTGCTGCAATTCTCTCTGGGGTCAATCTCCTTCCCTCCTTTGACAATAAGTGACCTAGATAGGTTACTTCTTGACAACAATATTGGAGTTTAGAAGGTGAGACCTTGTGATTTAACTCACAGAGATGTTGCAGCAACGACACCGTAGCAATTTTGCAAATGTCCTGAGTGTCAGCAGCCACCAATAAGTCGTCGACATATTGGATCAAGGCTGCACCGACCGGCAACCTAAACGCATCCAGTTGACCCTTCAAGGCTTGGCTGTAAATAGATGGACTTTCACAGTAGCCCTGAGGAGCGCGTTTGAACCGGAAGCTACGTCCACCAAGAGAGAAACCGAAAAGGTCCCTGCTCTCCTCGGCAATCGGGATGCTGAAAAACGCGTTTTTCAAGTCAATCACCGAAAACCATGATGCAGAAGCTGGAATCAGAGTCAGTAGCGCCGTGATGTCAGGCACAACGGGAAATTGAGGAACCACAATCTTATTTACCTCCCGTAAATCGATAACAAAGCGATAAACAGGTGGTTTTGAAGGATCAGTACGTTTAAGAATGGGCAGCACAGGGCTGTTGCACACGTTTCCCCGAGTCTCTTCAATAACATCTTTCTCGATCAAATCATAGATGATCGCCAACAGTGCTCGTTCACCATCAAGGGAGATACGATATTGGGGAATACGTGGCAATCGCACATTAGATTTCAACTGCACAACATAAGGGGAGATATCAAGTAGGCCCACGTCATTTGGACCTGTTGCCCACAAAGACGCAGGAAGAGAACTCAATTCCGGTGGGAGCTTATCGAGGGACAAATACATAGGAGAGACAACCCTCTCTCCTAACGTAAGCTTCACACCCGCAGGAGAACAATACAAAGTCGCATACAAACGTTTAAGCAAATCCAGGCCCAAAAGATTTTCGCCACAACCCGTGGTTAGAATCAACGGAGCTTCTAGCTCACGTGGCCCAATTTGAAGGGGCAAAGGGCGCGAAACTGGATTGCTAACGGGGGCGCCAGAGAATCCAACGGAAACATTTGTTAAGCCAGACAAAGGTGCGCCAGGGAGTTTCGAATGCATGATAGAACTTTTCGCTGCACCAGTGTCCAACAGAAAAGGCTCAACGACGCCCGATGTAGCAACTGCGACGTAAGGCCCTCTCTGATCAACCGGAACTGATACCACTCCCTCTCCTTGTCTTCGGCTGTCCTAGTAGTTACAGTCGTCAGTTCCCTGATCGACGTAATAATCGTCTACATTGTACTGCGCAGATCGTCCTTGCGACGATCCACGTTGATCGAAACAATTATCGGAATTTGATGAGTTATCTGAGCGATCGTTCTGAGCACCACGACCTCTACCACGTGATGTTTGCTGCGAACCACCACGACCTCCTCTAGATGAATTACCACTATTACGTTCATTTAGAACAGGACAATTGAATTTAATGTGGCCTTCTTGCCTACAATAAGCACATTGATTGTACCCTAACGAAGATCTTTGGGAAGAGGAGTCATTACGAGTTTGAGATCGGTTCGATTGCGACTGCGATCTGTTTTGCGAATTATTCTGATTTGAACGTGGAGGATACGCTTGCTGAAGCAACACTTTAGTTTTCAGTTCCTTCGTCTTTTTGTCAGCACGGTCGCTCTCTTCTTTCTCTCTATTCTCATAGTATTGTGCCGTAGCCAATATCTGAGCCGAAGTAGAAACGGCCCATGCACTTTCCGAATTCCTCAATTTATTACTCAAATCGGGCAGTAAGTTTGAAACAAATTTATCCACGAACAACCTTTGACCGCCCTCAGTACCCATATCCTGTCCACTATGGTCAATGAATGCCTCCTCGAACCTCGTAAAGAAGTCGGAAACACTCTCATCTTTCTTCTGCTTACAGGCTGACAATTTGTCCCAATTTACCTTCATAGCTGGCATAAGAGTTTTCATTAGCGCAATAATTCTTTGAGGAAGGTCAAGAATCAACTGATCGGGTTTAGTAGCAGCCACTTGTCCAGCATCTGCCGCTACAATGGCAGCCCAAGCACCACCTAATTCAGCCGGATGATTTTCCTGGCGAATCTTAGCCCATACCGGTTGCGGTACGACATTGCCGAACAACATATCGATATCGGCAAGATTCATTACCGTAGCATCTACGAGCTGCGATAGTTCTTTGTAATACCCTGTAGGATTCTTGCGTGGGTCAGGCAAAGATTGCTTCACCTGTAACACTTCCGAGCGTTTCCATGGGAGATGTATCCATACTCTCTGGAAGTGCGCCAGTACCGGAGGTTGAGCATTAGGATTTGCTGGTATCCAAACCGGTGGAACTTCACGCATAGGGAATTGACCAGACTCATCTGGCAGTCTTTCGACATCCTCAACAAACAAAGCTTGAGGTATAGGAGCGGGACGAAAAGATAGCAACCGCTCGACAGCACGTCGAACGTTAGTATCCACTATCAGTCCATTTGCGAACTGAAGCTGAAGATCAGACAGAGCGGTGAGCACCTCGCCAGGCGCATCAGCCGCTATCTGATCGTGAAGGAACTTACACATTTCATTAAACACATATCTCTGGGTTGGTACATTGAATTGACAAAATGTTTCGAGGACAACACGGGGTGGACTTCTCTGAGGATTTACCATCCAACCCATCGCCATATTGTATAACGAAGCACGTTCTCTATTACCAGGAAGCTGACTACGTCGCTGGGGACCATCGGAACCAGCGGACCCATGAACAGGTCCGAGCGAATGAAAGAAACTAGCCGCAAGAGGAGAATTGCGACTACGAGTAGAAGGAGAAGAATAAGACACAGGACTAACAAGAGAAGGAGTAGAAACAGTAGCAACAGCAGGAGTTAACAAAACAGGAGCAGTAGCAGGAGCAGTAGCGGGAACAGGAGTATGTGGAAGCGGAGGAGCAGTAGGAATAGAAACAGACAAAGGAGCAGGAACAGTCGGAAGAACGGGTGCAGGTTGAGGAACAGGCACAGGCGGAGGAGGAATAGGTGGAAGAATAGGTACGGCAGGGACCACAGGAACTGTGGTACCCTGTACGTACGGAGGTGGCGACTTCATAAGATAAGACATTAAGGGATCCTCAACTGGCTCTTCCTTCTTTTCCGACTCCGTAGGTAAAGCAGGGTAACATTTATCTACAGTCATACGCTGTAGTCGGTCAAACACTTCCTTATCCTTAACCTCCTTATCACGCTGAAATTGCTCTGCTTTCTTCACTATGGTAGCAACATCATCTCGCTGATTACGTTTAGTCTGTCTGATTTCTTTCTGTCGGGCTTCTTTACGCCACAACCGAAAGGCGTCAAACATGGCCGGCCTTGACTTTCTTTCGAACAATTTAATCTCTAGATTATCTAAGATCGGAGCTTCGAAGCTACCATGAGGTGGCCAACGAAGGTCGCCGTCCTTTTTCGTGTATTTGATCCAATAATCGTTAAAGGTAATTGGGCCTAGCCCATGCTTACTATAGAGCTCATACGTGGGAGTTCCAACCGGAGGTATCGGACACGAGTCCTCCAGTCGGGAATCCATACCACAAGGTCTGAAACAACTAAACAAAGTACTGCGACCAGGCATCCTGCACACTAGCCGAGTTTCACAAACTTCGAGGGTTACGGGATTTACCAAGTCCCAGCAAAGAACAAAACCCTCGGTTTTTGGCGGCTGCAGTCGTCAAACAACACAACAAAGTACGCTAGCAAAGTGTCACCGACAAAAACACTCACACAGCGTTAACAACAAAAACACTCGCTAAAGTGTCAACAACCAAGAACTATGGGAACGACCCACAAATACTTAACTCAAAAAAATCGATGGCGTCACCAGGAAGGCCCGTCAATCGTCTCGCTATACCAAGGTCTACGCCAGGCGCCAAAACAGGTCTACAGTCAGGGCAGCAGTCCGTCGCAGCCGTCCGGAGGCGGGAATCTTTGCGGGAAAAGTCTTCGGGCCACTTATTTCGACAACAGGATCGATGAAGCGGAGTGCACCTTCCCTTGGAGATTTCACACGAAGTTCCTCACGATCGTCGGGCTTGGACCGGTACCACTGATGCAGCCCCACGTTGGGCGCCAACTGAAGGACTGGGTTCTTTAAGACCCAGCGGTGCCAGGGCACAACACCTGAAACCTTCGTGGGTAACCTGCTCCGGCGTACAAATGACAGAGACACGGGACACTTCCTTCGACGTCAAAGATTCAAGGTTTATTTGCTGCAGGGAACACAGAAGTCACGACAAGTACACCACGTGCAACTTGGGGAGACTGCTTCAAATTGGTTCTGTGGATCGCTCCTTTTATACAGTTTTTACCCATAGAGTTATATTGAACACAAAAGTTTACAACCCGGTTCCCACCATTATCCCCCAGAGGGGTCGCTTTGGTCACTTTGAAACACATTAGGTCCGGAACATAAGTGCGGAAACATTTGGCGGTTCCCAACCGTAAAAACCCATCTTCCCAACATTAGCGAATTCCAATCAGCAGTAAAACAGATCGAAATAGGAACAAAGACAGGTGCAGAGGAAGACGGAGACAGTGGGGAGATCGGAAAGGGTGTAAAAGGGGAGGTATCAAGAAACACGAGATACAGGCATCAAAGGGACGTGCCTAATGAGATGCACGGCTGAGACAATAAGTCCGTGCGGCAAGATGAGCCTCGAGCGGCGCCATCTGCCTTACAGTAGCATCCCTCTCGTCATAAAGACACTTACAAAGAACATGTGTCTTCCGCAAATATCTTGGGAGTCCCAGGGTCGCGAAGCGAACATCGTCCGTTCGCTGGCTACTTGAGGGCAAGAGACAAAATGGATGCCGTATCTAAGATGGAACCCGTGGGTACAGATGAAAAACCCATATAACAAACGAACGGTTTAAGTGAGCACAGCGAAACTGCGCATAGCTACTAAACTCGTCATTTGCGGTTCATAGATACCAGACTCGACCATATTCGTATGAGTCGAAAACACCACTTACAATTGTCACGGAACCTCACATCGTCCCCTTCCTCTCCCTCCGGGATACCCACGATGCGCAAATTGTTCTGGCAGGAGCGCCCTTCGCTGTCATCTGCCCTCGCTTCCAGCACTCTAACCTTGGTTTCCACAATTTGCAGCGAACGCTGTAGTGCTGTGACCGCCTCTGGGACCTCCTGCAAGGTCTTCTCTGTAAGCTTCACCCGCTTCTTAAGCTTACGATGTTTGTCCTTTAATAGATTTAGGTCTGCTCCTATGGCGTCCATCTTTGTTTCCAGGGCTTCTCTCGAGGAAGTGATGGCCTGCATAATGTCCACCAGAGTGGGCTCTGACGGGAGGGCATCCTTCCTCCTCACCGTCCCTTCGTCCTCTTCATCTGTAAGCAGCCCCGTGCCCTCCACCTGCAGCACAGTGAATCCCTTCTGTTTGGAGACCCTCCGCATTGGTAGCGGGCACGTAAGTCCTCAGGCGTCACCGTAAGCGTGGGCATCGCTGTTGGCCATGGAGCAGGACTCGTTGTACCCCTCGACCCCTGACATATGGGTGGGGGCTCTCGACTGAGCTCTCAGGCAATCAGCGGCGACTTTCGTTCTCTAGTGCCTGTTCAGTATATTCCTGCTGCCTACACGATCCATCCACACGGGGATCACCCCACCAGCAGTATTGCAGTTCCCCAGTGGTAAGCTCTATGGAGGTCCTGCACGATGCTGCAAAGTTTCGGCGCATTGAAGCTCTCTGCACCCTCCACGGCCAGTCACCAATCCAACCCAGGAAGCTCCCACGGTCTTGATGTCAGCCGTTGTCTCAGGTAGGACCTCTCTGCCTCAGGTTCAGTACCCCCGGACAGTGCTCAGGGCTCTCCCGGCTCTGCTTGATGCTGGTCAGCTTAGGCAGGTAAGACTCCAACCTCCATCGCCACAGTACGGTCCCCCAGGCCTCCGCTTACAGATGCAGACTGCAATAGCCGGCCGTCACCATCTTGTGACGATATCGCTCCTCCCCAGCCAAAGGTGCTCCCACAGCTCCCTGGGGGCACTTCTCTCCCCAGTGCTGGTACCGCAATCGCCGAGGTGCATCACACACTCTGCAGTACTCACTGCGGACCTGGGAGCACTTAGTTTGGGCTCACTGGTAGCTGCCGCATCGGCGCGCGGCCGCCATCTTGTCTCTGCGGCGCTCGGCTCCCGGGAATAAAGACTGCTTTGCGTCGCTTGTGAAGCACCGCCACTGTTCTACAGTTGCTCCTCACTGGCAGGTCCAACAGGATCCGCGGAAAGGGTCATTGCTATGTCAGCAGGATCTCTTAAGGCGGAGGGAAGCTGTGGACGGAGCCCTGGATTCCGCTTCCCGTTACAACGGCGCCAATTCCTCCACAAGTATACACCATCTGGTTTCTGTGGATATGCCTGGCCTCCACGGCATTGCATCATGTCTTTGCACCCTCCACATTCCTCATTGGATGGTATCTCTGGATTGCTCCTCTCGCCTGCGTGCTTGCAATCCTCCCGTCTCTGCTCTGGTCCACGGTGAAGATGGAGCGGTACTCTTTCTTAATCTGGTTCTCACTGGGCTTTTCAAATTGTGTTTTTGCAGCTTAAGCATCAGAGTTAATTACATAGGAGAGAGAATACTTTGTATTAAATTGAGGATTACATATTCTAGGAACCAATATAAAAAGATGCATTACCAAAGTAATAAATTAAACAAAGTTTTATACATACGTCTTAATTGGCACACTATGCTTTAGGTCTTGGAATGGAATACGACTTTAACAGCTTGCATAGGTATTTTAGAGTTTTACATCTGATTTGTCTGGCCTGTATTACGCAGCATACCGCTTTGTGGCGGGTGGTAGTTTTTCTCAGTTAGTGGCACCTCTATGTGTTTAATGCTTTCTAGATTTTCCTGACGATTGCCATCTATTTGAGTTGGTTGTGTGAAGATCCTGTTACTTGTCTTTTTTTGCTGATTTAGACTAGTTCAAAAATATCCATTTAGCAGCAGTTGTTGGACTTTTATTTTTATAGTGGAAATTTGGATAAATGTTAATAATGTGATCTCGGGTAGGATGTGCACGTGTGCATCAGGAGCTGGTCCAGGACAGCTTGCCAGAATATTGTGTGTGTTAAAGTTTGGTATTTCTCTTGCAAGGTTTTCTTCCTTTCTGGAGTTCCTGTTGTCCCTCTTTGGATCCTACAGTCTCATCCTTCCTCCAGTGCCCGCCCTCTCACTGCGGTGTTCACTTCCAGCACGTCAGGGGTGTGTGTTCAGTGAAGCGCATGTGGGGTGCATGTAGTAGCAGTATGTGGGATTGTCTGGGGTGGCCAGATCCAGGATTAATTCATGAAGTCGCGGAATGCCTTGTCGCTCCCATCTGACTCTACAGGATGTCATGTGCTTTTGTAAAATTTGACTAAAAAGAATGCAAACGGAATAAAAGAACGAAAAATCTACACTGAAAAGTGCATCGTGTAACTAATGAGACAGGAACATAGTCTGCATCCTTGTGTGTGACATCCGACGCCCAGGTATGGAGAAACACTGCTTTTTTCGGGTAATCGGATTTGTGAGGTGTTTATATAGGAAGAGTCGATCTCCTGCTGTTCATGCAGGCGCGCGCGGTGTCCCTGGAGGGAGTCGTGGGGGGGCTGGAGAATTTAAGTACATTTCAGTTCATTGGATCATAATAACTTGTCCATCAAAAAGGATTAGGCTCTGTAGGGAATATTCCACACGTTTCATTTCCTCCGGAATGTCAGCTGGGATTAAGGGGGGGCTCCCTGTGGTTAATTAGGAGGAAAATCAGATTTACAGAAAGTAAAACGGTTCATTTCCTTTTTCAATGTTCACAAAATATGTAAGTGAAACGGCCCTCTCAATACCACTTTCGGAATTGTTTTATTTTGAATGAAAAGAGCCTCAGGCTTTTCTAGGCTGGTTGGAATGGGTTTTCAATACCACGCTGGTTTAATGAAGAATACGCCTTTCATTTTTTTGTGAGGTCTGCTCCAAAAAAAGATCCTTGGATGTAGGGTGTTCAGTTTTATCCAGAATGTGTGTGTCTGCCTGTTCAGTAAAGAGCCCATAGCATTGTGGATGCGTGTGCCTCTAAAATCATCCACCTTAATGTACATTTAGGGGATGGGTGGATCGAGGATGGTATTAAACCCCACTTTCATGAGGCAATGCGTCCCAGAGACAGGCACACAACAGCATTATAACAATAGTAAAAAAACAAGGGTTCAGCTCTAGAGTGGAATTTAGGGAAATCAGGAAGGTTTATTAAAACATTCAAAAGGAATACTATACAGATGCAGCAAACCTCATTTAAATCCTAAAACATTGTCACAAAGGTTCTCAGTAATATAATAAAACAGAATACAAGATCAAATCAATAATAGGCCCAAATGTGCAGCAAAATCGGTAAGTAATCGGACCCCATCACTAGTAGCATAGGAAGGGTCTCCGTCTCACCACCAAATTAGCAGGTTGGTATAGCACATTTCAGAATTTAAAAAAAGTATGGAAACTGCAAAGTCACTGTGGTCTGAGCAAAATACACCACATGGGCTCTGATTCAGCCCTTCTGACCTAGTGTCACCCCGGGATGATAGAACTAACAATCTACATAAACAACAGTGAACCATTGTGAATGAATGTAATACTCTGTGCAAGCGGCAGATCATAGCAAACCATGCTACAATAGTGAGCCCATGTTGAAGAGGCTTCTTCAAGAGCAGTGTCATTCAGAAAATCAACAAATCCACATCTTGCTTGACTGAGCAACCAGAAATAATAACAAAGCATGAACATTCATTTTGAGCAAGATGGCGTTGAGCCCTAACTGACCGAAATAGCAGGAGCCAGAAAGAAAACACCCTTAAGGAGTCATAGCAAAATAGTTTCCAGTGTAATATATTCACATATACATGTGGATGAAATCAAGTGTAAGTTAATGCACATATTGATTAAAGTACAAAAGCTCCGTCCACATTGAAGTAGATTTGGCCCCTCCATTGATCATTTCATTCCTTCGTTTCCATTTTCGCATAAAATGCCAACCAATTTTTAGGTCTCGCTGAACCAATGCGTAAGCATTGTTTGGCGATATTATAGTTAGGCTTTCAAAAGTTTACCCACTGCGGATTAGGTGCAGTTCATGTGAGCCAGGCGCGTGCACATCACCAGCCACATCATACATCGCACACCATTTGTCTGAGCCTCGGCATCGGACTTCAAAGGAAACCCCTCCCAAGCAGCTCCCCCCCCACCCCAAGCGGCTCCCCCCACCCCCCATTAGACTTCATAGGAATGCGCTCCCCCGCCACAGCAATGCAGAGAGCTTGTTTTCTTTGTAATTTAATGACATACTTGAGAGCATTTCAGCAAGGCACATCTGGTAGAAATAATCCCAATCGCAACTCCAGTGTGACTTCAACATTTTTTTCATAAATGTTTACATTGTCGGGGTTTGTTTTCTCTTTCCCATGGCAGGGACGTGCATCTGGTAGCAATTATTTATTTATTTTTACCACTGGTCGCTGCTTGTTCGGAACAGCTGCTCTTCGCTCTCTCTTGGGCTGCAGCTGCTTCCTCCTCCCTTCTGCTTGTTGGGCTCTTTTCTTCGGGGAGCCTGCATGGCACTGTTGATTCCCCTCCCCTTGTCGGGCTTTTTCACTTACTTATCACAAGGACATGCATCTGTTAACAATCTCCCCAATCATCTCGACATCTGAGGAAATACAGTGTGACTTTTCAATGTATTACTTCTCTTCCCTTTACCGTGTATGGGATTTTGTTTTCTACATTTCATCCGTCGGTGTTTACTGTATATTTACGCTTCTTTCCTATACACTTACTGTCGCAGAACACCAAGCACATTTTACATTAGTGCTGTGACATAGGCACTACCTGCAGTTGGTTTTTACTCTCTATTTACACTTCTTCAATCGATAAATTGTTTTTGCAATTATGTATTTGCCATGCACAAAACGTTACATTGTTAAAATAGTATACTAAAAGATTGTGCGTCATCTTTGGCACTAACCAGCTGTGTTTCCGATGCCAAACACATTTTGCAACCACAAATGCTGTTTATCACTTTAGCGCCTAATAAATATCTTCTCTTTCATCTACATATCGCCACATAAGTTAAAGCACATCACATAAAGAAAACAGGCTTACTGCTTTAAGTGGGCCAGGTCTGGACCGGTGCTCCTCACTAGCAGTCCTTAAAAGCAGGTCCCAAGACATGTCGCTTTTGCAGGCTCAAACCTACTTTTTCTGCTCCAAAGGTGGCAGCTTTAGCCTTATGCACGAAGCGAGAGCTTATGTAGGCAATTCAGAAATGCTCAGAAAAAGCGGATCACACACAGTTCATGTGCGACGGGCGCGCGCTCACCGTTTGGCAGCCTGCGGCCATTGACAACAGGAAAGCGCTTTGATCAATATCACTCCCCTCTCACACTCCCTCCTCCCACTTGCTCCTGCTGAGCCTCACAAGTGGTTGCATCTCAGCCACAGACTTCCTGGATTGCACGTATTACGTTAAAAAACATTTTTCATTCACACAGAAGTTTTCCTATGCAATTTCAAAGGTTTCCTACTGCGGTGTCACACAAACACTGCACTGCTTCACACACACACACTGCACTGCCTCACACACACACTGCGCTGCCTCACACACACACACTGCGCTGCCTCACACACACACACACACACACACACACACACACTGCGCTGCCTCACACACACACACTGCGCTGCCTCACACACACTGCGCTGCCTCACACACACACACTGCGCTGCCTCACACACACACACACTGCGCTGCCTCACACACACACACACACACTGCGCTGCCTCACACACACACACACACACACACACACACACACACTGCGCTGCCTCACCCACACACTGCGCTGCCTCACCCACACACTGCGCTGCCTCACCCACACACTGCGCTGCCTCACCCTGCGCTGCCTCACCCACACACTGCCTCACCCACACACTGCGCTGCCTCACCCACACACTGCGCTGCCTCACCCACACACTGCACTGCCTCACCCACACACACTGCGCTGCCTCACACACACACTGCGCTGCCTCACACACACACTGCGCTGCCTCACACACACACTGCGCTGCCTCACACACACACACTGCGCTGCCTCACACACACACTGCGCTGCCTCACACACACACACTGCACTGTCTCACACACACACACTGCACTGCCTCACACACACACACTGCGCTGCCTCACACACACACTGCGCTGCCTCACACACACTGCGCTGCCTAACACACAGCAATGTCTCACACTACGCAGTCACACACTGCTGTCACTCACACACTCACACACACACACACACTGCGCTGTTACACACACACACTGTGCTGGTACACACAAACTGCGCTGTGAGACACACACTGTGCTGCCTCACACACACTCTGCCCTGCCTCACACACACTCTGCCCTGCCTCACACACACTCTGCCCTGCCTCACACACACTCTGCCCTGCCTCACACACACTCTGCCCTGCCTCACACACACTCTGCCCTGCCTCACACACACTCTGCCCTGCCTCACACACACTCTGCCCTGCCTCACACACACTCTGCCCTGCCTCACACACACTCTGCCCTGCCTCACACACACTCTGCCCTGCCTCACACACACTCTGCCCTGCCTCACACACACTCTGCCCTGCCTCACACACACTCTGCCCTGCCTCACACACACTCTGCCCTGCCTCACACACACTCTACGCTGCCTCACACACACACTGCACTGCCTCACACACACACACTGCGCTGCCTCACACACACACACTGCGCTGCCTCACACACACACACTGCGCTGCCTCACACACACACTGCGCTGCCTCACACACACTGCGCTGCCTCACCCACACACTGCGCTGCCTCACACACACACACTGCGCTGCCTGACACACACACTGCGCTGCCTGACACACACACTGCGCTGCCTGACACACACACTGCGCTGCCTGACACACACACTGCGCTGCCTGACACACACACTGCGCTGCCTGACACACACACTGCGCTGCCTGACACACACACTGCGCTGCCTGACACACACACTGCGCTGCCTGACACACACACTGCGCTGCCTGACACACACACTGCGCTGCCTGACACACACACTGCGCTGCCTGACACACACACTGCGCTGCCTGACACACACACTGCGCTGCCTGACACACACACTGCGCTGCCTGACACACACACTGCGCTGCCTGACACACACACTGCGCTGCCTGACACACACACTGCGCCGTCACACACTGCGCAGTCACACACTGCGCAGTCACACACTGCGCAGTCACACACTGCGCAGTCACACACTGCGCAGTCACACACTGCGCAGTCACACACTGCGCAGTCACACACTGCGCAGTCACACACTGCGCAGTCACACACTGCGCAGTCACACACTGCGCAGTCACACACTGCGCAGTCACACACTGCGCAGTCACACACTGCGCTGTACATATACATATTCTTCATTTTCCACGGCGCTGACTAAGGCTCACAATGCCGAAATGCATTCGCCCTGGTGGAAAGGATAATTAAAGGTTTCCTATACCTGTTCCCGTGTGGGTCTCTGCCTTTTCGTTTGTTGGGAAGGACTTTGGTGCATCTACTTACACGTTTGCCAGTAACGTGTTGAGAGACCTCCGCACATATATATATATCTGCATAACAATATACATACAAATATAAATGCATGCATACATATCTGCATACATATGCATCTCATGTACATAACGGTTTGAAAACACATAACACTCGGTGCCATACAATTACACGCCTCATACTTACACTCTACTCAATGCAACATAAATACACTACATATAATCACACACAGTTCCACAAAATTATATGCTACATAATTACAGTGATCTCAATACAACATGCACTCCAAATACCACTCAGTACCACATAATTACATACCACATATTTACTATACTGAATGCAACATACACTCCACACAATAGCACTCAATGCAACATACTGATATAATACATAATTACACTGCCTCAATCCAACATACACTACAAATAATATCACTCAGTGCCACATAATTAAACACCTCATGTTTACACACAACTCAATGCAACAAAAATACTTCCCATCATACCACACAGTGCCACATAATTATATGCTACATCATACCACTGCACTCAATGCGCCGTGCACACCAAATAACACTCAGTGCCACATAATTACATGCCACATAATTATATACTACTAAATACAGCACACACTCCACACAATACCCCTCAGTGCAATATATTTATATGCTACATAATTGCACTACACTCAATGCTACAGAAATGCACTCCACATATTCACACTCAGTGCCACATAATTACATACCATAAATTTACACTCTACTAAAAAAAAAACTTAAATACACCCCTAATACCACTCAGTGCCTTTCACTTACAAGCCACATTATTAAACTCTACTCAATACAACATAAATACTATCACAATAATACCACTCGGTACCACAAAATTACACTCCACATATTTACACTCTACTCAATGCAACACACATGCACTCAACATAAAGCCACTCTGTACCACATAATTACACATCACAGATTTACTGTACTCTATAAAACATACATACACTCTCGTACCCATCACATTTGCAAACGTTTAAGCTATTGGCATTATAAATGCCTATGCTATTGATCTAGTTTCTAAAACAACACATACATAAAAAAAAATTCAATTAACAATTCCAATAGCTCACTTTCCTAATGCGAGACCTATTGCATTGCAAATGCTTGTTAGTAAGGTAATCTCTTGGCCTTCGAAGGGCCTTAATAGGGCGGTTGGTCCTTTGCTGAAACGGGTACATGGGTAATTTGACTTGTTAACTGATCTGCCGCATTCAAAGTCAGCATCCTCTACCAAGGATAAATTTATCGTAAGAGCCTTAGAGGAAATAAAACATTACTTTTGATGATTAGTTCTAGCTGCAGATGCCTCACCTGTAGAATAATTTCAGGTGTCAGATTGGATCTGGAAAGTTAAAAGCTCTGAAGTTGCTGGTAGGGGGCACTGGCCTGATATCAACGCTGTGGAAGGGACATCAGATGACATCACCAAAGCCATATAGCACCCCCATTCCAACAGTCCAATGACTTCAGTTTCCAGTTCCCTTTTTTCCGTGCCATTGATGTGGTTCCAGAGCTCCCTCCATCCAGAGAGTTCTGAGTTCTCATATAAAAAAATATGTAGTGCAGTATGTCTCCTCCTAAACATTCAGGCTTTCATCCTTGTAGAGACCGCGAGGGACAAAGATGTCTATAACAGACTCTCATTCTATCTACCTGTGGTGCTTGGAGTCAGACAATGAATTTCGATACTGCTATTCTTGCCGCCTTATGCACCCTAAGGTACCAAGGAGCGAGAGGCCAAGTTTTTCACGGCTTTGGCCTACGACAACAGGCAGAGCCATCATTGCTCAAGGCTACATTCAAGGTCTCCTTCCTTCCTTCCTTGCATTCCTGGAGGAGGGAAGTAGAAACACAAAAACATTGATTAGGTACAGCTCCTAGGTGTTGTCCAGCTCCCACAGGATCTTCATTCTTGGAGTCAGAGTTTGTGGTGGGACCAACTAAAACTTCTCAGAGCGGCTCCACGCCTCTGCCCGACCCAGCCCTGGAGCCTCCTAAATCTCATCCCGCAATATTTGGCGTTGACTCAAAAGTTTCCAGAACTCTCTCATACCTGGAATTACCAGTGCAGGGTTCGAATCCAGCTGGGTTTTTTAAACTGTATATTAAGTATATTTACCAGGTCACGGCTCCACCCGGTGCACCTTTAGGCCCCATCACGCATTACAGCCTGCCCATGTTCATGCCTTTAAGGCTGATGCCATTGGTGCTGGGCCCTGTGGGCCGGTACATAAACAAAGGTAGAGTGTCCGTCAGTATAGCGTTTTATCTGGTGGAGAAAGCACGTAAGAATATGAGGCCAGCTGTTGTTGATCAAAGGACTGGACCAACTTTCAAGAAAAAATGCGTGATTTTTTCAGGAAACCCTCACTCACCCTAGTGGTGACATGCTTCATCATCGGGTCCACTGGGGAGATCGAGTACCTCCCCAGTGTGCTACGACGCCAGGAGACTGCGGAGCAGGTTTTGTGAGAGTGAAATGTGAAAAAAGAGTGTGGTTAAAAATGTCAGAGGTTGTCCCAAAAAATCATTTATTCGCTGGTCAACTTGACATAATAAAATTTAAGGCTATGTGCAGGGAAACTATCCAGAAGAAATACTGGTGTTTCCCTGTTAGGGGAAGGTCAACATGTTTCTGCCCTTTAAGTGTGTGATTTACAGGGCTTTCGTCAGGACCAGTAAGCGGGTGTTACCTCAGCAGGTATAGGCGCGCTAAGGCCTACCCTGCCGTAGGCTGTGAAAGTTAAAAAGTAACACTATGTGTAAAAAGGTGCGTTTTAAAAAAATACAAACCAAAAGGCTGGGGGATTTGACCTCTATTGCGAGGAGCCCAGAAGTCTGTAAGTAGACAAACAGAGGACACACAAGACATAAAAACAAGGACATGTAGTCATTATTAATCAAGTTTTGCTGCCATTTAGACTGTGGTTTGGCGTGATACGTGCTAACAAACCTATCAAAGGCCGTGGCCGTGATGGGTTGCATTGTAGACTATAGGTTGTGCCCCAGAGTCATGGTGATGGGCCTCGACTAGTGCCAGAGTCATGTGATCTGACAACAGGCGTTGCGCAGTTTGTGAGGTAATGTAAATGGAGGCTTGCAGTGCTAAGTCCATCCATGTGGGAAGCCAGTCGGCTGCCTGTACTTGTAACATTACCTATAGTTAGGAGGCGGAGAAATAATCCCCTTAGTGATGCGTAGAAAACGAAGCTACGTAGTGGTTATGCGTAGCTTCGCTGGCCGTGAAATAGGGAACTTTAAATCGGCACGCATAGTTGTGGAATAATGGAAATATACGTTAAACAATCCTCACTTGTAATCAAAGTGGACCACGCCCCATAGATTCAGGGGGGGGGGGTGGGAGCGACAATGGCACACCCTATCAAGGTAAAAAAACACACAAGCACACGGAGAGTTCAAGAACAGTGGCAGAGTTACACACACAAACACTTAGCTTGTTAGAGAAGTCCAAATAGTAGGTCTTACGCCCGCAACGCCCGGCACCCGCTCGGCACCTAGCTGTCCCCCGCTGGATCTCGTGGATCGCGAGCGAGGGGCGAGCCCGGCGCTAAGAGGGGAGGCGTCGAGGCGTCTGCCAATAGGACGCGTGTGTTTGGAAACGAGGCTTGGGAAGCAAGCCCCGCGTTGCCTCACATCGATCGCTCGCGTCTATCTGAGCGCGAGTGAGGCTTGGAATGCAGGCAAGGCGCGCAGGCGCGCACGGGAATTGAGTCACAGGTTGATTTTAGAACGAGGCTTGGCACGCAAGCCTCGAAGGATCAGCAGGTCCGTGATAAAGACACGAGTCCGTTTCAGTGGCGCGGACTTCAGTCTTAATATAATTAAAAGGCTGATTAACTGGAATCCAAGCAAGTCACATGCATAAGGTATAGGGGGACTAACAAGAGGTGCTAAGTCCAGGGGTTTACTGCTAGTGGTGCATCATTGTGATGTTATTGGAGCTACTGAATCTTACATATGTTGGACAATGACCTGGGGTAATGAACTCCTGGAAAGTGAGTCACTGCTGGTCAGTATTATTGTTTCAGAACGCTAGCCCAGGGTATTTGATCGTTTAATCCTTGGGTGTGTGTGTTGAGTCTGTAGACCCAGCGTTGCTCCTTTTCAAATAGGATGTTCTCTCTATTTCTGGGGTTATTGACCTGTTCTATAACTGTCCAAGTCATGTCATTGGGGGTATGATTCGCCTGCAGAAAATGTTCGCTGAGTTTGATGGTTACTTTCTTGCAGCGAACATTACTGCGATGTTCGCCAATGCGTGTCTTGACC
The DNA here is from genome assembly GCF_964263255.1 of Lissotriton vulgaris. Taxonomy (NCBI): domain Eukaryota; kingdom Metazoa; phylum Chordata; class Amphibia; order Caudata; family Salamandridae; genus Lissotriton; species Lissotriton vulgaris. The sequence goes on from NC_141694.1 coordinate 1,444,115,639, forward strand.
TTGCGGGTCGTCATGCCCACATATCTCTTGGCACATGGGCAGGTAATCAAGTATATAACGTTCATGGAATTACAGTTGGTATGGGATTTTTGGGTCCATATTTTGCCCGGTTCCAGAATTAACTGTTTGGTGTGGGTGGTTAAATGACAGACACTGCAGTCTGTGCATGGAAAATGACCAGTAATGGGGGGTAAATGCCATGGTTCAGTAACGGACCTGGTAAGCGATGGTGAGCATTTTAACGGTATAGTGTGGACCAGGGCATCCCTGAGACTTCTGCCCTTTTTGAAGGAAAAAAGTGGTTTTTCCCAGTCGCCCATGCTGCTGGTGATAGTTCTCCAGTTCTTATTTATTGATTTTTTAACTTGGTCTGAAAGCATGCTATATGTAGTAACACACGTTAATGGGGCATCAGTGTCAATTTTCACATTCTCTTCGAGGAGGGCTTCCCTGTGGGCCGGTGCCTGCACCTGCTTTCACACTAACACACAGCTGTACCACTCCTCAGTTATCGCTGCCATGGCCGGCTCTGCCACAGAAGCCACTGACCCTCCACCTCCAAACTCCGATCCATCGGCACTGCATCACATGAGCTCTTTGGGTCCAAGTCAGACCCCCTCAAACTGTGCTTACAGTATGATGCGGAGGACCAGCAGCATGAGTTGACAAGGTTATCCTCGACCAATGGGCATGGGACCTTGCCAGAAATGGAGATGGAAGCCAGTACTGCACCACCAACCCCAGAGGTCATGTAGTTTCACTTGGTAGTCAAGAAAGCAAGCAAGCTATTGGATCTACATCTGCCATCAGTAAATGTCAAAACTATTGTCTTGCTGAAGATTCTTTTTCTGATAGCACCAACCTCTGATTCCCTGCTTCCTTTCAAAGAAGCCTGGAACTGTTCATCACAGCCAAGTAGAAGCCCGGGTGAACAGATTGTTGGCAAGAAGTTACCGCACTGCATCCAGGGATCCTCCCTTCCTCTCTGCACACCTGTAACCAGAGAGCTTGGTTGTTCAGGCTTCTTGCTTGGCTGGACAAGTGCCAGGTATGTTCCATTTAGTTTCCTCTGACAAGGAGTCTAAATGACTTTTACCTTGTGACAAAAAGACGTTTTCGACAGCCAGCATGGCTTTGAAGACCCAACTGCTTCTAGCATGATATACGCTTGCCTTATGGTACATAGTCTAGTTAGTCACACAACATATCCCAGAGCACTCTTCCAGGAGGTTTTCAGAAGAACATAATGCCTCCCAACATATCTTCCTAGTCTGACCTGGACACTGGAGATTCTGTGGCTCGTGCCACGGGGACCTCTGCCTCTATAGGGCGACATGCCTGGCTTTCTATTTGCAGTTTTTCATCTGATGTGTAGACTAACCTGATGAATCCCCCCCCCCCCCCCCCTTCGATGAAGCTTGCTTATTCATGGGCAAAGCTGACACTGCCTTGAAACATTTTAGGGTGAGAAGACCCAAATCTGTCAATTTCGGCGATTGTGAGGGTTCTCTGGGAATTGTCCTTTTAATCAGTGCCAGCTCTTCAAGCCAAAGACTCAACAACCACAAAACCTCCTGGGCAGACTGTACAGGGGTAGAGCGAGAGGTAGCAAGCCTTTGGCTCCTCTTTCTCCCCCACACCACCAGGGAAGCAGGCTAAGTTTGCCTCATCAGTCCCACAAGTAGTTGTGGGGTGGCGGGTGTCCTCCTTTTTACCACTTCGGAAGGCCATTACTTCGGACCAGTGGGTTCGTTCAGAACATACAAAGGGGTTATAGCCTACCCTTCCTTCAGACTCCACCCTTTCTCAAGCCCTTGGTCTCTTCCCATCGAAATGCCTCCTCTACGCCTCTGCCCAGGCTAACACAGATTGTTTCCACATAGACAGCAATGCCACTGCAGTTGCCTTCCAGTATAAAGTCACCATACATTTTGTGAGCAGTAGAGCAAGGTCTATAAAGCAGGCTGTAGGCTTTTTCTTCTGAGTTTGCTGAAACTGCCCTAATGTGCAAGCCTTGCAACTGTGTAGTGTGGCATTACCTGTGGTTTGATAAAGCTGTAAAGTGACCCCTGTCCAGTGCTGTGAAAGGGATGGACAGGACCATAGCATGTGGATCATGGCAGCACTAAGCAAGTGAAAACGCGGGCAGTAGTAGTGAGGTAAGCTGTGTAAGAGGAAGAACTGGATGAGTTTGAACCAGATGGTTCTCAACACCGTAGCAGGCTATGCTAATACTCTGTCCCATTCATAGTCATTGAAGGCCTTGAAAAGGTCTGTCTCCCATTTTGCCCTCAGGCCAGCCAGAGATACCAAGGCGTATTCTTCCAGTCCCCCCTTGTCCATAATCTAATGAAGTGTCTGCCACGGTCTATGACATTAAGCTATTGAAGAACCACATGTAGTGGCGGTCCATCAGCTTTCATGCCCCAGTCCTGGGTGAAGCACTCTAATCAAAGCTTTGTAACATAAGAAGTGCCTTGTAGTGTGGTTCTGTGGTACTGCAAAACTACGGGTACTGAGGTTCCGAGATTCCGAACCTGTTCAATAAAGGTTGTCAGATATAGACGATTTTGGTGTTAGTGGACCGCAAATGACGAGTGCGGTATGTACGAGTGTTTTCGTCATAATCGATCAATGAGAACACTACGTATTCAGGGATTTCGTTTGAACCCTCTGGTTCCATTTTGTGTGCGGCAGCCATTTTGTGTGGTTGCCCTCACATAGGCCGATCACTATCTTTGGGGCACGTACACCTTTAGCTGACTTCTTTGTGACCTAGTCGAAAAGACTCCCTTGCCCGAGGCTGCCCTCGTTGAGCCAGTTCCTTGTTAAGCAGCTGGTCAGATAGAGATCAAAGAGCAGGACATTTCTGAGTGTATGGTACATGCACACACCCTTCTATCTTGCTTCTCATCTGCTTCTGTTCCTTCCTTTATGGCTTAATTCTTGATTTGGGTTGAGGTCTTTACGATAGGTTTGTCCGGCCTGTTCGAAAAGGAATGTTGGATTTTGCCTTGTCATCTCTGGTGGGCTGGACAACGGAAAGTGGATTGTCATCATGCAATATGTTTAAAATGTCACCCTTCTATTGGTCAGTTTGTATGTAATTGAAGCTAGCCAGGAATGTGATTTTTAGCATAAAAGACGATGCTCCGCTCCATGAATTTGTGCAGTCTCTAGCGAACCACCAGTGTTGTGCTTCGTAGATCTCTGTTCCTGGTTGCAGCCAATAAATGTGGTCTTTGACGTCATCAAGAAGTGTCCCGTCTCTCTGTTTGCCAAGGCAGGGTAATCCGAAGATATCTGGCGTTATCCCTGGCGCCGCTGGGTTCTAAAACCCGGTTCTTCAGTTGGCGCCCACGTGGGGCGACTTCAGCGGTACCGGTCCAAGCCCGAAGATCCTGAGGAGCTTTGTGTGGATATTCTGGAGGAAGGCCTGCCACTTCGACCCCAGTATGTCGTTGTGGTCCGAAAGTCTTTGCTGCGAGGTTCCCCGCTTTCCGACGGCTACGAAGGACTGCTGCCCTGACTGTCGCCCTGTCTTGGAGCCATTAGACGAGTTGTAGAGCGAGACAATAGACGGGTCTTCTGGTGACGCCATCGACATTTCAGTTAAGTATGAGTGGAGCGTCTCCCAGTCCTGAGTTTTGTTTGGTATCCCATCGGGATCGCTTTGATTTGGTACCTGCTGGCCCCAAAGCCGAGGGACTCTTGTATTCACGAGACTATCGTTTCTAGATTTCCCTTGAAGTTTGAAGCTAGACTAGTGAGCCAAGATGCCTGGTCTTAGCAGACTTGGAAAGATATTTGGTTGTGGTTGTACTAGGGATTCCCGATTGGAGGATTCGTGTCCGGTCCCTCCGATTGGAACTCCAACCTATGAGCTCTACATAAAACATGGAGTGGGCCCCATCGCTTATAATGAAATATGGATCAAATATACCAGGAAAGACTGTGTCCTACAGTGGCCCCGCTATGGTAGCTTTGAAACTGAGATTTTAGACAATCTCGAAGTTAAACTGTTCAAGAAGAAAGCCCGGCCGGCGATGTTTGACTCTTTCCGCTTATGGCGAACGGAAGCCAAACAGAAAGAAATTAAGTTAGCAAAGAAAAATAAACGAGAACGAGGTATGTCAATGGTGCAAGCTGCTATACAGTTTAGGGATAATGAAGAAGAACAAGAAAGCAAACAGATGCTTAGGCAACGTAAACTAGCGGTAGACCAGTGCTATCCAGCTTTGCCACCTCAACAGCAAGAAGAGAAGAAAGATCTTGTGAAAGATCCTTTAATGCCGCATCTATTGAGTTCGCCACCCCCTTATGTGCAGAGTGCTACAGCACCTCCGCCACCTGTAGTTGTGCAACCTCCGGTTGCTTTGCCACCTGCGATTTCTCAACAGCCAGCTCCTCTTCCACTGGCTCCTATTGCCTTGGCGCAGCCTTCTCAAGGGCCGCCTACTTTGCTACCTCCTTCGTCTGCTACTCCTACACCTGTATTGCCTGTTTCTTCTGTTACTGTTCCGACTTCGGTTTCTTCTCATTCTGCTCCGTCTCCTGTTCTTTTGTCAACTTCTCCTTCTGCTCGACAGAGAATGACTGATGCTGTTGTTGGTCTCTTTTCTCCTCTGTTGGGTTCATTGGGTATATCTCCTGTTGTAGAGCGTAAGCAATTGCCTAGCCAATTGCCTGATCCTAATGAACGGACTGTGTTAGATCACTTAGCGCGTAAATGGGTTACGTATCCTTCGCACTATGACCTTGAGAGTGTTATGGATGTTTTCCATCAATGGGAAGCACCGAAACAAAGATATGTTTTTGATATGATGTGTTCTTTCCTTCGTGAACAATGGGAAGATGGTGAGGTAGGACAAACTCAGTCTGAGTTGTACCGTATCCGTTCTGAGTTTGCGAAAGGGACTGTTGTGGGTCTTGGAGTTTAGAAAGCAGTTGCGACGTTGTTGTCATTTAGGAGTGAATCTCCTTCTCAGCAACTGTTTGAACCTGATTCGTCGGTTAGGAGAAAGGCGCGACAATATCCGATGCGTGAGGTTCCTCCAGTTTGGAGACCTGGTGATGCGCAAGCTGTTCCGCTTATTCAGCCACACTTTCAGCGTGTCTGGGTACATGTTCCATGGAAGCGTGCGGAAGTTTTAGCTCTTAAACAGACTTTGCCTGATCCGCGTAAAAATCCAGCAGGGTTTTATAAGGAGTTATCCCAAACTGCGGATTCATGTATTATGAATCTGGCTGATATAGATATTCTGTTTGGGAATGTTGTTCCACAGCCTATTTGGGGAACGATTCGTCACACGGATCATGCGCATGAATTATGTGATACATGGAATAATCTTAGAGCTATAGATAATAGACAAGTAGGTGGTGCTAAACCTGAAGATGTAATTGCCGAACTCCCTGGTAGGATTATTGATTATGTGAAGACTTTAATGCCGGCTATGTGTGTTAATTGGGACAAGTTGTCTGCATGCAAGCAGAAGAAAGACGAAACTGTGTCTGACTTTTTCACTCGGTTCGAAGAGACATTTGTAGACCACAGTGGTCAGGACATGAGTACAGAAGGTGGTCAACGGTTGTTCGTTGACAAATTTGTTCATAATTTGCTTCCAGAATTGTGCAATAGGTTGAAGGATTCTGAGAGTGCTTGGGCTGTTTCTACGTCAGCGCAGATTTTAGCTACTGCCCAGTACTATGAAAATAGGAATAAGGATGAGATAGAGAAAGCGGATAAGAAGACTAAGGAATTGAAGACTAAAGTTCTTCTACAGCAAGCTTATCTGCCCCGTAATAATCAGTGCGATTATCAGCAACCTCCGCAATATCAGAGAAACTCGCAAAGGTTCGAGACTTCTCAACCGCGTTCCCCCGTAGGTCCTAATCAGTGTGCGTATTGCAAAGAAGAGGGTCATTTCAAGAGTAGTTGTCCGGTTCTGTTACAGCGCACGAATGGTGCTTCTGGTGTGAAAGGTCGAGGTGTTCAACATGCTCCTAGAGGTAGAGGTAGAGGTCGTGGTCAGAATGCGCGTTCTTTGCCTCCACAGAATTCTATGATTAGCTTTGATCAGCAGAATGGTGCGTCTGGTAGGACGGCACAGTACTATGCGGATGATTATTACGTTAAAGTTGATAATGTGGATGGTAATGATTGCTAGGACAGCCATGGACAAAGAGGGAGTTGTTACAGTTCCAGTAGATCAGAGTGGACCCTATGTTGAAGTGATTGCATCAGGTGTGTCAGAGCCTTTTCTGTTGGATACTGGTGCTGCAAAGAGTTCTATTATGCACTCTAAACTCCCTGGCGCACCTTTGTCTGGCTTAAAGAATGTTTCAGTAGGTTTTTCTGGCGCCCCGGTTACAAATCCAATTTCTAGTCCATTGTCTGTCTGTTGGACCTTGTGAATTTGAAGCACCCCTCATTCTGACGACTGGTTGTGGTGAGAACTTGTTGGGATTGGACTTGTTAAAGAGATTGTATGCGACACTATATTGTTCTCCGTCAGGAGTACACCTTACATTGGGTAAGAGTGATCTCTCCGATGTACTTGTCTAAAGATCGACTTCCACCTGAATTGTAAATGTATTGCGACTTATATAGCGCACGTATCACCCGAAGGCATCAAGGCGCTTGCCTTGGGAACCCGTCCTGGCTTTTCCCTTTGAGATAACCCCTACTGGGCATCCCCAAGGTGAAAGCCAGGCATCCCGCAGCGGGTGGGCCGCCGTAGTGGAGATTAAGCAGCTATTGCCCAGAGTTGCAGAGTGAGACCCCATGATTAGAATAGGCACCGAGGCGAGAATTATCGAGTCCGTGGACATTTTTGGGTTCAGGACCCTGCCACGTCGAGAATTGAACCCTGGTCCCGGGCCAGACATCTGCATCAGGGTCTGCCGCTCTAATCAGTGAGCCACACTTCTCCACTGTCTTCTCTCCCTGATTCTCTTTGGGTCTCCTAGAGATTCCGCCATTTGTTGTGACGTTTAAAGCGAATGCTAGATTACCACGCATTCTGCAATATCGCATTTCCAGTGATGGTGAAAGAACGCTTTTGGCGATCATCTATGATCTGATTGAGAAAGGTGTGATTGAGAAAACGAGAGGTAATGTGTGCAGTAGTCCGGTTTTGCCTGTTCTGAAAAGAAATGATTCTTCACAACCTCCTGTATATAGGTTTGTGATCGATCTTCGCGAGGTGAATAAGATAGTCGTTCCGCAATTTCCTGTTGTACCTGATATCACCGCTTTACTGACTACAGCCACGTGGTTTTTGGTGATTGACCTGAAGAATGCTTTCTTCAGCATCCCGATTGCCGTGGAAAGTAGAGATATCTTTGGCTTCTCTTTAGGAGGACGAAGTTTCCGGTTTAAGCGCGCTCCTCAAGGCTATTGCGAGAGTCCATCGATCTATAGTCAGGCTTTGAAGACACAACTTGATTTGCTGGTTTTACCTGATGGTGCTGCTCTTATTCAGTATGTTGATGATCTGTTAGTTGCTGCCGACAATGAAGAGATTTGTAGAGAGGCTACTTTGTCGTTGTTACATCATTTGTCTGATTTCCATCATAAGGTTTCTCTTTCGAAGTTGCAATATTGTCGACAAGAAGTTACCTATTTAGGTCACCTCTTATCGAAGGAGGGAAGGAAACTGACCCCAGAAAGAATTCAAGCGATTGCGAAAATGAGTGTGCCTACGACACAGAGAGAAGTACTTGCTTTCTTAGGTATTACGTCGTATTGCAGACAGTGGATCCCTAATTTTTCGTTGCTTGCGAAGCCTTTGATAGCTCTTACTGTTAAGGATACTCCGAATCCTATTCCTTGGACTGACGAATGTCAGAAGAGTTTTTCAGAATTGCGTGATGCGTTGTGTTCGGCTCCTGTGTTGGGTCCCCCCTACTACAGCAAGCCTTTCACATTGTATGTCCACGAGAGAGAGGGATGTGCATTGTCAGTTTTGACTCAACAGTTTGGCGATAAGCAGCGTCCATGTGCTTATTTTTCATCGACTTTGGATCCGGTAGCTAGAGCATTGCCGAGTTGTCTGAGAGCTACAGCGACAGCGGCTGTCTCGATACACTGATTGTGATGGTTCCACATGCAGTGGATACCTTGTTGAATCGTACCAAGACACAGCACTTAACTAGTGCTCAGTTGTCGGTTTACGAATTGACCTTGTTAGCGAGTCATGTGCATATAAAGAGATGCAACACGTTGAATCCAGCCGATTTCAACTGAGACAGACGTTACCGAACAGCATGATTGCTTCCTTAGGACTGAGGAAGAAACGAGAGAGAGGATAGATCTTAGGGATACTCCTCTTTCAGAGTGTGATGGTACCTTATGGGTTGATGGTTCGTGCTTCAAGCTTCCGAATGGTGATACGACTGCGGCATATGCTGTTACGACTTTGCATACGATTGCTGAAGCTGCACGTATCCCACATAATTCAGCGCAAGCAGCAGAGTTGATTGCATTAACGAGAGCATGTGTGTTGGCGAAAGGAAACGAGTGACTGTGTATACCGATAGCCAATACGCGTTCGGCGTGGCTCATAGTTTTGGACGTTTGTGGAGAGAGCATGGGTTCCTGACTTCGCATGGAACCAAGATCCAGCATGGTCAGTTTGTGAATGAACTCCTTGAATCACTTACTTTGCCGTTGCAAGTAGCGATTGTAAAATGCAGTGCGCATAAGAAAGTTACGGATGATGTTGGTCGTGGTAATGCGTTTGCAGATGAAGTTGCGAAAGAAACTGCGAGAAATGTGATGAGTCGAATGTTTGTTGCGGGTCTGGCGAGATGGGTTCCAGATGGAAGTATGTGTGAAGATACGATTGAGAGTGTGAAATCCATCCAAGCTGAAGCTACAGAGAAAGAGTTGAATGAATGGAGAGAGAGCAAGGGTAAATTGGATTCGAATGGTTGTTGGATTGATTTGTCGGAGCATCAGAGATGGTTGTTACCCGATGCGTATGTACTTCCAGTGGTTACAATGGCTCATGGATTGGCTCATATCAGCGTGAAAGGGATTTGCAAGTTGTTGGCTCCGGTTTGCCAGAATGCTGGAATTCCTAAGTGTGCAGAGAATCTGGTTAAGAACTGTATGGTGTGTTTGATGTACAATCCTGGTAAGGGAATTCCAACTTCAGCTGGTCATTTTGCCCCTCCAACGTATCCGTTTGAGGCTTTGCAGCTAGATTTCATCCACATGGAGAGGTGCAACAACCTAAAGTACATGTTAGTGGTTATTTGCTCTTTTTCTAGATGGGTGGAAGCCTACCCTTTGAAGGATAACACTGCCTTGTCCACAGTGAAAGCCCTTATTAAGGAATTCTTATCTAGGTATGGTTTGCCGAGAATGATCTGGAGTGACAATGGGAGTGAATTTGTGGGTCAGGTGATGAAGAGAGTATGTGATGGATTAGGTATTGGGCAGAAGTTTCACGCTGCAAATCATCCCCAATCAGCTGGTCTAGTCGAGTGCTACAATGGCACTCTTAAACTGAAATTAGCCAAAATTCAAGCGAGCTCTGGTTTACAATGGCCAGATGCCTTGCCTCTAGCCCTTTTGTCCACTAGAATGACTGTGCATTCACAAATGGGTTTGAGTCCATACGAGGTAGTTTTTGGTCACCTGGCAAATATTTGGGGAGTGCCGCGGCCGACAAAGTTTAGCGAAATAGGACATCCTGTGTTGCTTGACTACCTGTACGAATTGACGGCTAAATTGCATGTTTTGCATCAACAGGTTCATGATATATTGCCACAAGCTTCTAAAGATCCACGACATGCTATCGAACCTGGCACCTGGGTGCTGGTGAACTTCCAGCGGACCAAGAACGAGCAGCCCCGCTGGGACGGACCATATCTGGTGTTGCTATCTACATGTTCTGCAGTACGAGTGCACGGTAAAAAGAACTGGCTCCACTGTGTACATTGTAAGAGGGCCCCTTTGCCTCTGCCGTACGACGGTGGGTCCAGAAAGGACTTCCTGATTCTGAGACTGAGACCGTGCCTCGTTTTCTGCCTTTCAGCGATGCCCGTTTGATTGGAACGAACACTGAGCAAGAAAGTGATGATCTTCTTCAAGAAGCTGTGCCTCCATTGAACCGTTTGAACACTTCTGAACCTGAGCTCCTGTTCCGTCAACAGACATTGCCTGGCAAAGAGCGTTATAATTTGCGACCGAGAGTCGTGGGACTAATAAAAAGATAAATTCTTTCTTTTACTGATTTTTTTGAAGGTTAGCTCTCCTCCGAGGAACTATTTAGATTTGTTTTTCGAACCGCCATCCGGGTTCAGCTGTAGGGTCGCGGTGGTTAAGTCTTTTGAGCGCAAGCCGAAGACGTTAGGTCGGCGGTTCTGGTTGGTCTAAGGGAGTTGCCCTGGACTGACAGAAGCATTCCTTAGCATAGAACACCCTACACCCTACCACCACGAGCAGCAATTAGAGAGGATGGAGTTTTTCGAGATGGAGAGACCTGTTGAAAGAATAAGCTTTAAGAGCAAAATTTGTAAATTGATGAGCCGAAAACGTTTTTTAATATTGTTTGTTTATGTTGCTTAGCTTAATGATGTTTTTAATTGGATATGTGACATTCTCTTTTCAAGTGACGTTCATGCCCACTATGCAACCTATACATCCTCCTACTGTTTCTTCTCATTCTTTTCACCCTCTTCCCGAACATGAAATCGTTAGAAGACTGGAATTTGCTAACAAGTCCTTTGTTCAGCTTCTGCACCAACACCAGCTAGTAATGAACACGACGAATTGTTGGGTTTGTGACCTTATGCCCCATACTACAGATAAAGGTATTTCTTACCTGGTTTTGCCTTTCAGCTACAATGGTTCTATTTGGGCATATAGAACAATGTTCATTTATGCTCATGGAGTCTATCCTCAACGTTCCGTGAAAGATAGTCCGAAGACTAGTGCTCTGGTCAAGGGTATAGTCGACATGATTAGAGGAATTAGTTCCTATGAGACTATCCCGAGAGATGAGACACAAGCCTACATTGGTTGGAACGTTACTGGATATGGAGTTAGTCTGAGTGTTAACCAGCGAGCGAAAAGTTCTCCACCGATTTGGATAGTGCCCCATCAGGGTCATTATTGTCTGCAAGGTAATGGCAAGAATCTGAGAGCTCAGTTAGGGAAGAGTGTCTGTACTGAGACTTATGTATTTGCGTCTCAGACTTCCCCAGCGTTTCTAGCAGCTAAGGGTACCTCATCTGTTACGATAAAGCGTGCACATGGTTGCCCCCTGATTTCTCGGGCACATGTTTTGTTTCGTTCCTGTTGCCTCCCACTTTTACAGCTGCGGCAGATTACCATAAGACGAGAGTTGCTAGAGGTGTCTTCAGTAAGGAAGATACCACAGTACAAGAATTGGGAGATTTCTTTAAGGGTTTTCTGCCGTTCTGGGGATCTATGGCTAACAGCAGGAACATTCGACAGTTGACGAGAGTGGTTGAGTCCACCATAGTCGAAACTGCCGGTGCCCTTAGTAACTTGACTGCTGAGCTCCAGTCGGATCGACTTATCACACTTCAGAACAGAGTTGCACTAGATGTCATACTTGCAGATAGAGTTGGAGTGTGTAAACTGATTCAATCGAGCTGCTGCGTTTTCATTCCAGACAACGCTCCGACAGTCTTCCAGGTCATTTCCAAGCTACATAAGATCTCCGAGTCTGTACATATAGACGAGGGAGATTGGTCGTTGATGGGATGGTTTTGAGGATTGATATCCACGTGGGGATGGAAGATTCTGATGGTCATTGGGATGATCTTAGCTATCCTTTTCCTGTTCTGTCTCTGTGTACAGTGTGCTCCTGCTATATGTGGCCTTTGTGCTACTTCGTGTGTGAGGAGACCTGTCCAGAGAGAGTTGCTAAGGACTAGGATGATGCTACAGCAACATCTTGATGATCTGATGAATATAGACCTGGATTCAGATTGACATGGGTTTGGGTTTATTGCCTATGTAAGGGCAAAAGGAGGTCTGTGGTTCTGTGGTACTGCGGTACTACGGGTACTGAGGTTCCGAGATTCCGAACCTGTTCAATAAAGGTTGTCAGATATAGACGATTTTGGTGTCAGCGGACCGCAAATGACGAGTGCGGTATGTACGAGTGTTTTCGTCATAATCGATCAATGAGAACACTACGTATTCAGGGATTTCGTTTGAACCCTCGGGTTCCATTTTGTGTGCGGCAGCCATTTTGTGTGGTTGCCCTCACATAGGCCGATGACTATGGCCGAACGAGTCTTTGGGACACGTACACCTTTAGCTGACTTCTTTGTGACCTGGCCGAACTGACTCCCTTGCCCGAGGCTGACCTCATTGAGCCAGTTCCTTGTTAAGCATCTGGTCAGATAGAGATCAAAGAGCAGGACATTGCTGAGTTTATGGTACATGCACACACCCTTCTATCTTGCTTCTCATCTGCTTCTGTTCCTTTCTGTATGGCTTAATTATTGATTTGGGTTGAGGTCTTTACGATAGGTTTGTCCGGCCCGTTCGAACAGGAATGTTTGATTTTGCCTTGTCATCTCTGGTGGGCTGGACAACGGAAAGTGGGAATGTCTTCATGCGATATGTTTAAAATGTCACCCTTCTATTGGTCAGTTTGTATGTAATTGATGCTAGCCAGGAATGTGGTTTTTAGCATAAAAGACGATGCTCCGCTCCATGAATTTGTGTAGTCTCTAGCGAATCACCCGTGTTGTGCTTCGTAGATCTCTGTTCCTGGTTGCAGCCAATAAATTTGGTCTTTGACGTCATCAAGAAGTGTCCCTTGTCTCTGTTTGCCGAGGCAGGGGAATCCGAAGACATTGGGCGTTATCCCTGGCGCCGCTGGGTTCTAAAACCTGGTTCTTCAGTAGGAATGTCATATAGCTCATTAATCTCTTTGAAATTTGGCATCAGCACTGTAAGTATAAACCAAGGTGATGCAGTGGTTGCAAACCATCTCAGAAGGCTGCGCATACCAATATTTCTGTACCTGGATGAGTGGTTGATCAGAGCTGGATCTCTGGACATGATGACACATCATCTGCAGTTAACAGTCTCTCTACAATTCGACTTGTGCTTGTCAATCACCAGGCCTAAATCTCACCTGGAGTCCTCCTAGCATCTCACCTGGAGTTCTCCAAGCATGTCCTGTTATAGGGTCAGTGCTGGACTCTACACTTCTCCGTGTCTTTCCTCCTCCTCAAAGAATTTGTGACATCCAGTAGATGGTCCCATCCTTCCTGGAGGGTGTCCGATTTCCAGTCTTGAAGGTTTTGAGTCTACCAGCTTCTTGATCTGTACTGGTCACACATGCACGTTGGCAAACAAGGGCTCAGCATTGGTGACTCCACAGGCAGTGATTCCAGCACAGGGGAGACATGTCTGAATCCAGTATGATCGCCCAGTGTGCTGCAGCGGATGTGCTCTGGTGGGGGAACGAGATGAACCTGCACCATGGGATTGCCTTCAGCCTCCTCCAACTGTGTCCATTATAGTAATGGATGCCTGAACTGAAGGGGGGGGGGCTTATCTACAGGATCTGGAGATCAGAGGGCTTTAGTCGCTTGAGGTAAAGGTGCTTTGTATCAACATGCTGAAACTGGGGGGGGATTCGGCTAGCGCTCAAGGTCTTCCACTTCTCCTTCCAAGGTCAGTCTGTCCAGATCTCGACAGACAATACAATCGCAATGTGGTACATGAACAAGCAAGGGAAGGGAGGGATAGAGTCTCCACTCTTTTGCCTTGAGGTCGTCTTGGGCACACCGCAAAGGGATCTGGTCAACAAAAAATAACCTGGCAGGGTCTCAGAGTGTCAGAGCAGACAGCTTGAGCAGGGACATTCTTGCTAATCTGAAGTTGTTTTCTGCCGGAGATAGTCAAGGACATCTTCAATCAGTGGGGCAGGCGTTCCTCAGGTGGACTTATCCCCCTCCTTGGAAAATGCTAAATGCAAGCTGCATGTCCCCTGCTCAAGCTGCCATTCTGGATAGGCCTTCTCTCCCAGTAAAGGGAATGGTGCTGCATCCCAATCTGAGGCCTCTGCCTTCATGCCTGGAGATTGTATGGTGACACTTAAGCTTCTTTCAACTGTCACCAAAGGTGGTAGACGCCATACTGTCAGCTTATTTCCCTTTCATGAAATATGTTTAATCTGGGAGATGGTAAAGTTTTGCTTTGTGGTGCACGGTATAGCAAAGACTTGCATGGCATTTTGTCTTATATTTTGAAGTTAGCGCTCTCCCTAGACCAAAGGGGCGTGCAATAGATGCTGTACATGATACTTTGCTACATTGTCGGCATTAATCGGTCTCCAAATCAAACTTCCCTGTTCAAATACCCTATTGTGATAGGGTTTCTGACAAGATTAACTAATTTGTACATGCCAATTCCATTTGCATTTGTTATGCCCCAGTGGGACCATAGTGGTGTTGTTTTTTTGGTGTATTCTCAATTTGTACCTCTGCAGAGTTGCCACTTGTGGTTGGTAACCATTAAGACAGCGTTTTTGGTAACGATGACCTCAGCCAGATGGGTCAGTGAGTTTCAGGCCTCAAGCTCCTTTCCACACTGTTTGTCCTTTTCCCCTGACAAATTGGCACTACAAACCAGGGCTTTGTTTCTTCAGTGGTTGACTCCCTTTCACTTAGGTCAGTTCATCACCCGACCAACCTTCTTTCCCCTGACCCACCCCACAGAGGGGGAGCGGTCAGCTTCTACCTAGACGGCACCAAAGACATACAGGCAAAGTGTTCCAGAAGCCTAATTTTTCCTGGTGGATAATAATTTGCATCAAGACCTGCTATGCTTTGGCCTATCAAGAACCCCTGGAAGAAATCGGGGTTCATTCCACCAGTGACAACTAAACATTTTCCAGCTTTGATAGAGTGGTTCCAATAACAGATCTGCAAGGTGACTGTGTCAGCATCATCCCTAAACACTCCTGCTAAGCATTGCTGCCTGGATAACAAAGGGGCACTTCGCCACATCAGTCTTGCAAGATTTTCTTATTTAACCACCCATCAACCCTCCTCCTAGGGAGGTTACTGCTTGGGAATCTATTCTACAGGTGTGGAATATGCAGGGAGACGTATCCATCAGAAGATAAAGTTACTTACCTGCGGTAACAACCTTTTTGGTGGATACTCTTGTCTACCTGCAGATTTCTCTTCAGTCCCTCCTAACTCCCCTTTTTGATTTAAGTGTTATAGGGATTGATTAGATCCCAGTGCAGGTTGATACTGCACTACTCAGTGCCATTTGGTCCATTCTCCTAGAATGTTTGTGAAAACACTGATTGAAAATTGTTGTTGTTTTAAAGTGTCGGGGCGGGGCACTGTATAGCTTTGGTGAAGTCATCCGACATCACTTCCGACATCAATAGCAGGCCAGCGCCCCCTGCTTTGATTTTCTGGAACCAGTCTGAAGCCTGGGATTATTCGAGAGGTAGAGTAACAACCAGAAAGTTTGTTGCCACAGGTAAGTAACTTTTTATTTGTCAGAGTAAACTTTTGTGAATCTTTAAATGAAATGAGAGCCCCGTAGTAACATTGTATTAGCATTTTACTGCTAAATTGAAAAACTAAATGAAAGATGCAAAAACTACAACTGACACAATGCTGTGTGACCTGAATGACTGCATTTCTGTAAAAAACTGTGTGTTGCTTCATGTGTTGCCCCAGTCTGTGTTTAACTTTCCATATAATGTTTACTTGCTCAGTATTTTAAACAATTGATTATGAGGTACTAGACACAATTGGCTTTTACATTGGTAACTTTTCTCATCTAGGGAGTGACCGGTGCTCTTGCTGTTTTGATGAAGGATGCAATTAAGCCTACGCTGATGCAAACACTGGAAGTAAGTCCCACTAACTCATCTGGTCTTTGCTCCCTTTGTTTTCCCTATATAACGCCATTCTGGTATCCACCTCCCCACCACTCATTTAAGGAAATTATTTTATTGTATAATTTTGCGCAATGCAAAGAGAACTTTTCAAAAACAAATGAAAGTGTGTTGAAGATTTCACTCTGAGGCTCATGTTAGACTTAAGTCAAGATGTCTGATCACTGCATGGTAGCACTGTACCAATGCGTAAAAACAAATAATTGGTGAAGGAGAGTTTGCTCCTCAGAGGTGCTTCAGCTATTATACTTTTGCTACCAGAAAATCAGATATGCTGCTTTAGTTTTAGTAAATTTTTTCAAGGTGCTTTTTAAGGATGTCCATCTGCATGTAAATTAATGCTATAGCTGATATTAGATCATCTAAGCACTAGTAATTTAGCCATCCCTAATTGATTTTAATATTTAAAGTTATATGCAATTACTTGACTGTTAGAATGTAAAATGGTCAAAACACATTAGTACTTTCTTTACATTCTTTAAATTGTGTTGAGACTACTCTATTGACAAAGGAGACAACCTGCAAAATATGTATTTCTGATGGATACCTCTACGTACAGATTCCTCAACCTTTACATCCTCCCATGCGCCAAATTGGATCTGAATATAGCTTGCCATAACTCCTGTGTGCCAGAAGATGACCCCATTGGTTTCCATTATGACTCTGTCTCGCCCTGGTAAGGACAACATGGCGCCACACATAGGTGCCACGCCTGTGTGCTGACATCAGTTCCTTTACTTCACACCCTTCAATGTGGATCCAGAGTTCTTGCTCTTAAAGATTTGTCACTACTGAGCTTTTCCCTCCAAAATTAAGAAACGCATACAGGAAACATAGCAAGTATGTTGGTACTAAGGCTATAGGCTTCAGAAGATAACACACATATTTGAAGCAGATGTCAGTCGCATTCCCACAGGTCGTCTGTAGTGTCTTGGGCCAAAGCTGGCTCAAATCCTGTGATTGTCTCGCTGATGATACCTGAGGATGATCTGGAAGCATGAGGTCAAACTTTATGTAGCTGAATACAAGAAACAAGGTGGATGTGCTCCCGGTCGCCCTTGTCACGCAAGTCAAATACAAATGATAAGCCTTTTGAAAAGAATAACATAAAAAACCACAGATGTAATTCCTCAACTTCAACACTCTTCACTAAGTGAGCACATGTGTCCATGGAACCCAAACCTGGCTTCGTCATGTTATTTGCAGCCTCTTATGTCTCCTAAGCTAATGTTCTCTCATTTCGCTGTCCCATTGGTGAATCTGAAGCTGATAGCAGCTGTTCGAAGAGGCCATGCGCAAAATATGTAATAAGGCTCTGGCACCCGCGGAGCCTCTACAACACCCAATCTCATACTGACTGGCACTTCACCGGCACAGACTAATACATCTGGGGTTTTGCCTGCTTCAGCTTTGCCTCCCCACCTCTTCCAAAGGCTTCACCAGCGGTTTTTCTATCTACAGCACCAATGGCTCAGCAAAGTCCATGCTGAATTCACCAGTACTAGATTAGGATCATTCATCAGCAACACTCTGCCCTCCTTGTACTTTCTTATTAGTAAAGCACAGGCCTGTTTTGAGGGCGACTCCCTGGCAGCATTAGCTGTTTGAAAGTTAAAAGCTCTTTTCAGTTCTGATGCTTTACAGATACCCCATGTAATACAACATGATGGGGTGAAAATAAAGAGGCAATCTTTTTGTTCCCTTTGCATTATAATGATAGTGGTATTTACCTGGATTTGCACTAAGCCAGTTGTCTTGACATGTTCTCCCCATTGTCGCAGCTATGTAGCTACAGGCCCTAGTGCAAGCAAAGTAACCGTGGGCCCTAACTGGGATGACATTTCAGTCTGTCAGCTGCCCTGACACTCCTCAACCCCCTTCGACAGTCTGCAACTACCTACTGCTCTCTTACACCCACTATTGTGTTTCCACTTCCTGCGCAGCATTTCTGCAAGTCAAAGCCATAACCCTAAAAAGCATTACTGAAGTCAATAGATTTGTCCCTTGTAAACTGCATGCACACAGACATATGCAGGCACCCCACACTCACACTGCTGCCTTCACATAGGCACAACCATCATCCTGTATTCAGACAGGCATAGGCCTCACTCTGCACTCACACAGGCAGAATTTTCAAATTATAGAGCATTTACCTTGCACTCATTAAAGACCATGTTAATCCTACTTGCACGCAGGCACATCTCTCACAATTTACTCGCAAAACATGGTGGTTATCCTGCACTCGCACTAAGGTACACCACTTCCTGGGAAGGAGTAGAGTTTTGACAGATGGTGGCATAGGGGAGACAGCTCTAATGTCGGGTCCATTGGTCCACTATTGTAATGTAAAGCTACACTGAAGCTTGAGTGTCCGCAAAGGCTATCTGTTCTACCATCAGTTACACTTGGGATCAGCACTGCAGACTCTGAGAATCTGATCTTTGTGGACATTTTTAAGGGAAAGCATATGCTAAAATGAACAAAAAGGTAGAAATACAGAAAAATAGGCATAAATATGCTAAATAAATGTGAGAGGCAAGTGGTTCAATAACAGAAAAATCAAATGTAAAGCTTCACACTGGTCTTCCTTCTTGGAACAGTTAAAAAGAGACTATGCAGAATACCATTTCAAGATGGTGGTATTGTTTTGAAGCTTCCACAAGTGATGCCTGGTGCTCTACATAGAAATGTTGTGGTCCAGTGGCAGCTGAGCTGCTTGTACTCTTAATTAGCACTAGTCTGCATTTGCAGGTTAGCTGCTGGGGGATGAACTGCAGTTTAACACAGAGTAAGAAGGCAACATACTGCTACTCGGAATGCCTAGCATCCTTCAGACCAGCAATTGTCTAATAGGCAGAGCCAAATATTGACAATAAAGTGAATGGCCGAAGAGGGCTGATCCACTGCCCAATTGTATGTACTCTGTTCCGAAGGGCTTAACTAATATGAGAATGACACTGTCTCATGAATAATGAAGTGGGCTTACCGAACACCCATTTCCTCCTAAAAAGATTATGTATTATTTTTGAAGAAAGAGGAGGTTGCAGAGTCAGCGAAAATAGTCTTTTGATCAGATCTGAAACACACAGAAATAGATCGAGCACAAGGAACAGGAGTGCGGGGGTCTTAGTTCACATGTAAAAGACATAAACCACTGGTCCAGAGCATCACCATCTTCCCTGAGACCTGTAAGGAGGATGGTACTGCAGGACAATTTCAGGGGTTTTTAAAGAGATAAAACATGTGTGGTACTGCAGTGTCAGTCAGTGGAATGTTCCTTGAAAGTCATGCAACAAGTATGCTACCGCAGGGCCAGTCAGTTCAAGCTTCATTCATAGACCTGGAACAAGTGTGGCACTGCAAGGCCAGTGCAGGCTTCCTTCAAATACCTGGAACAAGTGTGGTGTTGCAGGGCCACTGTGAGATTCAAAGACTTGGAAAAAGTACGGCACTGGGATGCACAATTTAATGTCTCCCTTGGATACAGCAAACAAGCAGCATTTAAGTGTAAGGAACTGAGGTGTATGAGCGCAAGATGGATTCACACTCCGTGCCAGATTTCCACACACAAGAGATTCAGCACTAGGAGGAGAAATTAGCTTTCTAACAACCATAGACCACATATCTAGTCAGAAACATTTCAAGCTTTCCTCTACATGCACGGAACATGGAAAACATATGCAGCAGCTGTCCAAGAGTTTGTGTAAACGCAGAATGTGCAGAATTTAGCAGCATTGTAAGCTCCCCTCACACGTAGCACAGGTACAAGGCAGTCATCAGCAGTGCCAACTAAGATATCCTCACATTCCAAACGGGTATCCCACTGGCAGCAGCATCGAAATTTATTCCAGGCCCAGAATACCCAGAGTAAAGTATAGAAGTGGGTGAGCCATCTAAGGCTCAAACCAGGTGCTAGATTGTGGTTCTACTCAAGGTCCTCTCGTGCCCTTGAGCCCAAAATGAGTTTAGCTTTCTTGTGACTTCTACCCCCGCTTTAACCTCATGCAACAAGAATGGAAGAATGGAAGTTAAATCATTCAACTTTGGGGACTTCAACCAGGAGTAAGAAAGGAAAATTCATCTAGTGGTTAAGTTACACAGTGTGAGACTAAGAAATCTGGTATCAATCCAGGCTTGGTCACTTGACCAAATTGTGGGATCCTTAGCAGTTATTTTATTGTGCCTCCTATTTCTTCAATATTGCATATGAGAAAATCTTGACATAATGACTTGCCTCAATGTGAGACCCAAAAACCTGGTTTCAATCCTCGCTTGGTCACTTGAACAAATTGTTTGATCCTTGGCAGTTACTGAAATATACTCTTCTACCTAAGGATTCTTCTTTCCATACTATTTAAAAACTAGTATTTTTTGTGTGTTTTTTTTGTTTTGTAAGACTTTATTAGCAGTTGTCAAATGTACATTACAATCTTTGTATGCCCGGAGGCCAGTTGTCATGCATATAATAGATAAACTTCATTGTTACACAGCTCTTCAGCCGACAACCTTCCGGTCCGGCAGCAGTTTATTAACAATGTACTTAAGGCATTTCGGTGATTGGCAAAAATTTTAATAGTCTTACTTTTTATTTTTTATCTGAACACAACTTTAGACTCATTAGGATTAAAGAACAATCTATAACGATATCAATGTATATTCAACATCTCACACCAGTGGGTTTCCCCGGACATCTATTCTGTCCCTTCTATTTCCATGTTCCATAATCGACCCTGCACATTTGTACCTAGACCCCCTCCCATCCCCCCTCGGCGTTCGAGGTGGATCATTCGTCTATCTCGTCCTCGTCTCCAGAACTATCAACGTCTTCTTCAGGAAGAGGTTCGCACAGGTCCCCCGATAACGGTTCCAGGGCTGCCATATCCTGTTCCATTTGCGAGGGTTGGCTCTTATTTTGTATACCGCTCGCTCAGTTCCCATCAGTCTATCCATATTCCTGCACCATTGTGCTGAAGTCGGTATTTCTGCCGCTCCCCATTTCTCTGCTATATCTCGCTTGGCTACCATTACGCCCACTATTACCCATTGTTGTCCCTGACATGTCAAATCATTCTTCCCCCATACATTCAGCAAGCACATACGCGGGTCCGGTGTGAGCGATGCTTCTAGAGTTTGGAATATGGTACGCATAATTCGTCACCAATATTCAGTGATAATTGGACAGTCCCAAAGTGTGTGTAGCAATGTCCCTTCTCCTCCACAACCCCTTAGACAGTTTGGGTGATCTGTCCTACGTAGTCTTTATAAGGTAGTTCTGGGGCCCTGTGCAGTATCTTGAATTGCACCAACCGGAAGCGGGCCGAAATGCCTGCTTCCCGCGGGGATGCCAGTGCGGCGTTCCAATCTGTCTCAACCATTTCACCTAGCTCTTCCTCCCACTTCTCTCTCAGCCTAGCCAGTGGATCTGGTAAGTTATTCAGTAGCTTTCGGTATGTGAGGGACGTGGCGCCAGTTTGCATAAAATCGGTGAGCAAACGGTCCTCCAACGGGGAGGATTCGGGGACCTTCGATCCCGGCTCAATGGCCGTCATCAATGCATGGCGTATCTGTATGTATCGGTATGTCTCATTGGGACCTAGGTCATACTGCTGTTGTAAATGCGAGAAAGGGACCATTCCATTATTTGTCCATAAGTCCCCTACTGTGGCAATCCCTATATTGTCCCACTGAGTGAATCCCTTGCTATGTCTCAGGCATCCTAGCTGTTTAGTTTTGTTATAACACCTCCCCATTTGAGTCTCGTCTGTGCTTTATGTCAGTGTCACAGTGTGTTTGGTCGGGCCCACTAATTTTGTTATAAGACTCTTGTTATACAGCGGCGCCAATAGGCTGTGTGTTCATAAATGCGCTCTGTCTGCTAGATAGGCTGGGTCATCTTGCGATGCGTGGATCCATTGATTTATCACTTTGAGTTGCGACACCCAATAATAGTTGTATATTCGGCAGGGCTATCCCACCGTCGTACCAACCTCGATTGAGTTTTATATGCGCCACCCGAGCCGGGCGCTCTCCCCATAGTAGACTTGTTACTATCGCTGTCACTTTTTGGAAATATGAGGGCGGCACTAGAAGTGGTGTATTCTCTAAGATATATAGGAGACGTGGTAACGCCATCATTTTAAACAGCGCCGCTCTTCTCAGCAGCGTCAGCGGGAGAGCTTTCCAGTGTCTCACGTCTGCTTTCAGACGAGTGAGTGGCGGTAATAAGTTCTGGTTATAATATACCGCTGCATCTCGGGCGACGTAGACTCCCAGATATTTAAACGAGGTGTCTGCAATAGTTAATGGGCAGTCGCTGGGAAGGTCCGGTAAGGGACGCTTCAGTTCATAAATGATCGATTTTGTCCAGTTGATGGTATAGCCAGAGTTGATGCCATGTGTATTACATATTGCTAGCAGCACCGGGATGCCAGTTTCTGGGTCGGACAGGTAGATTAACATGTTATCTGCATAGAGGGAGACCCTGTCTTCCCAAGTATCCCCCCAATGTATTCCTCTTAGTAACAGGGTGGTTCTAATGACAGTGGCTAGTGGTTCTAGTATCAAGGCGAACAATAGGGGGAAGAGAGGGCAGCCCTGTCTCGTCCCCCTAGCCAGCGGTATCTCTCGGGAGATGTGGCCATTGGCCACCACATGCGCAACAGGGTTAGTGTACAGAAGTCTTATCCAGGAAATACATTTAGGGCTGAAACACATGTGTGCTAATACTGCGAAGAGGTATTGCCATTCCACCATGTCAAACACCATTCTGGCATCTAACGACAGTATGGCTGCTGGTCCCGTCAGTAAGAGGGCTCGTGCCAATGCTCCTTGCACACGTCGAAGGTTCAACGCCGTGCTTCTATGGGGCATAAAGCCCGACTGATCCGGATGAATCAGGTGTGATAGATGGGGCATCAGCCTAGTGGCTAGTGTTTTTGCCAAGATTTTAGCTTCAGTGTTAAGAAGCGAGATCGGACGGTATGATGTACACTCAGGGGTGATTTACCCGCTTTCAAAATGGCCACAATGGTCGCCGTCCGTTGATCCAAGGGCAGGGTTCCCTGCACTTGACTATCCTCTAGCATGGCCAGCAAGGGTCCGCTCAATGTGTCTGCCATTGTCTGAAACCATTCGACCGGGATCCCGTTGGGGCCCAACGCCTTACCCGTGTGGAGTGCATTGATTGCTATCTGTATCTCCTCTATCGATAGGTCTGCCTCTAATTCGTCTACTGCTTCCTGCGGCAGAGTCTGAGTTCGCACATTCTGGAGTGCCAACATTGCTGCCTCTGCCGTGACTTCCCCCTCCGGGGTGTATACTCCTTGGAAGTGGTCCGCTAGGATTTCTAATATTTATATGGGCGCGAGTGTAGCACTCCCTCCGGGTCTTTCAATTGTAGTATGTTTCTGCAACCTTCCTTCTTTTTATCTAGCCAAGCCAGGAGTTTACTGGCTTTGTCTCCTATATCGTACACTCTGTTTGTTGTCCCCGCTATGTTCTCAACTGTCTGTCGTCTTAGGTGGTCGTCGTGTAGTTGCTGGCAGAGATGAAGTGCGTGAAGTGTATCCTCCGTTGGGTTTGCCATGTGGGCCGCGTTTGCTGCTTCGAGTTTTAACTCTAAGTCCAGCAATTCCCTGTGTTGCATGCGCTTGTGTCCCACTATTGTTGTAATTGCCTGCCCTCTCAGGACTGTTTTATAGGCCTCCCATAGGGTCGTGGGGGATGGTACCGAAGCTGTATTTTCTGCAAAGTAATAACGGGTCGTCTTTTTCAACACCTTCCGGACGTGCGGTATCTTAATATATCCTGGGTAGATTGGATAGACTCTCTTGCGGGCTCTTTCGGAGCTCGACAAGCTTAGTGTTAGGGGGAGTGATCTGAAATACCCCTGGGCCTAATCTTCAGGTCATTTATAGTAAGGTGGCTGTCGCCCAGTGTAAGAAAATAGTCAATGCGGGATAGGCTGTTATGAGTTGCAGAGTAATAAGTGTATTGTTGGCACTCAGGGTTAAGATGCCTCCAGATGTCCAGCAGTCCCTGTGCCTCCATGAATTCACTGAAGCGGGACGGACCAGGGGGTGTGTCCGGACCAGAAATCTATCCTGCGTGTTGTGTGCCACTGCGTTAAAGTCTCCCCCCACCACAAGGTTGCCTTCCGGGAGTTCTAACAGGAATTTCCCCAGGTCAGGAAGGGTAGTCGCGTGTAGTGCTGGTGGAATATATACTGATACAATGGTAAGTGGTTTTCCTTCCCATTGTCCACAAGCTGCTGCAAAGCGGCCGTATTAGTCAGTTCTGGTGGATTGTAGTATAAACCGGGATGCTTTTCTCATTAAAATGCCCATCCCACGGGATCCTGAAGTAAAGTGTGAACGCACGATCATACGGTAGCCTCGTCTGTCTAATGCCTTACTGGCCGTGCCCACTAGGTGTGTTTCCTGAAGAAGGATCAAATCATGATTTATTCTTTTGATACCCTGCAGAACCAATCCCCTCTTTATCTTGTCTCCCAGTCCCCGCACATTCCGGGACATCAACTGCAGTGGAGTCACCGGCCCCGAGTGAATACTCTCATCTAGGGTAGCAGTTTGTACGTCTTGTGCCATTTCTTGCCTATAAGGACGGACATGTTTTTCCTAATGTATTGACGCCGTTGTATCCGGCGTATACCCATCTGTGTGTTCATTTCATTTCGATATGTATTATCCTTAAGAGTCAAACAAAACAAACAGTGAAAAACACCCTCACCCTGAACTCCCCCCCCCCCCCTCCCTGCCCCCCTGCTATACAGACATAGAACTGCCCGCCCCCTCAACTTAGCAGAGTGCTTAACCCATTCCCCACACCAAATACTTGCTCGTGGGGGAGAAGATTCTCCGGAGCCGGTGGCCCCTCTTACTCTCCTCGGATGCCCTCGGCCCAGTGTCCTGTACCAGACCTTCAGGCAATGCACAAAGTTATGTTAAAGTCATTTGTGGTCACCAGGTGGCTAATGTTCCTTGTTGGCATCGTCGACCACAGTATCTCCGTCCAGCGAGAGTTCCTCCTCCGTTCTCTGAGATGTCTGCGAGTCTGAAGGAGCTCCTGTATTTTTGTTCTTATGCGTCCTGTTTGAGTGACGGGGCTGGTTAGACGGTCTCCATCCCTCCAGCCAGTCTCTTGCTATTTCAGGAGTGTCAAAGAACCAAGTCTTGTTTTCTGCTATCACCCTTAGTCTGGCCGGAAAAATCATTGAGTACGGGATCTCTCTAGCTCTCAGTTCTTTCTTTACCTCCAAGAACGTCCTCCGGCGGCGCGCGACCTCTGCTGTGTAGTCCGGAAAGAAGGCCAGAGTGGAGTTGTGCATCTTGATGGGAGGGGACACTCTTGCCGCCTGTAAAATAGCATCTCTGTCCCGAAAGTTGAACAGACGGGCAAGGATAGGCCGTGGTGTCACACCCGTTTTGGGTCTACCTCCCCGGTACTCGATGTGCTCTTTCTACAGAGAAGAAGGTGGATAGTCCTTTAGGCTGGAGCTCTTGTTTAATCAATTCCTCCACATATAGGTCTGTCGCTCTAGTGCCCTCAGATTCCGGTATGCTAAGGATTCTGATGTTGTTCCTTCTTGAGCGCCCTTCCTGATCATCCAGCTTCTCACGTAATGTCTTGTTCTCTACCGACATCCGTTCCATCGCCGTTTGGAGCTCGGACACATCTTCCATGAGCGACTTTGTGACCACCTCCATTGAGTTCACTTTCTCAGACTTTTTTTGAAAGTCCACCCTAATCAGAGTGATTTCCGCAGATATGGAGCCCACTGTGGCCTGCACTTGTGTCAGTGCCCGCATGATGTCTTCCAGCATCGTCTTCTGTGTGCTCGCTCCGTCCGCCATTTTGCTGGTTAGTCTTGCCGTCCGCTGGGGAGGAGGAACCCCCTCCACTGGCATATCTATCGATAGGGGTCTGTGTAGTGCCTCCTCTCGAGTTCTTGGCAGCCATTCTTGCTGTTTTTGCACCACAGGTTTATCAAGGGCTGTGTTTCTTAGTCTTTCAGAGCCTGTTGAACCTCTCCTGTGTCCGGTCTACGCCGCTTCTTACTTGTGATCAGATTGAGTACTAGGCCAATGCCATCCGTATTGCGCGGGTCCCGGCAGGTTTTCAATCTACGCAGTTCCCGTACTAGCTGGCAGCAGTCATTCCTAGGCCATAGTTTCAATCTTTTGATGTCTGCTCGCCGTCGTATGATAACGGCAGTTAACTCTGCTTCTTGTTGGTCTGGCCGCGATGTGCTAAGATGTCGTCCCGATACTGTGTTTCACCGTGCTTTCGGTTTCACCTGCCCGCAGTCCGGCTGCCGTTTGCCACGGCGGTGTTTATTTTCCTTCCCTATATTCGCCGATGTCCATTTAGGCCATTTCGACCACTCCGTTAACGTGTCGGACGGGTGTCTGTCTGCTTGGACCGTGATGGTCGATCGTTTCCGGTGGTGTTCTCCTGAGTTGCCTCCACTTCCGCTCGGACTATCGAATGGGATAGGTCCCGGCTTGTCGCTGCGGTGTAGGCCTCGGAACCGCCTCGGCATAAGTCTTGCCTCCGGTGTCGGACAATGTTCAAAGTTGCTGCCCTGGGTTCTGCTCGGTCCTAGGCTTCGGGTCCCTCCGTTAGAGCATCTTTTCTGCACGGATAGATACACGGATATTAGGAGAGGCCGTCCGATCTACGGAGCTCTTCCTTTAGGCTGCCGCCATGCACGGCTGCTAGCAACGCCCCCCTAAAAACGAGTATTTAAACTAGGTTTGGCAAAAGTTTCCCATTCATTGCCAAGCAATTTCTGGCCCTGGAGCAGTACTGAGAACACCAAAACAGCACAGACAGGTTGAAATCTGAGTATTTCCATGGAGAAAAAACTATCGATGGAAACACAGTAATACAACAGCTACCTGTTACAGGATGATGTGAAACCTAAGAAAGATTGTTCCACTACTTGCACAGCCTGCAAGAAATGCACAGTCTTAAGTAAAATAGATTGCAACACACTACTGCTTAGAGTGCCAGACTACTTACTTAGAAGATTGGACAGGGTGCAAGTACTGGCAGCGAAACGTGCAATTAACAAATTTAGATTTGACTCTGCCTCAGGCACCTTAAGAGAGCTTCACTAGCTTCCAGTGTCTTTAAAGCAATGTGTGTAGTCTTTAAAACTAAAAATAGTGTGAGGCATCCACTACTACAAAGAAAATGTAGTCTCTACAGGCCTCAGAGATGCCTTTGGTCCTCGTTAGCCAACCTAGCTTGTGCCCCAAGTTTGTATCTCCAATGTTTAAAGACATAGAATTCTTTTTCTTCTTAATTAGTTGATGACTAGCGAGTCCAGAGCATCCAAATAGATGGTTTTTTGATACCACTCTAGAGACCATTTGAGGGGGGCCGACGGTCGTCTTTACCGTGCACGACCGATGTGGTGGCCAACATTGGTCTGAAATATTGGGATAGGAAATATTCTATTTTCGAAGCTCTGGACTCGCTAGTCATCAACTAATTAAGCAGAACAAGAATTCTATGTCCTTAAACATCGGAGACAATAAGCCATTATAAGAAAGTATCACATGACTGAGTCCTGAAGAAGTCCAGTGAAGGGATGAAACGCGTTGGCTACACTGTGAAAAATATAAAAGAATAAAGGAGTATCGAAAAATGTCATACTTGTCTCTATGAAATTTCTTGCATTTGACTGCAATGAGAATAATTTATGTAAATTTGTGTCTGGAAATAAAGTGTTTGCTGATCATCTTGCTGCAATTGTATATGTGAATTTATTCACTATCTGGGAAATAGGAGGTCTTTATCCCACGATCGTTGCACCATGTAAAATAAGATCCCAACAATATAATACGTGCATACTGTGTCTAAGGCCTCCTTGTAAATCATTAGGTTTGGGGATATTGTTATAGGGTTCAGGACCCACTAGGAATGTAAAGTGATATGAGGGTTTCACCAAAGGTATTTCCGTGTGCCTGATTGTACACAGTCTTAATTTAATGCATTGTATTTTGTGTGTAATAAGTATGTTTCCTTTAAAAAAAAGTTTTTTTGGGTGTTGTTGCATGAGCTGGGGTTACAAGCTCACACCCTAAGTAGGCCTTGGACAGCTCCGCCTCTCTACCCCGACAGTCTAGAGCTACGATGGAGTACTTGGCTCCCAGTAAAAAGACAATTACGGACTTATTGTTTGTGAAGAACTTGCATTTCACAGCTAAAAACCCGAATTCTTACAGCCGACAATTAAACCGATCCTGTCACTGAAGAAAATTGTCTACTTTGTCTTGATTTGATGGTCTAATCACCCAACTTGCCCTAGTGTTTACACTGTAGTTCTCATGTGGCTTTTTTAAATCCCAGCGCTCAAGATCTCCGATTTCACACCTCTATCCTGGCCTAACCAGACTCTTCACTTAAGGGACACTGTCTACTGAGCAGGTATACATCTACCCCAAGTACAATCTTGTACATGCGGCAACTGTCCAATCTCTGAACAGTCTTCAACCAATCACTCCTGTCCTCCAGCATCCCCGCCCCCTAAATTCTCACCCATCTCAGTCCTGCCTTGTATTGGGAATCTCTTGGAGTCTGCTGTGATTTACTCAGTTTGTCCTTCCATCTCGAATCATAATGTGCCTCACAATTTCCAGTTCTGCTTACTCCCTTGCTAGGGCTTTGAAATTGCTCTGCTGTGCATCAAGAGGGAGCTATTCCTTTTCATCAACAAATACCTTAAAAGACAAAAATGCCTTGCTCCTTCAGCGGCCTCCGATACCATTGATCACAAACTTCTGCTAGACTGCCCTGATTCTTATGTCTGCTTGGGTGGCACCAATCAGTTCTGGTTAACAATGTATCACCTTCCAAGTAAGCTGTGCTCCACCTTGTGAGTTCCTTCTACCTAAACTTGTAGAATGACGCAAGGCTCAGCCCTATTTTCAGCCCCTTTCATCATCCGCATGACCGCACATGTTCATAACCTCTATTACTATGACGGTAGCGACCACCTGGAGGCGAATGATGTGCAGATATACTGAGTACTATATGAGACTGAACCGGTCATCTCTGCGGCACAATTGACGCTGCTTTAAAATAAGAAGGTGAAGATCCTGCTTCTGGGCCAACCTGACATCAGCCTCTACCTTTCACCTGGGCAGATTACTTAGGTGTACGCTCAGTGCTGTACGGAAAGTACACAATCTGCGCCTTATTTGTTCAGGACATTGCAATTCCCCAAGTGAATGTAGTCACTAAAAACACCTTCCTCACTCGCTTCATTGTGCTCGCCCCCTAAATATTGTTAGCATTGGTCACAGTGATGTTGAGCCTAGTGTATTTCCATAGCTTGCCCACTGGTCTCTGCATGTCCACACTGGACAAGCTGAAAATGTCAAAGGTCATGCTGTCCACTCATGATTTCTTTTGACTCCATCGTACTTCCTCCAAAGGCATTCTGGTGACTCCTCATCAAAGAACAATCAAAATGTGACATTTTTTTTTGTTCTCTACTAAGCATTTTGTGGCCACCCTCTAGGTTACGAAATCTTCCCTAAAGCTTCTGACTCTCTGCTATGCCAAGCTTCTATGATTTTTGAGGCAATCCATACATGTACATGGCTCGACGTGAGGGATTCCTAAAATTATGAAAAGGGGTTGGGCCTGCTGTATCAATTCAGATGATGTCCTCTTAACCATATCCTCTCTGTTAATAAATTCAGCCCCACCATCTGCCACTCAAACGTCCAGGGTTCAGCTTAATATCTAGAGTCTCACAGTGCAATCTTTTTCATCTTTCCTTGTAATTCTGAGGCTGAATCCAAGCTTCTAAAAGCACACTTTCAACCCATACATCTCTAACCCACAGCAGACATTTCCACCACCCCCCGGCTGTATTTCATTCCTAGTGTTCTCCTTGAAACCTTTCCTGCTTAATGCTGTGAGATTGCAGACATATTTTCTTCATCTTGTTACAGACATCCAAATAACAACATTTCCTGCCCCAAGAATCTGATGAGCATCTAAACTCCCATCTCAAAGTGCCATCAGTTGCACCATTTCTGCCTCACCCCTTCCATGCATCTGGTGGTTTTGCATTGTTCAGTTTGTTGGGAGGCGAAGGGTGAGGTTTGCTGTGGAAAGGACCAGTTTTACACCTACCTTCATTTCTATGGAGTTGGCTGTTTTAAATTGTTCAAATGCGAGCAGGAGAAACATCCTGTAAAGGAGATACTCTACCACCCCTTCATTTGTACGCATGTGTAAGTTTTGAATTGTTTGGTGGGGAAAGGATTAGATGACTTGCCCTCTGAAACGAACTAGTCCTACCTCCCCACTTTCATATGCGTCTGGTTGTTTTGTTCAGGTGCCGGCAGGGTCAGATTGGTAACGCGGGCAATGCCAGAGGGGTCGGTGTCCACTTCCAGCTGTGGGCTGATTTTTTGAGCAGTCTGAGGGGCCGATTTGGTGGTTTCTGCGTTGTTCGGATTCCGCCAGAGGCCCAGTGGGGGCCCGAGTGGCCTTTCTTGAGGCAGATGGGCGTCCATTACCTTCCTTTTATCAACGGGCAGAGGTGTCACTCTCTTTCTCACGGTGGGCCAGCCCATTAGTGTATGCATAGTGAGCGGGGCAGGGGGCCTGAGCAGCAGTGGCCTCACTTATTTTCACGTGTGTTTCACCAGTGTAAACTAATACGTGCATTTTTTACCACCCCTCCCTTTCTTTTAAAATTTTGCTGAAGCAGTGTTTTGCAGAAAGGCAATATGCAAATGTGGGCTACTTTTTTTTAGCATGCCCTGGCCGATTTTGAATCCCAATCCAACCCTGGGTGTGGGTGGTACATGCACTCTAAAATTAGGTTGGCATTGACTGTTTACGAATCACACCACAGCCATGTGGTACTGCAACAAACAGGGTGGGTGCGTGACACAGATCCTTTGTCAAGAGCCCCTGTGTTCCTGGACATGGCTGGAACAGCAGGCCATATCCCTGGTGGTACAAAACCTGGCTGGCTCTCTGAATTCCATGGTGGACAAACGCAGCCAGTCTTTCAGCAGTGGGGAGTGCCTTGGTTAGATCTGTCTGCTACTGCTGAGATTGGACAATGTCAGCAGTTTTGTTCCCTGGCTTTTCCAAGGCGGCTCTCAGAGGCACTTTTCCTCTCAAGTGGAGCTCAGGCCTCCTGTACACCTGTCCGCACATACCACGCCTGCCCAGAGTCCTCGAAGACCAGAAACTACCAGGTCCAAGTCATCCTTGTGGCTCCGGACTGGGCTTAGGAGAGTTTGGTATCACGAGCTGTTGAGCATGGCCATCTGTCCTCCAATAAGGCTTCCCCTTCAGGAGGATCTTCTGTCACAGCAGAATGGGAGGCTTCTCCTGAACCTGTCAATACTCCATTTTCTTGCTTGAAGATTGAGCAGCAACAGTTGACAGCTTTCGATCTTCTGCTGAAAGTCTGCAACGTCATCTTGGCAGCTAATCATCCCTTCACCAAATCAGAATACGCCTGCCATTGGACAAGTTTGAGGCATGGTGTGTGGAAAAGCAGGTTGTCCCACCCATCCTCCCTGCTCTGTCTGTAGTAAGGGTAAAGCCCTTTCTAGGGAAAGGGTTTTACC
Source organism: Lissotriton vulgaris (assembly GCF_964263255.1). NCBI lineage: Eukaryota > Metazoa > Chordata > Amphibia > Caudata > Salamandridae > Lissotriton > Lissotriton vulgaris. The sequence goes on from NC_141694.1 coordinate 1,444,147,203, forward strand.
CTTACAGGGCCCTAGTTTTCCACACAAGTGAGTGCGCCGCACTCCTGGTGTGGAAAGTTGCGAAAAGTAACTGACATCAGCATGCTGGAGAGGTGCCTATATATTTCTGCCAGACGACGATGCCACGTGGAGCTGAACGATGCCACCTACTGGCGCACAGGGGTACTGCTCATGAAAAGTTTCTGGATACAGTCTGATGCCTGGGCATAATTCTATAGCTAGATAGTCTTTACCAGATAAGGTGATACTGAAGGGAAGTCATTTGTTCAATTGATCTAATGCCGGACCCAATTTCTTCACAGGCGTTCAATTATTTTGGAAGCTTTTTAATGCCCACAGTCTGACCTTGATTAACAGATTCCGCTCTTTGAATATGCTTTCATTTGATAAAAGCACATAAGTGCAATAGCAACAAAATATAAAATCCACAAGTGTTAGATGGCACCCAGTTACATCAGTGGCTTTCGAAATGGGGTTCCCACTCAAGAGTGCGACCGATGGATTTTTGGGCACCACTCAGTGTTTACTTAGCGCAACAAGAAAGCGCTGACTATTTGCATTAAATTAACGGGCACTGTATGGCTTGTTGGGGGCTCTTGCTGCTGTTTCACAGGACCACTTCGGGTAATATGACTCTTTTACTAATTTGTAGTTTTTGAGAATTTGAGATGATTGCTATATATATCGACACCTGACCGCTAACTGTCATTGTATGGTGTCATGATTATTTGTTGCATTTTGTCATACCTCATCTATAAAATCATTTTTTTTTTAAATGAGGTTCCCACTAAATGGGAGGCACTTCAGTTTTGCAAGTACAGCAAGGAGAATGGTGTCAAATTACACCTTTAAGAATCATGGATATGTGTCTGTCTCAGATTGGCAAGACCTATTGTTTAAGCTGTAGAGGAAGAAACAAATGCAACAGAATTTGACTGGAGGCAAGTAGGCAGTGGTGGCTGCCACACAATAGTATCGGTTGGGCGGGAGTGTTAGGGTGAGGGGAAAAAAGTTAACTTAGCTGGCTGCCGGCCGCCTGCCCTCCTCCCTCCTCTTCTGTTCCCTCTGAAAGGGAAATAGGAAGCACACAGTCATCCCTAAGCCAATCACGGTGCAGCTAACACCAGCATGACAGCAGCGTTGTGATTGGTTGCGCTCAGACAGGGAGTGGAACCTGTGCATATTCTCCACCCAGGCTGTGCATTACATCCCGGTGGAGAACATGCTAAGTGAGCATGACTGTTTGGCTGGCCCAAGACGACTGGCCAAACCGTCCAGCCCCGTCCCTCCCCGTAAAACTGCCTAGGAAAATAAAATGATAAGAACATTGTTATTTTTTTTTTTTACCTTTTTTCCACTGCTCAAAGAGCAGTGGAGCAGCGCTCCTCCGCCTTATTGGAAGAGCCGCTGCTGTGGTTAGGTCGGTGGTCCCCTAATGGATATTTACACCACTTTCAAGTCCTCCATATAAAACACAATCACCCCGTCCGACTCCGAGCCACATGGCATAGAACTTCAGCGAAGCTTTGTTTTGTGTGTTCAGCTGGTACAATTTATTGAAAGGCTACTGAGCGAAGCGCTGATTTTACAGTATCCGAGCTTAAAGGTTCCATTGTATTTACAGTACATCTTGTCAAACAAGATGGGTGTTCCTTCAAGCTCCTTTCATGATATATGCTGTGTATGTAAACCATCTGCCGCACAGCAGCCATAAAAGCCAAGTTGTAAGGCCAGCTATAAACAGTGTGCAGAGTAACACAAACCAGAAGGAGGCATGAAAAGCTACTTTAAATATGGAATCCACAATAACAACCAAGCATTGTCAGTCAGTCATTTTTCCCCTAGTATAAATGTTGCTATTTAAAAAGGAATTTACAGTTTTAATTGCCATCACTGATATTGCCCTACAGTGAGTGTGCCCTGGATAACTCTTAATATCCACAGCACAATAAGACACCAACCATCTCTGATGAATTGCCACCGTCATCTTTGATGCTGGATTTTCCACTCCGGTTCATGCATTATGCTTTGTTATGATTCCTTGGCTGATCCGGCCACGGTCAGTGCAATCTCAGATCTTCTTTAATCTCCCTGATCCACAATGGTGCAGGTGTCCTGAGCTTTCAGCGGTTGTTTCTAAGGGCCCGATGTAGGTACCAAATACCGGTCGGAAACGGACGATTTCGGCCGTTTCCAACCGGTATTTGGCCTACTGAGATGTAGGGGACCTTTTTTTGTCCCATTCGGTATTTTACCGATTCGGTAAAATTACCGAATCGCAAAAATACCGAATCGGTAATTTTACTGATTTTTTTTAAATTTGGGATGTAGGTGCGACTACTTTCAGTCCCACAGGCCCTTCAGATTCGGTATTTTAACACCCAATCCAATTGGGTGTTAAAATACCGAATCCAGGTGTGCATGCACATGTGTGCATGCACACCTATGCCATGTGACAGACAGACATGCCCTTAGGGCATGTCTGTGTGCCACATGGCTCACATGCCTTTTTTTGGGGTGCTGGAGGGTGTCAAAGTGACACCCCCTGCACCCTTGCACAAATCGGTAATTACCGAATCGGTAATTACCGATTCGGTAATGCCCATTGATTCCTATGGGCTTCAAGGCCCATGGTATTTACCGAATCTGAAATACCTACATCTCCCCCCCTCTAATTTACCACTTCATAAATACCGATTCGGTATGATTCGGTATTTATGAAGTGGTAAATGTAGATTTACCTACATCGGGCCCATGATGTCCAAAGTTTGTCTGTGCTTCACTGAAAAGCTAGTGTTAGCGTTGAAATACTATTTTAACAGTAGTCTGTGAAAGAGGGATTTAAAACCAAGTGAAAAATACAAGCGCCGCCCCTACATCGAATGCTAGCGCTCTGGTCCATGATTGCATGACCTGTTCTTGGAAACGTTGTCAACTTGTTGCATGACTAGAAACTTCCAAAGCACTTTATAATAAAAATTAAGAAGGCCACCGAGAGGACACAAAGCTAGAAATGCCTCCTAGTTGCAAAATGTAGGCAGTTGGTGGAGTTAGGTTAAGGACTACAATTGAGGCATATTGTTTACTTGGGCATTGCTTGGTAACAGCCGGGGGTGTAACTGATGAGGGGTACTACCTTTAAAACGTAGGAGAGTAATCTTAGCGTAACATTGTACCCTCGCCTGTGCCAACCTATTGGATTGGATTGAATTACAAAGAAGGAAACACTTCATGGATGGTGCCAGCTAAGCCTGGCACTAGGCAAGTACCTTTTGAAGAAACCTCCTTGCCAAGGTTAAAATCTGCTCTCAAACTTGGATCCAGATAGATGTACTTACATAGTGTTTGTGTAGTTGTCAATGCTGCCATTTTGTAAATCTTAGAAAATTTGATTGGTTCATAAAAAATTCATGGAAGCCGTCTTTACTGTGAGTGTATCACCAGCTCGGTAGGTAGGTGGCCCTTTCGTGTGCCATAACAATGGGAAATACAGAACACTATCAAATGGGAAGGGGAGTCCTGCAATTTTTCCAGACTGTCCCAATTCCACCATAAATGCCATCACCTAAAAACGGTGTCATAACCACTGAGTATCATCAGTATATTACATCATAGTAGTACTCTCGTTCTGGACTCAAGTTACCGGTAAATCTAAGAATATAGGCTGTAGGAAAGATCACTAGCAAATCTGATATGCTTGAATATGAAGTTAAGTTACATAAGAAGTTTTCCGTAACTTGATGGAAGATGTATTGACACTTTAGAGCAGAAAGAAGCTGCAGTGTTCAGGGAGTCGTTTTTCCCTTTTATATAGCAATTTGTCAATTTTCTTTAACAACGTACTACCTGCAAAAACTTGAGTTCAGCCACGTTATTCATATTGGAGCTGTAGGCGTTTTGTTCTTTGGCCTCTAACTGTTCATGTATGGCCACACTGACCACATTTATGTCTTTTAATGAACTAGAAAGTGTTCTGCCTCCAATTTTTCTTTGTTGTGTCCTGACTTGAAATGACCGAGATCAGTTACTCCTGTCTACTTTTACTTCCCATAGACATTAAGTCTTGAACCCTCTATAGCCCTGTACATTTTTCTACAGTAATTGGCTGGTTGCTTCCTGGGTGGTAAGCCAACTTTTTCCTCAGTACTCTTGTTCAGCACATTGAGTCACCTACTCAATACATTCTGATTGCTTTTTCAATCTGAATCATTTTTTCAATCTACGTGGGTCCTTGTACTATTAGCAGTTGTTTTGCATTTTTTTCAATCGTTTTATTAACCTTGTTACATACCAAGGACATAAGGTCGGTGATCTTGATTGCAGCCATACTGTAAACCTCAATCACAGAGCCTCAAATGTCAAAGATCGTTTTACATTTATCAACCCAGCATAATACATGAAAAGTTCAACTCGGATCCCAAAAGATTCCACAGGTACAATCAAGGATTTGGAGTGCAGAAAAACAAAAAACAGCAGCAAAACATTTGCCTTCACATCCTAGCTCAGTATCCTTAAACTGTGTAACCCGGCCTAGAGAATGGACAGGCGATTCAAACCTGATCCAAGGGAGAACTTTGTGTAACACTGTCACTGTCCTGTTATCGGCAGCAGGAGGCCTCTTCAGTCCAATGATTCATCCTGGCTACCCCAAGAGCATGCAAGGGTAAAAAAAGTCCCCTTTAGCCCTGGGACATCTGTTTTCTTTAAGGGGCATGTGTAGTTCAGTTTGTAGCGGAAGTGCCGAGTTCCCTGCAATTCTTAGGCAAGGCACGGGAGCCTCACCAGTCATCCTTATGGTCTGGTTGTCATTTAACAAGGTCAGATTACTCAACCAACTCACATGGGTATTTTCCCAGTGCATCTGCTCAAGCTTACAGTGTGGGTGACTGGAAGCACCCCGGCATCTGTTCTCACCAGGGGTATCTCCTGATTGTCTCCCGGGTAACCTGCTCTACCGTCATTCTGCCTACCCTGCACTCTGCTGAGGCAGATTCTATCCCGCCCAGGTCTCACCTCAAGGGTTTCTGGCGTGTGGCTGCAGGACTTGGAACCAGCGAGAATCCACCTCCTCCACAAGCCTTTCAGAACAGGACGTGGGTCTGTAACCAGAGAAACTCCAGAGGTTTGCCAGACTATGGCCATTCAGGTGTCCCGCCAGCCTCTCCCAAACCCGCTCTGCATTTTTTAGTAGGTTCTGCTACCTCCAAAATTAACTTGAGCGTACTTTTTGTATCAAGTATATTGTACGGTCCAACTCAAAGTGTCCCCTGCTGCTTTTGTTCTGATGATATCTCTATTTGGTTTTTTTGTTAGTCAAAATCTCGACTGAACGTTTGATCTTGGCTGCCTGTTGTTCCCTTTTTGGACCTTGGACCAGACTATCCTTCTTTGACCACTGGACCACTCAATTTAGTGTAAAGTCAGATATCGCAGTTTTGGTATTGACCACCTTGTACTTCTTTTCTTCACTTTGTTCATAATTTTTCGAGTACTACACTGTCCTCTCATTTTGCGACTCTGGCACATGAATGTTTATTAATCATTTGCTTTCATGCTTTAACTGAAAACAAATATATGTTGTCATAAGTCCTTGTCCAATCGTTTTTCTTGTATTCGATGATTGATTGTGATTAATCTTTCATGCTCATGGGATAAATAACTTTTTGCTTTGTGCTGATATCACCAACTACTTACATGTTCAGCTAATGAATTTGAAAGAACCATTGAATCTTCCTGTTTCTGGTCTAGTCAAGGAGAAAACGCGTATCCTGACCAACGCGGCCAATCAAGCGCCGTGTTCACTTGACAGAGCAATGTCCCTCAGCCCAGACTCACCAGACGATGTCAGAGAGAGTCGGTGCTGTGTGAGGTCAGTAGGGCAGGCACTTTCTTAAGACGGGGGAAGGCTGTAGCCTTAAGGCACAATCACTCCCTTTTTATTAGGGGACAGGGAGCACTTCAAATGCAAAATTCCATTTAGCATTGAGTGTTGAAAACCTTTGTGCAAATCGTGGGGAGGAAAGTCGAAAATGTTCTTTCCCAGCTCTTAAAAAACAAGCAGAAATGTGGCCTGCTTGGTATGTCATTGTAACCAGTTTCGACTTATAACAAAGTCTTACAAAATCATTGCATGCATCTGCCAATCAGTTGGCTATTAAATGAAAATAGGCAAAAGCTATATAGACTACAAAATGTTACATTTTCATTAAATTAATGCATTCAATTCTCACAATTAGAACGTTTTCTTTTTTAGAAAGTGTATATTAGTTGTATATTTATGATTATTCATTCAAACGACGCATGGACTGAATGAGTACATACATGAATTGAATTTACATTTATTGAGCGCATGGCTCCCAGAAGGCCTCCCAGCGCTAGAAGCAGAGTCATCACTGAACTACAGCAGTGTATTAGGGAAACAGAAAAGTTTTCAGGAGTTTGCGAAAGGAGAGATAGTTGCCCTCAAGCCGTATATAATCTGGTAGATGGTTCCAGCATTTTGCCGCAGTAACTGAAAACAGGCGTCTCCCACTCCAAGATCTATTTATCCTGGGAATAACTGCAAGATGTTTCTTCCCGGAGTGCAGGGATCTTTTGGGGTGGTATGGGGAGCTGATAGATCGAAGGATCGGTGGAGCCTTAGCCAAAAGTCTTATGGGCAATGCACAGTGCCTTAAACTGAATTCTTTCGGCAACCGGAAGCCAATGCAGAGAGATGATGTGCGGTTTTTCCGATTCCCGATGATGGGCCTGCATGAGAAGTCGTGCTGCACAGTTTTGAACAGTTTGTAGTTTTTTGATGGTACCACATGGAGAGCCTAGATAAAGCACATTGGCGTAATCAAGCCGAGAAAGAATCAAGGCTTCAACCAATAGTCTCCTGGCATTGAAAGGCAGAAAGGGGAGAATTTTTCTAATCATTTTCAGGATACCATAGCAAGTACCTGCTACCCTACATGCCTGCTCCTTGAAATTCAGGTTGTGGTCCAGCCAGACCCCAAGGCTTTTGATCTCATCTTTGGGGGAGGGCATAGCGACCAAACATCTGGCCAGAGTACGCTGGCATCCAGGTTGGTAGTCTTACCCAGAAGCATCAACTCTGTTTTAGCTGCATTGAGTTTTAGGAATGAGCCGTCCATCCACGCGGATACCCTTTCCAAGCAGTTGGCCAGGTTAGTCTCTTAATTGTCAGATTGATTAAGAGACACAATCAGCTGGGTGTCATCAGCATACGTGACAATCTGAATACCAAAGGGCTCGACTACCACGCCAGGAGGCTCATATATAAAAAAGCGTGGGGCTCAAGGAAGAACCTTCAGTCACCCTGCATCTCAGAGGCATCCTTTCGGAAATAAAATGGTCCTCAAAGACCTGGAATGATCTGTTGGCCAAAAAGGACTCAAGCCACTTGAGTACAGTTCCAGTGACTCCTACCTCTCTGAGTCTTGAGATCAATAGTTGGTGGTTTACTGTGTCGAAGGCCGCACTAAGGTCGAGCAGGACAATAGCCGCGGAACGCCGACATCAAGAATTTTTCTGGCTTCTTCAACTACAGCTAAAAGGGCCGTTCCGTGCCCTGTTGGGGTCCAAAACCAGTTTGGGAGGGATGAAGGCATTTGTTCTTCTCCAAAAATGCAGAGAGAACGAAGTTAACATGCTTTTCACACATTATTTAGATCCCTGGCAGTAGCGAGATCGGCCGGTAGTTAGCAAATACTTCTGGGTCTAAACTTTGTTTTTTGAGAAGAGCCTTGACCATGGCCCGTTACCAGGGGGAGGGAACGAGATCAGATGAAAATGAAATGTTAACAAGGCTCAAGATGATTGGAGCACAATATCAGAAACCTGACTCAGAATGGTGGGGGGTGCTACATTATTGGGGGGCCAGATTTCAGTTGATTGAGAGATTTTTATAGGGAGTTCATATCCATGAGGGTGGGATTGTCTCAAGGAGGAGATCTGGCAATCAGGGTTGATCCTCCAAGGGAGAGGTTTTTTAAAAAGCTGGAATAGGGGGAAAAGTAGAGTAGATATCTTCGATTTTTCTTTTAAGTAGTTTGCCAAGTTGTGGCAAAGCCCTAAAATGTCATCAGGTGGCGGGGGAGGCGAAGGGGGTTTAAGGAAAGATTTTGCAATCTGAAAAATTTCACGGGGGAGTTGAGAGCTACGATAACCTTTTTTACGTAGTACAAGGATTGGGCATTTCTAATTTCTGCCTTGTAGGCTTTAGTGGCTTCTCTGTATTTGGCTTTCTTGACGGCGGAGAAGTCTTTCATCCAGCTTCTCTCCAAACGTTTACATATTTGTTTCAAATCTCTGAGGTTGGGAGAGTACCAGGCTATACTATTCGGACCTTTCTTATTGGTCATCCATTTTTTGAAGACTAGCAGATCTAACGAAGAGTCGAGCCAGATGTTAAACTTCTTGTTAGTGGTTTCAGGGTTGTCTTCTAACACGAGTCTAGTCTTATCTATGATCAGTACCCAGGACTCAATGGGGAGTTTAGATCAATTCTGACCCCACTTTTTTTACCCTTACCAGTGGCTGATTGCCACCCTGAAGGGTCCAAAAGAAGGGGACCATGTAATGGTCTGACCACGGTAAGGGGATGGGCTTTTCCCCAAGAAGATTGTCAATGTTAGAAAAAACTGGGTCAAGAAGATAGCCTTTTTGGTGGGTGAGTCGGTGGGACTGTACACTTTCAAATTGAGTAACGGAGCACCCAGACTATCGATTAACTCCTCTGCGTCAGGTGAAGATGTAACATCAAAGTGAATGTTTAGGTCACCCAACACAGAAAAATTGAGGAGGGAGCTGACTGACTTGGCTATCACCTCTGGTAGGTCTCTAATGAAGCGACCATTGGTTCCTGGAGGCCGGTATATTCGGACCCCCGAAAGGTACAGGTAGAGGAGAGACCAAGTGCAAAGAAAAGACTTTCACAGTCAGGAATCAAACTGGCTGAGATGTGACAGTTGATTTTGTCTATGTAAATAATAGCAATGCCCCCTCCTTGGATTAGTTCCCGGTCTTGCTCTGAATCAGATATCCAGGGGACAGTGCTTGAACCATCACCGGATCTGATGTGTTGGTGATCCATGTTTCCGTAAGGAACAGGGCATCTGGGTCTTGTTCTTCCAACAGTAACCAGGGTACAGTTGCGTGCTTAGGCATCGAACCACAGTTCAAGAGGCTCATTTTAAAAACAGTTTGAGAAGATGGGGTCAAAATGACTGAGTTTGTGGCCGGGGGACCTAATTCAAGGGAACATTAAGGGAATTTTTTCCTAGTGTTAGTCAGCGCAATTGTGTGACCGCATTTGTGAGGCACAGTCTCGCTAAGGTAGTGCAACTGATCTGCAGTGTAGGAGAGCTTACCTATTGTGGGAGAACCAGGGGTTCTGGTTCCTGGACCCGGTTGGGCGCAGACGGGCTTGCCTAAGGCGCACCTTCGGCACAGCCGCATCATCCGCCCCTTATGACCTGTGGCAAACGCAGATGCCGTCGCAGCTAGACCGTTAACCTGTGTTTCCACTGCCCGCGCTTGACGATCCCCTTGGAGCATTGAACACAGCTCCTTCCCCAACAGCAATGTGCAAAGATGGCAACATGCCGCTGCCCATGCTACAAGTCTACACTAGCCAAGTCTCAGTGGCATGTGACTATTCTGAGACTTCCATCCTGTCTCCCTCTTCCTTCTGACCCCAGATGAGCACTAGTTCTAGAAGGGAGTTCATTTGGGAAGCTGCCTGTGGTCTGTAACCTTAGAATGGCGGAGAGACTAAAATGGTGGATTGCTCACCATTTGCTACTATTTAGAAGAAGGTGCAGCACAAGACAGATTATTTTATAAGCCATTTTATGAAACCTACTCCCTGCTAGGACAGGAATAATTAACTACCTGAAATTGTGTAGAGCATTAAAAACCTAGCTCTTCCCACACACAACCTTTGTTTTTGTTATGTCTGTTTCCGTGCTATTCCTCACCTCCTCATCCCACAGCCGCTGCAGTATGGTTAGGTCATGTGTCAAACTCTGGGAATCTTACCCAACATCTCTCATATAGATCCAACTTCTTCAGGCAGCTTGCTCAGCCATGCACTTGGAAAGGATGAACTGAAAGCTGATGTAAATCATAGTATTTTATGCCACGTAAGAGTTATGACGTGCTCCATTAATGTTACAATACAGTGCGATGGAATAGTAAGCCTAGGAATGGGTGATCTTGGAAGGACACCATTAAACAAGTATTGGCAACCCCAATAGGTCTCGCCTTTGGCTTTGCCAGTGCCTTTTGTCAATTCTCAAGGTGTTTTTTTTTCCTGACAGTGTGCAGAATTTAAAAGAATAAATAGTGAGAGGATGTTACCGTGCTGGTGGTCGCCTCATTCTATTCCTGTGCATCATCACATGGGCCAACACATGAATCATTTGCCTTATGTTTTTTCGTTACTGATATTCACCATTTGGACCATTAAATAAAAAATAAAAATGTTGTTAGTGCAAAAGCACAAGTTTAAAAAAAGTCCACTGGGGTGATGGTACGGAGAAGTAAATCAAGGATGCAGATGCGGAGGATGAAGAGAAAAGCATTGGAAGAGGGAGAGAGCCACACAAGCTAGGAGAGAACACAGTGGAGGGGAGTTTAAAACAGTGTTGGGGTATAAGCACACAAGACTGAGAAGCATACAAGTGACAGCGGGGTGCAGCACATAAAGGTGGGCACAACATGGAGCGTGATGGGAGAAGTACAAAAGAGAGAAACATGAAGCGTGTGGGGAGAAAAAAGGGGTGAGAGGGAGAGAGCTGGAAAACGCACACAAACTCACGATGTACTTATCCAAAAAGTTCTTTAGAGTGAATAAGTGTCAGCGTAGAAACAAGACGGTCGGAGAAATTGTAAAGAGACTTCAGAGTACAGACAAACATACTATGACACCATGAATGCTATCGAGTCTGAAGCAATCCAATCAAATGAGTGCCAAAAAACAGTCAGAGGTAAGGTCCTGTAAATTCTTGGTAAGCCCACAAGTATTTACCAGTCGGACACTTGTTGTCTTTCAGGCTCGACCAGGCCCAGGCCTATTGGTTTTGCTAGTGAGGGTTCATCTGCTTTAAAGGCTGCTGACGTCTTGATCTCGTTTACCGTTGCACTGCTTTTGCCGTGACGTACTGTACGTGCCTTTTTGTTCCCGCTCCTATTCTGAATGCGTGCCCCTCGCGCAGCTCGCAGGCGCGCGGTCACTTGAAAATGCCTGCGCTGTCCAGGGATTTCAAGCTCCGTAAATGGAATCTGATTCATTGCACGTTCCACAGTGTATCCCCGTCGCCCCTCCTTTGATATTATTATGAAAGCGGAGGGGCGTGGCGCTTGATTTATTTTTTGTGTCTTCGAGTCGGCTGACATTAAAGGCTGCCTTGACTTTCCGTTCTCCGTGGCTTGCCCGAAGATTGATGGTTCTGCATTTGTGCTGGATCAGGGGCTCCCGCTGATAGCAAAACAGCTGAAGGGAAGAAATGCTCTTCTAATCAGACATTAGACGTGCTTCACTTAAGGCCTGGCTAGAGACTCCATTCAGCCTCGCCTTCCCTTCCTTAAACATACCATGACATCAAAGAGCTCAGATCCTTTGAAATTCCAGAAACATTGCGGAATCTGCTGCTGGTGGAATACCAGGAAGTCTGTGTTGTAAAGACATGGCTCCAGTTGGCGAGTAATGTCCACACAGGTGTGTCCATTCCCACAGAGAATTGATTATAGAACTTAATTCTTCAAGAAGTAAGGTTACCAACTCGGACACTGCTGTCGTGTGAACTTTACTTCCCATGTCTTACAGGATGGAGACAGACTAGCACATTGTGGATACACACTCCTACAGGCGGCAGGTTTTCTTTTCGTGAAAAATGCTTGGAATGCAAAATATTAATAATAATGGACCATCACACCATCTTGCCATGGCCAGGCCTATTTCCTTTGCCAGTGTTTTTTTCCTTAATATTGTGAGAGAGAGGCATTGGTGGCTTTGTTTTTATTATATTATTTAAGCCAATTTTGGCAGGTTGTTATACTATGCTCTCCTTTGTATTTGTCAATGTATAGGACTAGGTTTTAGTACGCTTGGCATGCAGGGCGGGTTCAGAGGTGAGATACGATTCAAGGCTGTGGTCAGTGCTGGAGAGGCCTCCAACCACGTGCTAGGATGGTGGTGTGCATGTGCTGTAGTGTCATTTGATCTTTAAAGCAAGCGTAAGTACTTAGGTATTAGCAACTAGGGGAAGAACTGTGCCCCGCCACACACCTTCAAGGGGAAGCCCATCATTACTTTTTCAAACCTGGCAACCAAGGACATTGGTTTCAAAGTTCGGGTTCATAGCGTCGGGGGAAGGAAGTACCCAACAAAGCGACAACATTGGTAACTAGGGGCGGGGCTGTGCCCCTCCCCCACCTTCCCATTGAAGCTCACCATTACTTTTTCAAACCTGGCAACCAAGGACATTGCTATCAATGTTCAGGTTCAGAGCGTTGTGAGGAGTCCCTGTGTAAGATGCAGAATTTTACACATTTGAAGCAGTGGTTGAGGGGGACTTGGTTGGGGTAGTCGAACACCTTATTCATTGAATGGTTGCCCCAGTGAGGCCACCCGTTCTGGCATCTGATGGGCTAGTGCCTCAAGGTGGTTGCATGCAAAGGCTCGATATATCAATGTCACTAAGCTTCTACCATGGCTTTTTAAGTACAGCGTGTTGAGTAGTAGGTGTTGTCGGTTCCGAACCAGGGACTTCCAAGTGACGTTGTAGCTTCTGCGATATCTGGAGAGGCTCTTGGGTATGGAATGCCACCTCGTGTAAGCTGTGGAGTTCTGGGAGCCCTTGAAAAGATAGCAATGTTACCTCTATGAACAAGTCAACAAGTGTTGTGATACCAGCCTCCTCCCATAGCCTTACACAGCGCCCATTCATCCCATCCTCCCCTAAGGGCAGACCTCGGAGCGGCACCTAGTGGAGTGTAGGGTCTTGTGATGTTGGCTCCTGGGAAGAGCCTTCGCAGGCACTTGCCGTCTGAGTGGATTAGGAGTGGGTGGGAGCCCCTTGTTTGCAGCGCGGGTGAAGCAGGGGTGTCAGATGACCCTCACAGGTTCCTGTCTGGGGATCCCTGACTCGTTCGTATAGTTTCCCGTACACCAGAGGGCCACGCACTGGAGTTGGACGGCCATATAATGTGTGAAATTTGAAGCTCCCATGCCTCCCAGGGAGGGGGCCGTTTTTGCGTATGTAATACCACTCTTTTCCTTCCAGGGCCCCAGATCAGGCCACGAAGCATAGTCTAGGCGTCAGAGGGGGCTCCCCGGGATCGCTACCAGTAGATTGGTGAAGTGTTACAGCACTCGGGGTAGTATAACCATTTTGGAGAGGGTCATTCTGCTCGCCGCTGACTGGGAGGGTCGTCCAGAATGAGATCTGGGAGCACATGGACCCTGTTGTCCTACCAAGGTTCCACACCTTCAGGTCTGCTGCTGCATGATAGATCTGTATCCCCAAGTATTTAAAGGTTCGTGAAGCACAAGTAAGGTGTTTAGTGCTCACCTGGATGTGTTGTGCGGGAAGACCTTCTACCAGGAGGATAGCAAGAGATTTGGTATAATTGATCTTGAGACCTGGAATTTCATTAAAAGCAGACAGGATGGGATGTATGTATGTATGTATGTATGTATGTATAGGCATTTATATAGCGCACTACTTACCCGGAGGGTCCCAAGGCGCTTCGACCGCTGCGAAACCCTTCCTGGCTTCCCTGAGAGATGGTCCCTTAATGGGTGGAGGAGAGTTCAGTCGGGTCTCTATTCATCCGGGCGGTAAAGAATCCTCATCAAAGTAAAGTGAGACCATGTATACCCGAGTGCCCAAGGGGATACCTCAGTCATCGCCCCTCGCTCATAACTGTGCCGCCAGTGCTCTAGCGCCAGTACGAACAGTAGTGGGGATAGCAGACGTCTATGGATAGAGTAAGGGTCTGAAATATGATGGCCCGTCTTTGCCATCGCAGTGGAGTTGGAATATAGGTGGTGGATTCACCTCAGTGGCTGTGGGCCAAATCCGAAGCAGTGCCTAGAACATGTAGTTTAGTTTAACGAGTCAAAGGCCTATTCCAAGCTTGGCTTTTGTTATTAATAATTCTGCTCAATGCCTTGGGTTATACAAATCATTAATCAGCTGATTTGTGTGGTGTACTTATTTAATCTGGAGGGTGGGCGTACACTGCCTCACATCCCAGCACTCAGTTTGCCCCAATGCATATAGTAAATGCAGTGCATGATAAGACTTTCTTCGGTGTCAGGCTTTAGTTTTTCACCCCTGTTTGTGCAGCCATGCTGTGTATCTCTAGACGCGTGTTTCAGGATAGTTGTTGTTCTTCAGTAGAGCGCAATATATTCTTTTTGACAGTGTAGGAAATGCTGCCCAGATCTCTATACTACTTTCTGGGCGCAGGTGCATCAACCCGAGCTCGTCAGCTAAGTAACCCAAGGGAGCCTTTCAAACAGGAGGAGGGTGGGCCCATACTGTCTCACATCCCAGCACTCTGTTTGCCCTGATGCCTCATAGTAAATGCAGGGCTAAACCCAGAAAGACGTGTCTAGAGATAACAGCACCACCTGCACCAACTTTGGTGAAAAACGAAAGCAACTTTGAAGTAACCGTACTGCATTTACCAGAATGCAATCAGGAGAACTTTGCTGGGATGAGAGGCAGTGTGTTCCCTCCCCTCTTGTGTTTAAAAGGCTCCCTTGGGCCAACGAGCTGACCAGCTCACCTGGGATACACCTGTGTGCCTGTGGAGTAGTACTGTGACCTGTGAAGACGTGGGCAGCATTTCAGCAACCCCTGATGACTTTTCTCTGCTCTCTACTGATGAAGGGCTAAACCCAGTAACATGTGTCTAGAGATAACATCACTACCGGCCCCAACTTAAATGAAAAACGACAGCAACTTTGAAGTAAGCGTACTGCATTTACCAGAATGCAATGGGGTGAAGTGTGCTGAGATGAGAGGCAGTGTGCTCCATCACCCCTTGTTTTTAAAAGGCTCTCATGAGCCAACGAGCTCACCTGGGATGTACCTGTATGCTTGTGGAGTGCTGCTGTGACCTGTGAAAACTTGGGCAGCATTTCAGCCACCCCTGATGACTTTTCTCTGCTCTCTACTACTTTTGCTCTCTACTGATGAAGGGCTAGACCCAGAAACACATGTCTAGAGATAACAGCACTACCTGCACCAAGTTTGGTGAGAAACGACCGCAACTTTGAAGAAAGCGTACTGCATTTACCAGAATGCAATGGGGAGAACTGTGCTGGGATGAGAGACCATGTGCTCCATCCCCCCTTGTCATTATTTAATCTAATGCAAAATTAATTTAGCGGCACTCTGGTTATAAAACTGTCCGCCTCCACAACGAAAAGGGAAACCAGTTCAAATCCACTGTGGCAGTCTTCCTGTTCAATAGAAGTTTTGATAGCCCATTTAGCAGTTCTCTGCTGTAGTTTACCTTTTTGAACTGCAATGCTTCTCAGAGACTTGAAGCTGCATTAGAACAACACTGACCACATAAGAGATTTGCAAAGGATATGTTTCTATCCAAAGGATTCTTGTGTTGCAATCTGCAGTCCTTTATTAGACAATGTAGCTAAAGCCCTAACTAGAGTGTGAAGAACCTTATACAAGTGAGCCATATAGAAGTGGTCAAATTTGTTGCAGACACTGATTCTTCTGGGTATTTCTCCGGCCACTACTTGCACAACCAATACATACATTTCAACTTTGTTTTTTGGTTATTTAAACAGTCACAGTGTGCATACTTCAACAGTTATGGGGTATATAATCAAGCCTCCTACAGCTCTGGTGAAATAAAGAATCTGCATTCCGTGCTCATCACAGATTGAACCAATTAAGGTCCTCAGCTGTTCATCACCAACTAGGTCGAATGGCTTCTCATAAGAGTTCAGGGTTTAAACAGTGTTGTAGATGCCACAAGTAAATGTCCTTCCCAGATCCACATTTCATTTTCATGTGGTGTCTGGCTTCAAAGTATGACTCCATTGCCTGCGACTCCTGTACATTGAAGCATCCGCATGCCATCAGGGAGCAGGAGGTCAAACTATGTTTGGCCCAGACCAGTAGTGATACGCCGAAACATTCTTCACCTTCAGGTAAGTCTCCACAAACTGAATTATTAAACAAAAGATCTTCCCACAAAATAAGTGCTGTAGGAGGGACATATTCTCTTCTTCCTTGAGGAAACAGAGCAGTGTCAGGGCTATTGGAAATATTCACGCCATTCCTTCTCTCGTCATCAGATAAAATCTTGATGATGAGGTTGAAGCTGGAGTTCCTGACTCTATTGGCCAACTTTGCATAGGAGGAAGGCCTTCGGGCCCGCTATGCTGGATTGAGCCACTCCACAAGAGTGAGCCTGATCCCGATCCAGTAGCTCAGAATTCTCCCAACTCCACCACCCAAGAAGAAAACCACGCCTGATCAGGCACCATCACCTGTTTTGTCAGTACCACCTTCGACTCCAACACAGAAGCTGTCCTTAGAGCTGCCTCCTTGAAACTTTCAAAGTTAGTTGAAATCAACAGAATAGTGACGGAAATGTCAAAGCATGTTTTGATAGCATACCTTTGGCAGAGCTTCTTCCCAGGACCCTGAGGTTTGCCCAGATGGTAGAACTGCTGTGTCTGATGAACATTGAGGCCACACAGAAGCCAATGACTCACACACTAACAACCACTTTCTCCCTTCTAGAATAAGGTGCTTAAATCTTCATTTACAAAATTCAAGTGGCTTGGATGCACTGCCAGAAGGTCATCCCCATCTCCTCTCACCAGTGCTCTAAGTAAGCCCAGGCCTGCCAGGCTGTGGCAAATCCCAAAAATGAACATTCAGTCGGGCCTCTATGTAGCTCTCTGTCTGCGGTTCACTGGCTGAAGATAAAACCCTGCCTTCTTGCCTGTCACTTGCTAGTACTGAAGCGCATTCTCTCCGCAAGTCCCTTTTTTGAAAGAAGGACTAAGTGACAGATGGTACTGTGGTTTACCATTGATATTCCAGGCTTTAACACATTATTTAATTTCAACTGAATTGCGTATTCTCACTAAAGTTTAAACTTACATTGTCAAATTTTTTTTGCTTTAGGCACTGGATAAAGGTGCTTTATAAACTATTAAATAATTTGTTTTTACTATTTTTTGCCAAACATAAGATGCTATTTCATATTTATTAATTACATAGATAACATCCTGTGTAGAAGC
The DNA here is from genome assembly GCF_964263255.1 of Lissotriton vulgaris. Classification (NCBI taxonomy): domain Eukaryota; kingdom Metazoa; phylum Chordata; class Amphibia; order Caudata; family Salamandridae; genus Lissotriton; species Lissotriton vulgaris. The sequence goes on from NC_141694.1 coordinate 1,444,164,508, forward strand.
TTCACAATCCACACAACTTTTGGGGCCCTGCCACCTTTTCAGTTCCACATAAAGCACAGCCTCTCCCCCCTTCTTCAGAAGTCTCTTAATTTACTGTAGTGATAGATAAAGCCGCAAACGCTTTGGTGTTAACGCTACCATCTGCAGAGGCATAATCTAACATTTTGTCAGAAATCTTGCAGCCAGCCTCCATGGTGGCAGAGCCCTTGCTTCTCTTCAAAGACAGTTTACTGAAACCTGTTATAACTGCTTGGGTGAAATACTTTTGAGATCCAGCAGTCCTCAAGCAAAATGTCAGAGGATATAGGTCTGCCTGGGTGACACAAGATGTTTACCTATGTACCATCCACTAGAATGTGTAGGAGCCCAAGCTTCTTCAAAATTGGAACCAAATACCTTTCCCATGACCCCTCCAGATAGTCAAAAAAGCTGGAATTTTTAGGCCAAAACGTCTTTGCCCATGGCAGCTTCGCCCTCTGTACAGTTAACTCCTTCTCGGCCACTGTGCCCTTGCCCTGACAATATTAAGTTGTTAATCAAGCCGACAAACTGAAAAAAGAAATTTCCTTACTTGTCAGGAACGGTCTAGACACCTCTAAACCCATCATGGAGCAGAACCTGTATTATAAAGAAACCATGGCTCGGTGGGTTCATGGGGACATTTGTCACAGTGTGCCACACACTTAAGATGTGTTTATTGGCTTCCCAGGAGATGTCCAGGCGAACCTCATGGACATGCCTCTCGATGGTGAGCAGCTATTCAGGTAGAAGTCCAACTCCTCCCTGTGATGCTTCAAAAACAGCACCGCTATAGCTCTCGGTTTCAGTTTAGTTTTTATTAGTTTGATATCATGCCAATTAGGGAATACAAACCACCCATCTTATAATAATTACACAATATCATTTATCGAACAAGTCTTTACAAAATCCATAAAACAAATAGTAATCCATACACATGCACCCCATCAGTTAAAAGAACATCCAATTAAAAACATTGCACATATAGACTTTACAATGCCTACTGTACACACTCAGTCCCTGGTAAAAATGCCATAGCCATGAGGCAGTCCTCCCATAGCCCAGAAGAAACCAGTTGTTTTGCAAATCCAACACTTTGACTATACCAGTAAGTTTATAAAACCAAATTGTGCAAAACACGCCAATGTGCAAATCCACTTAAAGCTTTATATATATTATATATATATATATATATATATATATATATATATATATATATATATATATATCTCCACACTACTCTGCTCCACCCTAGCAGGTATTCTTGCACGGACCACAGTTTAGTGCTGGTAAAATGTTTTATTCCGCTCTCAAAAGAAACAGCATGACCTGTTTTGATCCCGGAGGGCTTTGATCACATGACGCACCTCACAGTCGGAGGTTAGCTTTTAAACCATGTTTTAAAAAATGTTTTTCCATCTATTTAAAGTGACGTGCAATATTGTTCAAAATGAGACAAACGTAGACATTGAAAACATACTAATCCCATAGGTCGGTTTCGGTTACCATGCTAATCCCATAGGTCGGTTTCGGTTACAATGGCATCCAGGTATAAATACCTTTAAAATTCATTTGATAATACATATAAATCAACCGTAAAACCTTTGCAAAATGCATATGATAATATAAGCCCATTTAAAACGTTATATTGGTATCTGGCATCCAGCAACAATTGATACTGACAACATACTGCCTGTTGACATTAGTAGGTCTTAGTTAGAAATAGTGTCCAGGTATGAATACCATAAAATTCCTGTTGAGAATTTAAGACTGTAAAACCGTAAAACCTTACCTAAAAAGGATTAAGTTAAAACCCTTCAAAAACATCTAAAATTGTTGCTAAAATATGTCCATGTATGATTTTACTCCCTTAATTTTTGGCCCCTCTTGACTTTTTGGAAGTTGGTTGACTAATAGTATGGGCATAAAGTGCTTAGTCCTACGTATTTATTAGAATGTAAACATCAGTCTAATATACCTCTCGGTGTTGTCATAACAAGTGCTGTGCAAATTATTACTAAAACAAAGTGCTGTGTGCAAATTTCACCTTAGTGTAAAAAGCTAAAATTCTATTAAAAGAAATTGTCTTGGTAATAAACGGGGGTTTGTTTGCGGCTTCAGTATATTCTGCCGGTTTGACTATTGGGGGACCTGTTGCTGCCTATCTCTACCTTTTCGATGTTGTGCACATGTAGACATCTTCTCTATATCCCAGATCTGTCTAGAAACACGTGTAAAAGTCCTCAGTGGCATTAAGGCCCCCTGGTTGCTTAGAATCCAGATCAAGTATGTATTGAGTTTCTAATTTTCTTAAGGCCTTTTCCCTGTTTCCTCGTCGCTTGTTGGGGGGGGGGCGGCATAAAGCGCTGTGCCACAGGGTATGATTGATCCTTGTTTTTTATAGCCCTGATGTGCTGGAGTACTCTCATGTGCCCCTGAAGTATGGTACTTCCTACATATTGTAGGCCGCAAGGGCACTCCAGCACATAAACAACATAATCCGACTTGCAACTCAGATTTTTGTTGATGGGCCGTTCTTGAATCCCAAATGGAGTCTTGTAGGTTGTCCTAATGACCCCAAATTGTCATGCTTTACAAAGTCTGCATTTGAAGAAACCTTTCCCCTGTGATAGCCATGTACACTTTATTTGATTGCTAGGATCATTGCGGACAAGTGTTTCCTGCATTGAGGGTGCCTTACTGTATGTTATGGTCGCTCTATTAGGCACTAGATGGTCTATAACTGGGTCGCTTGGGACCAAAGGCCAATTTTTCTGGAACATCTTTTTGATAGCCTCCTCTTGTCTGTTATATCTCAGGATGGTTCTAAAGGTATTAGATTCCTCCTGTTCAGTGTCTCTCGATCTGCTCCCCTCTAATGATGTGGTTTGGTCGAGGAGGGATTCTCTCCTTACTGTATTGCTCTTAGCAATGGCAGCTGTGATACATTTCTTAGAGTATCCTCTTTCAAAAAACCTCCTTTGACTGGCCAATTGTGCTGCCTTAAGATCATCCTCACAGTTACATATACGTTTGAGCTGGAGCATCACACTGTATGGAATGCTCTGTATTAGGTGTTGGGGGTAAGAGCTGCTAGCATGTAAAGTTGCAATGCCAGCCATAGGCTTGCGGTTCAATTTTGTTGCCAGCTTGCTTTCCCTGATATATATCTCTACATCAAGGAAGTTCACACTCTTGGTGCTCTAAGTGGCAGTGAATTGTAGATTAAGGCTATTGATGTTTAACTCCTCTATGAATTTTTCCGCTTCTATCTGTGTTCCCTGCCAGGCTACAAAAAGGTGGTCTATGAACCTGAGCCAAATTTTCATGTTCTTGGTAGCAACATTCTCATGCCTTTTCTGGAGGAGCAACTCCTCCCACCATCCCATGTGTAGGCAGGCCTAGCTGGGGGAGAAGCTGGTCCTCAAAGCTACACCTCGTTGCTGATTATAGAGTGAGTGCTAAAACATAAGAAATGTTTCAACGGCTTTAGACCATCCAGATGGTTAATGGATGTATATACAGATGTTATATCTAAGGTGATCAGTATGAGATTTTGCCATTCAAAGTTATATATTTATATATATTTGACAGTCGGATAAAGTGCAAACATGCCCCCATTTTGCAGTTTTGTGCAAAAAGCAGATAACATCACTTTATGAACTGAGTCATAACTGCTAACTTTTCAGATAGAACAGACCAGAATTTTGACAGCACCCAACATACCGACATATTACACTGCAGAATCATCCTCATAAGATTTCTAATGTGTTGTACCCTCAGCTTTCTAAAAAAGGTTAATAGCCGACTGTGCCTTATAGCATCAAAGGGAACACAAAAACAATAATATGCAAAAGTGACAATGCATCCCTCTTACAGAAATGGCATAGATCCCTCCCCGACCCTTGCGGACAGGCCCCCTCCACCTAATGAATGAGGGTACCTGGCCCAGCCAGACCTTCAGGGCCCACCGCCTAATCGATCTGCTCTTAATATCTCATAAGTAGGGCTGAATTAAGCTACTGTAATCTGAATCCCATAGATGCTACAAGTTGATCCGTTTGTGAACGTCTTCAAAGTTGCTACTTATCGACCCTGCTTTAACTAAGTGTGTTAGTGCGTACTTATGTTGGGGCACCAACATATTTAAAGTGGTAAACCCAGCCAGTAAGTTCAGGGCAGCGTCAATAACCTGTACATTCTTTACCCATTGACCTAAGTGCTTCCTTTGTACGTGGAGTTTTATGGGATGCCTCGGGGCGCCTTCTTCCACTTTTAAAGGCCCTACCCAATATTTAAGCACCCTTTGTCTATATTTGAAAATAATGTTAGTCATGCCCAATTCTAGCCTCGGGACACTACTCACGGTACCTGTGGGCAAGCCTAACAATTTTTCCCCAAATGGTTGTCTCTATGATTTGCAGGTGCCTAACTTCTTTTTCTAGCTAGACCTCACAACCGTAAAGTAACAGAGAAACAATTTTTGTGTTTTATGTGCCTCTCAGTACTTATACAAACTTGTGACCCAAGGTTGCATACTGTCTCTAAAGTGCACCAGCAAACGACTTGGCTTTAGATTCTTTCCATGAGACGCGAGCCCCAAAATTCTCATTGTGGCTGATTGACAGGTCTAGGTATCTATAATCCTTAACCACCTCCACTTGATCACCATCCAGCCACCACCTGTAGTCACAAAACCATTATATTTGTTTTGGCCGTATTTAGCTTTAAATAATTTTCCTTGCAGTAGACTGAGAAAGTGGCTAATTGCCTCGGCAAACCAATTAACGTTCGGTTTAATAACACTGTGTCTGCAAAAAACAACACAGCAATGGATTCCGTTCCTAACTTTGGTGGAATTCACCTGGCCTGATTTAGGGCTCCCAAGGCCTCCGCTTTATAGATTGAGAACAGCGGCGGAGTCAGGATACACCCTTGCCTCAACCCATTGAGTGAGCTGATCTTTTTCGACAGGGCCCCATTAGCCCCAGTTCCATCCTAGTCCATGAATTCTAAGGCAGTGGTACTATCAATTTCAAGAGACCTGGTGGGCACTTATATTAGACCCAAAGGAGGGTTCTATTAACGGTGTCAAACGCCATACATAAATCAATATATGCCACATAAAGTCACTGCTTTCTTTTAAGGGCATAAAATCAGTTTTAATATCACACACATCCGCAGTAGAATACACTTTCCTAACTGCCATTTAGGTCTGGGAAGACTTTTTGCTGGGTTCACCCACTTTTCTAATTGGCCCAGCAAGTGCCTGGAATAGATTTTGCTCGGGATATCCAATAAGGTAATAATACGATAATTAGAGGGCAGAGCCCTATCCCCCTTTTTGAACAACATCACCCTAATGTTGCCTTTCCAGGTTTCTGGCAAATTATGCCCTTCAACAATTTCTTCGAACAGCGGTACCAGGGTGTGTGCCCACAAGCGGGGGTTAATTTTGATGATGTAGGAAGAAATGTCATCTGGCCCTTGTGCGCTAGAGCTTTTCAGGTCTTTGATAGTTGTAGCTCACTAGTCCTGGCATCCCCAACTTGAAAATTCCACCAACAATATAGGAAGTATCCAGTATAGACAAGAAGGGTATGGTGGTGGCTAAGAAACATTTCGTGTTGGCTCATCATCTGCATCACTCTTCTATACCTTAGCCAAGTATATTCCTCCGAATGACATTTATGTCCACTCCACTGTGATACCTTCCAGGGTTCTCACAGGAGGCTTTCCTGGTGGCTGATATTTAGTTAGTACAGCCAAGGGGGTCAGCTTGTAACTCTGTACTTGCCAATTGGGCAACCAAGCTTTCCCACAGTAAAAACAACGGTTTTGTGTTTTTCCTATTAGAACATGTAAAATTACATGTTCTGCTTGTGTGAGATGTTGCTCCATGCCTTAGGACTCGTTCGTTCAAACCACTTTATTCGATTAATTAAAATCATAAAAGTACACATATAACGCACACACTAAAATATAAAATACATTTGAAACAATAAACACTATTAAAATCGTGGGAAATGCTAGTAGGACACAATTCAGTTACAAGTCTCTCAAAACTACAGATACAAAGAATTTCATGGTTCAATTATACCTGGGCATCTTAATTTTCTCGATCTTACGGCTGCTACAAGATAACTGGCGATATAAAAAATATTCCATATATTATCCAATAATTGCAAATACATTAAGGCAGGTTTAACCTGTGAGAACCCCATGCCTCTTAACAGCGGAATTATACATTTTTTCATAATATCAGAATGTTTGCAAAAAAATATAAAATTCGTAGTATCTTTAATTGAACAGTTATCACAATCACAAAATGCTGCCTTCTCGGGTTTAGTCCAAACTTGAAAAGTTCCCAATAAAAGGTGTATCTGATTGAACCGAAATCTAGTCAGCAACCAACAATGATATGGTCTTGATACTAACTTTAGATAGGGTTCAATAGAAGAAGTGACTAATAGAAAATTAGCCCTAACCAGGGTTTTTTGTAGTTCATCAGCCTCCCGTTCCTGTAGCCTTAAGGACAAAAAAATGCTTTTAAACTCACCTTATATCTCCTTTAACAATACCCTCTAGAGTTACAAAAATTTCTGTTCGCCCAAGCTTCGTAAACAGGACTCAATAGGCCTGCCATCGGGGTGACTCACACACTTACCCGGGGTGGGCTTGGGGGGGGTATCTGGCTTTGCCATAGCGTTAAAGGGCAAAGTTGGGCTTGCAGTTTAAACTGCTTTCCCAGCCTTCAAGTGGTGGCCTGGGAGTCTCGTTATACTTGTGTCAACCCTAGGGTGGCTGAACCAGTGCTGCATTTCGGGGGTGGGGGGGGCTCTAATTTGCATGCCATGGATATCATTTACTAGGGCCTTACAGGCAAGTTAGTTTAACCAAACGGATAAGAGCCACTTCGACATACCAGTTTAAAGGTAAAGGCACAAACACGGAGGTCTGGTTAGCAGGCCTTAGTGTGCACTGAAATTTGAGAAACCAGCAGCATCAGTGCGAAAACTTGAGGGTGACAATACAAACAAAGGCATTTCCTTACATCCTTTTTGGTCAAAAGCACACAACAATTGACTCTTTGTTTTTTAAGAATGGAAATGACAACAGTTTGCATAGCGGCAGGGAAGCTGTGGCAGGCTACATGACATACAGAGACCTGGTTGGAACTGATGTACAATAGTGTCTATCAATAGCTTTATAAAGCTAATAATGGTGATGCCACTGGATGACAAGAATGCCTACAGATTATGGATAATGTGAAAAAGCTAACTGATTAACGGCTTGGTTGGGGAGTACAAAACATTCCATTCCTCTACCCTACCTCCCTAGTGTAAAGGATGTGAATGTGTCATCCTCTTACCAAGAGAAGAAACTCATGTAACGGGGAAATAGCTTCTCCGCACCCAACTTCTTATTTTTATATTTTTTTACATTGTGACGATCATCGTTCCTAAAGTGAAAGCCATTAGGTGCTGTCTGCTTTCGCTTTGATCAATGCTCTGACGACTATCGCACCCCTGAGCATCGATCAAGATGGGAGAATTACCTTTCCAGTGCTGCCTCTCATTTCTAGTGGTTTAGTGAGACACTGCTTTGGGATCACTGCAGGAGGGCGATTCCAAAGCATGGATACACCCACTAGCTACCAGGAATGGCACTAGGCCATGTGTATTCCATCAAAAACTGATTTTATTTACAGGGCCGTCATCAGCTGTTCTGTAGAAGTCTCAAAAGACATCTGCGATTTGCCTTTCTCCTTGAACCTCAGATGGCTTATTATTATTATGTATCATTTTGACAGTATCCCTATGTACTTTAGCACGAAGTTGGTGGGCCACAATCCAGCAGCACCTGTTACTCCCGAGGTCAATGTTATTGCTTCAACCGGGACAGAGCATATTCTGCCCTGTTGGTCCCCCTTTTCCAACTCCCTCCAAACCCTCGGGCCCCCATGTTTTTCTGGATGACTTAAAGCTCAAGAACCTTTTGCTCCAGACCCTGCTGTTTCTCCTTCCTGCGGCAGTTGTCTGCTGCTGGAATAGCAATCCGTTCCCCCTTGACTACCCGCTTCGAGGCCTCCCATTGTGAGGCAGCTGACATCTACCCAGTGTCATTGTTTCAGAGGAAGTCAGTGATCACTTCTCGGATTGTGTCAACCGTGGATTCGAACTGCAGGAGACCATCCCAAAGCCTCCAGTGAAAATGCCGAATGGAGCTGCAGTCCACTCGAATAACCATTGATCGGACAACAACATAGGGTCAATGTGTACATCGTGGACAAGGGTCTGTATCGCCAGGGGAGGGGGTTACTAGATAGTTGTCAATGAAGGAATATGTTTTGTGGGCTGAAGAGAAGTGTGCATAATCTTGGGTAGTAAGGTGGGAGAGTAGCCATAAGTCTTAAGCCACAGTTGCCTAACCATTAGAGTCCCAGAGCCGAGAAGGCACCAGATTGGCGGAAACATTGACAGGGAAGGTCCAGGTCTGAATCCATAATGAACGTTAGGCCACCTCCACCAAGGCAGCAGCATCAGGGGATTGCAGTACCGATGTGAGGGCTCCCACAATAAATTCCTCTTTGTGGTTGTCTGGTGCATATAGGTAAGCAAGCGTCATGTGGAGGTGGTCCACTTGCAGCCTGTAGGAAAGCAGCTGCCCTTTAATCACCACTACCTTTGTCAAGACCTTGCTGCTGAAAGCCCTAGAGAAAAGGATCGTAACCCCACCCTTTTTCGCAGCCCCGGAGGACCAGGACTGGCACGGACGCCTGCTGGATTTCTTCCTTAGGGAGAAGGTGGGTCTCCTGAAGGAGGCAGATGTCACTGCCAGACTGTTCTAGGAGAGACAGAACAGCGGTCTGCCTAGTCAGATTATTAAAGTCTCAGACATTAAGTCCGGTAAATGTAATCTCCAGGGGCCCGGGGGAGGATGGACGCCAAGTCCCCACCCTCTAAGGAGGCATCCACAATGTTGAGGAGGCAAAACCAAGCCGGGTGGTGGAGGGGCAGCTGAGCCCTGGAGCAGTTGTGAAGATGTGATCAGCCTGTGAGATGTGAAAGATTACGCTAAAGAATAACAAAACTAACCACAAAACCATAAATTTATCAAGTCCATTACAAATGGTTACCTGAAAGTTGGGTATGGTCCCGCCGAGGAAGTAGTGCAAGGTCTGCACTGAGTGCAGGTGATTAGCCAGCCCCCTGCGGCATCAGACCAGGCAGGAAGGTGAAGTTCCGGGGAGAATACACCCGCCAAAGCCCCCAGGAACAAGTGATGTTGATGATCAAAGTGTCGCCTTGCCAGTTCCAGATGCCAGACTGTCCAGCACTGCTTGACTTTCCTTAGCTTGTCCTTTCGGACCTGGGCGAGAGTGTTTTTTTGTTTTGTTTTCCGGCTTTCTGCCACAGCAATGCACCTGGAGGAGTCCCGTGGTGAAGCAGGCGTCGATCGGGTAGGTGAGACCCCAGATAAATCCAGGAATGCAGCGAGCCTTCCCCAGTGTCTTGCGTTGAAAAAGTTGGCCCTCTCAGCTCAAGACCAGTCTGAAGGGGTAGCCCCATCCGTAGAACATCTTTGAAGCGTAGGAACTCAGTAATCAGTTTGAAATCTCTGAGATGCTGGATGGTGAGCATGGGGATATCCTGGAAGATCCCTATTAGGTGCCCGTGGACGTGGATAAGTTGTGAGGCCCTGGCTTTTTTCATGATATCATCTTTGGTCTGGAAACCATGTATACAGGCCAGGATGCCCAGTGGCTTGGTGTTTGGGCCGCTAGGGCGACTAACCCGGTGCACCCTGTCAAGCCCCAAATCGACATCCTCTTCCAAACCCAGGACAAAATATAACCGTGCTTAGACTTAACTCTGTATGTTGGAGCCCACTGGTTTACCTTGGAGGCAAACGTTGTGGTGGCGGGGTTGATTCTCCAGGTCCTCCGCCTGGGCCCGGAGCTTGTGTTGTTTGTGCAGGGGGATAACCTCATGCCGCGACTGGGCCACAGAACACCACCTAGTACTTGCTGGGTCAGCATCAGATGTGTGCACCGCCGACCTGATCCCTGTACTCATTGCGCCCTCAGCATCAAGCTGGAGTCCTCCAAGGAGGAATGGAGTGAAACCCCCGGTCAGCTCTTCTAGCTGAGGTGTGGGTCATGTCCCAATTGCAGAGCAATAGGGCGGCCAGGCAGTGCAGGGATCAGCGGTGCAAAGGGCTCTTCTGATGTTGGGTCCTGCTCAAGCACTCTGCCCCGGGACAAGACCTCATGGAATTTCAGGCGACGCGCCATGGCCCGCACACCTAGGTACGGAGGGTAGGCCTTCTCTGATGTTCTGGTCCAGCTGTGGGCACACGATCCACACTCACGCAGTGCCCCCAAGCTCTTCCACATCGTTCCTCTGCCGTTACTCTGTCCTCCGCTCGAAAACCCTGGCACTGCTGCTGAAGGAATTTTTGTTGCTAGGTAGACTGGCTTGAGATGCCGGTGGCCACCATTTTGCTGCCCTTGGTGCTTCATCAAAAAAACAGTGTGCATCGGCTGGACACCTCCCGCAGCAATGCGGCCCAGCATCTAGGGGGCTCAGCTGTCCCGTATGTCAGCGGCTGCCCACTGCCGCAAGGAGAGCCGAGAGGGAGCAGGCGCGGTCTTTTGCTCCCGCCATCTAGTCTGGGCCATGGTCGGCCACCCGGGCTACCGCTCAGTGATCAATGCACCTCCAGGGCAGAGATAAGCCCCCCTTCAGCAGCACAGCTATCATAGCACCATCTGGGGTAAGTAGAGATGCCGCAGCATTCCCGGGATCGCAAAATGGTGGTCTAGGCGGTGGAGGTGATATCAGCACTTTTTACTCCACCGCCATCTTGGCCACGCCCCCTCTGAGGTAGATTTTTAAACAAAAACAAGGCCCGGTGGGAGTCATGATCATTTGTGTTGATTCCTTTCTTTTCTTCCGCCTGGTGGTTTTAGGTTCCCAGCCACAGAGGTGAGGGCTGCTAGGAGGGGTGTCACTGACAAACCCCAGTATACATGCCGCTCAACAAGCTTGTGTGGCGTTTGTCACACAGTTAGAAGGAAAGACCAAAGGGATACGTCCATCTATAGTGGATGCCGTCAGTTCTTTCGTGATGGGCTGAAATGCTGCACGACGCATGAGTGTAGCTTGGGATAGGTCTTGAAAGAATGTGCAGGAGAAGTTCTAAAGGCCACGTCACCATCTTTCATCGCTTATTGTTAGACCCTCTCCTTCACTGAAACAATTTTGTAACTTGGCAAGCACGTCCGAGGGCATTGTTGCTGTGACCGTCTCCTATGGCATGTTCGATGTATCTAATCCACTGTTATTTCGGGGTGGATATCCCCTAGTAGCGTGGAGAGCATCCCCATGACAAAGCTCTCGGACAGATATTTTCCAGTCTTAAGCGGGTTTCTAAGTCAAGTTTCTCTATGACATCTTGAGTTGGTATTCAGTGGCAAAAGCATCAGTAAAAGGCTTTTTGGTTTTACAACTTTGCCTGTTCATGACTGCAGGAAAGTGGATGATCTTAGCACAGCAAACCTTTTGCTGCCATTTTTGGGGGAAAAAATCACACTTTCTTGTGCAGCACTTTTTTCCTAAAAAGAAATTGCTAAATTTTTCTTTCTTTGTGATTCCACATACCTTTAGAATTGCCACTATGAAGGAAAAAGATACAAATTTGACCTGGATACCTTTGTGGAAAAAAAGATGAGGACTTCAGTGCAAACTGCTCAAACCATTAAAAAAAGAGCTCAACACTGAGGAGAAAGACTTGGGGCCAGATTCATCAAACAAAAATCCGCTCGCAAAGGGCCAGATTCTGAGAATCTGGCCCTTGGCGAGCGGTATTTTTGCATTTGGGATGCATCATCCCAAATGCAAAAATCGCAATTTTAGAAATCTCTAAATTGCGATTATTTGCATTTAAGGAATCTCAATTTGAGATTTGTTAAATGCAATGCATGAAAGTTTTTTAAATAGCGAATTCGCTAATAGGGCACGCAAATTACCATGAAGTAAAACTTCATGGTAATTTGGAAAAACTTTGAAAAATGCACTAAAGTGCATTTTTCAAAGTTTCATGTTGCTCACACACATGCCCTAAGTGCATGTGTGTGCGCAACATATGTGCACATATCAATTTCAGGGGTGCAACAGGGTGTCCTTTGAACACCCCTGCACCCTTGAAATCACAATCTCAATTTGCGAATCGCTAATAGCGATTCGCAAATTGAGATAGGCTTCCCCATTCATTCCTATGGGCCTTTAGGCCCATAGGAATGAATGGGGAGGTATTCCTTAATTGCGACTTGCAATTTGCGAGTCACAAAAAAGGAATTCTGAGAAATCGCTATTTTTTAAGTGATTTCTTGATGCATTCCATTTTACAATTTCTTAATAGCGAATCAGTATTTTTCGCTATTAAGGAATCCCAAATTGGGTTGTTAATGCATCTGGGGGTTGGTATTTAAGGGGAGGAGAACAACAATGTTAGCATAATGCTAACTTGGTCCTGTGTGTTCCCTGGTTCTCACGGAAATAGAAGTACTAGTATTTTGTTAGAATGGGTTTCATAATTTCAATGCGCGTGACTTGGGAAAAGCAAGAGTTAGCTATCTTGCAGTTTAGTTTGATTTGTTTGTCATTTGGTTCTGTGCGCCGATACATCTTTATACATTTTATTGTTGGTGGCTGAAATGGTTTCTTGGAGCCATGATTCACTACACTAGCTTGATCTGACTGAATGGGGTAACTGAGTGTGTCTGAGAAACGCAATGAGAAGGTGGAAAGGGAATATTGAAGAAATGTGCCCGTAGACGATGGACAGCTGTAGAATTAAATATGCTTAGAGAAGAAAGAGTCGGTAGGATGGCCAATCGGAGAGAAAAGTCTAGAAAATGCTACCCCTTAAGGAACGGATGGCTAAATATAGCTCTCCATATAAAATACGCTAAGGATGGCAATTTTCACGTTCCAATCCATCAAGTGCATCGCCGGTACCTTGGGCTTGTAGTCCACAGATGGCATTACCAATTCAAGGTGCTCCCCTTCAGAGTCACTGCTGCATCCATGGTGTTCACCAATTGTCCCGCCTACCACATTCCCCACACCCTGATTGGGACACGCCCACTCGAGGCCACGCCCCTCTGCCTTTCCCCTCCCTATAATAATGTGTATGTTACGGAAGCGCAGCGGACGAGCGCAGCGGGCGCGACGAATGCGCGCATAAGGCAAGCTAGTCTGTGCTCGTCCGTGCCAAGACCGGGCCAAGGGCCAGAACCCCTGATCAACCCCCACGAATGCACCCCTACATTTACTCCAAATCTACATTAATGGCATTGCGCAAGCCCAACACCGACTGCGCTCAATATAATCCACACCTATGTTCGGATACCACACAACTTACATGCCCTCTCTGCAACTTTAAGCTACAGATAACCAATGAAAAAATCAAAACGCATGCTGCCACTGTATCTATCTCCACCGACTTCACCGCGGCCCTAATCAACGCTCGATCCCTTGTCAAAAACAGGCAAGAAATCCACAACCTCATTGTCAACAACAACCTTGACTGTCTCTTCGTCACGGAGACTTGGACGGACGAAGCCTCCGATCCTGACATGGTTGTCGCGACCCCCCCAGGCTACTATGCCTACCGCTTAGATAGAGTAGGGCAGCGTGGAGGAGGACTAGCCATCTTCGTCCGTGACCACATAACGGTCAGAACATCTCACATCCCTTCCACCTCCTGCGAAGCTCTTCTTTTTGATCTTAAACTCACCCCTTCGTTTCATTTTAAAGGCATCCTTCTCTATCGACCACCAGGCACTCGCACTCACTTTCTAGCAAATCTGGGCACGCTATTGGAAGCACCATCGCTGGAAGATTCATTCACAGTGTTCGGCGACTTGAACTTCCATCTTGAGAATGCTTCAGACAAGGACACTTATTCATTGATATCAGACATGAAAACCATGAATCTTCGGCAATTGGTGACCACCCCTACCCATACAGCCGGTCACACGTTAGATGGTATCTTCTCTAACATACAAGACGTTAACATAATAGGCACGTTACCAATGCCTTGGACCGACCACTTTGTCATCCTATTAAAAATATCAGTCCAATCAAAAAGACTCAGACCCCACTCGGTATTGAAACCACAAACCATCAAAGTCTGGAAGGACATAGACCAATCTGAGCTAACGACCCTACTCGAAAAAACCCGTCCTGATCCTAAATCTGACCCAAACCTAGCCACGCGACAATATCAGGACTGGATAGGTACTGCCACCAACTCCTTAGCCTCCACCAAAAAACTCTCCAGAAATAGAGTAACACCATCAGCTCCGTGGTTCACAGAGGAGCTACGCATTAAGAGGCAATTCTGTAGGAACATGGAGAGACACTGGCGCAGATCTTACAGCGCCGAAAGCAAGACCAGCTATAAGGAAGCACTTGGACACTACAAAGCCTGAATAGTAGAAACAAAAAAACTCTACTTAACCGAACAAATAAATTCTGCAAAAAACTCTAGCAAAAAACTTTTTGAGATAACAAGGCCTTGGCAGGAAGCGCACCGGATCTTAATCCTCCACATTCCCAAGCTTTCTGTGATACTCTGGCCGATTTCTTCTTCACAAAGGTGAATGATATATATACCAAGCATTCTCCTCAACAACAGTAACGAGCTCTCCCACATCCAACACCAGGACCAACAACACTGAACTATCTCAGTTCTCAGCCCTTGGAGAAACACAAATCAAGGAAATAACAGCAACAATTAAATCCGGCTCAGCATTAGATCCCTGTCCTCTTAAAGTCATCCGCCCTATTATGGACTACCTCACTCCTGACATTGGATCTATCTGCAACACAATGTTCAGAACTGGGATATACCCAGACTCCCTTAAAAACACCTTGCTCAAACCTTTACTTAAGAAAGCAAATCTGGACAAAGACCAAGCAAAAAATTACCGCCCCATAGCCAGTCTCCCCTTTCTCGCCAAGGTGGCGGAAAAAGCCATGAACCTAAAACTCTCAGAGTTCATAGAAAACCACCAACTACTGGATAATACGCAATTTGGTTTTCGCAAATTCCACGGAACAGAAACAGCCTTAATAAAAGCGACTGAGGACATGAGTAATTCGGGACCAGGGAGGTACAGCAATACTAGTATTGCTGGATCTGTCTACAGCCTTCAACACGGTCAACCACAAGATCTTGGTCGACCGTGCCGAAAATGTAGGCATCCGTCACATGGCTAAAAATCTGCTTTCCTCCTTCCTGGCCGGGAGCTCACAGGTGGTCACACTGGGGCCCTTCCAGTCACACAAGCTATCACTACCGTGTGGGGTTCCTCAAGGCTCATCCCTTAGTCCGACACTATTCAATATCTACGTGTCGGACCTGGCCTCTGTCATCAAGGCCTATGGGATGAGCCTCACCTCATACGCGGATGACACCCAGCTTGTACTGGCCATAAATGGGAATGGAGACAAGGTAGCTGTAAATTTCCAAGAGGGCATGCGAACGATTGGTGATTGGATGGCCTCCAATTGCTTGAAGCTAAATGCTGAAAAAATGGAGGTCGTCATATTTGGACACCTCTCCCCCGGATGGTTAAATACCTGGTGGCCCCCAACGCACGGAACACCCCCTACACCAGCCACCACCGTCAGAAACCTGGGGGTGATTTTTGAAGATAAACTGACTTTTATGGCCCAAGCTAATAAAATAGCATCAACAGCCCACCATAAACTCAGGCTTATCAAAAAAACAAACCGTTTCTGCCAATTTCAGCAGGTAAGACGCTGGTAAGCGCTCTCGTGTTGTCATCTCTTGACTACTGTAACGGCCTATTCACCAACGCCCAAGCAAGAGTGACTAACAAAATGCAGACCATCCAGAACGCTGCAGCTCGTCTCCTGTCAGGACTCCCAAATTTCTCACCTATCTCTGATACTATAAGGGACTTGCATTGGCTTAAGATTCGAAACAGGATCAAGTTTAAAGCGCTGTGCATACTCTATAAAGCTTTGCACAACTGCGGTCAACATTTCCTGAAATCCCAACTCAGACACCAATCCTCCATAAGATCACTCGGATCTAGTAACCTTAAATTACTACAAATACCACGAACAAAAACTGTCAACTGGGGCAATAGACGCTTCCTTGTGGCAGCTCCCAGACTATGGAACTCCCTGCCAGTCTCCATCAAAGACAGCCCTTCCCTGATGCATTTTCGCAGAAAGTTAAAAACCTGGCTGTTTGATCAAGAATAAGCTCCGGCATAAACCTCGGGAATACGTCCACAGTTTTCTAGCGCCGAGACGCCCACGGGCACGCGCTGTATAAATCTCAAAAATAAATAAATAAATAGTGGCCACTCACCTGCACAGACAGAACGTTTACATCTTCCCCTTCCTGGATAACCAGCTCATCAAGAGTGCCACCCGTCAGAAATGGTGCACAAACGCCCTGTTCATATTCAACCTACTTCACAAACTAGGTCTTACTTTGTCCCACTCTAAATAATTGGGACATTCAGGTAAGAGGGCCAGAAAGCACAAGAAGTCAAAGCGTGCTTTGAATAGAACTCTGAGCCTCTGCATTCAAGGTCTTGTTCTATGGAACCTGCGTCAGCTCCGAGCCTCCCTGAGTTTCTGGGAGTCAGATCGATCCCCGCCCAACTAAGAGAATTTTGAGGCCAATCGCCTCTTTTTTTTGGCAGCCTGGCCCAACCTGCACAATTTCGGGCACCATGGGGTCCGAGGGGGCTCTATCAGGTTCCAACTGGCAGCTCTGGCCCCGGCGCCAATGCCCTCATGGATACAGACATCGATCCAGAACAGTGATGGTTGTGCCACTGCAACCCTCCCCAATTCCAGTCCTGATACCGCCAGGCTCACCAGCAGTGTCGGCTCCATTCTGATCCCAGATGACCTGGAGCCAGTACTGCATTGCCTGATACCGACAGGACCTACAGGTCCTAGGTCATTTCATGGGACTTAATCTGCAGGGCTATGAGTGGGAGAGGATTGGGAGGTGTTGCTGGACTCTTTAGAAGACCAGCCTGAATACTTGTACAGATATTGACATCGTTTCTCACCCTACCGTGTCTATAGTGGAGGGAGCGTCTTATGCTATGGTGGTGCGAAGGGCAGTTCTTCAGTGGCGGTCAAGAGTATCAATCAAGATTATCATCTCGACGGAGGTACTACAGCCGGGAATTTCCTCCTCTGAAAGCTCATTCCTGTTTAATGACAACCTACTGGGATCATGGTCCAAGCCCAGCACAGGGGCTACTGTGACTAGGACGATTGCCTGCCGCCACCACCCTGCTCTGGGGAACCCAATTTTCATCACCGCCCACCCTACCTCCGAGACCTGTAGTCCAGGTATCTGTCCCAGGGCGCATTCCCTTCCGCTCTTCCGGGTAGAGAATCCAATCGGCTGGACAGTTAGGGTACATTTTCCTTCCAGCAGCCTTGCATTGTGATTGCATGCTTATTGGGTCGTTATTCCCACACTCTGTGAGAAAAGGTTGCGCAAGGGCTGCCACAGGTCCCCGGAGAAGGCCCTGGCCGACCTTTCTCAAGCAGTGTCAGATGGGAGAGATGCAGCAAAGTTTGCTTTTCGGTGTGGTCTAGACACGACCGACTCGCTGGGCAGAGCAATTTCATAGTATGTGGCTGTCAGACGCCACGCCTGGCTGAGCACATCTGGCTTTTCAGGGAATATCCAGGCCTCGTTCATCGACATGCCCTTTGATGTCATCCGTCTTTTCAGAGACAAGCCAGATACGGTGCTGGAATAGTTTAAGGACTCCTGGGCTACGGTCAAGTCCTTGGGCCTCTCAATGGGTGCACTTTCCCAGTCGGTCTTTTGCCCCTTTCATGGCTACAGAAGGGGCTTTCAGCCGCGCCAGCCACTGAGCCACAGAAGTTCCGCAACCCCTGCAGGACCGTAGTTCGTTACGACCACGTGGGTCAGGCGGACAAAGGTCAGGTCAGACCACCACCCCCCAACTCTCCCCCACAGCTTCAGCCTCCAAACCCTCCTAGTCTCCCCCTTCCAGACCATGGCCATCCAGTTGGTGGCAGGGTCAGCCATCACCTCCACCACTGGCAGATCATTACATCAGACAGGTGGGTTCTCCAGACAGTCCGAAGGGGCTACTCCCACCCCTTCAAGACCGCCCCTCCCTCCATGGCTCCATCCTACAACCAGCTGACGGAGGATCTTTTAATTTTACTCCAGGGCATAAGTCACGACTCTCATGGCCACGTAGTCATAGAGACAGTTCCGGAGCCAGAAGTAGGCTGTGGTTGCTATTGCCGCTACTTTCTGATCCCAAAAGAGGATAAGGGCCTTCGTCCTATCCTAGACCTACAAGCCCTCAACTACTTCCACGTAAAGGAAAATTTTAAGATGCTCGCTTTATCTAAGGTCCTTTCTGTCCTGAACCCCGGAGACGGATGGTGGTGTTGGATTTTCAGGGTGTCTTTTCCACATTGCTGGCCTACCTGCACATCTGCGCTAATTGCGGTTTACGGCAGGCCACAAGCATTTTCAGTTCACCATGCTCCCTTTTTGTCCTTGCCAGCCCCCCTCGGATGTTCAGTAAGGTGAAGGTGGTGGTCGCAGCTCATCTGCTCAGATCATGAGTGGCAGTCTTACCCTCGCTCAATGACTGTCTGCTGAAGGCGGGCTCACCCCAGGTTTTCGTCTCCCTCCTCCAGACTACGGCGAACTGCCTTCATTTTGCTGGAGTTCACTATCAATGTTCCGAAGTCACACATGACTCCCTCTCAGATGCTCCCTTTCAGCAGAGCAGTTCTTGGTACAGTGCAGTTTTGGGCTTATATTCCCAAACAGCAAGTCCAGGATATTCAGGCTATGATACCGAAGTTTCAGCCTCCATCCTACATTTAAGTGAAAAGGGAGAATGACTGAGGCTGCTGAGCCTCATGGCCTCCTGCAACCTGCTAGTGACACATGTAAGATGACATATGTGGGCTCTGCTGTGGGGCCTGAAGTTCCAGTGGGCACAGCATCTGGGGAGTCTCTCCGACATGGCCCAGATCTCAGAGGGAACTGCATGAGACCTGCAGTGGTGGTTAACTAAGTCCATCTGGATCAGAGGCAGAGCCTTCTCCCTTCCCCAACCAGATGTTACCATAGCATTGAAAGCCTTTCTACCCTCCATTAAAAAAAGGCTAGTTCAAATGTTCACAGACCACACCACTGCCATGTGATACTGCAGCAAACAGGACGAAGGGGGGTCGTGGCTCAAGAGGCCCTGCGTCTCTGGACTGGACATGAGTGGAACAGCAGGGCATATCCTAGGTGGTTCAACACCTGGCAGGTTTCCTTAATGCCACGGCGGGTGAACGGAGCCATTGATGCCTATATGATCATGAGTGGTGTCTCCATCCGGAGGTGACGCAAGGTTTTGATCAGCAGTTGGGAGAGCCTTGGTTAGACCTCAGAGTCAGCAGTTTTGAGTGCTGGATGCTCTATGGTAGCTCTTGCCTGGAGATGTTTTTCGTCTTGAGTTCAGCTCAGGACTGCTGTACAATTCTCTGCTCATACCATTCCTGGCCAGAGTTCTCAAAAAGATCAGGAACGACCGGGCCCAAGTCATCCTTGTGGCTCCGGACTGGGCACTGAGAGTCTGGTATGCCAAGCTTCTGCAAAACAATGAACGTATGCCTCTCAATGCTCTATTCTTTTTTTTTTTTTTTTTTTTTTTTTTTTTTTTGTGCCACCGGTCATTTAATTTCACCTGCAGGTAAGTTTTGATTAGTCAACTACATTTGGTACATTTTAATTTTATACAATAAGATTGTAGCTGTCATACAGTCATTAGTTTAGAAAAACCAAAACTCATAGTTCAACGTATCAAAAGGGGGGTATTTGTTTTTTTCTTTTTTCTTTAGTTTTATTTTACAAGACAGAAAAACTATTATACAAACATGACAAACTTTTTCAACTGGCAAATTACATGAAACTCTATATACAGTGACAGCAAAACATAACCTTCATTACATAAATTTCATGGATCTTCATCTGACTGATTTTGATAGTCCTACTATATTTAAAAAGTATTGGGTCTTGTTAGTTTATATGCCCTCGATACTATGGTCATTCCTAGGTCCAATGTGAAGAGGTCAGGGAGAACCTGTCAAAGTCCAAAAACAAAGGTGTCTGAATCCAGCTTAGGTAGAAATCTTTTAAGATCTGTCTTGTTCCAAACAGGGAGACCTTTGGCCTCAGTGAGGGTAGTGTACACGCGTTTCGACCTTCGGGTGGGGCCGTGAGGGTTTTCAAATGGTCTTCAGGGCTGGTAGATTCTATGTAGGACTCTGTGATGGAAAAGGGGCAAATTAGTGTAGTGATAATGGGGGGTTGTTTTTCAAGCAAACAATGCACCAGCGTGTTTACATTTTGTTTGTGAAGAAATTAAAGAAATTACCCATACTTCATAGGTGCCATCCTGTATCTTGTACTGTTACATGGTCCAGGGAGTGTGGCACTACTTGTGTTTATTATTTCTTCTTTACTGTAGGGGGTAAACCCTCTGGAGAGACGTAAGGGGGTGGAAGATGGCAGGAGGAGAAGTTTGATTTCTTGCGGAGCGTTGGTCAGTTTTACATGGGGCCACGATTTTGCACACAGGTGTTGGATTCATGCAGGGTGTGGTCTTATGGAAGTGCCTCTGTTTATGTGACTGCTATATGGGTGTTAGATTAGCAGTGTAAAGGTGTCTGAGGGGACCGAGTTGTTGTGCCTTCTCGTTTTTTTGCTCGCCATTCGTGTGAGACATGGTGCACGTGACTTTAGATTAGTTCATGGTGTGGGCATGATTGTGACCGTTGTAAGTTGTTTGTGCTTCCTGTGGCCGTGCATGCAGTGATATCAGCAATCGGTTGCTACGTTTTAAACCAATTAAGGTGATTTCTACGCACTTCTTTATAGCATGCGTTACTTGCATGATGGCGCATTACCTTCATTTTGATTCTCGAAGGATTTTCGAGTTTCCGTTCGTCCGCCTCCGATTTACTGAGATTTCTGGTCGACCGACGGCTTTATGGAATGTTGGGCAGGTTCCGTATTCTAACCTTTGATGTAGGCATGCTGCGAAGTCGTGACGTGTTTTGAGTTGACGGATTGCATGCATGACTTTAATGCCTGACTTACTGTTGCACCTAGCATTGCACGCTAGTTCCGCTGGGTGAATACCTTTGGATTTTTTGACTTCCGATTTGGTTGTATGGGCAACGCGTCCACCATCGTGTTTCTATTGCACAGGTTGTGGAATGGTCTTGTTTATGCACGGAGACATTTTTTTGAGGTCTGGCAATATTTTGGATGTTTGAGAATACTGACATAGCCATGGTTTCAACATCATCTTAGTCTTGGGGCGGAATACAGTGTAGTTAATTAATCTGAACGGGACATTGAAGGTACATGGAAATTATTAAAAACAGTGCATAATTTCCGTCAATGTCTGTGAAAATGTTTGGGATGTTTGGGAATGCTGACATAGCTATTGTTTCATCATCATCCTGAGCGGATGTTTACTGGCAGGAGTTCTTTAGTCTTGGATCGGAATATAGTGTTGTTAATTATTCCAAATAGGAGTTTTGAGAGTCCACTGGGTGTCATTTGGGCCATGATCCTTCTGGAGATAGCGTTCAACCATCAGCGTATTGGGCACTTTACATTTTATTTGAGATTTGTGCTGCGTGATAAGTTTCAAATGCAAATGTCCCCCGATCATGCTGCTTCTTCGGAAAGATCTTCTGTCGCAGCAGCAGGGGAGGGCCCTCCAACTGAACCTGTCAACTCTGCGCCTTCTTGCGTGGAGATAGAGCAGTGGCAGTTGATAGCTTTCAACCTACCTCCTAAAGCCTGCATTGTTATTCTGTAGCCAGGCATCCCTCCAATAAGACTGTATACGCCTGCCGGTGGAACAAATTAATTATGTATTTTACAGAAAAGTCTCCTGACCTTCGTTCTGATTCCCTTTCTGATAGTTTGCTTTTTATTTTGTCCCTTGCCCAGCAGGGCTCTGGGCACCTTGAAAGGATATATTTTGGCTTTGTCTGCCTTCCCGAGACTGCCAGACCAGCCTTCCTTATTTAAATCACCAATTGTGCATAGATTTCTGAAAAGCCTTGTATATATGTTCCCTCCTGCCCCTTTTATTATGCCTCAGTGGGACCTTCATTTGTTTCTCACTTTCCTATTGTGCACTGCTTTCGGGCCCCTGCATAATTGCCCCTCTCATTGATCGCCTTCAAAACAGCCTTCTTAGTGCCCATTACATCTGCCAGGAGGGTGAGCAAGCTGCAAGCTTTATCGTCCAAGCCACTCTTTCTGACGATATTCCCTAACAGATTGGTGCTTTGCACTGGAGCCTCTTACCTTCCGAAAGTGGTAACTCCATTTCATGTGAGGCAATCTTTCACCTTGTCCACTTTCTACGCTCCTCCGCATCCCTCTAAAGAAGAGGAGCACCTCTACCACCTAGACCCAAAAAGAGCATTGTGATTCTACCTTAACCACACAAGAGAGTTAGGGGTTAACGAGTAACTTCATGGGGTAGGTTGGAGCAAAAAAGGTTGTGCAGTGCAGAAGAGGAGCATCTCCCACTGGGTGGTTCTCTGCATTAAAATGTAATATGCCCTGGCCAAGAAGCAGCCTTCTGAAGGCTTAAGTGCTCATTCCACCAGAGCAAAGGCTGCTACCACTGCTTTGTAACGTGGAGTTCTAGTCCTGGACATCTGTCAAGCAGCAAAGTGGCCATCCCGGCAAACGTTCATCAAACATTACTTTCTGGATAATCAAGTCCACAGGGAATACCATTTTGGCCGCTCAGTCCTGCAGGATTTTCTAGTGTAAATTTGTCCGCGGTCCCTCTTTCGGGGATGGCATTGCTTTGGCTTCTTGTCAAAGGTAAGGAATCTGCGACTATATGTTTCTATCAAATGGACAAGTTACTTACCTTCGGTAAGCCCTTATCTACATGATCTAGCCGTACATTCCTTTTCTACCCACCCATCCTCCCCGTACCGAGGTCAAGTTTCCAAGGTCAAGGCTGTTCCCTTTCAGGACCCTTTTTTTTTAAATACACCAATGTCAGTACTCTTCATGGCTCTGAGTTTCTGGTGTGAATAGTAACTGACGTCAGCGCGCCGAGGTGGCGCCTATATACGTGACGCGTATGTCACTTCCAGCTCAGATGACGCCATCTGGCGCACAGGGGTATTGCCCGTAGAAAAATCTTGCAGATCCAGTCTGAATCCTGGGAAATTCAAAGGTAAGGAATCTGCGGCTAGATCATGTCACTACAAGATAAAGCGTTACCGAAGGTAAGTTACTTTTCCATATAGGCAGATGCCGCACATGTCGATATGTTTTTTTGCGCGCCACTCGTGTGAGACGTGGTGCATGTGACTTTAGATTAGTTCATGGTGTGGGCATGATTGTGATCGTTGTAACTTGTTTGTGCTTCCTGTGGCCGTGCATGCAGTGATATCAGCAATCGGTTGCTTCGTTTTAAACCAATTAAGGTGATCTCTACGCCTTTCTTATATTATATGCGTTACTTGCTTGATGGCGCATTACCTTCATTTTGATTCTCGAAGGATTTTCGACCTTCCGTTCATCCGCCTCCGGTTTACTGGTATTTCTGGTCGGCCAACGGCGTTATGGAATGTTGGGCAGGTTCCGTATTCTAGCCTTTGACGTATGCGTGCTGCGACGTTGTGGCGTGTTTTGAGTTGATGGACCACATGCCTGACTTTAATGCCTGACTTCCTGTTGTACCTAGCTTTGCACGCTAGTTCCGCTGGGTGGATAACATTGGATTTTTGACTTCCGATTTGGTTTTTAGGGCAACGCGTCCACCATCGTGTCTCTATTAACAGGTTGTGGAATGGTCTTGTTTATGCACAGAGACGTTTTTTTGAAGTATGGAAATATTTGGGAAGTTTGACAATACTGAGAGCCATGGTTTCAACATCATCTTAGTCTTGGGGCGGAATACAGTGTTAATTAATCTGAACGGGACGTTGAGGGTACATGGAAATTGTTAAAAACAGTGCATAATTTCCGTCAATGTCCGTGAAAATGTTTGTGATGTTTGGGAATACTGACATAGCCATTGTTTCACCATCATCCTGGGCGGATGTTTACTGGCAGGAGTTCTTTAGTCGTGGAGTGGAATATAGTGTTGTTAATTATTCGGAACAGGATGTTGAAAGTACATGGAAATTGTTGAATACAGTGCATAATTTCCGTCATTTTGTTCAACCCGTTGGCAGTTGTTCCTAACTTCAATATTAGTTTTTCTTCAAAGCGTGCCAGCAGTGTGTCTACACCTTTTCCCTTTACGTGTTTCAGGATAGTCCACTGTATGTCGTTTGGGCCATGATCCTTCTGGAGATTGTGTTCAACCATCGGCGCATTGGGGACTTTACTTTTGATTCAGGATTTGTGCTGCGTGATACGTTTCTTCACTTGTTGGGTGGTCGTGCCGACATATGCTAATTTGCAGGGGCACATTATGCAGTATATCACATTTGTCGTATTGCAGTTGGTGAACTCGTTGTGGCGGATATTTTTGTTACCATAGTTGAAAAGGCTTCCTTCTACAGTACTTGAGCAAAAGTTAAAGTTTCCGCATTTGTGGTGCCCTATTACAGGGGGAAGGGCTAGTATGATTTGTAGTGTGGGCTGGTGTCTTTTTACTTGCATTTTTGCCCGTACCAAGTGGTCTTTTATTTTTCTTCAATGTGAAGACCGGTAATTCTTCAAAGACTTCCATGCCTTTTACTGTATTCCAGTTCTTTTTTATAATCTTTATTTCATTTGTCATCCCTGAGAATGTTGTCATGCAAACAAAGGGGGTTTCTTTCGTTCTTTCTTTGGGAGTTATAAGTGCCTCTCTTACCAGGCCCTTTTCATTGCACGTTTAGTTAATTTTCACTGGTATTTTTGCATTTTCAAAGTAATCTTCCTTTTTTGAACAATAGCACTTGATTCTCAAAAACTGGATAAAGGGTAGGTTTTCTTTCAAATTGAGTTGATGGAAACTGGAAAAGTGTAGCAGTGTATTTCTGTCTATCTGCTTTGTGTACAGTGTCGTGTAGATGGGGCCTTCATCGTGTCGTACCATGAGGTCAAGGAAGTTGATTTTCTCATTACTTGAATCCAAAGTAAACTGAATGTTGGGGTTCCTCTGATTTAGCCATTCTTTGAATTCTTCTAATGTTTCTGATTTGCCCCTCCATAGCATAACAATGTAATCTATATACCTGCACCACATTATTATGTGTCCATCGTATGGATTATGATGGTATATCCATTGTTCTTCATAGAATGCCATAAACATAACCGCAATTTCTGGGGCGAATGGATACCCCATCGCGGTCCCCTTTATTTGTAGATATTGTTCGTCATTAAATTGAAAGAAGTTATACTTCAAACAGATTTCTGCCATTTTCACCAAATACTCAGTTGGAATGTTGTGTGGTCTTGTCCGTTTTTCTAAAAAATTGTGAAGGGCTTCCAGACCAGCTTCTTGCTTGATGTTAGTGTAAAGACTTACAATATCAAAGGTGACTAAGAGTTCACTTTGTGTGTCAAATGGATGCCCTTCCAAGATGTTGATTGCCTGCATGATGTCTCTAAGGTAACTTATGGTGGAGCTCACAAGTGGTTTTAAAAAGGTGTCCATGTATTCCGCCAGTCTTTCCAGTAATAAATTAACTCCTGAAATTATTGGTTTGCCAGGGGGATTTTCTGGGTCTTTATGTATGTTCGGGAGGACATACAGGAGTGGTGTCCTTGGGTTCTCATTGAGTTGGTATTTTGCTTCTTTTTAGATAGCCATCTGTTATCTTCTCCTGTTTGGATTAGTTGCATCAATTTGTTTTTAACCATTTGTGAAAGATCCTGTTCAATTTTTCAGTAATGGCTTTTATTGGCAAGTTGTCGGTTGATTTCAGATTCATACTGTACTGTCTCCCTTAGGACGATTGCCCCTCCTTTGTCGGCGGGATTAATTATGATGTCCTGGTTGCTCTTAAGTTTCTCAAGAGCCTCTTTTTCATTCCTAGTCATATTCCATTTCGTATACCTGTTTTTGTTGTCTAGGAAGTCAAGGTCTCTCATCATGTTTTTTTCAAAACAGAGTAACTCTATTGGGGTGCTGCCTGTTGGAGGGAAGAACAATGACTGATATTTAAGTCCTGAATAGCTTCTGTCCGGATTATATGATCTTTCAGGGAAGAAGGACTTGAGACACATTTTTCGAAAGAGCTGGATCATTTCCAACTTCGTTTGGCTCCTGTCTGGCAGGCTTACCGGAATGAAGGAGTGACCTTTACTTAAGACTTGAATTTCTTCAGTCGTGAGCTCGTACTAAATCGGACTTTGTACAGTTCTTACCACCTGTAGGTGTTCCTCTGTGTGGTTATCTCTCCCTTGTACTGATTGGGATTGAGATTGGGGTTGAACCACTGTTGAGCTCTGTTCCGTACTCTTGGGTGGCCCTTGCCTCTTTCTAAAAAAGGTTGTGGTCCCTGGTAAAAATGTACTTGTTGATAGCCCCTTGTGCTTGTTGTAGGTTCGGCGTCGCTTGAGCTGTCTGAATAGGAGGAGGCGTTGGAGAAGGTTGTGAATTGTCTTTTGCTTCTTCCCAAAAGGTTCTTAGTATCCTTGTGTTGGCCGGTTGTTTGTAATACTATTTTTCCAGGTAAGGGTAGGTCCTCATCTCACTGAAATTTGTTATGTCTTTTTGTAGTTTGGCTCTTTGGAAATCCTCAGTGTTCTTTTTGAAGGTTGCGTTTTCTTTTTCTAACTGTGCTAGTGCAACCGTTGCATTTTCAACCACCTTGTTCCTCAAAAACGCTTCTTCAAGCTCTTTAATTTGTTCCAGTTCTTCTTGGCTCATGCGTTCAGCTGTTTTGATAGAAAGGAGCAACCAATCTCTGGAGCACTTCATTCCTATATGACTGAAGTCACCCAGGTACACTGGTTGGTCAACATAGATGACCGGAATATTCTTGACCTGGAGGCCAAAAGGGAGGTGCCTGCTCTTAGATGTTCCAATAATACTTCTCCGTGTAGAGCTGGAAGGATTAATTTTTTCTTCAATACGGTTATTTTTTGCAATTCTGACTGTTGTCGTGGGTTTGTTGATGTATTCCCTATTTTTAAACTGGACTGTCTTTTCAAGAGCTCCTCAAATTCTTCCTCCCTGTAACTTTAGCTTTTTGATTCTGACATGTGTCTTTTGGAAGTCGTGAGGAAGTGTGGGTAAAATGTGTTTGGAAAGTTTTAGGAAATTAGGAAATCAAATAGTGAAGCGGCTCAATAAGGTGCGTTTTGTTACGGATAATACACTTTCAGTGGATAGAGGATCCACTGTAAGTAGGGCGATAGCCTGTGGAATTTTCTTTTTTTCACAGAGATCCCTCGTAGGTGTGGTGCCTCCACTAATAAGCAGTTCAAAGAAAAGGGAATGAGTCTGTTACCAACCAAGAGGTTGGAATCGGTTAAGCAGAACAATGAACGTATGCCTCTTGGACCATTAATGCTCTTTTCGTTTTTGTGACACAGGTCATTTAATTTTACTTGCAGGTAAGTTTTGATTAGTCAACTACATTTTGTACATTTAAATGTTATACTATAAGATTGGAGCCCTCATACAGTCATTAGTTTAGAAAAACCAAAACTCAAAGTTAAACTGATCAAAAGGGGTGTATTTTTTTCTTGTCTTTTTTCTTTAGTTTTCTTTTACGAGACAGAAAAACTATTATACAAACATGACAAAAACTTTTTCAACAGGCAAATTACATGAAACTCTATATACAGTGACAGCAAAACATAACATGCATTACATAAATTCCATGTATCTTCATCTGATTGATTTTGATAGTTCTACTATATTGATAAAGTATTGGGTCTTGTTAGTTTATATGCCCTCGATACTGTGGACATTCCTAGGTGCAGTGTGATGAGGTCAGGGAGAATCTGTCAAAGTCCAAAAACTAAGCTGCCTAAATCAAGCTTAGATGGAAATCTTTTAAGATCTGTATAGTTCCAAACAGGGAGACCCGTGCCCTCAGTGAGGGGGGTGCTGACACGTTTTGACCTTCGTGTGGGGACCGTGAGGGTTTTCAGAAGGTCTTCCTCAGGGCTGGGAGATTCTGTGTAGGATTCTGTGGTGGAAAAGGGGCAAAGTAGTCTAGTGATAATGGGGGGTGTTTTTTAATCAAACAATGCACCAGCGTGTTTAAAAATGTTTTGAAGAAATTACCCATACTTCATAGGTGCCATTGTGTATCTTGTACTGGTATAATGATCCAGGGAGTGGGGCACTTTTTGTGTTTCTTATTTCTTCTTTAATGTAGGGGGTAAACCCTCGGAGAGACATAAGGGGGAGGAAGATGGAAGGAGGAGAAGTTTGATTTTTTGGATTTTATGCGGAGCGTTGGTCAGTTTTACATGGGTCACGATTTTGCACAAGTGTGTTGGACTCATGCGGGGTGTGGTCTTAGGGAAGTGCCTCTGTTTGTGTGACTGCTATTGGTTTTGGCATTAGATTAGCAGTGCCCAGACGACTGAGGGGACCAAGTTGTGCCTTCTCGTTGTTTTTTTGCACGCCATTCGTGTGCGACATGGTGCACTTGACTATAGATTAGTTCATGGTGTAACCATGATAGTGACCGTTGTAAGTTGTTTGTGCTTCCTGTGGCCGTGCGTGCAGTGATATAAGCAATCGGTTGCTACGTTTTAAGCCAAGGTGATCTATATGCCCTT
Source organism: Lissotriton vulgaris (assembly GCF_964263255.1). NCBI lineage: Eukaryota > Metazoa > Chordata > Amphibia > Caudata > Salamandridae > Lissotriton > Lissotriton vulgaris. Next base: position 1,444,193,392 of record NC_141694.1, read on the forward strand.
CTTTATAGCATGCGTTACTTGCTTGATGGCGCATTACCTTCATTTTGATTCTTGATGGATTTTCGAGCTTCTGTTCGTCCGCCTCCGATTTACTGGGACTTCTGGTCGGCTGATGGCGTTATGGAATGTGGGGCAGTTTCCGTATTCTAACCTTTGACATATGCGTGCCGTGACGTGTTTTAAGTTGATGGACCGCATGCCTGACTTTAATGCCTGACTATCTGTTGTACCTAGCTTTGCACGCTAGTTTCGCTGGGTGGATACCCTTGGATTTGGTAACTTCCTATTTGGTGGTTAGGGCAACGCGTCCACCATCGTGTTGCTTCTATTGCAAAGGCTGTGGAATGGTCTTGTTTATGCTGGGATACATTTTTTTGAGGTCTGGAAATATTTCGGATGTTTGAGAATACTGACATAGCCATTGTTTCAACATCATCTTAGTCTTGGAGTGGAATAAAGTGTTGTTAATCTGAACGGAACATTGAGGGTACATGGAAATTGTTAAAAACAGTGCACAATTTCCGTGAAGATGTTTTTGGAATACTGACATAGCCATTGTTTCATCATCATCCTGGGTGGATGTTTACTGGCAGGAGTTCTTTAGTCTTGGAGCAGAATATAGTGTTGTTATTTATTCCGAATAGGACGTTGAGTCCACTAGATGTCGTTTGGGCCATGATCCTTCAACCATCGGCGCATTGGGCTCTTTACATTTGATTTGAGATTTGTGCTGCGTGATACTTTTCAAATGCAAATGGGCATCAATCCCCCAATCATTCTGCTTCTTCGGAAAGATCTTCTGTCGCAGCAGGGGAGGGCCCTGTCAACTCTGCACCTTTATGTGTGGAGATTGAGCGGTGGCAGTTGATAGCTTTCAACCTACCTACTAAAAGACTGCAATGTTATTCTGTAGCATCCTTCCAATAAGACGGTATACGCCTGCCGTTGGAACAAATTAGTTACAAATTTTACTGAAAAGTCTCCTGACCTTCGTTCTGCTTTCCTTTCTGATATTTTGCTTTTTATTTTGTCCCTTGCACAGCCGGGCTCTGAGCACCTTATAAGGATATATTTCAGTGTTGTCTGCCTTCTTGAGACTGCCAGACCAGCCTACCTTATTTAAATCACCAATTATGCATAGATTTCTGAAAAGCCTTGTATATATGTTCCCTCCTGCCCCTTTTATTATGCCTCAGTGGGACCTTAATTTGGTACTCTCCTTTCCTAATGTGCACTGTTTTCGGGCCCCTGCATAATTGCCCCTATCGCTGCTCCCCTTCAAAACAGCCTTCTTAGTGGCAATTACTTCTGCCAGGAGGGTGAGCAAGCTGCAAGCTTTATCGTCCGAGCCGCTCTTTCTGACAATATTCCCTAACCGATTGGTGCTTCGCACCAGAGCCTTTTACCTTCCGAAAGTGGTAACTCCATTTCTTGTGAGGCAATCTGTCACCTTGTCCACTTTCTACGCTCCTCCGCATCCCTCTAAAGAAGAGGAGCACCTCTACCACCTAGACCCAAAAAGAGCATTGTCATTCTACCTTAACCACACAAGAGAGTTACGAGTTAACGAGTAACTTCATGGGGTAGGTTGGAGCAAAAAAGGTTGTGCAGTGCAGAAAAGGAGCATCTCCCGCTGGGGGGTTCTCTGCATTAAAATGTAATATGCCCTGGCCAAGAGGCAGCCTTCTGAAGGCTTAAGTGCTCATTCCACCAGAGCAAAGGCTGCTACCACTGCTTTGTAACGTGGAGTTCCAGTCCTAGACATCTGTCAAGCAGCAACATGGCCATCTCTGCAAACGTTCACCAAACATTACTTCCTGGATATTCAAGTCCACAGGGAATACCATTTTGGCCGCTCAGTCCTGCAGGATTTTCTAGTGTAAATTTGGCCGCAGTCCCTCTTTCGGGGATGGCATTGCTTTGGCTTCTAGTCAAAGGTAAGGAATCTGCGACTATATGTTTCTATCAAATGGACAAGTTACTTACCTTCGGTAAGCCCTTATCTATATGATCTAGCCGTACATTCCTTTTCTACCCACCCATCCTTCCCGTACCGAGGTCAAGTTTCAAAGGTCAAGGCTGTTCCCTTTCAGGACCCTTTTTTTAAAAAAATACACCAATGTCAGTACTCTTCATGGCTCTGAGTTTCTGGTGTGAAAAGTAACTGACAGCGCGCCGAGGTGGCGCCTATATACGTGACGCGCAGGGCACTTCCAGCTCAGATGACGCCATCATGTGGAGCCATCTGGCGCACAGGGGTATTGCCCGTAGAAAAATCTTGCAGATCCAGTCTGACGCCTGGGAAATTCAATGGTAAGGAATCTGCGGCTAGATCATGTCTCTACAAGATAAAGCGTTACCGAAGTGTTGCGTGGGTGAAGGGGGTGAAGAAAGGGCACGGAGACCAGACCTTGGTATGTAGGGTTTTATTTTTATGAAAGTTTTCTTTTTCCATTCTGAGAGTCTTTCTCTGGCCAATATCGCTGGGTTGATTCCTCCTGTACTCGTTCGGGACCTTCTACTCTCTTTCTTGGGGTCCTCGTCTGTCCTCTCCTCCTCGGTTACGCCACTGTGGGACATGCGTGGGAAGAAATGAGGACCAGTTAGGTATTGCCCTTCTTATGCAGTTCCCCTGGGTAAACCGGGTGTGTTTGGGGCACTGTGAAACGTGTATTCTACAGGCATTTACACGTGGTGAGGGTACTGTGAGGAGAGGGTGTGTAAGGAATCCAGGATAGGCAAGGGAGGGGAGCACATGGACTATATACAAAGCGCTACGTACAGGCAGTACGGTGCAACGCGCTCTCTTTACTACTGAGGGGCGCCTCCCCTCCTCCCGAGCCAGCCTGTTAAGCGCTGCCGTACCTGGTTAAGCCACACTCCCCTGTGAGTGTGGCTGGGTGAATCACGGTGACGGTGGCCTCCTGGCTCTGGAACCTCCTCCGGTCGAGCCTTGTCTCGTCCTCCTCCGGCCTCCTCTTCCTGGTGCCATTCTTCTCCCGATTCTTCTTTACGCCACGATTCTTCTCCCGACTCTCCTGAAACTCTACGCCACTCCAAACGTGCTCTCCAGGTGTTGTCACACGCCGGACTCCTTGCTTCCTCTATTTTGACCAATCCCGCAGAGTAAACGTCATTCAGGAGCGTGTCTTCATCCTCGACATACGCCCAATCAAAGGAACCCTCCTGATCTTCGTCGATGTTTTCTTTCCACATTGACTGGGAGTCCGAACTCCACTCATTCTGATGTGAAGGAAAAGAGGGAGGGGCAGTCATGTCAGTGACCCACCAGTCCACAACAGGGGTCACTCCTTCAGTCGGCAGGTTCTCCCCGCTACACAAAGGTAAGTTACTTTTCCATATAGGCAGATTCCTCACATGTCGATATGTTTTTTTGCGTGCCACTCGTGTGAGATGTGGTGCACGTGACTTTAGATTAGTTCATGGTGTGGGCATGATTGTGACCGTTGTAAGTTTTGTGCTTCCTGTGGCCGTGCATGCAGTGATATCAGCAATTGGTTGCTACGTTTTAAACCAATTAAGGTGATCTCTACGCCTTTCTTTATAGCATGCGTTACTTGCTTGATGGCGCATTACCTTCATTTTGATTCTCGAAGGATTTTCAAGTCTCCGGTTTACTGGTACTTCTGGTCAGCCAACTGCGTTATGGAATGTTGGGCAGGTTCCGTATTCTAACCTTTGACGTATGCGTGCTGCGACGTCGTGGCGTGTTTTGAGTTGATGGACCACATGCCTGACTTTAATGCCTGACTTCCTGTTGTACCTAGCTTTGTACGCTAGTTCCGCAGGGTGGATAACATTGGATTTTTTGACTTCCGATTTGGTTTTTAGGGCAATGCGTCCACAATTGTCTTGTTTCTATGAACAGGCTGTGGAATGGTCTTGTTTATGCACAGAGACACTTTGTTGAAGTCTGGAAATATTTGGGATGTTTGACAATACTGACAGCCATGGTTTCAACATCATCTTAGTCTCGGGGCGGAATACAGTGTTAATCTGAACGAGACGTTGAGGGTACATGGAAATTGTTAAAAACAGTGCATAATTTCCGTCAATGTCAGTGAAAATGTTTGTGTTGTTTGGGAATACTGACATAGCCATTGTTTCACCATCATCCTGGGCGGATGTTTACTGGCAGGAGTTCTTTAGTCGTGCAGTGGAATATAGTGTTGTTAATTATTCGGAACAGGATGTTGAAAGTACATGGAAATTGTTGAACACAGTGTATAATTTCCGTCATTTTGTTCAACCCGTTGGCAGTTCTTCTTAACTTTAATATTAGTTTTGCTTCAAAGCGTGCCAGCAGTGTGCTACACCTTTTCCCTTTACCTGTTTCAGGATAGTCCACTGGATGTCGTTTGGGCCAGGATCCTTCTGGAGATTGTGTTCAACTATCGGCGCATTGGGCACTTAACGTTTAATTCTGGATTTGTGCTGCGTGATACGTTTCTTCACTTGCTGGATGGTCGTGCCGACATATGCTAATTTGCAGGGGCACATTATGCAGTATCACATTTGTCGTATTGCAGTTGGTGAACTCGTTGTGGCGGATATTTTTATTACCATAGTTGAAAAGGCTTCCTTCTACAGTACTTGAGCAAGAGTTAAAGTTTCCGCATTTGTGGTGCCCTATTACAGGGGGAAGGGCCAGTATGATTTGTAGTGTGGGCTGGTGTCTTTTTACTTCCATTTTTGCCCGTACCAAGTGGTCTCTTTTATTTTTCTTCAATGCGAAGACTGGCAACTCTTCAAAGACTTCATGCATTTTACTGTATTCCAGTTCTTTTTTATAATCTTCTTTGTTTCATTTGTCATACCTGAGAATGTTGTCACGCAAACAAAGGGCGTTTCTTTTGTTCTTTCTTTGGTAGTTAGAAGTGCCTCTCTTACCAGGCCCTTTTCATCGCACGTTTAGTTAATTTTCGCTGGTATTTTCTCTCTACCAGATTTTCGAGTACTATTTTTGCATTTTCAAAGTAATCTTCCTTTTTTGAACCATAGCTCTTGATTCTCAAAAACTGGATAAAGTGTAGGTTTTCTTTCAAAATGGGTTGATGGAAACTGGAAAAATGTAGCAGTGTATTTCTGTCTGTCTGCTTTGTGTACAGTGTCGTGTAGATGGTGCCTTCGTGTCGTACTATGAGGTCAAGGAAGTTGATTTTTTCATTGCTTGAATCCAAAGTAAACTGAATGTTGGGGTTCCTCTTATTTAGCCATTCTTTGAATTCTTCAAATGTTTCCGATTGGCCCCTCCATATCATAACAATGTAATCTATATACCTGCACCACATTATTATGTGTCCATCGTATGGATTATGATTGTATATCCATTGTTCTTCATAGAATGCCATAAACATAACCACAATTTCTGGGGCGAATGGATACCCCATTGCGGTCCCCTTTATTTGTAGATATTGTTTGTCATTAAATTGAAAGAAGTTATACTTCAAACAGATTTCTGCCATTTCCACCAAATACTTCCAGACCAGCTTCTTGCTGGATGTTAGGGTAAAGACTTACAATATCAAAGATGACTAAGAGTTCACTTTGTGTGCCAAATGGATGCCCTTCCAAGATGTTAATTGCCTGCATGATGTCTCTAAGGTAACTTATGGTAGAGCTCACAAGTGGTTTTAAAAAGGTGTCCATGTATTTCGCCAGTCTTTCCAGTAATAAATGAACTCCTGAAATTATTGGTCTGCCAGGGGGATTTTCTGGGTCTTTATATATCGTCGGGAGGACATACAGGAGTGGTGTCCTTGGGTTATCATTGAGTTGGTATTTTGCTTCTTTTTAGATAGCCATTTGTTATCTTCTCCTGTTTGGATTAGTTGCATCAATTTGATTTTAACCATTTGTGAAAGATCGTGTTCCATTTTTCAGTAATGGACTTTATTGCCAAGTTGTCGGTTGATTTCAGATTCATACTGTACTCTCTCCCTTAGGAAGATTGCCCTCCCTTTGTCGGCAGGATTAATTATGATGTCCTGGTTGCTCTTATGTTTCTCAAGAGCCGCTTTTTCTTTCCTAGTCATATTCCATTTCGTATACCTGTTTTTCTTGTCTAGGAAGTCAAGGTCTCTCATCATGTTTTTTTCAAAACAGTAACTCTATTGGGGTGCTGCCTGTTGGAGGGAAGAACAATGACTGATCTTTAAGACCTGAATGGCTTCTGTCCGGATTGTATGGTCTTTCAGCGAAGAAGGACTTGAGACGCATTTTTCGAAAGAGCTGGATCATTTTCAACTTCGTTTGGCTCCTGTCTGGCAGGCTTACCGGAATGAAGGAGAGACCTTTAGTTAAGATTTGAATTTCTTCAGTCGTGAGCTCGTACTAAATCGGAATTTGTACAGTTTTTACCACCTGTAGGTGTTCCTCTGTGTGGTTATCTCTCCCTGGTACTGATTGAGATTGGGGTTGAACCATTGTTGAGCTCTGTTTCGTACTCTTGGGTGGCCGTTGCCTTTTTCTAAAAAAGGTTGTGGTCCCTGGTAAAAATGTACTTGTTGATTGCCCCTTCTGCTTGTTGTAGGTTCAGCGTTGCTTGAGCTGTATGAATAGGAGCAGGCGTTGGAGAAGGTTGTGAATTGTCTTTTGCTTCTTCCCCAAAGGTTCGTAGGATCCTCGTGTTGGCCGGTTGTTTGTAATACTATTTTTCCAGGTAAGGGTAGGTCCTCATCTCACTGAAATTTGTTATGTCTTTTTGTAGTTTAGCTCTTTTGAAATCCTCAGTGTTCTTTTTTGAAGGTTGCGTTTTCTTTTTCCAACTTTGGTAGTGCAGCCTTTGCATTTTCAACCACCTTGTTCCTCGAAAACGCTTCTTCAAGCTCTTTAATTTGTTCCAATTCTTCTTGGCTCATGCGTTAAGCTGTTTTAATAGAAAGGAGCATCCAGTCTCTGGAGTACTTCATTTCTAAATGACTGAAGTCACCCAGGTGCACTGGTTGGTCAACAAAGATGACCGGAATGTTCTTGACCTGAAGGCCAAAAGGGAGGGTGCCTGCTCTTAGATGTTCCAATAATACCTCTCCGTGTGGAGCTATACGGAATAGTTTTTTCTTCAATCTGGTTATTTTTTCCAATTCTGACTGTTGTCGTGGGTTTGTTGATGTATTCCCTATATTTAAACTGGACGGTCTTTTCAATAGCTCCTCTAATTCTTCCTCCCTGTAACTTAAGGTTTTTGGTTCTGACGTGTGTTTTGGAGGTGGTGAGGAAGTGGGGGTAAAATGTGTTTGGAAAGTTTTAGGAAATTAGGAAATCAAATAGTGAAGCGGCTCAATAAGGTGCGTTTTTTCGGATAATTCACTTTCAGTGGATAGAGGATCCACTGTAAGTAGGGCGACAGCCTGTGGAAATTTCTTTTTTTCACAGAGATCTCTCGTAGGTGTGGTGCCTCCACTCATAAGCAGTTCAAAGAAAGGGGAATGAGTCTGTTATCAACCAAGAGGTTGGAATTGGTTTAGCAGAACAACGAACGTATGCCTCTTGGACCATTAATGCTCTATTCTTTTTTGTGACACAGGTCATTTAATTTTACTTGCAGGTAAGTTTTGATTAGTCAACTACATATTGTACATTTAAATTTTATACTATAAGATTGGAGCCGTCATACAGTCATTAGTTTAGAAAAACCAAAACTCAAAGTTCAACTGATCAAAAGGGGTGTATTTGTTTTTTTGTTGTTTTTTTCTTTAGTTTTCTTTCACAAGACAGAAAAACTATTATACAAACATGACAACTTTTTCAACAGGCAAATTACATGAAACTATATACAGTGACAGCATAACATAACATGCATTACATAAATTCCATCTATCTTTATCTGATTGATATTGATAGTTCTACTATATTTATAAAGTATTGGGTCTTGTTAGTTTATACGCCCTTGATACTGTGGTCATTCCTAGGTGCAGTGTCATTAGGTCAGGGAGAATCTGTCAAAGTCCAAAAACTAAGCTGTCTAAATCCAGCTTAGATAGAAATCTTTTAAGATCTGTATAGTTCCAAACAGGGAGACCCGTGGCCTCAGTGAGGGGGGTGCCGACACGTTGGGACCGTGAGGGTTTTCAGAAGGTGTTCCTCAGGGCTGGGAGATTCTGTGTAGGATTCTGTGGTGGAAAAGGGGCAAAGTAGTCTAGTGGTAATGGGGGGGTTGTTTTTTAATCAAACAATGCACCAGCGTGTTTAAAAAATGTTTTGAAGAAATTACCCATACTTCATAGGTGCCATTGTGTATCTTGTACTGGTATAATGATCCAGGGAGTGGGGCACTTTTTGTGTTTCTTATTTCTTCGTTACTGTAGGGATAAACCCTCGGGAGAGACATAAGGGGAAGGAAGATGGAAGAAGGAGAAGTTTTATTTTTTTGATTTTATGTGGAGCGTTGGTCAGTTTTACATGGGGCCACGATTTTGCACAAGGGTGTTGGACTCATGTGGGGTGTGGTCTTAGGGAAGTGCTTCTGTTTGTGTGACTGCTATTGGTTTGGGCATTAGATTAGCAGTGCCCCGGCGACTGAGGGGACCAAGTTGTGCCTTCTCGTTGTTTTTTTGCGCGCCATTCGTGTGAGACTTGGTGCAAGTGACTTTAGATTAGTTCATGGTGTGGGCATGATTGTGACCGTTGTAAGTTGTTTGTACTTCCTTTGGCCGTGCATGCAGTGATATCCGCAATCGGTTGCTACGTTTTAAGCCAAGGTGATCTATAACCCCTTCTTTATAGCATGCGTTACTTGCTTGATGGCGCATTACCTTCATTTTGATTCTCGATGGATTTTCGAACTTCTGTTCGTCCGCCTCCGATTTATTGGGACTTCTGGTCGGCTGACGGCGTTATGGAATGTTGGGCAGGTTTCGTATTTTAACCTTTGACGTATGCCTGCTGTGACGTTGTGACGTGTTTTAAGTTGATGGACCGCATGCCTGACTTTAATGCCAGACTATGTGTTGTACCTAGCTTTGCACACTAGTTCCACTGGGTGGATCCCCTTGGATTTTTTAACTTCCTATTTGGTTGTTATGTTATGTTATGTTAAAAATGCTCTTTTATAGCTCACGGCTACTCCTAGGAGTGTCCCGGCGCTTTGGCAAAGAGCCAAAGGAATAGGCGAACACAGCACAACAGACACAAAAAGAAGAAAAAAAAACAATTACAGAGTGAAAAGCCAGGTCTTAAGTTCCTTTCTAAAGGAAAGCAAGTCATCAGTTTTCCTGAGCGAAACAGGAAGATCATTCCAGCCCTGGGTCGCCAGAAAGCGAAAGGAACGTCCTCCGATTCTAGTCAAACGAATAGAGGGGGTCAAAGCTTTAAAAAGAGACGCAGACCGTAACGTCCTGCGTGGCACGTAAAAAGACAGGCGTTTCTGAAGGTATTTAGGGCCTATCCGATGAAGGGACTTGTAGGCAAAGGTAAGCGCCTTAAAAACAATCCTTTTGGCATCTGGAAGCCAGTGCAATTTCTTTAGCAGCTCTGTGGCTCCAGCTCTACGCTGGAGACCAAAAATGGCTCTAGCTGCAGAGTTCTGCACAATCTGCAATCGGGCCAAAAGGTATTTCGGCAGGCCAAGATATAGAACGTTCGCGTAATCCAGGCACGAACCTATCAAGGCCTGGACGATAATCTTTCTGTGCTTCACCGAGAGCAGCGGAAGGAATTTCTGCATCATCTTTAAAAGGCCAAAACATTTGCCAGTCAATCCAATGATCTGGGGGCCAAAGGTGATGCCATCGTCTACCACAACGCCCAAGTTTTTGGCTTTAGAAGAAGCGGCATCCGGTGGGAACATGTCTGAAGGCCACCAGGTCTTCCAGCCAGGATCTGGAGGACATCCAGAAAAAAGCAGTTCCGACTTATCGGAGTTGCATTTTAGACTGTGGCACTGAAACCAGGCAAAGACAGCACCCGAACAGTCTCTAATCCGCAAACCATCGAAATCCCTGCCCTTATCAGATGTATAGAGCAGCTGGGTGTCGTCAGCGTAGGTTATGATCTGGGCACCAAAAGATTCCGCGACCGCCGCCAAGGGAGCCATGTAGATGTTAAAAAGCGCAGGGCTCAAAATAGAACCCTGCGGTACCCCCACCTCCAGCGGCGGCATTTCAGCGGAAAACGGAGGTGACCAGACCACTTGCCGGCGGCCGGTCAGAAATGACCGCAACGCGTCCACCATTGTGTTGTTTCTATTGCACAGGCTGTGGAATGGTCTTGTTTATGCACGGATACATTTTTTTTGAGGTCTGGAAATATTTTGGATGTTTGAGAATACTGACATAGCCATGGTTTCAATATCTTCTTAGTCTTGGGGCGCAATAAAGGGTTGTTAATCTGAACGGGACATTGAGGGTACATGGAAATTGTTAAAAACCGTGCCTAATTTCCGTCAATGTCCGTGAAGATGTTTGGGAATACGGACATAGCCATTGTTTCATCATCATCCTGGGCGGATGTTTACTGGCAGGAGTTCTTTAGTCTTGGAGCGGAATATAGTGTTGTTAATTATTCCGAATAGGACGTTGAGAGTCCACTGGATGTCGTTTGGGCCATGATCCGTCTGGAGATAGTGTTCAACCATTGGTGCATTGGGCACTTTACATTTGATTCGAGATTTGTGCTGCGTGATACTTTTCAAATGCAAATGGGCATCAATCCCCCGATCATTCTGCTTCTTCAGAAAGATCTTCTGTCGCAGCAGCAGGGGAGGGCCCTCCAACCGAACCTGTCAACTCTGCGCCTTCATGCGTGGAGATTGAGCGTGGCATTTGATAGCTTTCAACCTACCTCGTAAAAGACTGCAATGTTATTCTGTGGCATCCTTCCAATAAGACGGTATACGCCTGCCGGCGGAACAAATGAGTTATATATTTTACAGAAAAGTCTCCTGACCTTCGTTCTGCTTCCCTTTATGATATTTAGCTTTTTATTTTGTCCCTTGCCCATCAGGGCTCTGTGCACCTTATAAGGCTATATTTCAGTGCTGTCTGCCTTCTTGAGACTGCCAGACCGGCCTTCCTTATTTAAATCACCAATTATGCATAGATTTCTGAAAAGCCTTGTATATATGTTCCCTCCTGCCCCTTTTATTATGCCTCAGTGGGACCTTAATTTGGTTCTCTCTTTCCTAATGTGCACTGCTTTCGGGCCCCTGCACAATTGCCCCTCTCGCTGCTCGCCTTCAAAACAGCCTTCCTAGTGGCAATTACTTCTGCCAGGAGGGTGAGCAAGCTGCAAGCTTTATCGTCCAAGCCGCTCTTTCAGACAATATTCGCTAACAGATTGGTGCTTCGCACCAGAACCTTTTACCTTCCGAAAGTGGTCATTACATTTCATGTGAAGCAACCTGTCACCTTGTCCACTTTCTACGCTCCTCCGCATCCCTCTAAAGAAGAGGAGCACCTCTACCACCTAGACCCAAAAGGAGCAATGTCATTCTACCTTAACCACACAAGAGAGTTACGGGTTAACGAGTAACTTCATTGGGTAGGTTGGAGCAAAAAAGGTTGTGCAGTGCAGAAGAGGAGCATCTCCCGTGGGTGGTTCTCTGCATCACAATTTGATATGCTCTGTCCAAGAAGCAGCCTCCTGAAGGCCTAAGTGCTCATTCCACCAGAGCAATGGCTGCTACCACTGCTTTGTAATGTGGAGTTCCAGTCCTGGATATCTGTCAAGCAGCAATATGGCCATCTCTGCAAATCTTAACCAAACATTACTTCCTGGATAATCAAGTCCACAGGGAATACCATTTTGGCCGCTCATTCCTGCAGGATTTTCTAGTGTAAATTTGTCCACAGTCCCTCTTCCGGGGATGGCATTGCTTGGGCTTCTAGTCAAAGGTAAGGAATCCGCGGCTACATGTTTCTATCAAATAGACAAGTTACTTACCTTCGGTAGGCCCTCGTTTACATGATCTAGCCGTGGATTCCTTTTCGACCCACCCATCCTTCCCGTACCGAGGTCAAGTTTCCAAGGTCAAGGCTGTTCCCTTTCAGGACTCTAGTTTCTTAAAAACACACCAATGTCAGTACTCTACATGGCTGAGTTTCTGGTGTGAAAAGTAACTGACGTCAGCGCACCGAGGTGGCGCCTATATAGGTGACGCGCAGGTCACTTCCCGCTCAGACGACGCCATCATGCGGAGCCATCTGGCGCACAGGGGTATTGCCTTTAATAAAATTTTGCAGATCCAGTCTGACGCCTGGGAAATTCAAAGGTAAGTAATCTGCAGCTCGATCGTCTCTACAAGATAAGGCGTTACCAAAGGTAAGTTACTTTTCCATATAGGCAGATGCCTAACATATCGATATGGCCGGGGCAGAATCCGTCAGATGCCAGGTGACCGCATGAACCGTCTTACTGAAAATAGAACCTTTGATCTGGAGTTTGCTTACATTGGCTGTAGGTGCGTTAAACCCATGAGCTATCAGGGAGTGTGCAACCTGCAAGTTAAACTGCATTACAAACTTTCTGAAGAACCTTGCCAATACCTTTTGGTGATGCTATACAGTATTGGCAAAAAGCATTTCTTACTGATGGTATGCAACATGTCTAACGCGTGAAGAAAAAAGACAGAATGGCATGGCTGCTATTTCTTTTTTCATTTACTGCTCTTTACAGATTTAAGATGGATAGGTAATTAAAAAGAAAAAGTAGTGTGTAAGGTTTTTTTTGCCAATTGTACCGATAGCAATTTGTATAAGAAAGAGACTGCGGGTTTGTGGCTGCATCAGAGGAGTAGATGAGTGGAGTTTTTTTATTTTTATATATAAAACCCCTTTTGTTCGCAGTAAGCAATACTTAGATATTACTGTGTAGTGTAGCATGTTTAATATATAGTGATTGGGAATATGGGTAATGTACCAGTTCTGCAAGAATGTAAACAAACAGATTTGCTTTTTCTTCTCTTGAATAACATATGCAAACTGTGCTTATATTTTAATGCCCACCCTCCCACTCGCCTCTCTAACGACCACATCAAATAAAGCAATTAAAGCATTTTTGTCCTGGCACCTAAAATTACATTCCCAGAGTAGGATCTTCATTTATCGAGTGTAATTCAGTAAGTTACCTTCTAGGGGACATGTTAAGCTCCATCATATTAAAGACCTCCCATAAATAGTTTTCATAACCTAGTCTAAACCATAAATTAGTAGTCATAGGAATCTATGGGGGATGTTCATCCTTTTTACGATGTGTTCTCAAATTCTCCAACATGCCTTTTGCAGCCAAGTTAATAGTGATAGGGCCATGTCGTGACATGGCAGAGCTGACATTTTTCCTATTCATTATAACATTACATTTTGCTTAAGGAAATAAAGTCAGCAAATCTCCCCAAAGCCTTATCGGTTTTATGACGTGGAAAAAGGCCCAGCACACAAGCTTCAAGTGTATTGATGTCTCCGCACCCTGAAACTTGGGGCACCGTTAGTGGTTCCATCACAGTAGGTTGTCCATGCACTACAGGACCACACAATATAGGCAAAGTGTGCCTACTCTATAAAGCAATGTGACATCTTGATGAAACTCCAGGATACATTCTGCAAATCCTACTGTATGAATTAAGCATGTAGTAGAGGGAGTTAAAGTAAATATAAAGGTGGGCTAGGAGGAGAACAGCAGCACATAAGTAAGGGAGCAACAGGGCGCTCAAGGGAAGAACACAAGGGAGAGAAAAACGGGTGAGGAGAGCATGCATGAAGGAGAATGCAGCACGGAGCTCTGAGGATGGAGAAGTACAGATGCGAGAGAGCAACATACAGTGAAGGGGAGAGAAGCACACGAGGGAGACAGCTGGAAAACACATGCACTGTCATGGAGGGCTGCACCAAAAGGAAGGGAATAGTTCCCTAAAAGTGAGCATTGAAAGGATAGAAGCCAGCCAATCAGAGATCGTAAAGAGGCTAAGCTCCATATGAGTAACAATCACATGATGAACAAGCTGGGACAAGGAAAGCCATCCATAAAAAAACAAGCAAATGAGTGCCAATAAAGCCAACCAGTGGTAAGCGATCGGTGTGCTGTATGCCTCGGTACATTCTTAGTAAACCCACAATAGATCTTCTGCAACTAGACCCCTTGCGTTGTCTGATAGGCACAACATTAAAATGGGGAAAGTTGTTCGAATTTGTTAGAGCCGGTCAAATCTGTTACTTTGCCATATGTTTAGAGATATAATTCCCTGATATTGCTACTGCAAAAAATCAAATGTGTTCAGTGTTCACTTTTGGCAGAGTAAGATCTTCACATCTTTTCCCTTTAAAATGAGCCAGTGACACCTGAGAGGGATGTCCATGTTCAGTTTTTTTTATTTTTTAAAGCGTATCTCTTCCATGTAACATAGATGCTCTGTCGCTGTGCACACAGTGTCGATCAGTGAGCGAGATGCATTCCATTCAGACATTCCAGATGGCGTGCTCATTCATCTCTTAAGATTGAGATGCAGTGCATGTGTTTGTAATTAAGTGTTTATGTATGTATTTAGTTGGCCCATGTTTTATATTGTACGGACTCGTGACCGGAGGCGTGTCAGAGTGCTAGAAGCCAAACCCAAATATAAAAGTAAAATCGAGTTAAGTGGGTTGAAGTCCAGTCATGTAAAAGAAGGTTCCAGAAAGTGTTGTTAAGTCGCCCGCATGCATTTGGTTCTTGGACGTTGCACAGACATGTTGGGTTTCCAGGAGCTTTCTGGATTGGAGGCGGCTGGCATTCAGCTCAGAGCGGAGGGCTGAAGCTATTCCACAATCTATGAACCTCCCCTCCCAAGGATAACCTTCGTCTCTTGAAGGTGCAGCCAACAGGTGTTTTTACGGACTGTGCATGTCATTGACGCGCTTACTGAAGAGATTCAGGCCCTTTGCCAGAAACATGCAGCTATATTATCATTCCTGCAATTGGAAAAAAACATGTTGTCACGAACATGGATTTTCGGGTCATACCTTTACTTTAAGAAAAACATAGAAGAAGGAAAAGCCAGTTCCTTCCCCTTGTTTAAACTGCAGCTTTAATTGTGCTCAGTGACATGCCTTTCAGGCCTGCTGCTGGCTGTGCCAGCACACATTGCCATGTCGGATGTCAGCTATAATAACGTAATGGTCTGACCATTTTTAGTCCTACTTGGATAACGTTAAACAATATAATAACTCCATTAAGTGCCATGTGAAGAGCTGTGAATAATTAAAACAATTAGCCAGAAATTAGGCTTCAGGTCTGTGAGTTAGCTCTCCATTTTTTTCCAAAACGCATTTCAGAACATTTTGTTGCAGGCTTTTATCCCAGAATAAATACCACTTGTTCTGTAGTTGACACTTATTCTTGGTGGAATGACAATATGACTTTTGCCTCCACATGGATGAATTATTCTTGCTGTCTTCTGTTCTGACCTCTTTCGCCTGCCTCAGTTGCTTGAATGCCCACATTTCACCCTTCCACATGAGAATTCAGCACTTTCAGCCATTGCACCTGTGCAGGCTTGTGTGCATGGCAGGTAGAACCGTTCCTACTCCTGCTCCTTGGGTGACTTCTTTAAAAAGGATGTAGGTCTCTACTGTCCCAAAGGCCTTCGCCCAGTAGTGCCGTCTGTGCAGTCCTCTCTTGGGTGCAGCAGACACAAGACCCCTTCCTTGCCCACACCCGCTCACTGCCTTGGAAGCTGTCCCAGCTCCAGCCGGGTGTGTGGATCCCCCAGGGAGAGTGGTCTTTGTTCTCTGACCTGCTGTGCTTTCGCTGTTCATAGGTGGAATCACTGGCACTTATGTGCAGAGACCCTTACTCTAGATCCTGATGGAAGCCCTCGCCATTTCCAGAGATTCTCTGGATTTCAACAGAGTTCCTTCTTGATGTCTTTCCAGTACCTTAAATGATCATTGTCCCTAGAATCTAGTTTGATTACATTCCAACGCTTCACACCTGACTTGAAGATATGTTTGATGTGGCTAACTTTGAGAAAATGATTTATAAATTAATTGGCCATGTGGTTATTTTAACCATATTTGGGTTCCTTTTCTTAATTCACGATGACTTGGATTATATTTTGTACATTTGCAGTTAATAGGTTTACACATTTCCTTTTTTTCTCTTTACTTTTTGAATGCATGATTTTTAATTTCTGTAATAATACTTATTTTGTTATGTCATTCATTTTCATTTGTCTATGTATGCAACTGTGAAACTGGTGCTATTTTGTATTTATTTTGCTTTACTTTATTCTACTCATATCTTCTAATGTATAAATGACAGTTTTTTTAGTTTATATGAGCAAGACCACTTACTCCTTGTCAGTGAAATTGCTCTCCCTCCCTCGTAGCTCCACCATTAGGCGCGAGGCCTCCCCCGAGCTCCTGCACTCTCGAGTGTTGGTGTTAGAGGCCCTCCTCCGTCCGCAGGTTTCACCTGCGCCTTATCCCTGGTGGTCCAGTGGACCTCTGTCTCCATTCTCTCTCTGCTTTTTCTCTCCTTTTTCACTTGTTTTTTCACTCACTTCTATCTCCCCCCTTCACTCTCCTTCTGGGACTTTCCTCCATTTTCTGTCGTTTTCCCCTCATTTCAAGCTCCCCCTTCACTCTATTTCTGTATGCTCTGTCTTTCCTCCACTCTTTCTTGCACTTTTGCTGCCTTATTTGCACTTTTCTCTCTCCTTTTGCCTTTTTCCTTTTTCAACCCGTTTTTCCCCCCGCTGCTTCCCCCGTGCCCCCCCCCCAGCACGACCAGTGCGACTGGCCCAATCCAGCTCCCCTCCCTGCTCCCGCCTCCCAGCTATCCAGCCCTCCCCGACCCCTACTTAACGACCGCCGCTGGGGGGACAGGCGAGCAAGACCACTGACTTATTGTTAGTGAAATTGCTCTCCCTCCCTCGCAACTCCACCATTAAGTGAGGCCTTCCCCTGAGCCCCTGCACTCTCGAGTGTTGGTGTTCGAGGCCCTCCTCCACCCACAGGTTTCACCTGCGCCTCATCCCTGGTGGTCCAGTGGACCTCTGTTTCCATTCTCTTGCTCCACTTTTTCTCTCCTTTTTCACTCATTTTTTTCCTTACTTCTATCTCCCCCCTTCACTCTCCTTCTGGTCTTTCCTCCATTTTCTGTTGTTTTCCCTCATTTCAAGCTCCCCACTTCACTCTCCTGTGTGTTTACTCCGTTTTTCACACGTTTTTTACCCTCATCTCAATCTCCCCCTTTCACTCTTTCTGTGTCCTCTGTGTCTTTCCTCCACTCTTTCTTGCACTTTTGCTGCCTTATTTGCACTTTTCTCTCTCTTTTTGCCTTTTTCCTTTTTCAGCCAGTTTTTCCCTGCATCTGCTGCCCTGCGGCCCCTCCCCCCAGCAAGACCAGTGCGACTGGCCCAATCCAGCTCCCCTCCCTGCTTGCGGCTCCCAGCTTTCCAGCCCTCCCGACCCCTACTTGATGGCGGCCGCGCCAAAGGCAAGCCCATCTGCGCCCGTCCGCGACCCGACTGCGACCAGCACCAGGAACCTTGGATCTCTGCACTGCCACCGCTACGACCCAGCGTCACTCCACGCTCTCAACCCAGGCCGCAACAACAACTGCAAGCGAACATCACCAGCCGACACCCAGAGACCCTTCAGCTGTCACCGCTGCCGGCACACCTGCAGCACCTCCAAAACCACGGACCCAGCTCAACCCGCCTGCAAGAACACAACCAAACCGAAGACCCTGCAATGCATCCTCCTCAACGTCCGATTCTTCCACAAACACGCCACCGAAATCTGGGACCTCCTCGACAGCACCACCCCGTACCTAGCATTCTTTACCGAAACCTGGACCAACACCACCTTGGGACCGGACATCGCCATCACCATTCCCCAAGGATACAAGATCTCCAGGAAGGACCGCCCCACCCTCCCGGGAGGAGAAATTGCCCTCATCCACAAATCCACCCTCCGCCTGAGCACACTCCCCGATGAGCCCACAGACCTGATGGATCACCTTCACTTCAAGATACTGGCCAGCCCTACCTCCACCCTCCAAGGAACCCTCATCTACCGACCCCCTGGACCCCGCAGACTCCAGCACAGACATCTCCCCGCATGCCATCGCATCCACCAACTTCACCCTAGTGGGAGACCTTAACTTCCACCTCGACCACCACCTGGACCCTAGCACCCCAACCCTCCTGGACAACCTCCACAACATTGGACTCTGCTAGATCGTGACCAAGCCCACGCACAAAGCAGGACACACCGTCAAACCCCTCTTCATAGCAGGAAACTCCAACGCCTTCAGCCACACCACCAAACTCTCATGGACTAACCATTGATGTGTCCACTTCACCTTCAGAACACCCACCATCCACAGACACCAGCACCTGCTCCCACGAAGAAACTGGACCAGAATCACCGACGACCAGCTAACATCATCACTCAGCAACTCCACCCCAACCATCACGGAAACCGACGACCCCAACACCGCAGCCCGAACCCTGCACAGATAGATCTCCGACAGCGCCAACACCATAGCCCCCCTCAAGAAAAACAACACCCACGCCAAGAAAGCTAGATGGTTCACTACCGAAATTCGAGAGTCCAGAGGCACTTGCCGCCGCCTTGAAAAGGCCTGGAGGAACACCAAATCCACAGAAGCTCACAACCACTTCAGAGCAACCACCAACTCATCAGAAAAACGAGGAAAAAAGCGATTGAATACAGAATCTCCACTCATGCACACAACAGCAGAGAACTCTTCAACAGCATCAAGAAGTTTGCCCAACCCACCATCGAGTCCACCGACATCCCTCCCTCACAAGACCTCTGCGACAAACTCTGCACCTTTTTCCACCACAAAACCAAGAGCATTTACGACCACTTCGACGAAGATAACCAACAAACTGAACCCTCTCCAACCACCCGACACCCTGAAGCCAGCCATCAACAACTGGACAGCCCTCACCAGCGAAGACACACTGAAGACTAAGTCAATCCACTCCGGGCCCCCACGGACCCCTATCCCCACTACATTTTCAACAGAGTCACCGACACCATCGCACCCATGATCTGCCACACCATCAACCGCTCCCTGGCAACCGCCTCATTCCCTGACGACTTCAAACAAGCTGAGATCAACCGGCTCCTGAAGAAACCCTTGGTGAACCCCACCGATCTCAAAAACTACAGACCGATCTCCCTGCTCTCGTTCCCAGCGAAAAACATTGAGGAAAGCCATCAACAGCCAACACTCCACATTCATCGAAGAGCACAACATCCTTGACTCCTCCCAATCCAGCTTTAGAAAAAACACAGTACGGAAACTGACCTCGTCGCCGTAACAAACGACATCTGTACCTTACTGGACAAAGGAGAAACAGCAGCTCTCATCCTTCTCGGCCTCTCTGCGGCTTTCGACAGACTCTCACGCACCCTAATCCGCAGACTCCACGACGCAGGGATCCAAGACGAAGCCCTCGACTGGAGCCGCTCCTTCCTCTCCGGCAGAACGCAGCGGGTCAGACTTCCCCCACTTTCCTCTCAGACCGTACCACCAGTGGTCCTCCCTCAGCCCTATGCTATTCAACGTCTACATGGCTCCGCTCGCCCCCATCATCAGAACCTATGGACTCAACATTGTGTCATACGTAGACGACACCCAACTCATCCTCTCCCTATCCAATGAACTCAGCACCGACAGACTCAACTTTCGAGAAGGCATGGAAGCTGTCGCCGATTAAATGAAAAACAGCTGCCTACAACTAAACGCCAACAAAACACAAGTACTCATCATGGGCCCAAACCCCGAGGCCTGGAACGACACCTGGTGGCCCCCGCCCTCGGAAGCTCGCCCACGGACCACACACGCAACCTGGGCATCATCCTGGACTCAGAGCTCAAAATGGACCGACAGATCAACTCTGTCTCGTCCTCCTGCTTCCACACCCTTCGCCTCCTACGTAAGACCTTCAAATGGATCCCCCTCGAACACAGAAAGACCGTCACTCACGCTCTGGTCACCAGAAGGCTCGACTACTCCAACGCACTCTATGCCGGAATAAACCAAAACCTCACCCACAAGCTACAGAACATACAAAACGCCGCCACAAGACTGGTCCTCAACCTGCCAAGACACTGCCACATCTCCCAGCACCTGCGCAGCCTCCACTGGCTCCCCATCGAAGCTAGACTCGCCTTCAGAATGCTAACCCCCGCTCACAAGGCCCTCCACAACACCGGACCAGCATACCTGAACAGCCGATTCAAATTCCATGCACCCCAAAGGACCCTACAATCAGCCCAGCTCTCCTACGCCGTGGTCCCCGCACCAAAAAGACCAGATCGGGAGGCCGCTCCTTCTCCCTCAGCTTGGCCAAAGCCAGCAACGACCTTCCGCTCCACCTCAGACAGACCACATTGCTCCCCATCTTCGCAAGGAACCTCAAAACCTGGCACTTTGGCAGACCCCCTCCTTGATGGACTGGAACCTGCGACCCCCCAACACTTTGAGACCCTTACGGGTGAGTAGTCGCGCTTAACAAACATCATTGTTCATGTAATTTTGAAAAAAACTTTAATAAAGAATTGAGGTCAAGAAAAAAAAAGTTACGGTGCAATGATTCTGGTCTACTGCCGAGCTTCCTCCGCACTCCTATGGTTCTCGCCTTTACTCCGAAGCACCTGCCTTGTGTAATAGTGAAAGGAAT
Organism: Lissotriton vulgaris; assembly: GCF_964263255.1. Taxonomy (NCBI): domain Eukaryota; kingdom Metazoa; phylum Chordata; class Amphibia; order Caudata; family Salamandridae; genus Lissotriton; species Lissotriton vulgaris. Next base: position 1,444,214,048 of record NC_141694.1, read on the forward strand.
AACTTGACTTCCCATGCGAATGTGTTTACCTCTCAGGTCTGCACTCTGTGGTGAGAGGTGGTCTGCCCTGATACCATTATCTCCAGTGCCTGCTGTTAACCTATTAAACAGTCTGTTTGCTTTCCTTTGTATACGTTTGTTTTGTGATCCATTGTTAATGTAAATTATCCAATCACATGACATTTCCGAAGACTGTATTTTTATTTGCCATGCAGGGGAAGCGCATGTGTGTATTTGTGGTGCAGCCAATAGTCCCGTTTATTATTTTTTTCCTTCGTCAATTCTGTCGAGCTTAACACTTCCCCTGCACGGGTTTGTTTAATTTTGGAATACTGCATTATTGGCCCCTTATTGTAATATTATTTTTTGGGATTCCTCCGGCAAGGGCTCACCAAGGGTCCCAGCAATCTCGGCGAGCTGTTGCTAATCAGAATCATACGCGGACGGGGTTTCTGTTTCATATTTCCCTCATTCCTGCTTTTGTTTGGCGGTTCACCTCTGTTCCTCGTTGCGAAGCGCTATTTGCAGGCACGTGATAACTGTCCTTGTGTGTGGGTTCTTCTCTGCCGCCGCGCGCACACGTGCTTGCCAGGGCTTTGATGAAGACGGGGCCTGTGTTTGTACAGCTGGAACCAGGCGCCTGACACAAGGGAGCCTGCAGACGGGTCCGTGGCCCTGTACCACCCTCGTTGATTATCTCATGAACAAGCCTGCTTCGACATAATAAACCACGTGCCTGATTAAATCACTACGGTTGCATCTTGGGATAATTGATTTAGAATGAATACAAACATGAAAACAAAATCCCCGTAACGAATGTGGTCTAACCTCATAACTAAGGGAATGTCTGACGAAGTATGTCCTCTGAGAATGTGAAATATCGCCTAACTATCAAGCTTCTGATGTTTTCAGTGGGTTTCAACTCTCTCATTGTATCAGTACCCTGTTTACGTGCACCGAATAATTATGAATGTTTCTTGCCTTATCTCGGTTAATACCCCGGTTCGCAATCACGGACAGGAGACCAAGGTGCATAAGGAGGGAAAAGGTACTTAGGGGCGTTGCTGTCATTGGTGCAGCAGGTACTGAGGCCCACAGGCCTGAGAGTGGCCGAATGAGCCCTGTTTTTTTGCTGTATTTTCTCATTCAGACAGCAGTCAGGGCTTTAACGCCGGTCATCTAGGCATTCTCGTTTAAGAACCAGACCGAGTAAAAACTGCAGGTATTCACAGCTAGTGTCCGCACTTTAATTGGCTGAGCCAATCTTTAACATACAGGGGGATATTCTCAAGGACGTGTGATAATTGTCGCAAAATTAGCTTAATGCAACTCTTCACAGCGCAGTCTATCGCTGGAAAATAACGCTGTGTTAACGTTGTATACTCACCACGGCAGTACCATGCAATAGTCTCACGATAACGTGCCAAATGACAGCGTAAAAATCAACGCAACGCCATAAAAATGCGAAACACGAATGCGGAAAAAGCAGCGATATCCCAAACCGCGAGACAAAAATCAGCGATAACCAGCGACAGGCCTGCAATTCCCACACGTCCTGCGGGAAAATGCATCATAAAAGCAGAGAAAAAAAACTGAGATGACAATGTACGAGTACAACCTCACATCCGTGATGTAGAACACATGTCCATTGTCCTGCATCAAATAGGCACCTCCTCACAGTCACAATGCACATTGACATGCAGTCTGTATGTAAACTGCGCCAATGCGTAAACATACCTGGAATACACTGTGAAACCGCATCTCCCATTCACATTGCAGAGGGACAATCAACACCTCCTGCTCACAGACGTGACATGTCTATGATCAATCAAGTATGAAAGCATGGACGAATGTAGGGGCAGTGACTCCCCCTTACGTGCATGTTGCTCATGTTGTGGGACTTGAGTCACTGGGTGCATCCCTGCATCATGGTGGTACAAATTTGACCCCAAAAGAAGCCCTGTTGTCACTTGTAGGTCACAAATGATAGCCTATATGTAATGCGACACGTGAAACGCAGAAGAGTGGGATTCCGTACTCTCTATGTGACACACAGAACTGGTATTTGGAATACGTGACACCCTAACAGCCTCTCTGTACAGAGGTGGCACACCCACCATCTATTTTCAAATCCTGAAATTGCTAGCACTAAATGTTGCACTTGCACTCGTCTGAGTGATGTGCTTGGACAGATGAGTGATATGCATGCAAGGAATGTGTCTTGGAATGCATTTATATGCACATGCTGTGCCTGTGGTCATTTTGTACAGTCCCATGATTGCTAAGGACTGTCACAATGTGACGTGCTCATGTGAAGAAATTGTCAATGATGGTGTTCCTACGGGGTATTCCTGCTGCGGCTGCAGTGGGGTGTGGTACAACTGCCTCGTCCAGTGCATCTGGCACTTGTATCCATGGGGCATTGGTGTGTACACATATGTTGTGCAGCGATCATCTTGCACACGATGTCTGGGTTGCACAGGAGCCTTCCTTCTGTGATGTCCAGGCACCTGAAACTTGACTTCAACATGCCAAATGTGCATTCCACAATGCCCCTGGTGCGTTTGTGGGCAGCATTGTACTACCTCTGGGTCTGTGTGTTCAGGGCTCGGAGGGGTGTCCTCATCCAAGTGCAGAGTGCATATCCTTGATCACCTATGACAGTGCAGAGAGACAGGAGTCAATAGTTGGTCATGCATGACGTGTTGGCAGGTTCACTGGTTTATTGGTGTGTGATGTGTGACTTAGTGATTCATGTTTGACATGTACTGCTTGTAGCAAATGAGCTGCATCAATGTGTATTATGTAGCCTCATTGCTGCTCCACCATCACTCGGGCCTATTTACTAGTGTACGTAGCGCGGTTGCATCACTTGCACACCATTGTCATGCCTGTCTGCGCATGTCTAAAAGCCTGACAATGACACAGTGATGTCGTGGGCTGAAGGTGGACGGCCATGTGTATGTAGGCATATGGTAAGGATAGGGCGGACTCAGATGTGAAGTTCATGGCTGGCTGCACTCTTCATGTGGTTTAGGATAGATCTTTGGCTTATGCTGCGGTAATAGTGACACACACAACAGTTGGTATCTATGAACCCGTAACCCGATCGGGCTTGCGCTCCCTCATTCACCCCTTTGACCGAGCCCGCACTACGGGGGCATGCTACATTGCATCATTATCCATTGCGGGACGGGTGGAGCCGACACTGCAAGAGAGACACAAGCATTAGCTACCGCCTTGGCAAGACCAACACTTAACCACGCCCAGAGCCCCGGGTATATGAACCACACTCAAACGCTGGACTGTTGTTCGCAAGTACACTCTGCTTACCATCACAGGGCGGTACGATACAGCTACACAGCCCATGTCAGTAGCAACCCTCCCCCTCCTAGCGCCTTGAGACCCTAACGGGTGAGTAGCGCGCTCTACAAATTCCTTGATTGATTGATCTACACACTGCCTGAGGTGATATGGTTGTGTTCGCTGTGCACAGCACAAAGTAATGTGGTAGGGCCCGGGGCCCTCATGCATACATACTGACCACACAGAAACACTTAGTTTGTGGGACTGGCTACGAGCACGTGCGCCCGAGCCCTTTTATTGCCACGGTCACATGTCCAGTGACGCCTGTACTGGATGGGTGTGGGGTGAGTGTGACAGCTCTCAAGGAGTTGTTTGTGTGACATCTACATCAGTGATCAGACAATAAGAAGTTCAAAGTTCAAACAGCAAGGGTCCATTACTTGAGCTGCACAGAGTTAGTGGCCCTGGATGCACTGCGGCCGGCACAGGCACACCGCCAAGGGACGGTGACTTGCGGTGCACTGAGGGAGGGCCACCCGAGCTGAGCGGGTCCTCGTCTATGTCCAAGGTGAATGTCGTTGAGGGTTGCGGGGACAATGGAAGGTGTTCTTCCAGGGCATGATGCAGAGGGCAGAAACAAGCAGAAACAGGCAATATGGAGGAGATGAATGCTTCAGACTCATCAACAAGTCAGTATCAGCTACATGATGTTGACTACCCCCTGGCCATGTACTCAGACGCTACCAAAGTTCAACCAGTGAGTGTCCATGAATGTCGGGGAACAGATTTAGTACAATGGAGCTGAAAGGGTATGCAGTCTGCGTTGAGGCCTGTACAATGATATAAACTTTGCCATAAATAAATCAAGACTCCGTTCCAAATGTGTGACCTACTCCACCGCAGCATAGGCCATAGGCAGCGGACAGCAGGGACACAAAGCCACGTGTTCGCTTGCGATGCACAGCGTTAGTGACACCAGAGCAGTTGTTGGTAGTGTTTGATCACCTCCTTAACAAGGATCCTTTTTCCTCTGGACTGAAACCTGTTTTCCTCTTACACCTCTCCTTGTGTGCAATGATATGAACTCTGTCATTGAGAAATCAAGACTCCGTTCCAAATGTGTGACCTACTGGACCTCAGTGTGGACCAAAGGCAGTAGTCAGCAAGGGACCACAGAAACATGTGGTGGGAATGCTAGGCACAGAGTTGGTGGCACCACATCGGAGGGAGTACAGTGATATCAATACAGTGATATCAAATGTCCCATGAACATATGAACTCTGCTTTCAGGATATCAAGACCCCGTTCTAAATGTGTGACCACAGAAACATGTGGTGGGAATGCTAGGCACAGAGTTGGTGGCACCACATCGGAGGGAGTACAGTGATATCAATACAGTGATATCAAATGTCCCATGAACATATGAACTCTGCTTTCAGGATATCAAGACTCCGTTCCAAATGTGTGACCTACTTGATCTTAGTATTGGCCGGAGGCAGAGATGGAGTACGTCAACGAGAAAGGAGTACTGCTAGCCTGTGTCTCGGAGGCCGTGATGGTATGAGGAGGCTGCCATGGTCACGCGCCTCAGACTTGGAGCTTGCACCAGCACGTGGTGGGCCCTCTTTGACACATGCCAGTGTTGGCAGGTGAGCAGTGAGGCGAGGGTGCGCAGGGGCGGCCAAGACTGGTTCGGGGGACCAGTGGCCTGGAGTGCAGCAGGCACACAGGATCGCAGGCAACACCGCACACAGCATCTGCCTCGTGGCGGGTTAAATCCGCCGCCCTGGCAAACAAGTTGTGCACTCTGGAAGAGAACCACGCCAAGAGCTACATGCTTTTTATTCACCCCCTACGCTGGCCTGGCATACGCCGGGCCAGCCCACTCCGCTCACGCTTACAGGGGAGGAAGTAACAAGCTACATTTCCGCGATCTTCCCCACTGGCTGGCGTGACATGGTTCCGTCCACTACATTCCAAACACCAGCAGTGTATGTCGACATAGATATGTCTGTGGTCTGCATGCGGCAGTCTGGTCACCACATCCACCCCACACTTGGCATTGTGTACATTCTCATTCATGGGTCACTTGCCTCCTTTGCAGATGCCTGGTTCCCACTTATCCCAACATTCTGCTAGTGTGTGGCTGAGGCGCCATGCCATTGATGGCTCATGTTCATGGCTAGCCCACGTTACCACAGTAAGTTGTGCTGTCCTGTCTGGTGGGTGGGCATGTTGTTTGGCATGTTGTATGCGAGTTTGTAATGTGTGCATTCCCAGAGTTGTGAGTTGCATGATTGTGGAGTTGGGGTGTGTGGTGTGTTCATTTGGTACATCCTGGAAGCGCCGGTTAATGATAGACTGTCGGAAGATGTAGGAATCATGCACACTGCCAGGGTAGTTGGCGACGACATTAGTGAAGAGTCCCCTGTGGGCCACTGATGCCTGCACATAGATGGAATGCATGTGCTTTCTGTTGCGGTAATAGTGTGCAGTGTCGGCAGGGGGCACAAGTAGTACATGCGTGCAGTCCATTTCCCCCAACACGTGCAGGGTGCCAGCTAGGGCATGGAAGCCTTGCTTGGTCTCCATCTGTTCCTGCGCAGTGTGGGGGAAGAGAAGGTACTAGGGTACCAAGCTGATGATTGCATCCAAGACAGTTGTGAGGAACTGTGATCCGGCTGGCTGTGTTACTCCTCCGACTCTTGTAGTTGTTGGTTGGAAGGTACCAGAGGCCAACAAATGCAGCATAGCCAGCAACTTTGTCTGTGGAGGAATGTTGGTTGTCCACTGTGTTAGTACCGTCAGCCTGTGGGCTATGATGTTCAAGATGCGGAGGATGGTTGTCCATTTGAGCCTGTAGTGGGCAATGACATCCTATGGTGCTAGGTCTGTGAGGCTGGTGCCTATTCTGAAGGTCCGCTGTCTTTGTCTGCGCACTGCCTCTGTGGTACTGGGGGGCGGGGGGGTAGCGGGCCTGGGGGTGGTGGCAGTAGGTGTTGTGGCCCTCTTAGGGCTCCGAGCTGCATGATCAGTAGCTCCTTGTTTATCAAGTACAAGGGAACCCAGTTTACGGGCGGACAGGGACCTTGGGAACTAACTTTTAATAGGAAACAGTGGTCCCTGAGTAAACAAAAAGTGAAGAAGAAATCAATATAGCCCCAATCGGTACTATATTTTATTTTATATTTTAGCCTCAATCCAGCCGGAAAAGGGCAGTTTAATATGCAGATAAATTAAATAAATGAAACAAATTAATTAATTACAGTGGGATACAAGCCTGTATATCCCTGAACTCGCATAACAAAAGGGAAAACAAAAACAAAAAAGGCTCAGGCAGCGTGTGGTTATCTGTATCGAGTAATCATGGTAAAACAAACATTTGTGAAGGTCACCTTTACACATAATAAAACATACACATTGCTGTGTATAAGGTTGACAACTTGTCCACAGCGTTTCAAGCCTTTACAAGTGTTATAGGATCATCATCTGGACTCTATGAATATGGTGCCTGAAAACAATTGCCTGAATTTACTAATTTCAAGACGTAGGAAAGTACACAAAATTGGGGAAGGAAGTGGGAAAGAAATAAAGTAAGATAGTAAGTGAGGGCTTAAATTAGATGTCCAACACAGTTAAAAGACCAAACTATGAAGACCAGAGGACCAGTTAGACTACGCGGGGACATATGTCAAGATGCGTACCACTTGGGAGTGAAAATAATAATCCACATGAGATGAGTGAAAAGCAAAGGCTATCAAGGAAGTGAGCGTGGTTGATTTCCAGGTTATAACGTACGTGGTGCGGGTGAAATAATTGCCTTGTGTACGCGGCCGGTAACGCAACCTGAGCATAGTTCCAAATTTACCTAGTTTCTGGCTGGAGGGTGTAAGGCAGTTAAGCTAAAGCTGCTAATTGTTCCTGTCCCCTCCCGGATGGCTTATCCCTGCTAAGTGCTCAGCAGTTAGTACCTATTGTTAAATACTGTTGAGCCTTTTTTCTTGACCCAGATTTCGTTTTACTTGTCTTTCCCTTTCCTAAAGAAAAAATCCTCTTTAACTATAGATACCTCTACTAATATGCGTAGAAGGTTGTATTTTGGATATGTTGGTATATTTTGGTTGGTATATTTTGATGGCATTCAAAAAATCTCTTGACTGATAAGTGGGGACCAGTAGCATGGGCACTATTCCAAAGTACCTAAGCCTTGAGTACTTTGGTTGTTTCAGTAACATATGTTTAACTTGCTCAGAATATGTTCCACAATTCTAATAGGTCTTAAGTTGTATGTGATGAGTATCATTGCTCTGGCAACGGAGACACCCAGAATCTGCAAAAGATAAAGCAAATCAGCCTACTTTTTCCCATATTTGTACCAGCCCCTGCTTCAAGCACAAACAGCAGCAGAGTACCCACCTATCTCCTGCACGTACAGTGGGAGCATCTTCAACAACCCCCCGCCAGACATTTTTCATGTAATGTGGTCGTAGCATTTATTTAATACTGTTAATGTACAGGTCGTCCGAGAAGCACTGATCTGCATCCTACTTCATGAAACATGGTTGCAATTAATCTATAATCTGTATCCTCCTCATCAGTGCACTGTTCACCACCTTTTGAATAAAAGTTCATTCTTCTCAGTAGGATGGCCAGCTGGGGCTCCATTATGGGTATGCAGTAATTGTGTGAAGAAGAGGGGAATGTGTGTGTTTTGACGCTTTTGTGATACTGTTAAAAACTATATTTAATTGGACGGTAATGCTTCTAACGTGTTTATAAATCAACATTTCACAATAAAGGAGGCTATTACTTGAGAATCTATGTTGTTAAAAGTTCTTGGCTCTGGAATGGGTTTGTCACAACCTGCCTGGATTCCACCAGCTCTGCTTCATATCATTTGCATTAACCTGTTCTTCTCATTAGTACCCAGCCTTGCCTTAATACATGCTCATTGTTCCTACCTCCTAGGGCACTCCTGTTTTTGTTCATGCTGGACCTTTTGCCAACATTGCACATGGGAACTCATCAGTTTTGGCTGACAAGATTGCACTGAAGTTGGTTGGAGAAGATGGGTTTGTTGGTAAGTTACTGATCATGTGTGCCACTGCATGGTGTGAAGTTGACTTTTGTAGAGAACATCCTTTCTACATCCTCCAATTACGCTCAGGCGCAAGAGGAGAGTACAGTATTAAGAACAGTTTGACTTATTTTGTGTACCAAGTTTTAACTGCATCAACCAGCAGACCTCATTGTATGATTTTGTAGTGTTGTAAGTTACCATGTGTTCATGCTAAAACTCAAATTCAGAAATAATTAAGCTGAAGTTGGAATAACTACTATGTTGCAATTTGTTATGCTCCTACAATTCTGAGTTGATAGTGCACATTCAGTAGTAAACTTTACACTGCTGTAAACACCAGAATGCCAACTTGTAGTGGGGAAGCTTGAGGGAGTTGGGCATTACATTGTAAAGTGAAAAAGATGTGTGGTTTGTTATCTTCATGACTGCATCATCTCCTAGCTGTAATACAGAAAAGCTCTAAAAGGAAAAGTACATAGTCCAATTTTTCACCTTGAACAATGTGGTTCGGTTGAATTTCTGTAGCTCAACCTGAAGTGGCGGAATGTTAATTTCTTTCAAAGCTATTTTTTGGTATCTGCTGGCAGTAGACAGAATGAGAAGAAAACATTGTGTAACTTTATCGTCCCTGCTTAAGTTACATTGGCCTTCTAGTGGGTCAGAGAATGTCTTTGACAATGCTGTCCTTGTGGTGCCTGGTTGGTAAGTGTACTTCTGAGCTCCAATTCCTCTCCACTCCTGGCATTCCAGTGTCTTTGGAGTCCTTAGCAGTATGATCTGCCCTCATTAAGCGACTATCACTCAACTGAAGACACAGCAATGTTTTAATTGAACAAGGACCACCAGTAGCCTGAAAACAGTTATACATAAAATATAACTTAAAGTTGCAAATCATCCTGCCTTCAAAGCAAGGGACTTCTGAAGAAACGAAGGATAAAGAGGATAGTGAAATCCATAGGAAGATAAACTAAAATAGGGTGCTTTCTAGTGTGAGCGGTTATCTTTTCTGTGAAGGGAAACGCACAGAGCATTGAACGGCTGTCAAAAGGTAACCAAGTTATGTTCAGATAATACAGATATCTTGTTTTTGCCTCCAGCTCCTAAAGTAACTTCTTTATGGATGCTCTCTGTAGTATCAGCATAGATAATGCTACCTTGCAGACAAGATGTTTGAGGAGTCGCCTCACCCACAATTTACCATAGGCGATCCCCCAAACTGAAGTAGAACAGTGCCACTTCAGTGGACTCAACCAAAAACTGGGAGTTCTTAGATATATTCTGAAACAGGACAATACAGGGGACCAGATGATATCTAAAAATACCTAAGAGTATGCACCAAAGTTTCCTTTTATTTCAGGGTACCCTTGATATGATCTAAAAAAAATCCTAACGTTTATGATTATATCTAACAATGATGAGTCAGACTAACATTACATATTACAACATGTTTCGAACTTGAAAAGTGGACGATACCGGGCCGCAGCCCTCTTCAGGGCTGCTGACTCCCTTTCTAACTATTGCATTTAAGTCATGCAAGAAAGGTGAGGCCTAAGGCTTTCCTACCTGATAAAAGTTCAATGTAAGCTTCCGGAAACTGGGATATAAAAAAAGAGAAGAAGCAAAAAATTACTCGTTTTTTCCACCTTAAAAATAAAGATATAAAATAGGGCAATGTAATCCTCCATTAATCTGATCAAAACATATTTATACAAGAGGATATATATGTGTAGAGCATCTGCAGTACACCCCACTTGTGAGCACTGCACTCTAAATTAATATCGTGATAGTGGGTGCATATGACTACTTTTATCTTGATGCAGTTAAAATGTCACGCACAGTGCATTGGTTCATGCAGAAGTGTATATCTGTTCTCATATTACTTACCCAAATTCTGAGATGGCACCGTAGAGGTCTGCGACGTCGATGGTGGCGGCTTCGTAGACGGTTCGTTCGTTGACGAGTGCTTAGACTTCGACGACGAGGCTGTCGTCGACGATGATTCTTTTCGCCACAATGGAAATCCTAGTTGACAGGATAGGAGAGGTGATAGCTGTGGTAGAAATTGTCGCCGTCGACGAAGGGGCAGAAGACGTAACAGAGATGGTAGTCATAGGAAAAGCTGAGGAGACAGAGCAGCTTTTACTCACAGTTTTATGCTCTTTAGATTTCTTGAGAGCTGAAGCTTCAGAGAAAGAAGATGGAGATCTCTGCGAAGAGCCAGAAGTGGAGTGGGAGGTTTTGACATGTTTTCTGCCCTCACTTGAAGAACCGTCTTGTGATCTTGCTCTTTTACTGGAGGTTGAAGCTTTGTCATCACCATCAGCAGAAGAAGATTTGAGCCATAATAGGACTTTGGCCACCCTATCCCTTAAGGTCTTAGAAGGGAAGGTGTGGCAGATCTTACAATTTTTCATGCTTAGGATAGAGGCAATAAATACAGTCCTTATGTTGATCATCAACACGGACTCTTTTCTTGTCGCATGTTCTGCAAGGTCTAAACAAGGCCTTCTTGTCAGACGTCCTGAAGTAGAGAAAAAACTGAGTAGAGACTCAGGGAGACTCCCACACGACGTGCAGTGAAAATCTGAGGAGCACTGGCTCTGCAGAGAGTGTTCTAGAGGGTGCTGATTGGATGGGACAAAGTTCTTGGTCCTTTAGGCATAAGGAGGTGGATAGGCTACTGCAGTTTAGGCCTCAGGCCTTTCTCTTAGGCCTACTACTATAGGGTGCTGTAAGCTGATTGGATGGGACAACGTTCTTGGTCCTTTAGGCATAAGAAGGTGGATAGGCTACTGCAGTTTAGGCCTCAGGCCTTTCTCCTAGGCCTACTACTATAGTTTACTTTTGCCACTACTTTTTCTATATACCGTGGGACTCCCACCTCGGCAACGGGGAATGAGGCATGTGAATTTATGAAGGATACCAATACTGGATTACTGAAGTTATAGGTAAGTAACTTGTTTTCATATCCCTCAAACTGTAACTACAGGCCTGCCATTGCAACCTGTGTGAGTCAGTACTTGCACCCCTCACCACAGATATAATTTTCCTTATATCTGAGGTCACTACTCTTAAGTCCTATAAGTTACCCTCTGGCAGGCCTTTTAGGCCTGAAGGTAATGTGCTTGGTTATAAGTGTTTGTGTGCCCCTGCATGAGCAGGACAACCCTACAAACCCCAAGTCGATTCTCCAGGCTTCGTAAGTGCGGTCAGCCCTTTTAGTACATATAGTGGACATCAATCATTATGAGATGTCTATCTATATAGTGGTTGCTCTGAACCCGTTCTTGTTTGGTATAAAACATGTTGGAATCATACCACAACAAAGATTCCAGTGTTGGACGTATGTTCCCACGCACTGGGTGGGGCTCCCTTGAGGTACGCCCTGTACTCCAGGTTATAGACTTTCAGGGCCTGGCAGCAAGCTAGTGCTGCTGCCGACCACAGACACGATTCTGCCCACTTGCTGCTCGAGCAGGGGAAAGTAGAACAGGTGATAACCTCTCAAGACAGGACTTACTGTATTGGGTTGGGGCGCTTGCCAGCACCACCAAACTGCTTTGAAGGGCACATTTGGTGGCCTCTTAGCTACTTAGTTTGAACCAGTTCAGGGAACCCTTGGCTCCCGCTCTGGTGCGAAATTGGACTAAGGACATGAGAGTATCCTCCCCTCTGTCAAGCCCCTCCTCTGGGCGGGACCCATGAGTCGTCCTAACCCCTTCCTGCGGGTATTTAAGGGCTTACCTGTAGGTGGGTCTTAAAATTCGCCTTGGGACAATACTCAAGCCTGAAACCACGTCACTCTTTGACTGTCTGGACACTTGGACATCGCTAGACTTCACCTGGAACTGAGACTGTATCAAGGAAGTCTCCTGATGCTCCTGGTCTCACTGTTCTGCGAGCCTTCTACGTCATCTGTGTCTGTGCTTTTTCTAGGATCTTCAACAGACCTGTGGGCATCTAGGACACCCAAAGTAATCTCTCTTGGAGTGAAGGAGTCACTCTTCTGCATCTACGGGCACCGCAACAAAGCTGACCAGTCTGCTGCTCCTGAAGTCCCATGGACATTAAAAGACTCAGCAAACAGGTGATGGTTCTGCAACTCCCTCAAGGCCTGACCTGTCCTCTATTCAATTTTGAGGCCAGTGTCCTTCGTTGGAACTTCTGGGACCAAACCCCTGTGCACCCCATCGATTTGCTGTTGCTAAGGCTTGTTGGCTCTGCTCTCCAGAGATCTTTGGGCTACAAAAAGCTCCAGCCTCCACCATCTCTTCCTGCAAAATACAGCGTATTCACTGCATCCTCTGCACCATGGGCCTTCCTTCTTGGTGAGCTGCTCGAGGTCCTCTTGCGACTCCTTTGCCTTCGGCCTGTGGTTCCTCTTGAGGCTCTCCGGCTGCAGTGGGCTCCCCTGTTTGCTTGGGGCCTGCTCTGGCTCTCCTGTTGGTGGTGAGTCTCTCGGACCTTGCTGGTCCCAAAGTTGCTCCTTCGCTTTCCCGGCTGATTCAGCTGCCAAGGCATGTTGGTGCTCTCCCCCGACACCCACCCAGGTTCTCAACTTCTGACATGGGACAGCTTATGTACAGCTCCTGGTCTTCCTCAGCATTGGCTGGGCCTCACAGCTGCAGCAACAAGGACACCGCCAACTTTCTTGAACCGCCTTCATCGGTGGGCATTGCTCTTCCGTGCCTCCTGGTCACATCCGAGTGGCATAGACACTGTCCTCTCTGCTTACAAGCTCTTCTCTTCCAGAATCCAACCTTGGAGTCCACCGGACTCTTGCACAGTCTTCGCCAGCGGCATCTTTACTGAAGTGCTTCATTGTGTTCTACGGCGTTATCTGACATCACTTCGCACCTATGCACCCGGCTTCCCTAGTGTAAGTATCCTAGTTCCTGGGGTAGCCATGGGTGGGGTGACTCTACAACCTTCTGTTTTCCAGTGGGTTTCTTCCGGGTCCACTGGGAAGGGTCCTTCTTCTTGAAAGCTGCAACCGTGAACTCCCAGTTGACTTCTTTTTGACAAGCTGCTGTGTTTCCACTTTGCACACAGCCTCCGTGGGGTTCCTGGGTACTTAAATTGGGTGGTTCCTTGCATCTTCTGAGTCTCCTGGTCCAAGTCCCAACTTCAGTCGAAATTAGCATTCTATATTTTGTAGTATATGGTTTGGTCTCCTCTTGGAGACCACTGTATTTTGTGCCTATTTATCTATTGCAATTGAAGTATTGTTGTGTATTAGTGTTTTTATCTCCGGGTAGGAGATATGCCAATGTGTTAGTGAGTGTTGTGTAATAAATGGACACATTTTTCTATATACAGTGTGGTTCTTTTTCATTTAACCTACACTATCTGATTAGAACTGGTAAAACAAGCGGCCTAACACTCCTTCTGGATAAGCCTGAAGGCTGCTCTCCACAGCTACCATTTAGAGAGCTTTCTATGGTTGTCTAAGACCACTAAAATCACCATAAGGGTTGCCTTGATTAGTGCAAAGTGCATCACTATTACAAAAGCGTGCACCATATACTAAGCTAGCCTCCTATATTCCTGTTTGTCTGGCTATCGTTCAAAACTCATACAACCTCATCAATTAGCATAGTCATCCAGCCTCACTCCATTGCATTTGAAAGCATATGGTTGAGACAGATTACTGAATTAATGGGAAAATCCAATTTTATAAAACCTCATCTCCATACCCCACTTCTCCTTTGTATCAGGATAATGACCTCAACATACCATATACACTTTTAATTCTGGAAAAATATATAGGCAGAGGCCAGTGGGTGCTACATACAAATTTGTATTTTGGCAGTAAACCCAGGGAGCTTTTGAAAGTGCGTACTTAGTGAGGCTGTATCAGATGGTGGTAAGGCACAGTCATATATAGTGCTCAATTCATCACATGGTGTATGTGATAATGCTGAGGGTTTGTAAATATGCCTGTAATAGATGGAGAAGTATATACCCATATCATGCAAGTACCAATCAAGGCCCTGCACAACCCCTTATACATGGACCCCAACTATGTGCTTGAATGCAGGAATATCACAGCCCTGATGTTTGCCGGAGCCCCCAGAGTGCTGTGATTCATACAGCCCCATCACTTACTGTTTGAACTTGCTAGTGCAGAACCTTATGGAGCAGCTCACGCGATCATCCTGTCTTTAGCAGGAGTATACTCAGGGCTTTAAGTGGGCTGGGTCCTGCGGGTGCTCAGCACAGGCAGTTCTTTAAAGCAGGGGCTGAGATGGGTCCCTATCAGGCTCTCCATTTTTGCTCTCACCCTCAGGGTGAAAAAGAAAATCTCAACTCTGCAGTAGTACCACTGATCAGAGCCTTTGATGTAACTTCAAAGAGACTCATTATAGATTCTTTCACAGTCTCATCATTTCAGAACGGAAGCATTTTTAATATTATATACAACAAAGCCATATTGCTGCTTATTTATCATATACAACTAACAACCATTGACAAAGCTAATAGTCCTGGCTGCTTGTAGGTATGTTACTTGTTGTATCATATATCTGGATGCCACAACAGAAACTGCAAAATACCAATCAGGTGGCACGCTTTGCTAAGCACAGATTTTTCGTTTTTTTTTTAAGCCACACCCGAATTAAATCAGCCACACCCCTTTGGGAGCCTCTCCAGTTTTCTCATCCCATTTAAAGCTCTGAGTACACTTACATCATCGAGGGTAAAGCCGAACCCCTGTGCCTATGCTGTCCACATACCGCCGTATTATGCATGCTGGGGAGCCGGTGTTTGGCGGTAATATTTGTGGTCAGGTGCTCCCCATGACGTGAGCGTGCACTCTGACGCCTTTTTTTAAGGATGATGGGAAATGTAGTTGTCCATCATACGAGGCCTACAAGATGACGAAAGTACATTGTTTAGAAAAGCCGGCCTCCAAATAGTACTATGCTCCATCGGTCCCGATAGAAGCGTGCAAGCTCGTGCCCTACTGTGATAAGGGTGCCCTTTAATCCCCACCAGACCTGGCCGATGATGTTGATACTAAAGCAATTGGTAATAGAAGTACAGAACCTAGTCAAGACTTCGCACAATAATTACACTCCACGCTGTTACTTGATGCATAAAAGGCCATTTTATTAGGACAAGGTTGTAACAATTAACTTTAACCAAAACATCATTACCTATAACATTTCCCCTTCATCCAGCCCTTCATTCACTCTCTCCATCCTCAAACCTGTTGCACTCTTCTCGTTTCAATCTGCGACATCCTCCATCTCTCCATTCTTGTTTTCACCTTTTTTCCAACATCCTATCTTGGAATTTTCTGCCGTCTCTTTCATGCATCCCACACCCCCCATCAGTCACCTGTTCCCCCCCCCACCCCCCACACCATAACCCGAGGAGTGGATGCACCCATATGTGACTCACCACCCCTCCAAAGTACTGCCAACCCCAAACATGCTCACAACTTGTCCTAAAATGGCTCGCTCACTCACCCATAACCCCTGTCCTAAAAACTTGTAGGGTGGACTAACTTTCTTTAACCCTCCCCGGTGATGCCAAGGTGCAGGAAGAGGCTGAGACCTCCCCTCCTGCACCTTTATACCCACCCCAGTCCCTCCCCCTGGCCAACCCCTTGACCCCCTCCCCAGCATGTCTGTCCACCTATTGCGCGAAGAACCCGGGGGGAAGACTGGTCTGCGACCCTACTTCCCTCGGGGGCAGACATTGTGCAGTTTAAGAACTTGTTTATATATAGATATATATATATATATATATTTGTGCCAAAGAAAACCTGTAAAAAGGATAATAAACTTACCTGTGACACTCGTAATGCTGCGTGGTGGTCGGAAATCACGAGCATGGACCAACTATGGTGTCAGCATTATTTTATTTCCCTTTCACAAGTCAAGATGAGTTTCGGTCGTCTCAGCGGCCTTGATCACATCTTAATTCTTTAATTTTTCCACTAATAAGTGTCCTGACAGAAGGCCACATCTTAAATCTCATGATATTCCATTCAACCCCCGCAAATGAGGTGTTAATGACTCATGTTCTCTCCCTAAAAATGTTTTTGTCCAAATAATTTTCTAAATGATAACTCCCACTTCATGTGGGTTATTTGTGGCACATACAAAATCAGAAGGTAATTTCAGCCAAGAACCTTAAATGAAGCCCACATCAGTCTGTGCATGAATTCCATATGCACTGGAGGAGTGTGTTTTTGTGAAGAAATGGGTTCCACATTCCCTGATAAAGAATCTAAGCGGCATTACATAACGAGGTCATTTTCAGGACTGGAATACAATCCCAGGGATAAGCAAAACATAATATTATGTCAAGCTCTTATCCCCTCTTCCATTATGCAATGGCCACACGGGTCATATCGCGTTCCGTGAAAGGCTTTAAAGCCCTTATCACAGTTCAGCTGGAAGCAGCAGATCTACACACACACTTGGAGGGTTTCCGACATGTAGGGAAACACTTTATAAATCACAGCGAGGACAGACAAATGCACCATGTGTTTGAGTATAAACTGCATTCAAGCCAAAATTGTAAGTGTGCACTGTCTGCTGTCCGAAGGGTCACCGGCTCAGATTGGGGGTGGATGGATGAAATTCACCAGTTCTAGGCAGGCGGGCAACTAGAGCCAAATTTCGGGGGGTGGGGGGCTGAAAAATATAGACAGAGTGGCTGTAAGAAGGGGTGAACTCACAAAAAAGCCTCATTTACAAGTAAATGATCTTTTAAAGACCTGTTAAGTACTCGGGTGCGGCTGCAAATAGATGCTCGCCAGCCAACGAAGATGTCTCCGCCCGGGCTGGCACACACGAGGGGGGGGGGGGGGGGGGCGGGGGGGAGGCAGGGGGGAGGCAGGGGGGGGAGGCTGAAGCCCCATGAGCCCAAAGGCGAGTTGCGCGCCTGGTTCTAGGTAACTATAGCTTGCGCCCTCGCTGTGCACTGCTTATGACCTCACATTACGTCACTCATGAAATGTGGTCTGACGTCATTGATAACATCCCTGATGATATCTGAAATTACAGCACTGATGACAGCAGCGTGCATGGCGAGGGCACGGGTTCTAGTTAATTCAGATAATTAGAACTGATGAATTTCAGTGTTTTTTTTTAGAATATAACATGATACATTGTAACTGACGTTTTCACCTAATTAGAATGTCACTCGGCCGGACTGGCCATAGCGGGCGCTGGGCGTTCCTGGGTGGGCTGTCAGGGTGGGTGCCGGTTTTGGGCCCATGGGGTGCCGTTTTTGTTAGCAGGGCTTGCAATATCGGCCCCCTATAACAAAATCGTCCAAAACCAGCCCCCCAACCCAGCAGACGGCCGAGCAGTTTTCCAGGGCATGTTTTGGTTCCCAGTCTGGCCCTGATAACACTGTAACCTTTTGGAGTTTTTTGTGTGAGGAAAATATAAATATATATGTTTGTATGTATTAAATATGTATTTTATTTATTTATATATATATATATATATATATATATATATATCTATCAAAACCGCACTCCTGACCGCTTTCGAAGCGGCAACACAGCAGGCGCAGACCTCTTCTCAATTACGTGGATTAGGCTCAGAAGTGAAACACCATCACACCATCAGATATAAGCAGTGGAAAATTTATTGCAGAAAGTGCAGAGCAAATGCTCTCCTCGACGCTTTTCGCTACCGCGGGCGGAGCTTGATCACATGACGCGCCCAAAGTAGGTGTAACAATATATAGTGAAAAAAAGGCTCTATCCCCCATAGAAAAAGGGTTAAAAGCACAAAACAAACGATGGGCATAAAATCAATACATGAATAAATAGTCACTTTGTGTTTGTGTTCAATAAAACACACCTACACAACAAAACAAGTACAAGCATAGTGCTCAAATCATTATAAAATGATGACACATCATTTTAAAGAATGTACAATTTGAAAACAATATATATATATATATATATATATATATATATATATATATATATATATATATATATATATATATATATATATATATATATATATATACACACACACAAAAGTTACCCAACAAACGGAAGGGCCTACACAGGAAAGTATGGCTTCACATCTTGAATGCAGGCCGTTGAGTCAGTGTCAAGGCATGTCACAAACAAATAAATTCAGCCACCTGCCGACGCGTTTCGTGTCCTTGACCTTCTTCATGGTCTGGGCTGTTCAGGGCGTGCGATAGCAGGTTTCTAAAGCACATGGTTGCCTCTTAATACCTGCCCCAGTGGGCGTAGCCGACTGCGAAGCCTGCTGGTATTCGTAGTGCTTTGATTATTGCTCGAGTGAGTTTGCAAAGCTGCCCCAAATAACATGAAAGTTCTTGAATCCACAGTGGGCGTAGTACATCCTTGCACTACTTCACCGACATATAAATGCCTCCACTAATCAGCTCCTGTCCCTCTCAAGGTTCAGCCGTGTACTTCAGTAGTGTACTTAACAAGGTGTGTTCCCGATCAATGCTGCCATTAACTGCTTCCTGTGCCCGTGAGCAAGAACACTCGCTGTTCGAAACGCGTTGGGCTTTTGAAAAGAATTAGAGGGACACCCTGTTTATGCTGCACTGCCATACTCCTGCAATAAAGGCTGTAAACTTTTCGCTGAGGCTCCTCAAATGGGCGTTCTTTGTTTGATGGATTAAAAGCGGCCATGCCTGGTCGCGAGGAAGCCCGCTGCCTCTCAGGCAGATCCAGCGCGTTGAAAATTCGGAGTGCGATGGAGCGGAAAGGCCGCTTGAAGGACTTGTAACTAGAGCAGCTCAGTGCATACAGAGTTTATCTTTTGCCTACGGCGGATTTTATTTGGATTACTAAAGCAGAAGGTGAAAGCACCCACAAGGGGAATACGAGGTGGAACTAGAGACTCCAGCATGCCTAGCAGCACTGAATGACAGAGGCGGAGCCAGGTGTACTTAACAAGGTGTGTTCCCGATCAATGCTGCCATTAACTGCTTCCTGTGCCCGTGAGCAAGAACACTCGCTGTTCGAAACGCGTTGGGCTTTTGAAAAGAATTAGAGGGACACCCTGTTTATGCTGCACTGCCATACTCCTGCAATAAAGGCTGTAAACTTTTCGCTGAGGCTCCTCAAATGGGCGTTCTTTGTTTGATGGATATATATATATATATATATCCATCAAACAAAGATGGATATATATATATATATGTGTGTGTGTGTGTGTGTGTATGTATGTCCTGCCAAATGCCAGAACTCAACATCTCTAGAAGCAACGTAGCTATTTAGAAAAGAAGCAATAGCATAAAAGAGAGATCGTAAAAAAAATGACTGTAAAGCAAACCACACAAATTAAAAAAATTAATTTGCTCTTTTTTGTTAATCACTAAATGTAAACAAAGTAGAAAGCACCACTTGTTACTGACACACGCCGCTTTTGGCCTGGCAAACAGTGCTTTTTTTACTTGATTCATTGTGCCCTAGAGGCAGTCAGTACATCAAATAAATTGAGAATGAGGCTGCTTGTAGCTGGCTCATGTTCCAGTCTCTGTGGGGCAGGCCTTGTGAATTCCAGCTTAGTTGCAGTTACTGGACATATTTTCATTGATGTTTCGACTAGCATCGGCTTTCATACTGGGAAGTGACTCTTAAACTCCAGTGTCAAATCGCATATATGGTTGCAAATGATTACATTTGACACTTTTCCAAATGAGGCTTTGGGAGGTGGGTCAATAGTGCGAGCTGACCTACCCCCAGGCAGTATGAGTAGTGTGTGAACAACTGCTCCGGGTTACATCTGCAGGTTTATTTTATTTTAATGTACATATATTTATTAGTTGGTGTGTGGCATACTCTGGGTATAATTTTGATTTGTAGCAGTCTGAGTCTATAGGCGTAAGAGCACTATTCTGAGTGCAACAATACTGCAACTGTTCCAAAGGTAGAGGGGAGTCTAAATCAGCCTCCCAGGCGGCCTGAACTGTTGGTTACCAGGGCGTTATCCTGCATTGCTGCGTTTAGGCGGGAGATTACTTTTCTGCAAGGATAGGTTGGTAATCAGTCCATCAGGCGAATGCAGTGTTGGTGGGGCGTCTCGAAACGTATCGTGCAGGGTGCCTCTTGTGACTGGGAAGAGAGAAGTAAGCTGGCCATTAATGCGCAGCCATACACAAGGGTACGTATAGAGCAGTTTGATCCAGCTAATAAAGCGAGGACTGATCCCAAAACGGGACAGCAGCTGAAACAAGTATTGCCACTCTAAGGAGTCAAATGCTTTTGTCTCATCAAGGAGGGCCTTGCTGTGTTGGGGGTTCTGTGGAGTGTAAGAGTGTGAACATTGTGCGTAAATTATATGCTGTGGAACGTCCCGGGATGAAGCCCGACTGGTCCGGCCTGACAATGTTCGGTAATAGCGATATCAAACCGGTGGCTATCAGTTAAGCGGGGATTTTATTACCTACATTTATTAATGAAAGGGGCCTATAGGATTTCCTGCAATTTGCCAGATTTCAGAATGCCGACAATGACTGCCTTAGGCAGAGTGCGCGTCAGTTCTCTGGTCTGTATTGCCTCCTCATACACAAGCAAATTGAAAGGGGGGGGGGGGGGGGAGTTGGGATATGATCATATTCTTTGTAGAATGACCTGGGTAAGCCGTCCAGGCCCAGTGCCTTATCTCCAGGGGTACTTTAAATACCCTGCACTGCATCTTAAACAGAGAAAGGCACATCTGAGTATTGTCTATGTGCATCGTCCAACCAGAGAAGTTGTATCGAGTCAAACTACATACGTAGGGAGGATGAATCTGCTGCGTTGTTGTATGGTATAGTTCAGTGTAAAATCTGGGCATGGAGTGTGTGATTCCCTCAGAGTCCGTGTGGACAGTTTACTGATAATCAGTTAGTTCAATTATGTGATCACTGGCCCAGGGTTTACGCAGGAATCTGGCCAGCATTTTGTCTGCTTTATCACCCTCTCCATAGCGTCAGCCTCTGCCTCCCTGGCCAGATAATGCTTCTCCTGGTGCTGATTTCAGTTTCTAAGTGGGTCAACCGTATTTGCATTGCATTGAAGCATCCCGGCTTGTTTAGAGATGCAGTTGCTTCAGATTACCACCTTGAGTGCCTCCCAAAGTGTCAAAGAAGAGGCAATCAGCTGTGCATTGTGGGAGAAGTGTTCAAGGATTGTGTTTTTGATATCCTCTCATAACGCAGGATTCCGAAGTGCATTTGGCAGAAATCTCCAGCAGTAGGTACTCGGGTGAACAGAAGGGGAGGCAATCTCCAGGATAATAGGAGCGTGATCTGACCGTTTTCCAAGGAGATCTTCTATTTGGTGAATCCAGGCCGGCACATCTGTAGAGATTAGCCATCAGTCAGTTCTTAACCATGTGTTATGTGCTAATGTGATGCATGTGCCTTCGGTGTCCTGCTGAATTTTTAAGCACCATATGGTGGTTATCCTGCATAATAGCGTGTATCAATGCAGCAGCTCCTTGGTGGGGGCATCTAGAATTGCTGGATCTGTCAGTACGCTGGTTGAGGATAGCATTAAATCCCCCCGACCGCCCACCAAAGTATCATTCCTGGCCCTGCACCAGCAATCAGATACCAGACTGCCACATAGAAGTCAGACTGTCTATATTGGGCCCATATAGGGAGGTTAGAGTTACCGGGTTACCATGTAAGATGTTGTGCAGTATAACAAGTTTGCCTTCTTTGTCGTACAGCACCTTGTGTGTAAGCCATGCCACCCCCTTACAGATCATGATAGCTACGCCACAAGCATATGTGGAGTAGAAGGCCATCTGTCTCAGCTAAACAGCTGGCACAAAGCAAGGCGAATGAGGTTAGTCGAGTGTAACTCCTGCAAGAACCGGTTGTCTATTAAGGTAGGCAAGTACCTGTCTTGCCTTACATTGATAATTGAGCCCCCGTATATTCTAGGTCAAGCACTTAGTGTTAGTGGTTAGGCATGTGGATAATCACGTACGTCGGGATCAGTTTTTAATGCTGTGCATTGCATATATCGGTCAGCATGTGCATGTTATTTGCCAAAATAAGCCCTCACTGTCTTGTGCAAACAAGTGCGAAACACCCAAACTTCCACCCCCACCCACTTCAGCACACTCAATCGTTTGAAAACCCATCTCCCACCCCAACATACCAACTTTCAGTAAACATGTAGAGATATTTTCCTGGGGGACATCAGTGTCCAGGCATACAATCCAGTTATCACAGATTTAGGTGGCCGAGAGAAGAATGAGAAGACCCAGAGAGTTAATGTTACTACTTAGTTCAGGTAATGTCATTCAAATTGTTCAAAGTTGCTGCAAACATACTGTAGCATAGGTAAGTTGCATGCGGAAAGCAAGGGTCACCCATTGCATACTTCTTTCGGTGAGGCGCCAGTGTTCTTCGAACATGAATGAATAGACTGGGGGGCTGCTCCGAGTTGACAATAGGTTGCCGGGCGCACCCTGACAAGGAGTCCATAGTAATCATCACAATTGATCGTTAATGCTGATATGTCTGCTGGATTCTGACCTGGGCAGTTCTGCGTCGGGCCTGGGGGGTTGCCATTTTGCCTGAGAATTTCAGCGCTGCTATGGGCTCTGTAAAATGATGGATCTTGCTGTTATGATTGATGCACAGCTTGGCCGGGTATATTAAGGAAAAAGTGGCTCCAGCATTCTGGATGAGGCGCTTCACAGGAAGAGACTCAATACGGGCATACTGCACAGCAAGAGTGAAATCTGGATAGAAACAGTTCCTTGATAATTAATGGACTGGGGCTCTCTAGCCACTCTCAGGATAGCGACTCCGTAGTTCAGCAGACATACTACAGTTGGTCATGCTGGGGCCCCAGGCAGGGGCCGTAGCCCCAGCAAACATTGGATGCATTCCACTATAAAAACAGATAATAGGGTGTCAACGGAGAGAGCAGAGCGTAGTCTCTACACAGGTTTCCACTTTTCCTATAGCACCTGGACTGCACTTCCAGGTCCTCATTCTTGTTTTTTATGACTTTGAGGGCCCTCTTCATCTGTAGGAGGTCTTTGTTGGTTGTTCAGTGAATGTCAGTATCCGATACGCAACTCTCCAGCTGGTCTATGCATTACCCATGCGTGTTCGCCCTCTACTTCATGTGATCAGGAGGGGTGCATGGGTAGACCTGGCTTTTACTGGTGTCTATTACCAGGCCTCAGGGATATAGGCTGATTTGTATTGTTATTTGCCACTAGCAATTGTCTTTTAACTGTCGCCCTACACACCTCCTGTCAAGATCCTGATGACAAAATTACCCCCCACCGAGGAGAAGCAGCATCCACTGGCACAGCATGGTCGTACCTCTCGCTGCGTATACTTCTCAGAAGATGCAGGTTTTTTTTACAGGTAAGGTCATGTTCAAGCCCCAGACCTGGGTCACTTGTGCTGCCCGGTGCCAGCCAGCCCCCATTCAGTAGCGTGACCTGGCAGAGAACCACCCACTATTTGGGCAGTGGCCTTCACCTCAACAGCACAGGTAATTGTACCAGGCCAGGAGGCTCAAGCCGCCGCAACCCAAGGGTGGGCTCAGCCACAGTGCTGCAGGTGCCCAACAGGGTCATAGGCGGGATCGGTTTCTCCGACGCCAGAGCGTCCAGGCCCTGCTCCCAACCTGGCCGCAGCCCAGCCCTCGCGACGCTCTCCAATGGTACCACTGGCACGTTACCTCAGTGCTAATGGCTGGCTTCCTGGTCCCTCGTAGAAATCTGGCCTGCCCTTGACACGTCTGAGACACCATACCACGCCGGCAGACCTGGGTAGCCTCACAGCTTGTACGGGATCGCAATTGCAGCATCTAAGCCACTCCTAAAGCTAGGGGCACAAGTGGCATTTCTAATGTTTCAATACTTGAGTCCCACTCCAGCCCAAGCCGGCATGTCTCCTGATGATGGCGATGATGGTGTCTCAGATAGGCTACTTGGGTGCAGATGGCGAGCTTCCCTGCTTCTCTCAGGTATGCAGAGCACGAGCAGTCACCTTTGCCACTTCTCTGTGTTCTCAGGTTAAGCCATCTTGCTGCTCGGCTCTCTAGTGCCCCATACAATTGCCTTTTTACTGTCGGTTTTAGTTGTTCTTGGCAGGAATAGGTGTCTCTGACCTTTCTTTCCTTTAACAGATCCAAACAGGTGTTACTATTTCAGTGTCGCCTTATAGACACACCTCATGACCAAATTTTACAGTATGATCTTTTCCCCACCCCCTCATCTATGTTAAGATACTGATTGCCTGATCAGATGCTTCACACCCTTGTGTGGCCAATAACAAAGTTCCTCTCCCAGTCAAAGATCCAACTCAGGGTGTGGCCCAGTGCCTTCTTATAGTTGGTGTTCCTAGATGAGTCTCATTGCTCCATTTGCCTCACCTAAATAACCTTGCTATCCTTATTCCTATTATTTTTCCCTGTGGCCACATATTATATTGGGTCTTGACCAAATTGTTTGCAGTGGCAGCAAGCGGACTGCTTATGTTAGTGTTTATATATATACTGGCCTCATTTATACACCTACTAAATTTACTCTAGTGATTTGTGCTCTATCTTCTGTACTTAAGCAAAAAGGGGAAGTCTTCTCCTGTCTTGGGTAGAGATATCTAACCGAAGGTGTGAGAAATATCACATAGGTGACAGTTGTTAACCATAAAATAAAAGGAGATACTTCAAAGGAGCAGCAAGGGTGCACTAAACAAGGCTTACAGTGCCCCTGGCTTTTCATCAGCATGTCCCTTTGCATGAGGGCAGGCAGAGAGAAAACTGAAGGAGTATTTACTGGTTAGCAAATTATGTATATGAAGGAGAGTGAATAAGTTGCGGTCTCTTAATCAACTGTTGAAGGAATCAGTTTGTGTATTGTGTTGTTTTCTCTGTTGATGGTCCTCTTTTATCAGAAAGACCAGGGTCGGTTTATCTGTATTAAAAAGAACATCAGGTGACCAGTACTTGTTCAATATATGTCACCTGACATATATATATAAAACAAGCATTGGAAATGCAATAGGGCTCGCATTAGGAAAGTTTGAGCTATTGGTCTTATAAATGAATTTTTTTTATTTATGTGTTATTTTTTAAACTAGCTAAATTAATAGCTTTGTCATTTACAATGCCAATAGTTATAACTTTCGCAAACACCTATAGCATTTGTAATGCAACATGTTTTGTATTTACGTGACTTAGATGTATTGATATTACGAATAACAATGGCTTTTAATTTTTTTAAATAATTAATACTTAAATAAGTTATTTAATTTGTAATGGCAATAGCTTAAACTTTTGTAAATAACTTTTGTCAAGATTATGTACAGTGTTTTATATTGTGACGAAAATCCAAGAACAGAAGTGAAATATTAACATCTTTTTGTGATTTGTAATAAAGCTTGAAACACTGAGAGAAATCATTTGAACCAGTGATGCTGTGGTTGGGCTGAGTGATGCTGTGGTTGGGCTGAGTGATGCTGTGGTTGGGCTGAGTGATGCTGTGGTTGGGCTGAGTGATGCTGTGGTTGGGCTGAGAGATGCTGTGGTTGGGCTGAGAGATGCTGTGGTTGGGCTGAGTGATGCTGTGGTTGCGCTGAGTGATGCTGTGGTTGCGCTGAGTGATGCTGTAGTTGCGCTCTGTGGTGGGTGCATTGGTGGAGCTGGGTGCATCGGTGGAGCTGTGTGGTGGGTGCTTCGGTAGAGCTGTGTGGTGGGTGCATCGGTTCAGCAGTGTGGTGGGTGCCTTGGTGGAGCTGTGTGGTGGGTGCATCGGTGGAGCTGTGTGGTAGGTGCATCTGTGGAGCTGTGTGGTGGGTGCATCTGTGGAGCTGTGTGGTGGGTGCATCGGTGGAGCTGTGTGGTGGGTGCATCGGTGGAGCTGTGTGGTGGGTGCATCGGTGGAGCTGTGTGGTGGGTGCATCGGTGGAGCTGTGTGGTGGGTGCATCGGTGGAGCTGTGTGGTGGGTGCATCGGTGGAGCTGTGTGGTGGGTGCATCAGTGGAGCTGTGTGGTGGGTGCATCAGTGTAGCTGTGTGGTGGGTGCATCAATGGAGCTGTGTGGTGGGTGCATCAGTGGAGCTGTGTAGGTGGAGCTGTGTGGTGGGTGCATTGGTGGAGCTGTGTGGTGGCTCCATCGGTGGAGCTGTGTGGTGGCTCCATCGGTGGAGCTGTGTGGTGGGTGCCTCGGTGGAGCTGTGTCGTGGGTGCCTCGGTGGAGCTGTGTCGTGGGTGCCTCGTGGAGCTGTATGGTGGGTGCCTCAGTGGAGCTGTATGGTGGGTGCCTCAGTGGAGCTGTGTGGTGGGTGCATTGGTGGAGCTGTGTGGTGGGTGCATCAGTGGAGCTGTGTGGTGGGTGCATCAATGGAGCTGTGTGTTGGGTGCATCAGTGGAGCTGTGTAGGTGGAGCTGTGTGGTGGGTGCATCGGTGGAGCTGTGTGGTGGGTGCATTGGTGGAGCTGGGTGCATCGGTGGAGCTTTGTGGTGGCTGCATCGGTGGAGCTGTGTAGTGGCTGCATCGGTGGAGCTGTGTGGTGGGTGCATCGGTGGAGCTGTGTGGTGGGTGCATCGGTGGAGCTGTGTGGTGGGTCGTTTGGTGGAGCTGTGTGGTGGGTGCCTCGGTGGAGCTGTGTGGTGGGTGCATCTGTGGAGCTTTGTGGTGGGTGCCTCGGTAGAGCTGTGTGGTGGGTGCATCGGTTCAGCTGTGTGGTGGGTGCATCGGTTCAGCTGTGTGGTGGGTGCCTTGGTGGAGCTGTATGGTGGCTGCATCGGTGGAGATGTGTGGTGGGTGCATCGGTGGAGATGTGTGGTGGCAGCATCGGTGGAGCTGTGTGGTGGCAGCATCGGTGGAGCTGTGTGGTGGCTGCATCGGTGGAGCTGTGTGGTGGCTGCATCGGTGGAGCTGTGTGGTGACTGCATCGGTGGAGCTGTGTGGTGGCTGCATCGGTGGAGCTGTGTGGTGGCTGCATCGGTGGAGCTGTGTGGTGGCTGCATCGGTGGAGCTGTGTGGTGGCTGCATCGGTGGAGCTGTGTGGTGGCTGCATCGGTGGAGCTGTGTGGTGGAGCTGTGTGGTGGCTGCATCGGTGGAGCTGTGTGGTGGCTGCATCGGTGGAGCTGTGTGGTGGCTGCATCGGTGGAGCTGTGTGGTGGCTGCATCGGTGGAGCTGTGTGGTGGCTGCATCGGTGGAGCTGTGTGGTGATTCGTTCGGTGGAGCTGTGTGGTGGGTCGTTCGGTGGAGCTGTGTGGTGGGTCGTTCGGTGGAGCTGTGTGGTGGGTCGTTCGGTGGAGCTGTGTGGTGCGTTGTTCGGTGGAGCTGTGTGGTGGGTCGTTCGGTGGAGCTGTGTGGTGGGTCGTTCGGTGGAGCTGTGTGGTGGGTGCATCGGTGGAGCTGTGTGGTGGGTGCATCGGTGGAGCTGTGTGGTGGGTGCATCGGTGGAGCTGTGTGGTGGGTGCATCGGTGGACCTGTGTGGTGGGTGCATCGGTGGACCTGTGTGGTGGGTGCATCGGTGGAGCTGTGTGGTGGGTGCATCGGTGGAGCTGTGTCGGTGGAGCTGTGTCGGTGGAGCTGTGTGGTGGGTGCATTGGTGGAGCTGTGTGGTGGGTGCATTGGTGGAGCTGTGTGGTGGGTGCATCGGTGGAGCTGTGTGGTGGGTGCATCTGTGAAGCTGTGTGGTGGGTGCATCTGTGGAGCTGTGTGGTGGGTGCATCTGTGGGGCTGTGTGGTGGGTGCCTCGGCAGAGCTGTGTGGTGGGTGCCTCGGCGGAGCTGTGTGGTGGGTGCATCGGTGGAGCTGTGTGGTGGGTGCATCGGTGGAGCTGAGTGGTGGGTGCATCGGTGGAGCTGTGTAGTGGGTGCAGCTGTGTGGTGGGTGCATCGGTGGAGCTGTGTGGTAGGTGCATCTGTGGAGCTGTGTGGTGGGTGCATCTGTGGAGCTGTGTGGTGGGTGCATCGGTGGAGCTGTGTGGTGGGTGCATCGGTGGAGCTGTGTGGTGGGTGCATCGGTGGAGCTGTGTGGTGGGTGCATCGGTGGAGCTGTGTGGTGGGTGCATCGGTGGAGCTGTGTGGTGGGTGCATCGGTGGAGCTGTGTGGTGGGTGCATCGGTGGAGCTGTGTGGTGGGTGCATCAATGGAGCTGTGTGGTGGGTGCATCAGTGGAGCTGTGTAGGTGGAGCTGTGTGGTGGGTGCATTGGTGGAGCTGGGTGCATCGGTGGAGCTGTGTGGTGGCTCCATCGGTGGAGCTGTGTGGTGGGTGCCTCGGTGGAGCTGTGTCGTGGGTGCCTCGGTGGAGCTGTATGGTGGGTGCCTCAGTGGAGCTGTATGGTGGGTGCCTCAGTGGAGCTGTGTGGTGGGTGCATCGGTGGAGCTGTGTGGTGGGTGCATCAATGGAGCTGTGTGGTGGGTGCATCAGTGGAGCTGTGTAGGTGGAGCTGTGTGGTGGGTGCATCGGTGGAGCTGTGTGGTGGGTGCATTGGTGGAGCTGGGTGCATCGGTGGAGCTGTGTGGTGGCTGCATCGGTGGAGTTGTGTAGTGGCTGCATCGGTGGAGCTGTGTGGTGGGTGCATCGGTGGAGCTGTGTGGTGGGTGCATCGGTGGAGCTGTGTGGTGGGTCGGTTGGTGGAGCTGTGTGGTGGGTGCCTCGGTGGAGCTGTGTGGTGGGTGCATCTGTGGAGCTTTGTGGTGGGTGCCTCGGTAGAGCTGTGTGGTGGGTGCATCGGTTCAGCTGTGTGGTGGGTGCCTTGGTGGAGCTGTATGGTGGCTGCATCGGTGGAGATGTGTGGTGGGTGCATCGGTGGAGATGTGTGGTGGCAGCATCGGTGGAGCTGTGTGGTGGCTGCATCGGTGGAGCTGTGTGGTGGCTGCATCGGTGGAGCTGTGTGGTGACTGCATCGGTGGAGCTGTGTGGTGGCTGCATCGAGCTGTGTGGTGGCTGCATCGGTGGAGCTGTGTGGTGGCTGCATCGGTGGAGCTGTGTGGTGGCTGCATCGGTGGAGCTGTGTGGTGGGTCGTTTGGTGGAGCTGTGTGGTGGGTGCCTCGGTGGAGCTGTGTGGTGGGTGCATCTGTGGAGCTTTGTGGTGGGTGCCTCGGTAGAGCTGTGTGGTGGGTGCATCGGTTCAGCTGTGTGGTGGGTGCCTTGGTGGAGCTGTATGGTGGCTGCATCGGTGGAGATGTGTGGTGGGTGCATCGGTGGAGATGTGTGGTGGCAGCATCGGTGGAGCTGTGTGGTGGCTGCATCGGTGGAGCTGTGTGGTGGCTGCATCGGTGGAGCTGTGTGGTGACTGCATCGGTGGAGCTGTGTGGTGGCTGCATCGGTGGAGCTGTGTGGTGGCTGCATCGGTGGAGCTGTGTGGTGGCTGCATCGGTGGAGCTGTGTGGTGGCTGCATCGGTGGAGCTGTGTGGTGGCTGCATCGGTGGAGCTGTGTGGTGGCTGCATCGGTGGAGCTGTGTGGTGGAGCTGTGTGGTGGCTGCATCGGTGGAGCTGTGTGGTGGCTGCATCGGTGGAGCTGTGTGGTGGCTGCATCGGTGGAGCTGTGTGGTGGCTGCATCGGTGGAGCTGTGTGGTGGGTCGTTCGGTGGAGCTGTGTGGTGGGTCGTTCGGTGGAGCTGTGTGGTGGGTCGTTCGGTGGAGCTGTGTGGTGGCTCGTTCGGTGGAGCTGTGTGGTGGCTCGTTCGGTGGAGCTGTGTGGTGGGTCGTTCGGTGGAGCTGTGTGGTGGGCCGTTCGGTGGAGCTGTGTGGTGGGTCGTTCGGTGGAGCTGTGTGGTGGGTGCATCGGTGGAGCTGTGTGGTGGGTGCATCGGTGGAGCTGTGTGGTGGGTGCATCGGTGGAGCTGTGTGGTGGGTGCATCGGTGGACCTGTGTGGTGGGTGCATCGGTGGAGCTGTGTAGGTGGGTGCATCGGTGGAGCTGTGTGGTGGGTGCATCGGTGGAGCTGTGTCAGTGGAGCTGTGTCGGTGGAGCTGTGTGGTGGGTGCATTGGTGGAGCTGTGTGGTGGGTGCATCGGTGGAGCTGTGTGGTGGGTGCATCTGTGAAGCTGTGTGGTGGGTGCATCTGTGGAGCTGTGTGGTGGGTGCATCTGTGGGGCTGTGTGGTGGGTGCCTCGGCAGAGCTGTGTGGTGGGTGCCTCGGCGGAGCTGTGTGGTGGGTGCATCGGTGGAGCTGTGTGGTGGGTGCATCGGTGGAGCTGTGTGGTGGGTGCATCGGTGGAGCTGTGTAGTGGGTGCAGCTGTGTGGTGGGTGCATCGGTGGAGCTGTGTGGTGGGTGCATCTGTGGAGCTGTGTGGTGTGTGCATCTGTGGAGCTGTGTGGTGGGTGCATCTGTGGAGCTGTGTGGTGGGTGCATCTGTGGAGCTGTGTGGTGGGTGCATCGGTGGAGCTGTGTGGTGGGTGCATCGGTGGAGCTGTGTGGTGGGTGCATCGGTGGAGCTGTGTGGTGGGTGCATCGGTGGAGCTGTGTGGTGGGTGCATCGGTGGAGCTGTGTGGTGGGTGCATCGGTGGAGCTGTGTGGTGGGTGCATCGGTGGAGCTGTGTGGTGGGTGCATCAGTGGAGCTGTGTGGTGGGTGCATTAATGGAGCTGTGTGGTGGGTGCATCAGTGGAGCTGTGTAGGTGGAGCTGTGTGGTGGGTGCATTGGTGGAGCTGGGTGCATCGGTGGAGCTGTGTGGTGGCTCCATCGGTGGAGCTGTGTGGTGGGTGCCTCGGTGGAGCTGTGTCGTGGGTGCCTCGGTGGAGCTGTATGGTGGGTGCCTCAGTGGAGCTGTATGGTGGGTGCCTCAGTGGAGCTGTGTGGTGGGTGCATCGGTGGAGCTGTGTGGTGGGTGCATCAATGGAGCTGTGTGGTGGGTGCATCAGTGGAGCTGTGTAGGTGGAGCTGTGTGGTGGGTGCATCGGTGGAGCTGTGTGGTGGGTGCATTGGTGGAGCTGGGTGCATCGGTGGAGCTGTGTGGTGGCTGCATCGGTGGAGCTGTGTAGTGGCTGCATCGGTGGAGCTGTGTGGTGGGTGCATCGGTGGAGCTGTGTGGTGGGTGCATCGGTGGAGCTGTGTGGTGGGTGCATCGGTGGAGCTGTGTGGTGGGTCGTTTGGTGGAGCTGTGTGGTGGGTGCCTCGGTGGAGCTGTGTGGTGGGTGCATCTGTGGAGCTTTGTGGTGGGTGCCTCGGTAGAGCTGTGTGGTGGGTGCATCGGTTCAGCTGTGTGGTGGGTGCCTTGGTGGAGCTGTATGGTGGCTGCATCGGTGGAGATGTGTGGTGGGTGCATCGGTGGGGATGTGTGGTGGCAGCATCGGTGGAGCTGTGTGGTGGCTGCATCGGTGGAGCTGTGTGGTGGCTGCATCGGTGGAGCTGTGTGGTGGCTGCATCGGTGGAGCTGTGTGGTGGCTGCATCGGTGGAGCTGTGTGGTGGGTCGTTCGGTGGAGCTGTGTGGAGGGTCGTTCGGTGGCGCTGTGTAGTGGGTCGTTCGGTGGAGCTGTGTGGTGGGTCGTTCGGTGGAGCTGTGTGGTGGGTGCATCGGTGGAGCTGTGTGGTGGGTGCATCGGTGGAGCTGTGTGGTGGGTGCATCGGTGGAGCTGTGTGGTGGGTGCATCGGTGGACCTGTGTGGTGGGTGCATCGGTGGAGCTGTGTAGGTGGGTGCATCGGTGGAGCTGTGTGGTGGGTGCATCGGTGGAGCTGTGTCGGTGGAGCTGTGTCGGTGGAGCTGTGTCGGTGGAGCTGTGTCGGTGGAGCTGTGTCGGTGGAGCTGTGTCGGTGGAGCTGTGTCGGTGGAGCTGTGTCGGTGGAGCTGTGTCGGTGGAGCTGTGTAGGTGGAGCTGTGTGGTGGGTGCATCGGTGGAGCTGTGTGGTGGGTGCATTGGTGGTGGTGGGTGCATCGGGGGAGCTGTGTCGGTGGAGCTGTGTGGTGGCTGCATGTGTGGAGCTGTGTGGTGGGTGCATCAATGGAGCTGTGTGGTGGGTGCATCAATGGAGCTGTGTGGTGGGTGCATCGGTGGAGCTGCGCAGGTGGTGCTGTGTGGTGGGTGCATCGGTGGAGCTGTGTGGTGGGTGCATCGGTGGAGCTGGGTGCATCGGTGGAGCTATGTCGGTGGAGCTGTGTGGTGGCTGCATCGGTGGAGCTGTGTGGTGGGTGCATCGGTGGAGCTGTGTGGTGGGTGCCTCGGTGGAGCTGTGTGGTGGGTGCCTCGGTGGAGCTGTGTGGTGGGTGCCTCGGTGGAGCTGTGTGGTGGGTGCCTCGGAGCTGTGTGGTGGGTGCCTCGGTGGAGCTGTGTGGTGGGTGCCTCGGTGGAGCTGTGTGGTGGGTGCCTCAGTGGAGCTGTGTAGGTGGAGCTGTGTGGTGGGTGCATTGGTGGAGCTGTGTGGTGGGTGCATTGGTGGAGCTGGGTGCATCGGTGGAGCTGTGTAGGTGGAGCTGTGTGGTGGGTGC
Organism: Lissotriton vulgaris; assembly: GCF_964263255.1. Lineage (NCBI taxonomy): Eukaryota > Metazoa > Chordata > Amphibia > Caudata > Salamandridae > Lissotriton > Lissotriton vulgaris. The sequence goes on from NC_141694.1 coordinate 1,444,246,824, forward strand.
ATCGGTGGAGCTGTGTGGTGGGTGCATCGGTGGAGCTGTGTGGTGGGTGCATCGGTGGAGCTGTGTAGGTGGAGCTGTGTGGTGGGTGCATCGGTGGAGCTGTGTGGTGGGTGCATTGGTGGAGCTGGGTGCATCGGTGGAGCTGTGTAGGTGGAGCTGTGTGGTGGGTGCATCGGTGGAGCTGTGTGGTGGGTGCATCGGTGGAGCTGTGTGGTGGGTGCATCGGTGGAGATGTGTGGTGGCTGCATCGGTGGAGCTGTGTGGTGGCTGCATCGGTGGAGCTGTGTGGTGGCTGCATCGGTGGAGCTGTGTGGTGGCTGCATCGGTGGAGCTGTGTGGTGGCTGCATCGGTGGAGCTGTGTGGTAGCTGCATCGGTGGAGCTGTGTGGTGACTGCATCGGTGGAGCTGTGTGGTGGCTGCATCGGTGGAGCTGTGTGGTGGCTGCATCGGTGGAGCTGTGTGGTGGCTGCATCGGTGGAGCTGTGTGGTGGCTGCATCGGTGGAGCTGTGTGGTGGGTCGTTCGGTGGAGCTGTGTGGTGGGTCGTTCGGTGGAGCTGTGTGGTGGGTCGTTCGGTGGAGCTGTGTGGTGGGTCGTTCGGTGGAGCTGTGTGGTGGGTGCATCGGTGGAGCTGTGTGGTGGGTGCATCGGTGGAGCTGTGTGGTGGGTGCATCGGTGGAGCTGTGTGGTGGGTGCATCGGTGGAGCTGTGTCGGTGGGTGCATCGGTGGAGCTGTGTCGGTGGAGCTGTGTCGGTGGAGCTGTGTCGGTGGAGCTGTGTCGGTGGAGCTGTGTCGGTGGAGCTGTGTCGGTGGAGCTGTGTCGGTGGAGCTGTGTCGGTGGAGCTGTGTCGGTGGAGCTGTGTCGGTGGAGCTGTGTCGGTGGAGCTGTGTCGGTGGAGCTGTGTCGGTGGAGCTGTGTCGGTGGAGCTGTGTCGGTGGAGCTGTGTAGGTGGAGCTGTGTGGTGGGTGCATCGGTGGAGCTGTGTGGTGGGTGCATCGGTGGAGCTGTGTGGTGGGTGCATCGGTGGAGCTGTGTGGTGGGTGCATCGGTGGAGCTGTGTGGTGGGTGCATTGGTGGTGGTGGGTGCATCGGGGGAGCTGTGTGGTGGGTGCATCGGTGGAGCTGTGTGGTGGGTGCATCGGTGGAGCTGTGTGGTGGGTGCATCGGTGGAGCTGTGTGGTGGGTGCATCGGTGGAGCTGTGTGGTGGGTGCATCGGTGGAGCTGTGTGGTGGGTGCATCGGTGGAGCTGTGTGGTGGGTGCATCGGTGGAGCTGTGTGGTGGGTGCATCGGTGGAGCTGTGTGGTGGGTGCATCGGTGGAGCTGTGTGGTGGGTGCATCGGTGGAGCTGTGTGGTGGGTGCATCGGTGGAGCTGTGTGGTGGGTGCATCGGTGGAGCTGTGTGGTGGGTGCATCGGTGGAGCTGTGTGGTGGGTGCATCGGTGGAGCTGTGTGGTGGGTGCATCGGTGGAGCTGTGTGGTGGGTGCATCGGTGGAGCTGTGTGGTGGGTGCATCGGTGGAGCTGTGTGGTGGGTGCATCGGTGGAGCTGTGTGGTGGGTGCATCGGTGGAGATGTGTGGTGGCAGCATCGGTGGAGATGTGTGGTGGCAGCATCGGTGGAGATGTGTGGTGGCTGCATCGGTGGAGCTGTGTGGTGGCTGCATCGGTGGAGCTGTGTGGTGGCTGCATCGGTGGAGCTGTGTGGTGGCTGCATCGGTGGAGCTGTGTGGTGGCTGCATCGGTGGAGCTGTGTGGTGGCTGCATCGGTGGAGCTGTGTGGTGGCTGCATCGGTGGAGCTGTGTGGTGGCTGCATCGGTGGAGCTGTGTGGTGGCTGCATCGGTGGAGCTGTGTGGTGGCTGCATCGGTGGAGCTGTGTGGTGGGTCGTTCGGTGGAGCTGTGTGGTGGTTCGTTCGGTGGAGCTGTGTGGTGGGTCGTTCGGTGGAGCTGTGTGGTGGGTCGTTCGGTGGAGCTGTGTGGTGGGTGCATCGGTGGAGCTGTGTGGTGGGTGCATCGGTGGAGCTGTGTGGTGGGTGCATCGGTGGAGCTGTGTGGTGGGTGCATCGGTGGAGCTGTGTAGGTGGGTGCATCGGTGGAGCTGTGTGGTGGGTGCATCGGTGGAGCTGTGTCGGTGGAGCTGTGTCGGTGGAGCTGTGTCGGTGGAGCTGTGTCGGTGGAGCTGTGTCGGTGGAGCTGTGTCGGTGGAGCTGTGTCGGTGGAGCTGTGTGGTGGGTGCATCGGTGGAGCTGTGTGGTGGGTGCATTGGTGGTGGTGGGTGCATCGGGGGAGCTGTGTCGGTGGAGCTGTGTGGTGGCTGCATGTGTGGAGCTGTGTGGTGGGTGCATCAATGGAGCTGTGTGGTGGGTGCATCGGTGGAGCTGTGCAGGTGGTGCTGTGTGGTGGGTGCATCGGTGGAGCTGGGTGCATCGGTGGAGCTATGTCGGTGGAGCTGTGTGGTGGCTGCATCGGTGGAGCTGTGTGGTGGGTGCATCGGTGGAGCTGTGTGGTGGGTGCCTCGGTGGAGCTGTGTGGTGGGTGCATCGGTGGAGCTGTGTGGTGGGTGCCTCGGTGGAGCTGTGTGGTGGGTGCCTCGGTGGAGCTGTGTGGTGGGTGCCTCGGTGGAGCTGTGTGGTGGGTGCCTCGGTGGAGCTGTGTAGGTGGAGCTGTGTGGTGGGTGCATCCGTGGAGCTGTGTGGTGGGTGCATTGGCGGAGCTGGGTGCATCGGTGGAGCTGTGTAGGTGGAGCTGTGTGGTGGGTGCCTCGGTGGAGCTGTGTGGTGGGTGCCTCGGAGCTGTGTGGTGGGTGCCTCGGTGGAGCTGTGTGGTGGGTGCCTCGGTGGAGCTGTGTGGTGGGTGCCTCGGTGGAGCTGTGTGGTGGGTGCCTCGGTGGAGCTGTGTAGGTGGAGCTGTGTGGTGGGTGCATTGGTGGAGCTGTGTGGTGGGTGCATTGGTGGAGCTGGGTGCATCGGTGGAGCTGTGTAGGTGGAGCTGTGTGGTGGGTGCATCGGTGGAGGTGTGTGGTGGGTGCATCGGTGGAGCTGTGTGGTGGGTGCATCGGTGGAGCTGTGTAGGTGGAGCTGTGTGGTGGGTGCATCGGTGGAGCTGTGTGGTGGGTGCATTGGTGGAGCTGGGTGCATCGGTGGAGCTGTGTAGGTGGAGCTGTGTGGTGGGTGCATCGGTGGAGCTGTGTGGTGGGTGCATCGGTGGAGCTGTGTGGTGGGTGCATCGGTGGAGATGTGTGGTGGCTGCATCGGTGGAGCTGTGTGGTGGCTGCATCGGTGGAGCTGTGTGGTGGCTGCATCGGTGGAGCTGTGTGGTGGCTGCATCGGTGGAGCTGTGTGGTAGCTGCATCGGTGGAGCTGTGTGGTGACTGCATCGGTGGAGCTGTGTGGTGGCTGCATCGGTGGAGCTGTGTGGTGGCTGCATCGGTGGAGCTGTGTGGTGGCTGCATCGGTGGAGCTGTGTGGTGGCTGCATCGGTGGAGCTGTGTGGTGGGTCGTTCGGTGGAGCTGTGTGGTGGGTCGTTCGGTGGAGCTGTGTGGTGGGTCGTTCGGTGGAGCTGTGTGGTGGGTCGTTCGGTGGAGCTGTGTGGTGGGTGCATCGGTGGAGCTGTGTGGTGGGTGCATCGGTGGAGCTGTGTGGTGGGTGCATCGGTGGAGCTGTGTGGTGGGTGCATCGGTGGAGCTGTGTCGGTGGGTGCATCGGTGGAGCTGTGTCGGTGGAGCTGTGTCGGTGGAGCTGTGTCGGTGGAGCTGTGTCGGTGGAGCTGTGTCGGTGGAGCTGTGTCGGTGGAGCTGTGTCGGTGGAGCTGTGTCGGTGGAGCTGTGTCGGTGGAGCTGTGTCGGTGGAGCTGTGTCGGTGGAGCTGTGTCGGTGGAGCTGTGTCGGTGGAGCTGTGTCGGTGGAGCTGTGTAGGTGGAGCTGTGTGGTGGGTGCATCGGTGGAGCTGTGTGGTGGGTGCATCGGTGGAGCTGTGTGGTGGGTGCATCGGTGGAGCTGTGTGGTGGGTGCATCGGTGGAGCTGTGTGGTGGGTGCATTGGTGGTGGTGGGTGCATCGGGGGAGCTGTGTAGGTGGAGCTGTGTGGTGGGTGCATCGGTGGAGCTGTGTGGTGGGTGCATCGGTGGAGCTGTGTGGTGGGTGCATCGGTGGAGCTGTGTGGTGGGTGCATCGGTGGAGCTGTGTGGTGGGTGCATCGGTGGAGCTGTGTGGTGGGTGCATCGGTGGAGCTGTGTGGTGGGTGCATCGGTGGAGCTGTGTGGTGGGTGCATCGGTGGAGCTGTGTGGTGGGTGCATCGGTGGAGCTGTGTGGTGGGTGCATCGGTGGAGCTGTGTGGTGGGTGCATCGGTGGAGCTGTGTGGTGGGTGCATCGGTGGAGCTGTGTGGTGGGTGCATCGGTGGAGCTGTGTGGTGGGTGCATCGGTGGAGCTGTGTGGTGGGTGCATCGGTGGAGCTGTGTGGTGGGTGCATCGGTGGAGCTGTGTGGTGGGTGCATCGGTGGAGCTGTGTGGTGGGTGCATCGGTGGAGCTGTGTGGTGGGTGCATCGGTGGAGCTGTGTGGTGGGTGCATCGGTGGAGCTGTGTGGTGGGTGCATCGGTGGAGATGTGTGGTGGCAGCATCGGTGGAGATGTGTGGTGGCAGCATCGGTGGAGATGTGTGGTGGCTGCATCGGTGGAGCTGTGTGGTGGCTGCATCGGTGGAGCTGTGTGGTGACTGCATCGGTGGAGCTGTGTGGTGGCTGCATCGGTGGAGCTGTGTGGTGGCTGCATCGGTGGAGCTGTGTGGTGGCTGCATCGGTGGAGCTGTGTGGTGGCTGCATCGGTGGAGCTGTGTGGTGGCTGCATCGGTGGAGCTGTGTGGTGGCTGCATCGGTGGAGCTGTGTGGTGGCTGCATCGGTGGAGCTGTGTGGTGGCTGCATCGGTGGAGCTGTGTGGTGGGTCGTTCGGTGGAGCTGTGTGGTGGGTCGTTCGGTGGAGCTGTGTGGTGGGTCGTTCGGTGGAGCTGTGTGGTGGGTCGTTCGGTGGAGCTGTGTGGTGGGTGCATCGGTGGAGCTGTGTGGTGGGTGCATCGGTGGAGCTGTGTGGTGGGTGCATCGGTGGAGCTGTGTAGGTGGGTGCATCGGTGGAGCTGTGTCGTGGGTGCATCGGTGGAGCTGTGTCGGTGGAGCTGTGTCGGTGGAGCTGTGTCGGTGGAGCTGTGTCGGTGGAGCTGTGTCGGTGGAGCTGTGTCGGTGGAGCTGTGTCGGTGGAGCTGTGTGGTGGGTGCATCGGTGGAGCTGTGTGGTGGGTGCATTGGTGGTGGTGGGTGCATCGGGGGAGCTGTGTCGGTGGAGCTGTGTGGTGGCTGCATGTGTGGAGCTGTGTGGTGGGTGCATCAATGGAGCTGTGTGGTGGGTGCATCGGTGGAGCTGTGCAGGTGGTGCTGTGTGGTGGGTGCATCGGTGGAGCTGGGTGCATCGGTGGAGCTATGTCGGTGGAGCTGTGTGGTGGCTGCATCGGTGGAGCTGTGTGGTGGGTGCCTCGGTGGAGCTGTGTGGTGGGTGCCTCGGTGGAGCTGTGTGGTGGGTGCCTCGGTGGAGCTGTGTGGTGGGTGCCTCGGTGGAGCTGTGTGGTGGGTGCCTCGGTGGAGCTGTGTGGTGGGTGCCTCGGTGGAGCTGTGTAGGTGGAGCTGTGTGGTGGGTGCATCCGTGGAGCTGTGTGGTGGGTGCATTGGCGGAGCTGGGTGCATCGGTGGAGCTGTGTAGGTGGAGCTGTGTGGTGGGTGCATCGGTGGAGCTGTGTGGTGGGTGCATCGGTGGAGCTGTGTGGTGGGTGCATCGGTGGAGCTGTGTGGTGGGTGCATCGGTGGAGCTGTGTGGTGGGTGCATCGGTGGAGCTGGGTGCATCGGTGGAGCTATGTCGGTGGAGCTGTGTGGTGGCTGCATCGATGGAGCTGTGTGGTGGGTGCATCGGTGGAGCTGTGTGGTGGGTGCATCAGTGTAGCTCTGTGGTGGGTGCCTCGGTGGAGCTGTGTGGTGGGTGCCTCGGTGAAGCTGTGTGGTGGGTGCCTCGGTGGAGCTGTGTGGTGGGTGCATCGGTGGAGCTTTGTAGGTGGAGCTGTGTGGTGGGTGCATCGGTGGAGCTGTGTGGTGGGTGCATTGGTGGAGCTGGGTGCATCGGTGGAGCGGTGTGGTGGCTGCATCTGTGGCTGCATCGGTGGAGCTGTGTGGTGGGTGCATCTGTGGCTGCATCGGTGGAGCTGTGTGGTGGGTGCATCGGTGGAGCTGTGTGGTGGGTGCATCGGTGGAGCTGTGTGGTGGGTGCATCGGTGGAGCTGTGTGGTGGGTGCATCGGTGGAGCTGTGTAGGTGGAGCTGTGTGGTGGGTGCATCGGTGGAGCTGTGTGGTGGGTGCATTGGTGGGTGCATCGGGGGAGCTGTGTCGGTGGAGCTGTGTGGTGGCTGCATGTGTGGAGCTGTGTGGTTGGTGCATCGGTGGAGGTGTGTGGTTGGTGCATCGGTGGAGCTGTGTGCTGGGTGCATCGGTGGAGCTGTGTGCTGGGTGCATCGGTGGAGCTGTGTGGTGGGTCGTTCGGTGGAGCTGTGTGGTGGGTCGTTCGGTGGAGCTGTGTGGTGGGTCGTTCGGTGGAGCTGTGTGGTGGGTCGTTCGGTAGAGCTGTGTGGTGGGTCGTTCGGTGGAGCTGTGTGGTGGGTCGTTCGGTGGAGCTGTGTGGTGGGTCGTTCGGTGGAGCTGTGTGGTGGGTCGTTCAGTGGAGCTGTGTGGTGGGTGCATCGGTGGAGCTGTGTGGTGGGTGCATCGGTGGAGCTGGGTGCATCGGTGGAGCTATGTCGGTGGAGCTGTGTGGTGGCTGCATCGGTGGAGCTGTGTGGTGGGTGCATCGGTGGAGCTGTGTGGTGGGTCGTTCCGTGGAGCTGTGTGGTGGGTCGTTCGGTAGAGCTGTGTGGTGGGTCGTTCGGTGGAGCTGTGTGGTGGGTCGTTCGGTGGAGCTGTGTGGTGGGTCGTTCGGTGGAGCTGTGTGGTGGGTCGTTCAGTGGAGCTGTGTGGTGGGTGCATCGGTGGAGCTGTGTGGTGGGTGCATCGGTGGAGCTGGGTGCATCGGTGGAGCTATGTCGGTGGAGCTGTGTGGTGGCTGCATCGGTGGAGCTGTGTGGTGGGTGCATCGGTGGAGCTGTGTGGTGGGTGCATCAGTGTAGCTGTGTGGTGGGTGCCTCGGTGGAGCTGTGTGGTGGGTGCCTCAGTGGAGCTGTGTGGTGGGTGCCTCAGTGGAGCTGTGTGGTGGGTGCATCGGTGGAGCTGTGTAGGTGGAGCTGTGTGGTGGGTGCATCGGTGGAGCTGTGTGGTGGGTGCATTGGTGGAGCTGGGTGCATCGGTGGAGCTGTGTGGTGGCTGCATTTGTGGCTGCATCGGTGGAGCTGTGTGGTGGGTGCATCTGTGGCTGCATCGGTGGAGCTGTGTGGTGGGTGCATCGGTGGAGCTGTGTGGTGGGTGCATCGGTGGAGCTGTGTGGTGGGTGCATCGGTGGAGCTGTGTGGTGGGTGCATCGGTGGAGCTGTGTGGTGGGTGCATCGGTGGAGCTGTGTAGGTGGAGCTGTGTGGTGGGTGCATTGGTGGGTGCATCGGGGAAGCTGTGTCGGTGGAACTGTGTGGTGGCTGTATGTGTGGAGCTGTGTGGTTGGTGCATCGGTGGAGCTGTGTGGTTGGTGCATCGGTGGAGCTGTGCGGTTGGTGCATCGGTGGAGCTGTGCAGTTGGTGCATCGGTGGAGCTGTGCGGTTGGTGCATCGGTGGAGCTGTGTGCTGGGTGCATCGGTGGAGCTGTGTAGGTGGAGCTGTGTGGTGGGTGCATCTGTAGAGCTGTGTGGAGGTGCCTCTGTGGAGCTATGTGGTGGGTCCATAGGTGGAGCTGTGTGGTGGGTGCATCAGTGGAGCTGTGTGGTGGGTGCCTCAGTGGAGCTGTGTATGTGGGTGCCTCGGTGGAGCTTGTTTATTTTTTGCAGTGGGGGGGATCATTTAGAAAATGCATGCTACAGCAAAAAACGGAAAATTCTGAAAAGAGTGGTTGGATAGTTTTCTAACCGTTCTAGTGTGCTGGACACAAGGGAGTGGCAGACTTCAAGCCGTAGCGAAAGCAATAAAAGAAAATCCACAAAGCGGGGATAGGGTGTGGTACTACAGGCTGTTGCTAGGTGTTTCTCTAGGCCTGCATTAGCCACATAAGGTACTGCACCCTGCAATCCTGAAGAATCCAATCAAAAGAATGCTGATGAGTATAAAAAAAAAATTGTGATCCTCCTCAAATGCGAAATAATGTAACTTATTCGTGCATTAGCTCACTGGAGGCTGGAGTTCAGCGTTTTGATCTGCTTTCTGCCACACATGGGCCACGCATTATGAAAACGGAATTCTTATAGTTTGATGAGGATTGTGTCGGGAAAAGAATCGCTTACCGCAGTGGTTCCTGCCAAGCAAAAACAAAACAGGCTCTCCATTTATGCTCCAGTGCACCCTGCAATCCTGAAGAATCCAATAAGAAGCACACCGATGATTAAAATGTCACGCAGTATAAAACAAAATACTGATACTGTATGGTGAGCATCATGTCAGGAAAAGAGAAACGCTTAAATCAGTGGTTCCCGGCAAGAGTTAATGATAGCCCAGGAAGATGCTGGCAAGCAAAGTCTTCCAATACGTCTCTCTTGATGCTGACAAGCTACCCGACTTTACTAACTGTATGCTCGAATAGGAGAGAAAGGCCCTCCCCCCCCCCGTGGCTGAGCAGCCATCACACAGAGCTTTTTTTGCGGTGCAGCGAGGAGCGGGAGCAGACCCCTCGGTTGTATTATAGTGTCCCGAAAACAATGTACCAGCCTGCACTGAGAAACACTGTGTGCGGGGACAGGTAGTGCACCTCATTGGTCGTATAGTGCCCCTGGGAACCTTCTGCGAGCCTTGAGCACTTCCTGTATAGAAGCGTTGCTGATATTTTTGGAAGCCTTGATTCACTATTCACTGTGATCGATTTATTTGTAATACAAATATGTTTAATGTCCGTGCATGTGGATTTCAGCCGCACTCGTTATGTGAAGTAACAGGTCTAACAGGCGTGATGTAAAGTACGGCCGGCCGGCCGGCAGTGAATAATTAGAGAAGCTGTGGGAGGGGGCGGGCTGCCTTTGATGTGGTAATTCGAGGCAGGCAGGCAGCGGGCTGGTGGCATTGTGCACGCGCTTTTTAGGGCTTGCGCTTGCGCAATGACCTAAAAAGCACATGCACTTCAAGAAATCGCCAGTGGTCGTTAAACACTGGATAAGCCACATTAGAGCTTCGCCAGCGATGCGCAGAAGCGCATCAGCAGGCGAGCCCTAATAAATGTTATGATCTGAAAGGAGTGGTGTTTGCCAAGATGTTTCACTCCCATAGTGTTTGCATCTTATTCAGGGCCAAAGGGCCACTTTAAATGTATATTGTTTCCAATCTGAAAGAAACGCATAGTGATAGATTCCTTACCTTATAATTACCCCAGGTGTCAGACTGGATTCGGAAAGTTTTCTTCAGCAGTTCCGCTGCGCGTCGGAAGGTGGGGTTGTGCGGCTCCGCGTCAGTCGTTGGTGTCATGGTCGTCGAGATGATGTTGTGGCAGCTACTTAGATGCCGCCCTCGTGAGCTGACATCAGTTCTTTCTTTTTCCACGCCAGCAAGCGCAGGTCCGCAAAGAGTAGTATCCCAAGTCATTTTTTGACTGTTTTTGAGACTTTTTGTCTTGGTTTTTTCGAATCGATCAACTCCTGGTGTCGTAGGGATGCCCAATTTCAAGTCTCGCGGGGACAGTAATCGAATGATGTTGGTGACAGACCCGCACCGCGTGGTCTCTACTGCTTGGGTCGCGACCACGACCCTAAGTCGTGCCCCGACTGCCGGGCCACGGTGCCGAAGAATTTGCGGGAGCGGTCCCGAAAGTTGCTGGAAGTCCAGCAGTCGGCTCCGCGCCGCTCAAGGTCCCTGTCCCGTGGGAGGTCGAGGGGCCGTTTGCGGAGCCATCACCATCGATCTTCTGTATCGAAGTCTTCGCACTCTGGGTCAGCTGAGGCGAAGCACAAGAAGTCAAAGAAGCGTCATCGCTCGACGACTTCCCCTCGCACGACGTGGCAGAGGGTACGGATGATGCCTCCTGCGCGCCTCTGGCAGAGCCTACGGTGTCGCTGTCGACCTACCCGCCCTTACAGGGTCTGTCGGCGACTCCGGCCCAGCTGCAGGAATTTCTGTCAGCCATGGCACGCCTATTTTGGCTGTCGGGCCCCGCCGGTGCACCTAAGGGCCCCGTGGGCCTGACTGGGGGTCCTCGCTCTTCACTGTCGGTGGCTCCGGCATCACTGTCGGATCCGGGCCCGGTGCCACAGGGCCCTCTAGGATCCAGGCCTGGATTCCGATCGACGCCAGTTGACCTTGTTACACCTCCACAGACATCGACCCCACTGGCATTACCTCTGACGTCGCCCGTGGCACCGGACAACGTCTCCCCCAGTTTCAGCAACGAGATGGACACAGAGCCGTAACGGCGTCACTCGACGCCGATTGAACCTTTCTACCCCTATGTCCAGCCTCCTTATTTTCGGCCAGTACATCTGCCTGAGGAGGAAGGGGAGGACTGGGACTGGGACCCTCACACAGCTCAGTGTGAGTATGACCCGGACTGGGCAGAGGAACTGAGGGATGCCAGCTGTCTTGACAACTCTCCTGACCTTAGCATGCTCACTCCTCCTACCATGGCTACGGAGGAGGGTGCAAGTTATACAGTGGTGTTGCGTAGGGCGGCGGAGGCCCTCAACTTCCAACTCCCTACCATGGCCGTCAGGACTAACCTCCTGACAGAAGTGCTTCAGCCAGTGGCTACCTCTGCGGAGCCACTGCTGCCTTTCAATGAGGCACTTTCTGACGTTCTTTTGGGCACCTGTTCCAGGCCCAACACAGGGGCTCCTGTGGATAGAAAGGTGGCCCAATGCCATCGCCTGCCCCGTGGCGGCCCCATTTTCCTCTCCTAACACCCCACCCCTGAGAGCTTGGTTGTCCAAGCCTCAATGTCCCAGAGCGCATTCCCTACCGCACCCCCGGACAGGGAATCCAAGAGACTGGAACAATTTGGGAAGAAGATTTTTTCTCCCTCCAGTTCAGGGCTGTGAAGACCACATGCCTCTTGGGCCATTACTCCTACTCTGTGTGGGATACGGCGGTACAAGTGCTGCCTCAGTGTCCGGAGGATGCGTGAACAGTGCTCTTGAAGACTATTGCTGAGGGGAGAGATGCAGCCAAGTTCACAATATGATGTGGCCTTGACACTGCTGTTGGGGGATCACTTGGCACTTCTTCAACAGGAAGTTGCGGCACTCTCTGCCAACGGGGCCATCGAGCATGTTCCTGTGCCAGAAGTAGGACGTGGTTGTTATTCCCACTACTTTCTGGTGCCAAAGAAGGACAAGGGCCTGCGTCCTATCTTGGACCTCAGTAACGTCAATCGCTTCCTCCAGAAGAAGTTCAAGATGCCAACTCTGGCTCAGCTTAGGCAGTCGTTTCCCACCTCCAGACTACGGCCGGCCTCCTGCATTTGCTGGGATTCTCCATCAATGTACTGAAGTCACACCTGATTCCCCTCAGATGCTCCTCTTCATCATAGTGGTTCTGAACAAGACGCAGTTTCTGGCCTATCCTCCCGAACGGCGAGTCCAGGATATTCAGGCTATGATTCTGATCTTTCGGCCGCTATCCTTGGTTTCGGTCAGAATGACCCTGAGGCTGCTGGGCCTCATGGCCTCCTGCATCCTGCTGGTCACTCATGCCAGATGGCATTTGCAGGCTCTGCAGTGGGACCTGAAGTTTCAGTGGGCGCAGCACCAGATCTCGAAGGGCACTGCACAGCAGCTGCAGTGGTGGCTCATGAACGGACATTGGGTCCAGGGCACATCCCTCTCCCTTCCCCAACAGGAGCACACAGTGGTGACGGACGCGTCCCTCCTGGTATGGGGGCCATATGGGAGAGTCAGAGATCAGATGCCTCTGGTATCCGGCGGAGTCCAAGCTCCATTTCAACCTTCTGGAGCTTCAGGCAATCCGACTTGCACAAAAGGCATTCCTGCCCTCCGTCAAAGGGAAAGTGGTGCAGGTGTTCACAGACCACACCACCACCATGTGGTACTGCAACAAACAGGGCGGGGTGGGGTCATGGACCATATGTCAGGAGGCTCTGCGCCTCTGGACATGGCTGGAACACAGGGCATTTCCCTGGTGGTTCAACACCTGGCAGGTTCACTGAACGCATGGGTGGACAAACTCAGCCGCAGGTGCATGATGGATCACGAATAGCGTCTTAACTCGGACGTTGCGCAAGATCTCTTTCGACAGTGGGGAGAGCCTTGGTTAGTTCTATTCACCACCAAAAAGAGAACGAGCAATGTCAGCAGATATGCGCATTGAATTTTCCAAGGTGGCACTCGCTAGGCGACGCTTTTCATCGCGAGAGGAGTTGCGGTCTGTTGTATGCCTTTCCGCCTATACCACTTCTACCCAGAGTGCTGAAGAAGATCAGGCGCGACCGTGCCCAAGACTTTCTCCTGGCTCCGGACTGGGCTCGTAGAGTATGGTATCCAGGCCTACTCAGTATGACCATCGATCCCCCGATCCGGATGCCTCTTTGGGAGGATCTTCTGTCGCATCAGATGGGGACTGTCCTCCACCCGAACCTGTCCAGCCTCCACCTCTTTGCATAGAGATTGAGGAGCAGCAGTTGATTCCTTTTGACTTGCTTCTTGAAGTCTGTTATGTCATTCTGGCAGCCAGGCGTCCCCCTACTAAGGTGGTATACGCCTGCAGGTTGAACAAATTTGTGTTATGGTGCACAGCAAAAGCTGTGGATCCCCTTTCTGCCCCTCTTTCAGAAGTTCTTCTGTTTCTTCTTTCCTTGGCACAGCAGAGCTCGGCTCTGGGCACTATCAAGGGCTACCTTTCTGCTATTTCGGCCTTTCTCAGGCTCCCTGTTCAGCCCTCTCTTTTCAAGTCCCCTGTTGTAAATGGATTTCTCAAAGGCATTACTCATTTTTTCCCTCCTATTCCTTTCGTAATGCCACAGTGGGACTTGAATATGGTTCTTACATATATAATGTGCTCCCTTTGAGCCTCTGCACAACTGTCCTCTTCATCTGCTGACATTGAAGGTTGTGTTCCTTGTCGCCATCACCCCTGCCAGGAGAGTGCGTAAGTTCCAGGCTCTTCATTGTAAGCCTCCTTTTCTATCTGTCCATTCGGACAAGGTTGCGCTCAGGACACATTCATCCTTTCTGCCAAAGGTTGTCACTTCCTTTCACATTGGGCAGACCATCACTTTGTCCACCGTCTTTCCGCATCCTTCTAGAGAGGAAGAGAGACTCCATCATCTAGACCCGAAACGTGCACTCTCGTTTTACTTGAACCACACACAACCGTTCTGGGTGGATGACCGACTCTTTGTTGGCTACATTGCCAAAAAAGGTTGGTCCGTACACAAGTAGACTATCCCCTGATGGGTCTTCTTGTGTAGTAAACCTGGTTATTCTATGGCTAAAAGGAAGCTCCGTTTTGGCTGCGTACCCATTCCACCAGGGCGACTGCAGCCACTACAGCATTGGGACGTGTCCCCCCCTGCAAGACATCGGTCAGGCAGCTACTTGAGCCTCGCTGCACACTTTTACTAAGAAGAACTGTCTGGACAACTAAGTCCGGAGAGACAGCTTCTTTTGCCGTTCTGTTCTCCGAGACTTCCTGGTCTGTTCTTGGTACGCAGACCCACCACCGGGGTTGGTATTGCTGGGGTATCTATTCTAAGGTTAGGATTCTATCACAAGGTGTTTCTTTCAGATGAACAAGTTACTTTCTTTCAGTAACAATATATCTGTAAGAAACATTATTAGTGATAGATTCCCTACTGCCCCACCCATCCTCCCCGTTCTGCGAACTGATTTCTAGGGTTAAGGTCATTCCTATCAGGCTCTAATTCCAAGGCACCAGTGGTCAGTATCTTGCATGGCGCTGCGTTTTCTGGTGCGTAAAGTCGTGTACAGGACTGACTTCAGCATGTGAGAACGGCGTCTAAGTAGCTGTCGCGATCTCATCTCGGCGACCACGACGCCAACGGCAGACGCTGAGCCGTACAACGCCACCTTCTGATGCGCGGGGGTACTGCTGACAAACTATCCGGATCCAGTCTGATGCCTGGTGATAATTCTAAGGTAAGGAATCTATCACTACTAATGTTTCTTACAGATATATCATTACCGAAGGTAAGTAACTTGTTCTTTAGTTACGCAGGTGTTTTTCTCCAAACTAAGATCTGCGTTGCAGAGACTTACATGGGCGGGTTAACAGGCCAGAGTACGTTGGAAAGTCTTAAAACCATATCAGGGCGGAGCTCCAGACATGCAACTATATTTCTATTATGCACAGGCGCAGCATGTGCACTATTGGACACAACATCACGCGTTCATCCCACATATAGCGGTGGAAACGGATAGTGTGCACCCAACTCCATTGCTGGCTTTTGTATCTAACCCCACATCCTACACCTACCCAGACCCGATCCAACCAGTGCGCTGCACCTCAAGGGCATGGCACACGCGAGCAGGGCTGACAAACTACCAGTTTATACCCCTGCACTCCCCCTTGCCAATCACCCGAGATTATCGGTGACACAGGAAAATAAAATGACACGGCTGCTAGAGGACATGAAGATCTCCACAATGAAGGATGTCTTTCCACATGGTAGATTTATACAACGGGGCGATCCATCATTGAGCATACATAATACACCTATGAAGATGTTCGCCCACTTATGCCTGCAGATGGTGATTAGGGATCTGTATACAACCTATCCGGAGGAACCACCAACGCTATTTGCACTACAGGCCCTGTTGAAAGCGCCAACACGCCAGAAATTAATTACCCGCCTACACACTGCATCACAATCAGAGCAAAGAGAGTTTAACGACAAATCACTTATTAGGTGGGGAACACTGCTAGGAGAAAACATTGCTGTACAAGAATGGGACTATAGCTGCACGCAATTGCAGTTATAGACATCAAATTGTAATTTGCGTATCAAACACTTTAAATTTCTGCATCAATTTGATTACACCTGATCCAACCACAAAGATACGGTCTCAGAACTCATGAGAAATGTCGAAAATGTGACGTTATGCACGCCGATTTCCTGCACATAGCGTGGGCATTCCCGCAGATACACAAATATTGGCAAGATATAATGAATACAATAACGGAAGTGCTAGCTGAACCGGTGCCGAGCACTCCTCTGGTGTGTCTGCTAGGGATATATACATTAAGGCCTGCAAAGAGGCGGAAATTCCTAGCAGTGTCACTGCTGTTGGCGAAAAGAAGGGTGGCCATTAGATGGGGCAGTAAGCGGCCACCAGGTTTAAGGACTGTCTCGTAGACATGTCATATTGCAGGCAAAGTGTGGTAGTTTATGCGGAAGAACTGCCGCAGGCATCAAGGCCCAGGGATTTCTGGGAATCGCTCTAACAATATCTTCTGAATACGCAGAGTGATGATCAGGATATGCCAGGGGATGTAAATGAAACTGCATGAGGTAGAAGGTGATCTCTGATCTCTTGTGGGGAGGAAAGTATGAACATGCGTCTATTACCTGTCTATATAGTCGAGTAAGCGCAAAGGAGAATTACGCCATGGGATACTTATAAAATATGGAAGGCCTTACTGATCACTAGTGAATTGTTAATGTATTTCTGATTGATCTTATGTATCCGTTGTTAACTACCTGCTGTAGCCTGAACACATTTATGTCAAATTACTGTACTCTGTGAGCTAAAAGATTACTATGTAGTTGTGAATCACTTGTTTGACCACACGAAATAAACAAATAAAAAAAAACCTTGTTCTTTACTAGCCTTCCTATACCCTTTCCTACTCACGGAATGGCATGGCAGTGGGGAGCAGTGCTGTTTAAGACAGCCAGATAGGGAAGCACATTCCTCTGCTCATGCGTGCTGCTGAGGGGGTGTGTGAGTCTCAGTAGGTCTGTGTGTAAGTGCAGGAGTCTTTGAGTGGGTCTGTGAGTGGGTGTGTGAGTCTGAGTGATCTCTTTTGCACTCTTCTGCTCTGTTTCGCTTTTTCTGCTTTTTTTCTGTCCTCCTTTTTTACCTTTCCTGCTTGTTTTTCTGCATCTGTTTGCCTTTCATGCTCCTTTTTCTGGTCTCTTTTGCCTTTTCTGCTCCTTTTTCTGCCGTCTGTTTTGCGTTTCCTGCTGTTTTCTGGTTTTCCCTTAATGCTCAATTTTCTGCCCTCCACTTTGCCTTTTCTGCTTGTATTTACCCTCTTCTGCACAGGGGAGGCAGGTAGCCCCCCTCTCCCCCCCTCCTGGTCATTTTCAGACCCGAGACCCCCCCCCCGGGGTCCAGCCCTAAATGAATGGGGGAGGGGAGCTGCATGACCCCCCCTCCCTGGGCCCATTTTTGGCCCGGGGACCCCATCCCCAAGGACCGTAACATAATAGGGGAGTTGCGCAGCCCACCCTCCTAGGCAGATTTCATCCCTGGGGACCCCATCCCCCGGGGCCTAGCAACTGTATGGGAGAGGCGGTAGAGCGGCTCCCCTCCCTGGGCTGATTTCGGCCCCAGGGACCCCATCTTATGGGGCCGAACCTTAACATATATTCATATACTGAATAAAGAAGGGGGCCTGCACGTCCACCCACCACGGCTGATTTCGGCCCCAGATACACTGTCCTCTAGGGCCTGGCCTCAATTCATTAGGGAAGGGGAGTGCCCCCCCGCCGATTTAAGCCCCGGGGACCCTATTACCTGGGTTCGGCTTCAAATGCTGAGTGCCTTGGAGCCCACCCAGTCAGCACCATTGGGGGCCTTTGGGGAGGGGGCTGAAAGCCACTGTGATCAGTCGGCTCTCCACCACCTGCTGGAGCCAGCATTGCTCTTACACACAGTGAGCTGCTAAACATACAGCTACCTGTGGGAGAGCAATCCGTTTCCCTGCCTGCTTGAGATCGGGATGGGAAACCGGTGAAAACTTAGCTCCCAGCAAGCGGGAGCGGTGTTGCAGCTTTCGCTTGCTGTGAGCAGAGTTTGTGTTTGCTCTGACTTGACAGGAACTGTCAAAGCTCGTGGCAAGCCAGAGCAAACAGCTATGTCTCGGGTGTGGACAGCCCAGGACATACCAGGAGCTGGCCCTGGGAGGGTGGGGGTGATGGTCCCCAGGGCCATATGTAGCTCCATGAAGGGTGGCCATGCAACCCCCCTCCTTCTGTATTGAGGGGTTAATCCTGGGGTCATGGTGGTCCCAGGGGCTGAATATGGCCCAGGAGGGTCCTCCTCCCACTACAAAATGTTATTTTGGCCCCGGGAATGTGGTTGTCCCCGGGCTTGAAACAGCCCAGGAAGGAGGGGGTCCACACAACCCCTCTCCTGAGTTATTAATGAGCCCCGTGGAGGTGGTGGTCCCCAGGGCTCAGAGAGCCTCAGGAGAGGGGCCCTGTGAAAGATAGATATATATATATATATATATAGATATATATATATATATATATATATATATATATATATATATATATATATATATATATATATATATATATATATATATATATAATGCAGCCCATAATTGGTGTCGGCGCTCTGTTGTTGGCGTGGTGCGTATTTTCTACGACTGGGCTAGTCGTTAAAGTATTGCTCAAAATTCCCGTCAGGGAAATGAAAACGCACTCTCTCGTCTCGTTTAGTTTACAGCGGTTTATTGAACAACCAAAACCCAACGCGTTTCGCTTCTTGCAAAGCTTGTTCACGGGATGTTGAGCCAGTTTCTAAGTCCTCCTTTTAACACCGAAGCTCATGTGACTTCCTGTGTTACAGGTAGATGCATGCTGGTTTATGTAGTCTCCACTACATCCTCTTCACCAGCGTGCTCAGTTTAGTGTCCTTATTTAGTTTTTAAAAGAAGGGGTGGGGGGTGCATATTGTAATATGCAGATGGTATTGATAACACTTTGGAGGCAGAGGACTGGGAAAAGGAGACAAACAAGAAGAGGCCAAAGGGGCCAACACAACACAAAGGGAGGATATATGGTCAAAGAATAGTCTAAGACAACCACGGAAATGAGTGTGACAGATGAAACTTTACCAGAATTAAATATCATTAATCTCTCTAAATGACAACTAACAGAAATGGAAACCACCATCCTTACCAGAGGCCTGAGTTTTTGTCCCACTTCACATATAAACACCACGGAAGTAAGAATCGACATATACAAATATACTAGAAAATTAAAATTGGCAAAGATCTGTGCAGAAAAATCAAAAAGAACCACAAAACCAAAAAGCGGGAATGAAACTGAACAACTACTGGTAGACGATCTCGGTGGGCTTAGCACTCTAGTAACCATGGGAGCCAAAACCAAAACTCAAGCGAAACGCGTTGGGTTTTGGTTGTTCAATAAACATCTGTAAACTAAACGAGACGAGAGAGTGCGTTTTCATTTCCCTGACGGGAATTCTGATATATATATATATAGATAGATAGATATAGATAGATATAGATATAGATATAGATAGATATAGATAGATATAGATAGATATAGATAGATATAGATAGATATAGATAGATATAGATAGATATAGATAGATATAGATAGATATAGATAGATATAGATATAGATATAGATATAGATATAGATAGATATAGATATAGATATAGATATAGATATAGATAGATATAGATATAGATATATATAGATATAGATATATATAGATATAGATATATATATATATATAGATATATATATATATATATATATATTCTATCCAAGACACCGCGTCTTTACTCCAATCGCTCAGGTATTCCCCCAGGCAAGGAAACGCAGACACGGACAAATTTGGTGCAAATATTTACTCAGTACAAGTTAGCGCATGACGTTTCGGCTCTCAATGTAATTTATTTTTTGCTCCTAGGTCCTCGCTCACCCGGGGGCCCTTTTCAAAAAAAGCGCGGAAGCCTGTATATATATATATGTGTGTGTGTGTGTGTGTGTGTGTATATATATCGCCACACACTCCCAAACTGTAGCGTTCGGAAAGAAACGGCAAGCACTCCGATGTCGTGATCTTTAATTTATTTCCAAACCCCCCAGCACCCCCGACAGACGCGTTTCGCTCAAGGCTTCGTCAGTGTCATTAGTGTACAAACAAATTCGCCATTTTAAACAGTCCGCCCTTCTAGTTCATAGAGATAGATGATGGTACATAATTCATTTTGTGGCGGCCATCTTGTAGTGTGTTTATGCAAGGCATTATATACTGTTCAAAGATGGCGACAAAGTAAAGTGCTTAGTGCAAAAATTCCAAACAACGTTTGACATTAACAAAAGTTATCGTGACTGGCACATATTTACACTTTTTACATATTTGATACCCGGTATTGTCATTTACAAAATTACGGTTATTCATAATATTATGTAGGGGTGTATCCCCAGTTTCATATTGCAATTCATGTGTGCAGATCAGTTATATACAGATGGTATGTTATTGAACCCAATGCCACCTATATACAAATCTACAATATATACATACATGAAGCTAGGCCAGTTTTTGCTTGGCAAATTAGTTGTGATTAAGCCCTGTATTGGCTTGTGATCTACCACACATAGAGGGCATGATTTACCGGTATCTCTAATGTTATTTTTGTCAAATCTGCATGGCGTTGAAGGGAGCAAAAAGACATATTAACAAGGCTACAGTGTATTTCTATTCTCATTTGGTCAAGGAGTTTTGTCGTGGTGTTCTAACAGATTGTTTAGTTTTACAGAACGAGAGATTATCACAGGTGTACCCACATTTCTGCATCATTATTGAGACCCCACGGTGTCATCGTTTTGAGGTCCAAGATGTATCTCGATTCCAATACACGGAGGGCTTTTTCCCTATTCCCCCCTCGTTCTGATTTGGGAACCTGATCTATGCAGTAGTAAATGAGTAAATCTCTATTACTTTGATGTTGTTCTGCAAAGTGACGGGCTATCGGATAGGTCTTATCATTGTTCACGATAGCCCTCATGTGTTCTAGGATTCTCATTTTCGTTGGTTTGATGGTACTTCCTATGTATCGTTTTTGTCACGGGCAGACCAAACAGTAAACTGTATATTCTGAATTACAATTCTCAATGTAATTTATTTTTGGCTCCTAGGTCCTCGCTCACCCGGGGGCCCTTTTCAAAAAAAGCGCGGAAGCCTGTGTGTGTGTGTGTATATATATGTATATATGTATATATATATATATATATATATATATATATATATATATATATATATATATACACACACACGCACACACACCTGTGTACGAAACGTGTCGTCCTCTCTTATGACACAAGAAAATAAAGCTGAACAAAACCCAAAACGGTGGGCTTGTCTGGACTTCTTTGAATAGGATTTCTATCTTCCTGATATATATATCTATATCTCTATCTATATCCACAATGTAGCCCTTTGCCGCCGGTGCTCTCCTTCGCGGCGGTGCGTTCTTTTCCGGCAGAGTTCGCCGGTGTAAATTAGCACAAGTAGATCTACTGTTTTCCAACAGGTCGAATCCGATTTGAAAGAACGCACTCACTCGTGATTTCATGAATAATAGCGGCTTCAATTCAGATCTCTTTGCCGTACCTGACGCGTTTCACCTTTTCACAAGGCTTGATCACGGGATACACAAGCCTAGAAACGCACTTCTTTTATTTCTAGTAGCACACAATTACTTCTTGTTTTCAAAAATGTGCATTGTGGTTACTGTAGTGTTGACTTTTACTCATTTTTACAACCATATAATATTTTAACTTATAACTAATGTGCTGTACCTGTTATCAAGTGCTCAGTGTATTGTGTAAATATTTAAAACAATATTGATTTAGTCAAGCCATTTATGCTGTAAGTTCTTAATTTTGCCAATGTTCATTCAGTTGTGTGCTCTCTAGTGAGCAATTATCTTGGTTCTCGGTTCTTAAATGTTCTCTTCATATGATTTTCTTTCTTAGAGTTTATGCAACTTTCTTTTACTCTCAGTGAGGGATTCTTTTTTCCAGTGAAAGATGTTGAAGTTGATTTGTTACCTGTTAATTACTTTTAAAGATGTACATAATGTTCCTCATTCTGGTTTAAACCTCTGGGATCGAGGGTTCTGAACATTATGCTAAATCTTGATTCTTTCTGTCGGAGGATCCGTGTGCGATCCCCTCCTCTTTCTAAAACCCGGATTTGTTCCAGGGCACAATATCTCAATGACTCCCATTTGCTCTCATAGAGATCTGAATTAAAGCTGCTATAATTCCTGAAATCACGAGTGAGTGCGTTCTTTCAAATCGGAGCCGACCTGTTGGAAAACAGTAGATCTACCTGTGTGTGTGTGTGTGTGTGTGTGTGTGTGTGTGTGTGTGTGTGTGTGTGTGTGTGTGTGTATATATATATATATATATATATATATATATATATATATATATATATATATGTGTGTGTATGTTTGTATCTAAATGTGTATATAGATGTAGTGAACAAGGCGGACTTGTCCGCCAAAACGTGTCTTGTTGTTTTTTTGGAATACAAACCTTTGATATCCATCCACGGAGTCGGTGCGTGCCTGTTCTTTCTAAGCCAACCAGAAAAAAAAAATATATATATCCAAGATCTCGCCCTAGATCGAAACGCGTCGTCCTTTGGCTGCTAAATAAATCTGCGTATTTTTGAATTGCAATCCTGGTGTGGCTCGTCTTTTCTGCAATTCCCACAGAGATCCTTGTTGCGTATATGTATATATATTTATTTATTTACACACATACACATTGTATATATACTTTATTCGACCATAGGCCATCAAAGTTGCATAAAACAATTTACAAAGATATACAATACATTGTTGTAGGATGATGCATTAAACATTCACCGAATTACATAAATGCACCTCAAAATCGAATTGCACAAAATTTAGCATGAATACACTTCCTAAGACAAAAACCTAAAATGGTCTGCCATGCCTGAGGGTGAGATTCATACACAGCATTTAGCTAAAAAAAATGAATTAAAATATTATCCGAAGGATAACAATCGAACATAATTACATACATATATTACAATAATTTAAACTTCACACCTACACCTTGAAACGTGTGCATCAATTGTCCAAATAAAACTACATCATGAATTGTATATCATATATTCGGGAAAACAGCAAGAATAAAAGCGTTAAAAACCCTTTAGACAAGTTAGCGCCCAGTAACTGCTTTACAATTAAAAAAAACACAGTTCGGAGGTTTTGGGAGAAGTCTTGTATACAATACAAAATTCATATTGCTCCACTAGACAGCATTTCATGATTGCAGAGTTTGATTCTAGTAGTACCAGCCTACACACCCTAGGGTAGGAACTTCTGTCGGCTCATCCAAAAGGAGACTAAAAAAACTAACTGCAAAAACAATTGGGCTGGTGGTGTCTGTTTTTAGGATCCTATAGTCAACCTGATGTTGCCTGGCTCTAATGTTTAGGCAGGTCGGCTGTATCCACCTTATACGAATTAGTTTGTATTTTGTACAGAAAAAGAGTATGTGTTCTTCTGTCTCTTGTGCTCTAGCACAGGCCAGGCATAGTTTGAATAATAACCCAACGGCCTGATTGCTAGGGAACCTTAGTAAAAGGTTGCCATATCTAAATCTGACATATAAGCTTTTGGCAAGCGGAGGTGTGATTTACTCCATAGAAGGTTAAAAACTGGTGCATGACTTGGCACTTAAAAATTGGGTTGTTAGTTGTCCATTTGCTAGTCTAGTGCCATAGCGCTCTCTCACAACCACCCAATACCTAGTCTTAAGCCTCGAAAGGTCTCCTCTTGTAGCCCTCGCTAGATGTTCCCACAGTTCTGCCATGCCAAGTGCTTTGGTACAACAAATAAGCTCTCGCAACTACAAGTGTGTATAACAAGACAGGGTTCAATGACCAACAGTAAAAGGAAACGCAGACGCAGGTTCTTTGGTGTGAAATTTCTTGTTACAGCAAGACGTTAACTTTTCTCCAGACTTTAAGAATGATATCAAACGCCGACACGTGTTTCGTCGTGTACGGGTGAGTCAAACACGACTCTTCAGGGCTGATAATACAAAACAATGTAGGCAAATTTTAGTCTAGACATGTACAGTTTGATACTGCATATGGTGACAAAAGTGTAGCCGACATGCAGTCTGACGTGCGTTTGTGTTGCACATGATAGGTGAAAATTGGTGACGGTACTTGCATATTCAGGCAAGTGCTCGGTCTATGGTGCTAATGTGTACGTAGTAAGTGAGAAATAAAACTTAAAGACCTTGGTGTGGTCATGAATCACTCGTACACAGTGGTCCTAAAATTATGAGGGTGTCCGTCGTGATGGTGAGTAAAAACGTGAGATGCACTGCTTCTATTATTTCTAAGACATAAGTGAAAATAATAGAAGCAGTGCATCTCACGTTTTTAAGGTCTTTAAGTTTTATTTCTCACTTACTACGTACACATTAGCACCATAGACCGAGCACTTGCCTGAATATGCAAGTACCGTCACCAATTTTCACCTATCATGTGCAACACAAACGCACGTCAGACTGCATGTCGGCTACACTTTTGTCACCATATGCAGTATCAAACTGTACATGTCTAGACTAAAATTTGCCTACATTGTTTTGTATTATCAGCCCTGAAGAGTCGTGTTTGACTCACCCGTACACGACGAAACACGTGTCGGCGTTTGATATCATTCTTAAAGTCTGGAGAAAAGTTAACGTCTTGCTGTAACAAGAAATTTCACACCAAAGAACCTGCGTCTGCGTTACCTTTTACTGTTGGTCATTGAACCCTGTCTTGTTATACACACTTGTAGTTGCGAGAGCTTATTTGTTGTACTATTGTCTTGTCTTTGACTTGTTGAGACGGTTAAGGGCGTTTTGCCGTCTGCTCTTTACGCACTACACAACGATACGTTTGCTCCTTACACACTTTGTAACGTTTAACCCAGGTAGTGCGCCCCTGTAGTCCTACTTTTCTAAAAAACCCCATGCTCAGTAATGCCAAGTGCTTTGTACCAACTTGCAACATGCTTAAACCGGGGTAATCTTTTTGTGCCACTGATCGTCAAAACCTCCCTCAAGGAATTACAATAATCATAAAGCTGGGGTGTTGTCCACAAGCGTAGCCATTGCATTAGGATTTTGTGAGGCCATATCACCTATTCTTTTTTACCCTATGTCAAAAAACAAAGGGATCAGAGGGGTAGTGATGGGTACAGAGACTAAGGATCTAACAAAGATGTTTTCAGATGTTGTCAATTTAATTGTGTTGGTATGCCCCCATAACTCTGCTCCATATAACGCTCCACTCTGGGCTTTTGCTCAATGTTGGAAGGCGGTGACCCCAGGGGTCAAGAGGACTCTCCTAGCCACCCGGGACCTCCTCTCCCACAATTACTGCAGAGTCTTATCGAGGGGGAGTCCCCGCCGGGAGGACTGATCGTACACACGGACGACACACCACACTTACGAACGGACACCACACCGTGATTCTTTATCAAGTATGAACTTTATCAAGATAAAAGTAAGGAGCAATACACGGCGATCGAGGGATCGCGAAAGTCTTGTAGCAAGGGGAACGGGGAAGCGGGACAGTCTTGGAGAGCCAGCTGGCACGCCACGTACCCTGCGCACAGTTCTCAATCCTCGAACTGGGGGGTATGGGGGCAGGCGATGGGACTGGCTGTCCTACTCACTTTAGTTTCAGGTGGTCGTGAGGGTAGTGTTGCTGGTCCAGCCGGACCAGAGTGTTCTTCAAGCCGCGACGAGGTCAGCAGGGCTTGGTCAGGAGTACTTTGTCGTACTCGTAGGCAGGTAGAGCCGCGACAGCGTCCGCAGGGCTCTGGACGGTAACCAGTGTCTCTTATTCTTAAGAGTGGGCCGCGACGAGGTCAGCAGGGCTCCGGTGGTTCAGATCTTACTCTCGAGAGGGAGCCGCAACAGCGTCAGCAGGGCTCCGGTGGTTCGGGTCTTATTCTTCAAGAGAGGGAGCCGCGACAGCGTCAGCAGGGCTCCGGTGGTTCAGTTTTGTCGGTTCGAAGATGAGCCGCGACGACGTCAGCAGGGCTCGGTGGGTCAGAGTCTGTTCTCCTCCAGGTCAGCTGCGATCAGATCAGCAGGGCTTTCTTGTCCAAGATACAACTGCCGGCTAGATGGAAGGCAGGTTGTCTTATAGTCCAGGAGCTCTTTGATGTCCGGACACTCAGAGGCAGGAGGCCGGAGGTCCGTGGGCCAGGCGCCTGATTGTCTGGCGGCAGTGTCTTTGGTGATTTTGGACCATGCGTCCAGGGAATCCCAGACGCCCATCAAGGCCTGGAGCCAGCTCACTAGGAAGCCAAAAGGTGCGATCGAAACCAGCCCCGAGGGATGGCTCGGAGGTGTGACGACAACCAGCTCCTCGGGAGGGGGGCGGAGGTGTGATGGAAGCCTTGGTTTCGGGTACTTGGTGAGTCGTTCACCCCCCTGGGCGAGTTGGGGCCCGCCAGACGCGCACGCCTGGCTGCGGCCGGGAGCGGCCAGAGGCTGCCGAAAGGGAAGAAGGCGGCCGGCTGGCCGGGGTGGCCAAACATGGAGTCTGCCGATCACGTGCATGGGTGCAGGCACGCGGTCTGGAGGTCGTTTCAGGTCCGATGTAGGAGTCTCGTGTATAGTTCTGGGTGGACGGAAATTAGTTCTGTCCGTCGTTCTGGGTTATGAGGGTCAGTGAGGGCCACGCCACGAGGCCGGGTCCAACACTCAATATACTTCTAGTGCAGGAATCTGTGATCAGCTATTGAATTGCCTATGGAATCTTAATATTGATTTTGACCCGTGAAAGAGGGTAAGATGACTCTTGTTAAGTTGTTTTTCCCAACCGAGTGGGTCACTTAGTCTCAGCCCAAGATGGTCAAAGTTTTTCATCTTCTCCAGTGGTTCACATGCAATCCTAACCTCACTTGATTTCTCTTTTGCT
This sequence comes from Lissotriton vulgaris, assembly GCF_964263255.1. Taxonomy (NCBI): domain Eukaryota; kingdom Metazoa; phylum Chordata; class Amphibia; order Caudata; family Salamandridae; genus Lissotriton; species Lissotriton vulgaris. The sequence goes on from NC_141694.1 coordinate 1,444,272,908, forward strand.
TTCCCAAACACCATAAATATGTTTTGGCAACATTGAGCTCCAAACTCCTGCCTTTGCAGAAATCTAACAACGTGTCCACTAACATTTGTAGGCCCATTGGCGTAGTGGAAATAAGTAAAGATCTGCAAAGAGCAGGATTGGGACTTTTGTGCCATTCATAACTGGTGAATCATTCCTGCAATCCATTCCTGCAATCCAATATTTGAGTAGACTCATCATTGATGAACAGAGAAAAAAGCATGGGAGCAAGGACGCACCCCTGTCGTACCCCACGCTGTATTAGTGTCCTATCAGTTAGTTCACAATTTTTTCCCCATCTAACCTGGGCGTAATTTAGAAGCACCAGTTGAGTATTTTTAGTCATTATGTATGTATTTTTATATGGCTTAGAAACCATACAATGCTCTTACAGTATTATTTTATAATATTGTTCTGGCTGTACGCATTATACTTTGCAGCCTGCATTACGATTGTAGCAGTTCACTTTACATGCATGAGAAAGAAGACTGTTCAATAAAACCTTTTATTGAAAATGCCCGTCTCTCTATTTCTCTGCACCTCTGTAGAAACGAAGCATGCACGATTTGACTGGGGGAAATACTTAACTATTGTTTCCGCGACTCTAGAGATACAATTCTTATTCTTGGAAATCAAAGTGGTCATGTTTATGCAGTTGTCAGAAACTAATCCCTTCTTGTGACTTCTAGAAAGTCTCTAGTGACCTCTGAGCTAGCCGGCACTCACTATTAAGTTTAATACATTCAATAGAGACCTAGTCGACCTCAGTCCTACGTCTAAACTAAAGGATATATTAGTCCAATGCACTGAGCCTATTGGGGATATAGGAACTACACTACAGTGTGATTGTTCTTTCATGGAATATATGATGGTTCTTTCATGGTGTGTGATGGTTCTTTCACGGTTTGTGATGCATGTTCTTTCATGGTGTGTGATGGTTCTTTCATGGTGTGTGATGTATGTTCTTTCATGGTGTGTGATGGTTCTTTCATGGTGTGTGATGGTTCTTTCATGGTGTGTGATGGTTCTTTCATGGTGTGTGATGGTTCTTTCATGGTGTGTGATGTTCTTTCATGGTGTGTGATGTTCTTTCATGGTGTGTGATGGTTCTTTCATGGTGTGTGGTGTCTCATCCTCACTGATCTCCTGTTGCATGCTGTCATTTTATCAATCAAAAAGACATTCAGCTCGTTACCAAGACCTTGAGCTCTGAATACCCATGGTTGGTAATTTACTCTACTTCAGATGCACACACTGCATGTTTTAACAGCGCACACTCCACAAGATGAAACACCAGTCAGCGTCATTCTTATTACATTTCGGAAGGAATGTCTCCTCTGGTTTCATAAAGACACTGTCCCCTTGCCTTCTGCTAAAATACCTGAGCACCTCGGAAAGAGAGTACAGGGCTCAGATAAAGTACAGTAAACTCAACCCTATCCCCCCACCTTGGTAGCCCTAAATGTATTTCAGGTAAAGAGGAGGAGGGGGTTACAGTATTTAGTGGACTCGCGATCTCACCCCGTTGTTTTTGTCCCCGCTTCTTTTGGCGTTATTCTTACTTAATGCCCTTCTTCCATTTGAATGTTCGCTTCTGTGATGTATTTCTTTACTGAGTAGTGAGGGTACCTTATGCTTTCTGCACTGGAATCCTTCAGATCACTCATCTTTTACTACAGCTGACCTGGTGCCATATAGATGTCTAGATAGCTATTTCTAATTGTTGTCTGCACCTGATTTAGATTAATTGTTGAACTGGGTACTTGATTAAATGTATCTTCCTCTCTGAGATGCCCCCCCCCCAATAGGAGTTCTAAGTTCTCTTACTCTTCTTCCCCCCGCACCCTCACTCCAGCACTCTGATTGGTCTCTAGACTGTGATATGTTAAATGTTAAATGTCGTATACTTGTAAAGCGCACAGCTGCCCCAGCAAAGGGGCGTCCCGGCGCTGTTTACCGCTGGGGAACCCATCCTAGCTTTCCCTGTGAGATGGTTCTTCCTGGGTATCTCCAAGGTGAAGACAAGCATCCCCGGCGCTGATGGGGCCGTTAGTAGAGATTAAGCAAGCTATTGCCCAGAGTTGCTGAGTGGGACCCATGGTTGGAGTAGGCACCGAGGCGAGAATTGTCGAATGCGCTGACCATGGCCCAAGACCCTGCCGCGTCAGGAATCGAACCCTGGTCCCGATCCGACCTCTGCTTCCGGGTCTGCCGCCTCTAACCAGTGAGCCACACCATATCCTTCTTGGCTAAAACTTAAGCTGCTTCTTTGTGACCGTTTGCATCTCGGTGCTGTTTGAACTCCACCAGTTCCTCCTTTCTGGCTCAGTTAATGTGTAGTTCATCACCCTTAATCACTACAGTGAGCGAGAGGCTTGCATGTACCTACTGCTCCTATACCTTCCTTGTGCTTCAGCGTAGGCTCTTCTTTCTTTCTGGTCCAGCAGCCTGATGTCCAGCTTCACATGCCCATGTCACACATGGCACATTAGGCCCATGTGATCTTGCAGCATAGCATATGAACTGACCGCTTGTCTGTCCTTCTCGGGTTCTAGAGTTCGAGAATGGTGAACCTGCTATGGTCTGCAGTCTCCAGCTCTTTTCTTCCTTATTGTGCTCTTATTTGGCCTTTAATCCACAGTACCAGGTTTCAGTTCTATGTGGTGTAGCAATCATAGTTTATTATTGTATTGCTCACACTTTTATCTAACTTTGAATATATATTTAAGATTGATAAAGGGGTAACTGCGACATGGTTCTATTCCACTATTAGAGGACTCTCGTTACATCTTAAAGCACATGGACAAAGGCCTAGTTGTGTATGAATGTAAGTGCACCCCTCAAGGTCGCAATATAGGAGGACCATGTTATGCATGATGCCTATTATGTTTTTCTTATAGTGCACTTTTTCTAAACTTTGAAATGATCTGAGGTTGTACATGTGGAATGTATTTCAGATTCTGCAGGTCAATGGTTAGACGATAATGAGTGCTTGTCTCGTCCAGGTCTCCCTGTGCTTTGGATCTTAGGTCAGTCCCCCAGTATAATTTAACCTCACTCACGTGAGCTGGTTCCTGAGCTGTGAAAAGCAGACTTGGAGCTATTGCCTCATTTCTCACAGAATAGACGCAGATATTGCAGTGAATTATGCAAAACACTAAGGTCTTTTTTTATACTCTTTTAATTGATGACAAAAAGACATCTATACATTAGCGGTATTTTGCTGAAGTACAGAGATCGTTCACAAACTCAACAAACATCACATTTTTCGCTTCATGCATAATCATGTAAATTTACAACGTCTACACTGCGCTAACCTATTACTCTCTAGTTCTGGCTTGAGAACCAAATAGAGGTGTCGTATATATGTCCCCTCAATATAAATTCCACTTGCCCCATAACTGTTTCCATTTCCTTCGTCGACCCCGGCTTTCACGTGCTATCTTTTCAGTTAGCATACACCAGTCCATATCTTTCATCCAAACCTAAATTGTTGACGCTTCAGTGGAACCCCATAATTAGCTATGTTATGCTTGACTATTACAATTCCCAGTGTTGCCTATGTCTTTACTTTACTCTTTAAATCTTTGCCCCCCCCCCCATGTGCTTAAGAGGTACCATTTGTCTTCCGGACCCAATCTTGTCCCCAGCACCTTTCCTAGGCAGTTTGACCTTCTCCCAGTGTCTTTTAATGTAAACACAATTCCAAATTGTATGAAAGAACGTGCCATTCTGGTTACATCGTCTCCTACATTTAGGATTTGTCCTATAGCCAATTCTGGCTAGTGTTTGGCATGAGAGATACATTAGGATTTGTCCTATAGCCAATGCTGGCTAGTGTTTGGCATGAGAGATACATTAGGATTTGTCCTATAGCCAATGCTGGCTAGTGTTTGGCATGAGAGATACATTAGGATTCGTCCTATAGCCAATGCTGGCTAGTGTTTGGCATGAGAGATACATTAGGATTTGTCCTATAGCCAATTCTGGCTAGTGTTTGGCATGAGAGATACATTCTGTGCAACATTTTAAGTTTTACTAATTTGAACCTGAAAGAAATCGCCACCTCCTTTGGGGAGGCCACTGCTTCCGGTCAATCTTCATCTTCCAGCTCCTCTATATCATGCCTCCATTTTTCTTTGAGTTGGGAGAGGCGGTCAGGGGCATTGTTAATCAGTTTCAGGTAGGTCGGCTCATACAGTCAATGAGAATTCTATCTTCCATTGGAGAGGACTCTGGGAAGAACCTCCCCTTTGGAATTGCCGCTTGGAGAGCATGTCTGATCTGCATGTACCTAAACATTTCTGTGGTAGCTAGATCATACTCTGGTTGTTGTAGTTGCACAAAGTGTCCACAAATCACCTACTCTGGAGGTGCCTATTAAATCCCAACTATCGAATCCCTTGACTGCCCTCGGAGTTCCCAGCCTTTCTGTGTCCCATAACGGGGTAGCCTGGGTAATCTTTGCGCTCCAGCCAAGGCTCTGATATACTGCATGCCAGATCCGGGCCGTGTGTTAGGTTGGGCCTGTGAGGTGTAACAAAAGGGCTTATTCAATAATGTTGTCTTCTGCCTTCTTCTGCTTGGCCACTGTGTGTACTCAAAGTCTTTGTTTTAAGAAGATAGTAAACTCTGTTGCCAGTTACCTTTTGTCTTGCAGGCGCCCTTTATAAATCTGCCTGGCATATTGTACATATCCAGGCAATGTTGGCACAGCAAGACTATTGCAGCGAAGAACACATTCTATTTATTTTCTGTGGCCTTCTCTGTATCCTAGCACCTGACGCTTGCATGTGAGACATCGGTGGCCAGAATCTCTCCTCCCAAAGTTCAGAGTCCCTGCGCACTTGAACTGCTTTCCTGAGTTTACTAGAGCCAGCTGTGCCTGCGCAGATCTGTTTACATCGTGGGGCCCAGAGGGAGCCCGCAGTCCATACTTTCCATTTCCTTTGCATTGTTCAGGAATTCATCATTACAAATGTGTCCTGGAACCAAGGCTCAGCCAGTACCTCCCCAGCGTGGCTCTTTCAAGAGCAATATTTTGATATATTATTTGAGTGGAGATGCTGACTTTGCGTGAATAGCAGTCATTGATAGTAAAAGAAAATAGGGAGGAAAAGGATACTCCTGCTCGTCTGAAAAAATGAAATTGAATGGATTTTGCACCCTTTAAAATCGAAATAACTTGGTATTTGACGATCCTCTTTCCCCTAACATTGGTTATGCACACAGGTTTAGCAGTTCTGAGTTATGTTCCCTTCTTTAAACACTGCCTCTCATGGCTTTACTCGATTTCAGGGTTGATTTATCAAAGGGTTTTACCTTTCTATGTCTTTGGGGAACTGTGCTGGTACATAAGACATTTTGGACACATTTCTGGCTTTAGATAAAGATTATGGTTTAGGAGTAAATTTGTCACCACACCCAGATGCCAGATTTGCTCTGCTAAGATCTGATGGTTTTAGCTTGTGTATATTCTCGGATGACCCTGAAGATCAATCCAATTTGGCGTGTCCGACCTTGGAAAACAGTAGGAGTGTCTTTTTACTTTATTGTCCATTGCAAGCTCTTTGATCTCCAGATCTGGAGTGGGTCGTTGCACAGTAAATGGCTACATTACAAGCTCCTTTTGTGCTTTCGTATACACTGGATTTACAGTATAAATGCTTACATTAGAGTACACACTTGCTATTTTGCAACTCTTAGGGGATTGTTATAGAAGGAATGCTTTAAACGCCGACTGTTCGTCACCCAAACGTATAATGAGTGCACAGGCGTGCAATTTTAATAAGTCTACCATGTTGTTACATTTTCCTATGTGCATGTGTATATCGTAAGGAATATGAATTAATCATCCTTGTCCTTTAAGCAGTGACATTCTGAAGAACAACAAATCAAATGTGTGGTATTAAAGCTCGAAGGCCTACAGAGTCCACTGGGCCAGAATAACTTGTGATTCCTGGGTATTTTGGAAGGGACTAAGGGTGACAATCCTATAGGATACATTGTCTGGCTATTTCAGAAGTGTTCAGCTGATTATATATGGAATGCCAGATTTCAAGGGCTCATCGTTTTACTTTATAAAAGCAAAAACTTTGAATCCAAAAATTTAAATTGAGCCGCCTACCTTGAGCCATTTCAGTATGTATTGGCAACTTCATCCTGCATCAGCTTGTATATTAAGCTGCTTGCGCTGATAGTTGTGTTAAAGTACAGGATTTTATCATGCAATGGTAGTGTGAACATGGTGGTTACGTTGAATGCTTTCTGTTCTTCAAGCTGAGTCAGCCAAGTTAAAGATTTTCTTAATAATCGTATTGTCATATGTACATCAGAGATATTGGTAAAAGAGATATTGGACTCTTGGTTAAAAGGGTCCACTTGAGACATTGACTGAAGAATGAGGAAACCGTTTCTGTAAGGTTTTTTTTTCAGGATAAAAAACTGGGGTACTGCCTCTTTTTGGCAGCTTACACTGCCAGCTAGCAAGGATGATTACCCTTACGTGGTGTGGGATGGCCCAGACCTGCTGCTTCTGAAGCTGGGAGAGACCTAAGGTAGTGGATTTGGGGGCGAGGATTAGAATAGGTGTTGGACAGGCCACGTGAAGGGCTTGCTCCCTCCCCGCATGACAGGGCCCGAGCCCCGGCCCTCCAGGTGTTACCCACAGAAGCGACCCGCACCCCGTCTCCTACGGGACTCCTGACCCCGGACATCTCCGTATCATGGGGCTGAGCCACTACCAGCTCCATTGCCCGACCCTGCCGCCATCTTGGACACTGCACCACGAGGCCGCGTGGCCTCAGCTCGACCCTAACCCTGGGCCTGGCCAGGCCCCGACATCCCGGCACCACCATCCACCCAGGAGGTGAACGGACCACTTGGCAGGTCAATGGGAGAAAGAAGTGTCAAGGGCTCTCCCCCGCCAGGTGCCGATCGCCCCCAGCCTCCCCGGGCGCTGGCTCCACCCCCCTGCTGGGTGTCTGGACTCCCTCATCCCGGACCTCCCGACCTCCAAGAGCGAGGGTCCGGACATCAAAGGAGGCCAGACCTATAACTGGGACAGCGCCAGAGCAGGAAGGCAGTTGTATCCTGGAGTCGAGAGACACCGAGAAGAACTCATCCTTGACGGACTACTGGCGCTGCCGTAGCCTTGCCTTGTGAACTATTGTCCTGCCTGCCGGCGCTGCCGCAACCTTCCGCATCCTTCATCCTCGTCGGGACCTGCTGGCGCTGCCGCGGACCGTTGTCCTTACCACCTTCCCCGGGACCTGCTGGCGCCGCCGCGGACCGTCGCTACCTACGATCATCTCGGGACCTGCTGCCGCTGCCGCGGCCCGTCCGTCTAGAACGCCGAGCTCGAGGATTGTGAGCTATTCATCATATCATCGCATCTACCAGATTGGTAACCAGACTGTCCCGCTACCCCCTGTCCCATCCAAGAGACTAGAATCGAGGGGACCCCTGAGTCCAGACCTCCTTGTACCATCTTCTCGTACCTAAAGATTACTTATAAAGAACGTTAAACCTTATCTTTGTGTGGTGTACGTCTGTGGGGGGGAAGTTACTCGTCTGTACGATCACTGGAGACGGCTCTCCCCGGAGACCTCTCCCCTAGTCCTCGGCCGACCCTCCCGGTCCGTCTAACAATAGGGATGTGAGTTTCAGTTGTGGGTTGGGAAGGTGGGTCTGGAAGTAAAAAAAGGTACTTGTACTTGCCGAAAATCTGTTTCTGCTGAATATTTCTGACTGCTGATTCCTCATCTTAGACTACTCACCCAGCGCCAGACTGCATCCAGAAAACTTTATTCCCGCAATGCTCCCATGAGCTTTTAAGTTGCACTGTATGACTCTGTTTTGACTCCGTACCAACCTCGAAATGATGGATTGGAGCCACATATAAGCGTTACCCCTGAGCGATGACATCAGTTCTTTTCTTTCTGCTCCTTACAATATGTATCAAGAGCTGCACTCACAACTTCGTTGGACTTCTGATGACTCCTGAAAATCATACAAATCCAGTGTGCTAGTGAACAAAGTCCCTTCCTAAGATTACATGTTTCAAATCATGCCATAACTGTAGAAAACAGATGTTAGTCACAGAGCCCCCACTAGGTGTTTGTGTGTTGCTTGGACTTGGGACCAAACTCGATTCTGTGAGCAGTGTCCCTCTTGCGCACAAAGAGAGTTTGGGACCAATAGGTTAAGTATGTTGCGGAACACAAGAAGCTATTAATGGACTCACGTCGCTTCCGATCCAAGTCAGGGATGCTGACTTTCTCCAGAGGCCACTCTCTATCCACAGAAACAGCTCAGCGGCGTCACAATGATAATGAAAAAACAGATCACCACGGTCTTCTCTGCCTGCTTCCTCACTCTCTGCTTGCTCCGTAAAATCTTCAAATGGCTCCTCGTCCACATCCGAAATAGTCACTAAAGCCCTAATGACCAGCTGGCAGGATTACGGCAACACACTCTAAGTGCGAAGCACCTCACACCTCCTGAAGAAACTGTAGACCATCCAGAATTCAGCAGCCACTCAACCTCCCTAAGTGGACTAACATCACCCCTCACCTCAAGAAGCTCCACTAGCTTCCCCACCAGAAGAGATTTCAATTCAAGATGCTGATCCAAACCTACAATGCCTTACACAACCAGGTACCAGCATACATCAACCACTGCCTGAACTTCTACCGGTTCTCCAGACAACTGCACTCTGCCTCCCTCTCCCTCTCTCACACCTGCCGCATCCGCTGTAGCAACAGTGGAGGACGCTCCTTCTCTTACCTCGCCGCAAAGTCTTGGAACGACCTTCCCCTTCACCTCCAGACCTCATCCTCTTTGCTGGAATTCAGAAAGAGACTCAAGATCTGGCTGTTCAACTGAACCCACCCCCTTAGCAGCTGGGATTTTCAGCACCTGGATACCCCTAAGTGTGATTAGCTGCACTCCTACAAGTTTTGATTGATTGATGGTCTCTGTCGATCTCCTGTTGCGGAACAGATTCCACAATTGATGTGGTGTGCCCTGAATTTTCTGGACCATCGGCGACACCACAGCAAATTGATGCTTTTAAGAAGGCCATGCTGCAGATATTTGGTGTTTTTCAGGTGTGCCTTCAGGCCACAAGGATCTGGACTACTGGTGGATACGTCCTCTGTGTGGTCTGACCTTTTGGACCACTTATTGGCCTCCTACTGACTCTGGTACAGACCTACATCCTGGCTCTATGACCAAGCTGGTCCTTCCCTCATAGACTACAGTTCCTGCACCACTGGAAGAAGATCTGGTGCTGGCTCCAGTGCCTGACTCTGAAATTATTTCACCTCAAACCAACCACTAGTTTGCTGTCAAATTACTAAGGCGCAATCGATTGCCATACAGCCTGACTCTTATGCAGTGTCTCTGCTTTAGGGCGTATGCACCATCGGAGTCTCCAATGTCTTTATGGCTGTGATTCTGACCAAGATTTTCCATGATGTTGGTAGGGATGGATTTGATAAGTCCGTCATTATGATGACCATTTTCCTTACATGACTTTACAGGAGGCCAATGGGCTTGATATTTCCCCTGATACAGGGATTAATTTACCTTTTGGGTGTTCAATGGAAGAATTCATCATTTGCATAGTAGTCTGGTATGCAGCTGAAGTCTTGGATCTACAACTGCCCTCTATTAAGACTGTTGGAAATCACCATGTTCTTGCGGGGTATTCCCCCAAATTTTAGCTTTGACTGTTTTTGTTGACTATAGAACTCTGTAGCCTGTACCTCTGCTACCCAGAGGAAACGTGCTTGTGCTCTTCCTTTAAGCATGATGAATTTAGTATAAATCTGATTGACACATTTAACCTACTTATAAGAGCCTAGTATATTGTACAAAGTGTACCTAGGACCTGTAAATTAAATGTCACTGGGGGCTGCAGTGCACACACAGTGCCACTCACTGCAGTAACGCAAATCCAACCCCAGGCCTAACAGAGCAGCATGGTAGAGCAGTTTATAAAGTGCAAATTTGACCTGTCAAAATCTTCCCAATTGACAGGCCTAAAACCTTCCTTTTAAATACTAATATGTCATCACTAAGGAAGGCCTTAGTTCCCATAAAGGTAAACTGCATGGTATTTAAATGTAGGACATGTACAGGTTTAACTTCCCACATGTCCTAACAGTGACTAGCTTCTCAAAGAAATTTTCACTGTAGCAGGGTTGGTTGTTTCTTAGTAAAGAACTGGGCTGCAATATTAAATACTAAAACTGTATCTTATGGTTGGGACTAGCCATAAAAGAGCTAAACTACTATTTTCATTAGTTGTTAAAAATACAGTTCACTTGTGGAGTCAGATTTCTTCGAGATGTTGGAGAAAAGTAACTTTTAGAAAGCTTACTTTTCCCTGACCTGAAGCTCCTAGAAACGATATCTGCATTTTTCTCTCCAGCTCTGCCAGCCAGTACTTAGCATTTCAGTAGGCGTGAATAAGGTGTGTACTTGCTCCCAGAACAGGAACAAAAAGCCTTTGGTGTGGGAAGATGGTGTTGTGCCCTTGACAGAGTGAACTGTGGGCTGGGCCCAAGGTCATGATTTACTTCAGAGAGACCTAACCAGACACAAGCCGATGTAGAAAACGCCCTGGCCTACCCTTTCTTTTGTCCCCCCTCCCTCTCCAGTCAGACCAGCTTCAATCACAGTGAGCCTCTTGTTGACTTTGCTGTGTTGGATACTGCTGGAGCGTCAGGATCTGCTTGACAGATCTGCTTGAGTTTTTCTTATGACATTTAGGATGCTCTTCAAAGGAGGGAAACAGAATGGCAAACAAATTTGTGTGCATCTACTTGGTGTTTGCTGAAAGCTGCATAAAACTAGATTTTAGCGTTCGATATGGGAGGAACACTAGTTACCATTGTACACTTCCCACACACACTCCAGCCATCAAAGCTGAAGTTTAGGTTGGCTGAAGACTTCAGCCAACTTGAAAATGCCCAAAGTAGATAGGGTTAGCCTTGGGAGCCTTACCTCACTAGGCGTCTCCTGGGATTATTTTAACCTACAAGCTTGTGCCAGGTGTAAATGACGTATAAATTGATGTTTTAGAAATAATGACGCAGTGTATTTAACAACCTTCACAGATGCACAAATGTGTTGTTATTACCATGTTTCATCTAGCTATGCAGAGGAAACTTGTGTCCTTGCATTATGCAGCATGCAATAGTGTGTGGCACGGATAAAAATGCATATGTCATATCTGTATAAATCGGTTGTGCGTGTACTCGCGCGGAATCTCATGTGTACTAATGAAATTACCATTACTTAGTTTGTTTCTCCTAACTGATGACAACCACGCCGCTTTGGATACTACTTCCAGACCTGGTCCAATGAGAGGGGCCACTCATTTTCAATCAATCACATTTGTAGCGCGCTACTCACCCGCAAGGGTCTCAAGGCAATGGGAGGAGGGGGGGTGCTGCTGCTACTGCTCGAAGAGCCAGGTCTTGAGCTGCTTCCTGAAGGAGAGATGGTCCTGGGTCAGCCGTAGGTGGGTGGGGAGGGAGTTCCATGTCTTGGCCGCCAGGTAGGAGAAAGATCTTCCGGTGGTGGTTCTGCGAATCCGTGGGACGGTGGCGAGGACGAGGCTGGCGGAGCGGAGCTGGTGGGTGGGTGCATAGAACGTGAGGCGGTTGTTGAGGTATTTGGGGCCCATGTCGTGGAGAGACTTGTGTGCGTGGGTGAGGAGCCTGAACGTGATCCTCTTGCTGACGGGGAGCCAGTGCAGGTCTCTCAGGTGGGCAGAGATGTGGCTGTGACGGGGGATGTCCAGGATGAGTTGTGCAGAAGCGTTCTGTATGCACTGTAGTCTTTTCTGTAGTTTGGCTGTGGTTCCAGTGTAGAGGATGTTCCCGTAGTCCAGTCGGCTGGTGACAAGGGCCTGGGTTACCGTCTTTCTGGTTATGGTGGGGATCCACTGGAAAATCTTTCGGAGCATGCGTAGGGTGTTGAAGCAGGATGCCGAGATGGCGTTGAATTGCTTGGTCATTGTGAGGGAGGAGTCCAGGATGAAGCCCAGGTTGTGTGCGTGGTCTGTGGGCTTGGGGGCAGTGCCCACTGCAGGGGGCCACCAGGAGTCGTCCCAGGCGGAGGGGGACGGTTCGAGGATGAGGACTTCCGTCTTGTCTGAGTTCAGTTTCAGACTGCTGAGCTTCATCCATTCCGTGACTTCTTTCATTCCTTCCTGGAGATTGGCTCTGGCGGTGGCGGATCGTTGGTGAGGGAGAGGATCAGCTGGGTGTCGTCAGCGTAGGATATGTTTAGGTTGTGTTGGCGTGGGATGTCTGCGAGGGGGCTCATGTAGACGTTGAAGAGGGTGGGGCTGAGCGAGGAGCCTTGAGGGACGTCGCGGATGATCTTGGTGGCCGCTGAGCGGAAGGGGGGGGGGGGGGGGGCGGACTCTGAGTTCTGTCAGAGGGGGATGTTAATTTGCCCATCGAATTAACCATTTACACATCAAACACATCAAACGGGGGTGGTAGGAAGGAGAATTTGCAATTGGCGGGGGACATCTGCCATACTATTGAATCATATATTCTAGTTAAGTGTTTTTGACATGACTGTACATTGAGATTAACATATTCTGCGCACCCCCACAATGTGTATTATATAATTAATATGATATTGACGGTCAGGCTCTTAAGACATATATTTTTATGCATTTACATCCGCAAATAGTTTTGAATCCTAATCCATGGGTACTTCCTAGATCTGCAGAATTATTAGCTCAGGATACACATGCCGGCTGATGAACCTTTGATGGAACCCTGCTGATGGATTACATTTATTATAATTTTATGAATTGACTTTTAGCATGAGTTGTTTTTTGAGAGATCGAGGTCACTGCTTCAGCTGGCATTACCTAGACACACTTTAGGCAATAAACTACAGGCCTACTCTTTAGATTTACCATCCACAGAGAATGCTGTGCGCTACAGGAGACTGAACATTTCTGGTATTTTCTTTTGACCTTATAGTTACAACACTGTCTATTATTCCAGCGCAGTGCTCCTTATTGGAAAGAAAGCAAGCCTAACAGTTGTTAGTCACTAGAATGCTGCCTAAAAATTGCACGCGTCAAGACTGCCAAGTCATTCCATGTGCATAAACTCAAGTTTTTTGAGAAATAGGATCTCATTCTGGTCCTGCAAGATATGGGGTATGTTTATTGAATTTTTCAGACACGCAGGGGTCAAAAATGCCTAAATCTGATCATTTGGGTCTTTAATTCTACTCTAAATTCTAGAGTGAAGATTGTAAGTGCTCACTAGACAGATTAAAACATGAGCAGTTCCTCACTGACTGCCCAAACAAATCTATACTTGAGACTCCTATCACATTCCTGGAGCTTTGCCAAGATATTTAAAGTCTACCCTGGAGCATGGTGGTGGGTCAGTACCACTTAAGCTTTGCTAAGTCATTTCTAACTCTTGTTACTTTCTTTCTATCTACGATTAATTCATTATAGCGCCAGCTATACCCCCTCCTGGCAAGAGACCGATTTTACTATATTGCTGAAGAAGGGCAAAGACCCAAGTCCTGCAGTTCCTATCGCCCAATATCTTTGAAAACAGCAATGGGAAAAGTGAAACGAGATGTGGGCGGATTTGAGGGCAAGCAAAACGGGTTGGAGAGGGCACTGTAATGGAATGCTACAACTAAGAATAAAAAAAAAATCGTCGGAAGTGACCTTTCAGCTTGCCTAAAAATAAATATAGTACCTGAATCGCGTTGGGAGCAGCTAGCAGGCACTGATTAATTTGAATCATTCTGTGCTTGGTCCCTGCTCCACAGCAGACAGCGGAAGTGAAATTTCTTTTTTTTAAAACAGATTTTATTCATCAAATAAGATCTAGAAAAAATGGAAAGCAATATAGATGAAAAAACCCATGTGCAACCCCCACCCAACAACCCCTGATTCCCCCTAGTTGCACTTACGGCCTCCCACATAAAACCTTGCTTTGCCCTTGCACCACCACCACACATTCCTAGAAATGAGAATGAAAGAATCTACTGCTTCCACCTACAAGGAAATATTAAACAATATGTATGGGCCACGCTGCATCCTCCGCCTCTAGTAACAGGCACTGATAGTCAGCCCACCGCTTCCAAACCTTATAGTGTTTCTGTGGGCAACCTCTTGCAGTGAATATTGGAAGTTTCAAGCCCATACAGAAGTCCAGACCCCTCTCCCAGACTGACACTGAGGGCGACACTGGTGCCTTCCATGCCCTAGCAAGGTCTCTCTTTGCCAGAGTAAACCCCAGCAGCATAAGACTGTGTTTATAACTGTTACCCCAATGCCCTCCATGACATGCAGCAGCACCAATATCGGCGCGTGAGGAAGATCTCAGCCCAACAACTCCAAAAGGCAGGTTAGTACCCCCCTCCAGTAACCGGGAGAGACCATGCCAAATTGTGTGCATCAGGGTCCCTTCCTCCCGCTCACAACTAAGACATATAGGGAAGGCCACCAGACCCACCCTCCATAACCGGACCCACGTTAAATAGTCCCTGTGAAGATCTTTGAGCTGGACAAGGCATGGGCGTGTCGCTATGGCCGCCCCCTTCGTGGAGGCCAGGGCATCCGTCCAGTCCTCCTCATCCAGTGTGCCAGCATCCCCCTCCCAGGCCCATTTTAGCTTTTGCAACATAGGAGAGCTATGAGTGACTAGGGACTGATAAATCTTAGAGATTTTATGATCCTGAAGATCACCCAAAGATACCTTTTCTTTAATTGGGCTGAACTCCGCCAGAGACTCCAATCCCACCAGACTGAGAGAGCGGGCGAGTCGAAACTGGAGATATTTGTATAATTGGGTTCTTGGCATTTGAAAATCTTTCTGCAAATCTTGAAAGGTCGTTAGGATCGGCCCCCTCATGACATCCCCCAGGGTAGAGATGCCAATATTGTCCAAGCCACGAAACCCTGCCAGATTAGCTCATTGTGGCAGGCGATCATTATTCCATAGGGGGGGGGGTCTCTCGTGTCAACATATTCCGCCACCCCATTCTCTGCAGAGCCTATCTGCAAATTTGGGAAACAAATTGAGTCGCGAACGGTAGGGATCTACGTACCGCTGCTGAATACAAAATCATGTGTAATTAGAGGTCCCCCATAAGATGCCGCTCCACAGCGTAAGTAGGGTAATTTCTGTCCCCATACCACCACTCATTTAAGACCAATAAATGGGAGGCCATGTAATATGACAGAATATCAGAGGTCGCCAGTCCTCCACAGTACATAGAGAGAAAACATGTCCGTAGGGCAACACTCACATCCCCTCCCGCCCACAGAAATTGACGCAATGCTGCATTGTCCTGCCTAAACCATCTAGGAGGAATCGGATATGGGTGATTCTGCAGTTGATAAAGTAAATGGGGAAGAGAGACCATCTTATAAATGGCCGACCGACCATCGATCCACAACTGCATATGAGACCATGTCATAAGATCCTCCTGGATGCGCTCCCAGACCGGAACCAGATTCCTTTCTCATGCCACTGTGAGTGAGTCTGATAAACACACCCCAAGGGACTTCATCCTGCCGGTAACGACCCAAACCGACGAGGCCCAAGCGCCCAGTCCCGATGCATCCCCCGCGGAGCCACTAGGTAGACTGGGGTTCATGTAGAGACCCGATGATTCCTCAAAGATTTGCATAACCCGGAGCAGCCGTGGTCTCGTCCGGTCCACATCTGTGAGAAAGAATAAAACATCATTGGCGTAGAGCGCAATACGATCCGACAGTTCATGCACCCATTCGAAGCCAGACACCTGCGCGTGCAAACAGACCTAGGCTGCCAAAGGGTCCATCGCCAGGGCAAACAAATATGGAGACAGCGGATAGCCCTGTCTGGTGCCCCATCGAAGAAAAAAGGTGGTGGTAATAGAGCCCGCAACACGTACCAACGCCGCAAGATCACTGTAAAGTAGGGACAGGTGGGACAGAAAAAGCGGTCCGAGATTCAATCTGCGCAGCAGTGCGAAGAGGTAGACCCAGCTGAGGTAATCAAATGCCCTGTCCATATCAGCCAACAGTAGTACCGTCCGTGCCCACGGATAGCCGCAACAGCGACCTGTGCTCGGCAAAAATTATACTGGGTCGTCCGCTGGGGCATAAACCCGGCTTGATCTGGGTGTACCAAGGTAGAAATGTAGGACCGCAAGCGGTTGGCCAACACCTTGGCCAGAATTTTCGCTTTGACATTTAGGAGTGAGATAGGACGATATGAAGCATGCTGGTCTGGAGGTGTGCCTGGTTTGTGAAACACTACAACCTCTGCATGTCGCCAATCCTGAGGAAGACACCCCTGCTCTGGGGACTCTTCGACCACTCTGCGGTAATGGGGTCCAAGCTGTAAAAAGAATTTCTTAAATTCACAGGGGAACCCATTTGGCCCCGGGGCCTTCATTGAATAAAGATCCCCCAGGGCTGCACCCAATTCCTCCTCTGTGAGTGGGAGATCCAACTCTGCACTCGCCTCATTGGACAGTGCCCGAGGCGGGAGGTATCCAAAAACCGGCCCACTACATCCTCGTGGAGACACTCTGTATGGAAATAAAGCTCTGCAAAATATGTAGCGAAGCTCTCCGTAATATCCCGGGCATCTGTGAGTGGCCTACCATCCAGACCCACTATGCCAGGAAGGGGTTGGGAATGAAACATCCCCTGACACAACCAATGTAAGATCTTGCTAGATTTATCTCCCCGTTAGACCCTACTTTGCGTTGCCAGGTAAGGTGGGCCTCATCCAGAAGAAGAGCTGCATAGTTCTGTTGCGCAATCAACAGCTTCTGTCATGCATGGTGACCGCCAACCCCTCTACTACGAAGGTCAAGATCCGCCATAGTAGTCTCCGCTTGAAGCAGCGCTAAAGGATATATCTAAGTCCCGCAGTGTGGGCTTCAGAGCTTCCCACAGAGATTCAGCCCCCGAGACTAACCCCACATTGAGCGTCCAGTATTGATCCCGCGCAGTCTCCAGACACTCTCTGTATTCTGCCTTCTGAAGGTTCCACGTCGAGAGGCGCCAAAGTAAGGCCTGTTTCGCCAATAGAGTAATCGATGAATGATCAGAGAGCCCCCGCGGAAGGATCTCCGCCCGCAACATCCTGCCAGCTGCCGCCCAAGGAACAAACAGATAGTCGAGCCGAGAGAAGGAGTTGCGAACCACAGAGGGATACGTGTATCCCTGAGTGCTTCCGTGCATTCGGTGCCAAGGGTCCACTCAATCGAGCCCAGTCACCAACGAAGAGAGCTTTGTAGTCTGGCGTGCAGTCACTCTCTCCCCGGACCTCCGTCGGTCCCAGGACACATCCATTACATCGTTCCAATCGCCCCCAGTAACGGACAGACCCTCCAGCATATCCGCCCACAATGACATAAACCGTTCCACCAGGTCCCATGAGAGCAGGTTAGGTGCATAGACACAGCCCAATACTGTTGGTTCCTCTCTGATCATACCCTGCAGGAATGGGTACCGTCCCTGGGTGTCCGACCAAATATCAACATGTGTGTAGTGGACCCGGCGGTGAACCAGAATCGCCACCCCCCGGGACCCCCATGCAAACCCTGAGTGGAACACCTGAGCATATCCATACAGCTGAACGCAGAGTGCATTCGAGCCCATAAGATGTGTTTCCTGTAGTATAAGTATATTGGAATGAGCCCTCTTAGCCTGCTGGAGAACCGTCTCTTGCTTAATTTTATCCAATATTTCCCTGACATTTCAGCTCACTATTTGAAGAGTTCCAGGAGGTACACAGGAAATTAAATATCCTGAAGAGATATGGTGGTGCAATTGAAAGTATGTGGTCTGTGTACAAAGGCCGAACAGTTCCATAGCAAAGTGCGACTTGTTGACAGAACCGTGAACAACCCAACAAACCACCCACCCTATACTTCAAAAATGATGTAGCATCTGTCGCGGCAGGTGCTGCCTGTGGACCCCAAAGGAGAGAACCGGCGCACCTTGACCAATGGATCCCTAAATTACAGCCCAATATCGGCTGGCATCCTCTCCGTGGAAAGGACCACCAGAGAAGCCGGCCTACATTTAGGCCCCTCAGATCCAGGCAACAATGTCAAAGATGTATAGATCTGTGAACTCTCCCTCTAATTAGGAGGCCAGAGTAGATAATCTGGAGATCGAACCAGCCCGGGAGGACACACTGCAGGAGCGCGATCGACTCTTGGATCTGGAACATCTGTGGTCCTTGATCTTCAATGGAGGGTGCTTACAAGCCCCCTCGCTGGATGAGGAATCGGAGTCAAGGCGGTGTATGGGAACGCAACCTCACCGTCTCATCTGTCCACTGAAACACTTCCTCTGGCGAATCAAAGAAATGCGTCCGGGATCGTTACACCACCCGGAGTCGGGCCAGATACAGCAGGGCATATGGAAGTTTAAGCTCGCGGAGTTGCGCCTTGGCCGCCAAAAAGGATTGTCTCCGTTGCTGGACCAATTTTGTGTTGTCTGGAAAGATCAGCATAAGAGCGTTATCGAATAGCAAAGGTTCCTTGGCCCTAGCCTGTTTTAAGATGATGTCCCGGTCGTTATAGTTCAGCAGCTTTGCAATTACCGGCCTCGGACGGGCTCCAGGCAGGGGCTTCTGCATGAGGGCTCTATGTGCATGCTTAAACACAAACCAGCTTGACAGGGACTCTGGGGGGAGCCAGCTCTCCAGCCACCCAGTAAGGAACTGCTCCATATCTGCCCCCTCGCACCCCTCCGGGAAACCCACAAAGTGAAGATTGTTGAGCCTGGCTCATCCCTCCGCATCCTCCACACGTGTCGCAAGACCCCGGTGGACTGCGTGATAACGGTCATAAGTGCAGCATTGTCTTGTCCTTCGTCATGGTGCACGTTAAGCCTCCCCACTCCCAGGTCACTCTGCACCAGATTTCTCGGTAGCTGCACTCGTGGAGCACTCCCCCGTCTGGGCAGAGGATAAAGAGTTCCGTCTCTGTTAACGTGGCCAGCCGAGGCAACCCCCCAGGTGCATAGGTTTGCCAAGCAGAGGGAGGCCCTCAAGCCACGAATCAGGGCCCCGCGTGGCCCGACCCGGCCGCCGAACGCAGGAACAGTGGCAGGTCAGAGCAGGGAAGCAGCATGCGGGGGGACCCCTCAAGCAACAACTAGGGTCCAGTAACTGAGTCCAGGGCCGCCGCCTGCTGTAGAGGGCCACCCACCTCGTCCATGGCCCCCCTGCTGACCCGACAAGAGATATGACCGCTTCCAGCGAGGCACAGAGTTCGGGTATCAGGGGGTCCCTAGCTCATATCCTAGGGCCTCCTGTGGTGCTTTTACTTCATCTGGGGAGCCCAGCCGTAACTCAGGACCGCCAAGAACTCCTGCGGTCTCCGGACCTTCCTCGCCCACTTGCGCGACCCAAAATTGCCGCAGAGGCAAGTGCGAAGTGGCTCCAACACTGGGCAAGGCTACCGGCGGCACCCACAACCTCCCCTGACACTGGGGGCCAGGATCCACCTCGACTCCAAGGCAGTACAGATGGTCCCAGGTTTCGTCTATGGCGCCCCCTCTTCGCAGCGTCTCCACTGCGGCCCGATATGGCCGTCGACGTTGTGGGCTGATTTCACTCCCGTGGCCCGATCTAGCCGCCGACCGCGCTGCAGCAACTCTGGCAGGAGAGTAGGGGAAGGGGTGCGGACTATCAGATGCTCCCGCGGCTGAATACCCAGAGCCAGAAACACCCCTACCTTCTCGTCGCCTCTGTGCGCTCACAGCGTCCGCCACTGCGGCCTCCCGGAGCCCCAGCCGTGTTGTGTCTCTAATGCTGGCTGCCGTGTCCCAGGCTCCGACGCAGCTTCGCTACTCCCAGGCCACCCCCCAGGCCGCCAACACCACGGCTCATCTTGTCGAGATTCGGGGTCTAAACGGGCTCAGAACGCAGCCCCCTGTCGCGCCCCTCCAGGGACACAATCTAAACGTATTAAGGATCGGAGGACAGGATATTGAAAGGATAAATGCTTTAGTCTGGACGGAGCTCGTCTAGCACACGTCCACCATCTTGGCTGCCAGGCCGCGCCCCCAGAAGTGACATTTATGCTGCACTGACAACGGCGGCAGTGAAGAGTGATGCAGAAGCAGACCAAAGGTAAGCATGGGCAGGCTCCAAGTCCTTTACTGAATACAACAGTGTCTTGCTAGCGCATTCACTCGCAAGCTAGACCCTGATAACATGAGAGCCTAGATGAACGGTACAAGAGCCTAAGGTCGGGGCTGGACTGGCCACTTTGCCACTCTGACATTTTTATGATGGGCTGCAGGCTAGGGGTTGCTTTCAGAGCAGGATAGGTTGCCATTACCAAACTGTCCCCGCCCCCTGATTTTGGTATGATGTCCGGTCCTGGTCTTGTATAGATTTGGAGATTTGCTTGTGAAGACTGGAATGTCTGCATGCATTGCCACATAGAGCAATGTCCCACAGGGTTCTACACTTGAGAGGAGATTACAATGCAGTGTTTTTCTGTGTGCTGTTTTACAAGTAACAGAGCATGCTCTGTTATGGTGCGTTGCTGTAATTCTAATAAACACTGTTGTTTTATTTACCCAACAGTGTAAAAGATTGCATCTCCGGGCCTGTTACATATTTCAAAAACGACCTGCCCACTAATAATGGCATTTGAATCCTGTATTATCTAGTGTTTTTACAAGTTAATCGTTTTCCATAGAACGTGCTCAATGGTTTCCTTAGTCTTGTAAATTACTGGGCGAGCTCCAGATGGGCCATCCTCGAGTCCCAGAGGCCTGAGCCTGTAGATGTTTTCCTTGGCAATCCGGTTTTTATTAGAGGAAACAATTTAAAAGATATTGCACAGAATCTTTGAGTGCAGACGGCGTTTGGATTTCAAGATGCAGGCACTCTGTGTTGCTCTATTCTCATGAGTGGCCACTTGCTTTTCTTTCGAGGTGGTATCCGTTTGTGCTGCATCCTGTTTCCTTCCTCTTACAGCAATGACGCTCTGACACTTTTGGCTTTCTTTGTCTTGTAAGATCTAAATTAAGATGCTCTTTCAAGTGACTGGTTGGTTATTTTACTCACGCCAGAGAATCACTGTGCAGGTGCTGAAAGCTTAGTGTAATTGCATGTGATCTCTGCTTGAAAAAGTAGTGCTGGCTGTTTAGGCTCTTCTGGGGCTTTTTCACAAACATACATGTCTGGTGTATTTGCAGTGATGTGGGTTTATGTGTGGGCATCCGTTAAGCCTTGTGCAACTAGTCCTGGTGTGATAACAGGTCAACCAATAGAGGCAGTGTTAACATTTTAAACAGTAGGGGCAGAGCTACACTTGGAGCCAATAACAGAAAATAGAATGATAAATTCCACATTTTAAATTGTTAGAAATTGGGTCACTGGTTGGCTGAGGTGTGAGCCCTGGTCAAGCAGTAACCACAATCTTAGTCAGGGGGAGGCACAAGCAAAACTCATATTAACCCATGTTCAACCCCTTGGTAGCTTGGCACAGAGCAGTCAGGCTTAACTTAGAGGCAATGTGTAAAATATTTGTTCAACACTTAAAACGTTAAGAGTGAAACCTATCTCACACCAGTTTAGAAAAAGAGACCTTAATTTAGTAAACAAAATAAGACCCAAACGAAAAAAACAATCCATAGAACCAGAGTTATGATTTTTTAAAGAATAAGCTGTAATATAGAACCTAAAAGCATAAAGCGTCAACCACAGCCTTCTGGTCATGCCGGACCGGGTCAAAGTCAAACATTTGAGTCGACCGCGATGGAACGCAGGTCAGAAACAGTCCAAGATTAGTCCTGCTAAAGTTTTACCTTCTCAAGTTCTGTGCCAAGAGTTTTATTCACGTTGGAGAGGGTCGCAAAGAGAGCATCAAGGGTGTTGGTGGGCATGGCGCAAAGAGAAGGCCTGGCGTTGTGGAAGATTGGGCTGGAGCTTCACTTTGGCGCTACCCCATGGGCTGACGACGCTGCTGTGCGAAGAGACAGACTGGCGGCAGCTCACACTGATCTTGTCAGCGAGTGGCATGGTTCTGGAGCAACCAGGCCAATTTGGGGTCACACAAAAAAAGCTTGATTTAAAGAGCCTGTGAGCCATACCAAGGGTCCAGGACCTGAGATGCACCACTTGGTACTCAAGATCTCGCTGAAGACTGGTCCAGGAGCTGTGGGGAGGCTCAGACCAGGAAACCAGCAGACTAGCCATTTGAGTCACTCTGGTATCCTGGGTTCAAGATGAAGTTGGAGGTTCAGTTCTTCTTTCCTAGGCAAGAGGGCAGAAGGTCAGCACAGCCGCGCAGCAGTTCCTTCAGAGCAGCAGTCCAGCAGATTGGCATTCCTTGTAACAACACAGCAGTCTTTCTTCCTGAAGGAGTTCAGAAGTGTACCAGATTGTTGGTTTCTGAGGTCCTTCTTTTATGCACAGTTATTGTGCTTTTGAAGTGGGGAGAATCTTCTAGAGATATGCCTTTTAAGTGCACAGATACCCTGCCTTTCCTGGCCTGACTCCAGACTAACTACAGGGGATATGCAGCCCTTTGTGTGAAGACAGGACACAGCCTATTCAACTGTAAGTGGGGCTGTGTCCAGCTCCTCCCTCCCATCCTGACCATGATGGCCCATCCAGTCACACCCAAGCTCCCACTGCGTGTGGGTGTCTATGAGCCCAACTGCACCAGTCATGTGATCAGAGACCGGCTGTAAGCACCAAATGGATAAGGCATGAAAATGCCAACTTTCTAAAAGTGGCATTTTCAGAATGTAATTTAAAATCCAACTTCGCCATAAATTAGGATTTTAAATTAGGATTCCAGAGACACCAAACATGAACCTGTTATCTCGTATTATTTACAAATTACAATAATAAAATCTAATAAAGCAACTCCAATGTTAACCTATGGGGGAGATAGTCCTTGCAGTAGTGAAAAACGGATTTGAGTTTTTCAATACCAGGACATGTTGAACTTAAAAGTACATATCAAGCTTTTTAAATACTCTGCTCCCTGTCCTTGGGTCTGTCCAGGGCCTACACTAGGGGTGGATGTATATGTATTATAAAAGAAGGTTTGGGTTTGGCAAGAGGTTTATTTTACTCACACATGCTCTGCAATGGCAGGCCTGAGACATGTTTTAAGTGCTACACAAGTGGGTGGCACAGCCAGTACTGAAGGCCCACTAGTAGCATTTAATTTACAGGCCCAGGGCACATGATATGCTACTTTACTAGGGACTCAGTACATTAAATATGCCAATTGGGTATAAGCCAATCTAACATGTTTTAACCAGGGAGCACAAGCACGTTAGCACTGGTTAGCAATGGTAAAGTGCACAGAGTCCTAAAGCCAATACAAACTAATTCAGCAAAAATAGGAGGAGGAAGGCAACATTTTGGGGTGACCCTGCAGAAAGGGTCAAGTCCCACATAAAATATTAGTCAAACCTAACAGGTTTGCAACAAAATTGTTGTAGTGGATTTGACAATACTTACAGGCTACTGACATATCATTAAAAAGAGAAATGAGTGATTGGATTTGCATTCTCTTAGGCAAATATTGAAGGTAAGCCTGATTGAAAAAGACAGAAAAGATGGCAGCTACACCTGTGAATCTCCAATTCCATCTTGATTTTTAACTCCTGTGGCTTAACTCTATCAGAATTAAATTCAGAAACACAGCAATGATCTACAAGAATCTATGCTACCAGTTCCCCAAATGTCTTCACGAGACAATGCGTTAGCAGCCTCAAGTCTGCTAATGAACATCTAGTAGAAACACAGGAAAGCAAGAAACCAAGCATTGGATGACAAACCTGGATACCTTATAAAATGCCATTCCACTCTACACCAGACTAGAATCAATCTTCTTGTAAATCAGAAAACAGTAATAATAATGCATAGTTCCCAAGAAAAATAGAGACACTCCAGTGGAAGTCCAGCCACCTCTTCAAGTATAGCTGTGCATGATGACCACAGTCAGGTTAATTAAACAAAGGCTGAAACAGAATCGAAGTAGCAATGTTGATGTACAGCAAGATAGTTGAAGGCTCTGGGGAAGTGAATGTAACCATGAATATGACAAAAGTCTTTTTTTATTTATTTATTTAGGTTTTATATCTGATAGAGACAACTAGCCGCAGATTCCTCAACGTAGAATTATCCCCAGGCGTGAGACTGGATCCGGAAAACTTTTCTGCCACAGCATCCCTGCGCGCCGGGGGTATGGCACCATGTGACTTCGCCCTGATGTCCGAGTTCGTGACGTCAGCGAGGATACACTAGTCCCACCCCGGCGCGCCTATGTCAGTTTTTTCTCTTTTCCGCGTGCGACCCGGATTGTGTCCTGGCCTGTTTTCAGGCCTTCTATCCCTTTTCACGCTTGGCGTTCAGTGGAACATTGTGCGAATGCCTTCGGGCTTCAAGACGTGTACCTCTTGTGCACGTCCCATGTCGGCGACGGACCCTCACCCAATTTGCATGTGGTTCCTGGGTGAGCATCACGCCTGCCTGCACCTTAAGCCTAAATCATGGCGGGAGCACCGATGAAGTTGCTGTTGGCGCGCTTGTCCAGGTCGGTGTTGTCACAGCGTCCGTCCCCTACCTCTGAGGCAAGGAGTCGCCGGTTTCGTCTGCGACAGTCTTTTGCCGTGGCCCCTCTGGGCGTGGTTTACCGGCTGGTAGCTCCTTCAGTTTGTCTCCGAGGCCCTGTCCTCCTTCCGCGGCGGGCGCCGTCTCCCCCTGGACGTGCGCCTCCTCCTGTCTCCTCCCTACCCGCCGTTTTCCGGCACAGAGGTGACTAGGGCCCAAATGACAACCTACGCTGTGGCTCTGCAGGCTTCTTTGGCCCTTCCTCCACCTCCTGAGACGTCCCCGGATCCCTTGCTTCACGCTGGGACTTCCACGGAGTCGCCGGCGGCTCCGGCGCCGAAGGATTTGGCTCCAGGTCGTAGGAGAGTGGCGCCGTCAGGGTGTGGTCCTTCGGGGCTCCCCTCTTCAGCACCTAGCATCCCTGCCTAGCTGCAAATCCCTACGGGGCTACCTGTGGCATTGCAGGTGAACGCTGGGACTCCGGGCTTGCCCCCTAGCCCCCCTCGGTCCTCTGAGCAGGCGGCTGCCTCACCAGAGGTCGAGCGCGCCGGGAGCCATCCTCCTCGACTCCGGTGGAGTCGGGGGTGGAGGCCGGGCCTGGGGCATATTCCTGAGTCCCTCTCGGTACTCAGCGCGGGCGGCTGCCACATCAGAGGCCAAGCTGGCGCCTTTTCGGCACCGCGCCTTCACCGGTCCAGCGTCGGCCTCGCCCTATTCTCCTGGAGAGCACGCAGTGGCAGGAGTCGGCCCGTGCCACGGAGGCCCATTCCGGTGCCGGTCGACACTGATCAGGCGCCGATGGCGGACTCCACGGAGCTGCGCCGGGTTCTGAATTAGTCTCCTGAGGTCCCTTCGTCTCCTGAGGTCCGTCATCTGTTGGTCTGTTCCTCCCCGGAGACAGGGCGCGGTGTAGTTGCCTTTTCACTGGCATCTTGCAGGGAAGGCTCTTCGCCGTCCCCATGGTTAAAATCCTCGAACCCTTCTTTCCATGGCTCGCTCCCCACCTTCCCCATAGGCGCCTCATTTCTCTGTGAATCCCCCTCTATGCCGGGGCTGGCCGCTTCCCCCTGGACTTGGGGATGGACGGCTCAGTCTGCAACAGTCACCCACGGAGGAATTGCTTTCACCTCAGTGGCGCCCTACTGAGGCCAGTGTTGCCTTTGTTCGGGCTATTTCCACAGCTGCTGGTATACTGAGGATGGGTGAACCATGTCACTCAATTCCCTACAGACAACCTCTTGGAGATTCTCCACCAGGGCTCTGGTGGACAGGAGTTGTTCCTTCCTTTTGAAGCGTCACTCCGTAATTTTCTTATGGGGGCTTGGGGGCGCCCTGCCACGGACGATCCGGTGCCTCAGGCACTACTGCACCGCCATCGTCCTGCTCTGCACGACCCGGTCTGTCTTTCTTTCCACCCTTCTACTCAAGGCGCTTTACTGCGGAATGCCTTTCTGTGTTTGCCTGTGGTGTTGTTTCCTCCCTCTCGGGAGGCCCGGTGGTTAGAGTCATGGGGACGGAATGTCTTAGCTTCTTCCAGTGCTTAACACTTTGTGTGTGCGGACCAGGGCTACTTCTGTGGAGTCCCTTCTTTCTCATAACGCTCATGAGGGTGTCCGTGCTGATCTGCGGGGACATGTGTTGGATGGTTTATTCTTCGTGCGGCTTTGGATGTTGCCGATGCTATTGGCCATGCTATGGCCACTTCTGTGGCTCTCCGTCGCCGTGTTTGGCTACGCGATGCTGTTTTTCCGGAAAATATTAGAGAGCGTCTGGTTGACCTCCCTTTTGACGGGGTCCTGCTGTTTAATACTCATGCAGACTCCGCCGTTCAGCCTCTTCTTGCGGATCTCCGTCGTCGTCGTCCTCCTCCTCCTCCCCCTCCCCCTCCTCAGTAAGTTGGTTTGCTGATCCTACGGGTATTGTTGGTCGACGTTATCCAATTTACTCCTGGTATTAGGTTTTGGAGTGGCTGTTACACTTTCTTTGAGGGTTACTGTGCCCTCGGGTCCTTGGTTGGCCTTGCTCTTCAATTGGCTGCTGGTCCAGGCCTATTTGTTGGTTCGCCTGTGCTTTCTGGCTGATTACTAAGCCTTCTGTGGTTTCTGTCGCAGGTCTATGACTTTGTCCTCTGATGCGGGATTGTTTTTTCCCTAAGAGTGGTTCCCGTGCTTTCTTGGGACGTGCCCTACCCTATTTGGGGTACATGTAGCTATTGTATAGCCCTGTCTTATGCGGGGAGGGTGTGGACTCCTCCTTGCGGGTTCTTCGCCCTTCCTGGTGTGGCTGTATTACGATGGTGCAGTCTTTGGCCCTTACTGGGGCGTGGCTTGGCAGTCTACTGCGTTGTGCCGTGGTGTTTTACACTTTGCCTGCTGTTTCCTGTGTTGACAGCCTGGTCCGTCCTACTTATTTCTCCTCTTCTAGCTGATCACACTGCTTCGTGGATCGGTTCTGTTCGGGGCGGTTCCCTTTTGAGTTCATTCGGGACGTGGTCAGGGCGTTTAGTTTCGTAGCGTTGTCAGCGGCTGGCTGCCCCTGCCTGCTCTTCAGTTCTGTGGCCGGAGGCCTTGGCGTATGTCCTGGCGCTCCAACTTCTGTCCTGAGGGGCTATTGTGAGATTGCGTTCTTATTCTTCGGCCTGCCTTTTTGCAGAGGCGCCGTTCTGTCTTGTCTTCAGGCTGTGATGGGCTCGGCTGCCATTGTCACTGGGTATGATTCCCGGTGGAGGGCTTTGCCGTGTGTTGGACCTGGTGTCTCCAGATCACCTAGGGTAGCCTGTCCCAGTGTACGACAGTCAAACCAAAAGGCAAAAGTGTTAAGCTTGTGTCACACCCTTACAGTAACCTAGCATCCATCCATTCAAAAATGACACTACACCACTTCTTTTTAAGAAAATAAGAGCTGTTTTATAAAAATATTCTTCTGTTAGGTTTCTTTTCAATTAGGTTCTCAGTTGCTTCTCTATTTAGTAAATTAACATTTTAAACATTACTATTGGATCACTTGTAATTATAAAATCATATCATGACATTAGATCTCATTACTTAGACAAATCTTGGTTTGTCATAGCATTAGTTTGTTGGGTAACTGTGAAAATCCACTTCTATCAAGGATTCATTTCCATACAAAAAGGAATGAGAGTCACAGGCCAGATAGGCCACTCTGTAGCAATTCACACATTAAGATACCAAACAACTGTATGTATCAATAACTAAGCAACAGAATGCCTAGAAGCATAAAGTTATTAGTGCAATACACTCGCTAAATAAAGGCAGTTCAGGAATTAATTTGGCAGTGTAGTGTGGTTCACACCGTTAGACAACCATAGCTTCTCATTGCTTTAAACCCACCATCATGCCCCCAATTGGATATTTCACCAATTGCCAATTCTAAGACAGCTGCCGGCAGCCAGTGTCAGTTTCTCGGCACTCAGAGCCTTCGTAGCATGGGAATCTCTACAGTGCCACCCTGTTGGTCTCCTTCCCCTGGGCCCACCATCCACTCTCTCCTTCCGGGGCCAGGGAGTCTGATCTGTTCAAATCCGGCAGAGGTCTCTGTGTGCGGTGCCTCCCCTCTCACTAAGCCCAACACCCTGCTAACTTCAAGGCGTGAGGCTCGGTCAGGCTCTGTCAGGCGTACCGCCGATCCATGGAATCCGAGGGATCAGGGTTCCTCGGTCACGGCTGACAGCTAAATCAATGGAGGCAGGTCGCGCTCCGATTTCAGCCTCTCCAGCGCTCTCCGCGCACTTTTCCCACACGCCCACACTGAGGGTCAACTCCTCCCTTGGGTCCTCCAGCCCCGCCTTACCCCTTCTGGCGCTCTTCCTACCAACGCCGGCCGGGGCTCTTGTCAGGCCTCCGTATCCTGGCAACCAGTCCTGAGGCGGTGTTCGCTTCCTGTCAGTGCCGGCTCTGAGAATCCTCACCGCAGGGGGACCGGCGCACCAATGACGCCCACAGCGCACCCACCTCCGAGGCTCAACCCGGGCTGGCGGCGGTGAGTCCACAGGGACGCAGAGCGCTCGGGACAGCTCAAAGTCGGCGGCGATGACACCACCCAATGGTCAATTTGAGGGTAAGCTCCAGACGAGACAGCTGAGAAGCTGGACGCGCAAGGTTCCAGGTGATAGCAAGGGCGAAGGGAATAGGGTGGAAGTCTCGGTTGCTGAGGGAAACCCACTGCTCTGTCACTAAAGTCTACCGGTTAGGGAGTTGACTCTTCAAGTGTGCCCGACTTCTTGGCAATAATCCGAATTTAGACAGTTCCTGCCCCTCTTACTTGTAGGATCCACCTGGATCTGATCCAGTGCTCCTTGTTGGGGAAGAGGACACTCTTCACAGGTACCTCACGAAAGACGTAAGGAAACCGCTCCGCCGGGTCAGATCTATGGATGAGGGAGGGCGTCAGGCAGGGATGGTAAGCAGCCCCCAGAGGCTGTCAGATCTTCTTCCACGCGCCCACCTCCTCACACCTCAGCCTGGACCTCAGCTTGCTCTTGCCCGGTGTGTCCTCTTACTCCACTCACTCCGCGCAAAATGGCCGCACAACATTCCAATATTTATAGCCCAGGTCCAGAGGGTCTAGAGTGGACCAGAAAGTTCTGGAACTCCTCATAATACCCAATGGCACCAGGTTCTGAGGTAACAGTTGTGGCAGTTGGAAGCCACCATTTTGTGGGTCTTGTAGATTGAGTCAGAAAGGCACCTAGGATAGAAAAACTATGAGGTCAAAGAGTACCTAACCCCTAGATCAACACCCAAAAATTTCAGTGGACATAAAAATGAAAGGATATGAGGGGCAAAAAGGGGACAAAAAATAAATAAATAAATAAGGAGGGACCACACAAAGGGCGGCCAGGTGTAACACGCGTCCCCCCCCAGCTGAAAGTGGGGAGAGCTACCCAACCCCTTGGAAGTCCTCATCACTAAGGCGGAAATACCTTGAGAGACTGTCTGCATTGGCGTGGTCCACTCCAGGCCGATGTTCCACCCGGAAGTCCATTCCCTGTAGGGAGATGGACCATCTCAACAACTTGGGATTTTCTCCCTTCATTTGCATCAGCCAACGAAGGGGTCCGTGGTCGGTCTGAACCAGGAAGTGCGAGCCAAAAAGGTATGGCCGCAACTTCTTCAGAGCCCATACCACCGCAAAGGCCTCCCGCTCTATTTCACTCCACTTCTGTTCCCGGGGAAGCAGTCTCCTGGACAGGAAGACAACCGGCTGATCCAGACTCTCTTCATTGAGTTGCGATAGCACTGCCCCAATGCCATGCTCTGATGCGTCTGTCTGGACAATGAACTCCCTGGAGAAATCCGGGGCCCTCAGGACCGGTGCTGCACACATTGCTTGTTTCAGCTTCTCAAAGGCTTGCTGACAAGCCTCTGTCCAGACTACCCGTCGAGGTTGTTTCTTAGATGTGAGCTCAGTGAGGGGCGCTACAATAGTGCCATACCCCTTCACAAAGCGACGGTAGTAACCTGTGAGGCCCAGGAAAGCTCGGACCTCAGGTTGGGTCTTGGGGGGGCTCCCAGGCCAGGATTGCCTCAATCTTTGCCTGGAGGGGCTGCACCGCTCCCCTGCCCACCAAGTGGCCCAGGTACACAACCGACCCCTGCCCGATTTGACATTTACTGGCCTTGATTGTCAAGCCAGCCTGTTTCAGGGACTGGAGAACAGCTTGTAAGTGACACAAATGGTCCTCCCACCCTGTTCACCAGCCGCTGAAAAGTGGCAGGGGCGTTCTTGAGCCCAAAGGGCATCACACAGAACTGGTAGTCGCCCTCAGGCGTGGAGAAGGCTGACCTTTCCTTTGCTCCATCTGTAAGGGAGATCTACCAGTACCCTGAAGTAAGGTCAAGGGCACTCCGGTATTGGGCAGCTCCCAGCCGGTCAATAAGTTAATCCGCCCTAGGGATCGGATGTGCATCAGTCTTGGTCACTGAGTTCAGTCCCCGGTAATCCACACAGAACCTCAGTTCTGTAGTGGTGCCCGGTGGGGCAGCTTTGGTACTAGAACCACCAGACTAGACATGGGGCTACTGGAAGGTTCAATGACTCCTAGCTCCAGCATCTTGGTAACCTCACCGTGGATGCAGGCCTTCACCTTGTCTGACAGCCGGTAGGTCTTAGACTTCACTGGTGGGCTGTCTCCTGTGTCCACATCATGGGTACACAGGTGGGTCCTTCCCAGGACAAGGGAGAACAACTAGGAGTACTGCTCAAATACCTGGCGGCAGTCCTCTCGCTGCTCAGGAGTTAGGGATGGGGAGAGAATCACTCCCGCCACCGACCCATCCTTTTCCTGAGATGAAAAAAGATCAGGGACAGGCTCTCTTTCCGCTTCCTCTGCACCATCAGTCACCATCATCAAGATGACCTCGGGCCTCTCATGGTGGGGCTTGGGGCGATTTGCATGCAGCACCCGTAGGGGCTGTCGAGGAGTCTTAAGATCCAAAAGGTAGGTAGCCTTACCCTTCTTCTCCATCACCTCAAAGGGGCCTGTCCAGCGATCTTGGAGGGCACTTAGCTCTCCAGGTTCCATTGAGGAAATATAAATTTTATGGTCAAGTAATGTTCCCTAGCGTGTCCCCACCGTCTCCATGTACCAGCTTGAAGTGCATGTAACTTCCCTCCTGTGCCAGCTATGAAGACGCAAATACATTTGCGTCCACCGTTAACATGTCCTCTTTCAGACCCACCCTGAATGGGTTGAATATTCCGTTTCCAAGTATGCCTTGCCAACGTCTTTTTATGGTGTACTCTACACGTTTTTCAGCTCTGGCAAACTAGGCCCTGAATTCTGCCATCGAGCCTTTTTTCTCTGCTTTCTGACTCTGAAAGCCTCAGCCCAGGCAGCCTCTGTACTCGTGACCTCTGTCCTACTCCCTGTGCGGCCCATGGCGCTTAGCTCAACCTGCTGCCTGCCAAGACTGTATTCAACCTTCGAATTATCTGTTCCGCTCCTCGAAACTGCATTCCTGCCTACTAGTTTAAGTAAACATCCCCCCAGCTGCAGGGCGAAAGGCCCGGCCTCACTGTCTCCATGCAAGTAATTCATAGTCTCTGTTACCATGGAAGGCCCATGCCCCTCGCATCCCGTGCAGACACTTAGGCGCTTATACACGCACTCACAGTCAGTATAGAACAGCTTCTGCCCCAGAGACCTTTCCCTCTAGATAGTATGGTTCCCAAACATCAGATATCAGATATGATAGAAGTACGAGTTGATCTGACATGCCAGACTTCTGTCTCTTTCCGCCAGTGTAAATGTCAAGTCCCCTGCACCGGTCTGTTTCACGTCAATCATACGTCATGCAGCTGCGCGCGCACCCATGCTTCAGATTTCTGCTGACATTACAAAATTCTGCTTTGTTGCCACCCACTGTGACACCTATCTGTGACGTTTCTAGTACACACCTCCATGTGCACGCCCAGTTCACGCCTTCTAATTACGTACCACTATCACGTGGATGCTGTTATCTTGTTTCTCTCAGCTGTTACGCCTACTGCATAGGTTTCTATAATGCAAGTCAAGTATATAAGCTATGTATTGTCAATAAAATATTGCTCTATCCCTTCCTGAACCCCTGTGGTTGCAGGAACATGATATCCAGGTCATGACCATTCCTTTTTAAGGAATAAAACCCCTAAGAACTCTAACACCACGGACTCTGCCTTTTTCTTTCCGATTGAGTTATTATTGATTAAGTACTTACCTGCATAGAAATTAAGACGGTAAATCAAATATTTACCACAGAATTTTGGCGCCCGAACAGGGACCCCTCCCCCACCCCACGCGCTGGTTGGTGCGTTGCAAGCTCTGTCCCCTGCCATCAGTTAGACGGAAACTACGCGTACTGGCAGGATTTCCTGTATCTCCCTCTGGCCCACGGAGGTGACGAAGACTGCGATCAGCACCCAGACGAGGCGGTGAGGAGTGCGGAGGATCCCGACCAGAGCCTAGCCGAAAGAAGCAAGGTCCGAGGTGTCAAGAGGCCCACCAGTTTCCGAAGTATCCACGTGTCGAGTCGAGTCGAGTTGAGTCCAGTCCGGTCCAGTCAAGTTTTCCGAGGCCTTCTGTTTCCGTGCTTCCCGGTGAGTACCATTGCTGGGACGTATCAAGACGGGTTTGGGTACACAAACACGGTCTGCACTGTTTTAGACAGTGTATCTGTACTGTTTAGCAGTATATCCGTTATTTCAAGTTTCTGCACTGTTTTAGACAGTGTATCTGTACTGTTTAGCAGTATATCAGTTATTTCAAGTCTTTGCACTGTTCTCAGCAGTGTATCTGTGCTGTTTAGCAGTACATCCGATATAGGGGGTAGTCATATATGTTTCAAATGTTTTCCATGTGATTAATGTCGTGGTATGAGTGTGACTGTTTTAATGTGCATTATTGTGTTCTTGTGTAATTAGCTGTATTCAGTATTAAATAGCAAGGATTGAGCATTCAGTATTAAGTAAACAAGATGCCGTTTTTCAACAAGTTAAAGCAGATAGGAACTAGGAAAGGGATACTAGAGGAAGAAATTCCTATCCCCCCTAGAGACACTCCTGGAAATTTTATGTACCACAAGCATGGCTTAGATGCCATATTGTATCTAGATTTATGGGCCGATTTGTCAGGAGCTCCGAGTAACACTGGAGTCGACACTGGTTCCTATGCCCACTACCTCTGAAAAAAAGAACTCAGGGAACACTCTGGACAATTACTGTGAATTAATTGGAAAATAACAGGCGAAGTCTCTTACCCTCAGTATGATCTGGACTAGCCCCAGGAGGTGATAGATGACGGGTAATTCTCAGTTCTTCACAAGTAGTCAAGGCGAAGAATTAAATGGAGAATGACTGGACGACACACTTGAGGAATTGGAATGGAGAAGTTCTGACTCAAGGATTGAACGCTCAAGACGACACTGAATGACTAGAACCTAGCTATAAGTAAACTAATATGTGTCCTATAGAACTGACTGAACTATGGAGGAGTTCTGACTCCTACTCTGATACTAGAAAAGTCTAACTGGAATTTCATGAAGTGGCACCAACTAAATACATACTACGAATTCTACAAATAAAGTCACTTGCCAGAATCCCACGTTGCGCATGCGATAAGAACAACCAAAACAGAAACGCTGACAGGAATTTCCTCAGAACAAGAACTTCACTCAGAGCCGCGCTGTGACTCCGGTGAAGAGGTCAGTTGAAGTGCGCTGATTCCAGAGCAGCCGTGCGCTTCATCTCCACAGCTGTCCGCGCGCTCTTGAAGACTAGAACGCTCACTCCTCACTGTTTGTAATCCCCCTCGGCGGCCATGTTGGGATACTCACTTCTTCAGGTTCTGTACACAGCGCTGCAGGAACAATGTGGTCACTCTATGCTGCCTTCTCCAACGTGGATATTTGGAGACCTGCTTTAATGACCGTTGAGTTTTTGCTGGCACTGATCTAATGCTGGCTATGGTTCTGGAAGTCTTGACAGTACCCCCTTTCAAGAATGGTCCTTCCAAAGCGGGCTTGTTGGGGTATGCCTTATGAAAGGCTTCAACTAGTCGTGGGGCATTTACATGGACTGATGGTTCCCACGACCGCTCTTCAGGTCCGTACCCCTTCCACTCTATCAAGTAATACAGTTTGTTCCTCGTGACCTTGGAATCTAAGATTCTGCTGACTTCGTATTCTTCGCTAGATTCTACCACTATAGCAGATGGAGAGTTTTTTAACCTGACCTTGTCTGGACTTTTCTTCAGAAGGGAAACGTGGAAGGTCGGATGAATTTTCAATGACTTTGGTAATTGTAACTTCGCCACTACAGGGTTAATGACCTTCTGAATCTTAAATGGCCCTATGAATCTAGGCTGAAATTTCCGATTACCCTTTAATCTCAAATGTCTTGTGGATAGCCACACCTGATCACCTTTTTTAAACTGTGGACCTTGTCTTCTCTTTTTGTCTGCCTGCTTTTTATAGGATTGTTTGGCCCTGATTAAGTTGCTCAATGCTCTTTTGTAAGAGCTCTGTAGCTCTTCCATTACTCTAGCCACGGCAGGGACCTCCCCAATCTGTTTTCCCAGTGTGATAGTCGGATGTCTGCCTGTGTTCAAGTAAAATGGAGTAAACCCTGTGGAATCATGAGTTGCGTTATTGTATGCGAATTCTGCAGTCCACAGTAATTCGGACCATTCCACATCCTGCTGTAACAGATAGAGGCGTAAATATTGTTCTAGATCCTGGTTCAACCTCTCGGTCTGACCGTCTGTCTCGGGGTGATAACTAGTTGAATAACGTGCATCTATGCCTAAGTTGTGCATAAAGGTCTTCCAAAATTTCGACATGAACTGTGACCCCCTATCTGAAATGATTACTTGTGGAATTCCGTGTGCCCGAATTATGTGTTGGTTGAATGTCTGCACTAATTGTGAAGCTGTGGGTACAGTCTTGAAAGGAATGAAGTGTCCCATTTTGGAAAATGAGTCCACCACCACCAAAATCACTGTGTTACCTTGACTAGAGGGCAGATCCACTATTAAATCTAATGTCACGGTGTGCCAGGGGTAGGGTGCGTTTGGTAAGGGTTGCAATAACCCTTGCGGGGCCTGACGACTGGGCTTCCCCTTGATGCAGATTTCACAGGTCGAAACATATTGTCTTACTTGGGCTGCCAAATCTGGCCACCAAAAGTGTCGCCGGACCAGTTCTTCCGTCTTCTTGACTCCTTTGTGGCCCGCCATCCGATCATCGTGGCAACCTCTCAAAGCCACTTCTTGAAGTTTTCTGGTGGGAAGATATAGCTTGCCTTTATGATATGGGAGTCCTTCGACAAGGGTTCTTTTACCATCTGCCTCGGCCCACTTACGAAGATCCTCTTCTGAGCAGACTTGCTGAATTTGTTCGTCGAATCCTTTCATTTGCATGGCTCCAATTATTTGTTTCAATGGAACTATGGGTTCTTCGACTGAAGGTTTCTCTTCGGCTGTTGGATTCATGCGTGAAAGTGCATCGGCCTTCCCATTTTTCGCACCTGGTTTGTACGTGATCACAAAGTCAAATTCTGAGAAGTACAAGGACCATCTCAATTGACGTGGCGAAAGCGTTTTTGCAGACTTGAGGAATTGGAGGTTACGATGGTCTGTAAACACCGTGACGGTATGCTTGGCCCCCAGTAAGTAGTGTCGCCAATCTTGGAATGCTTCTCGAACAGCCAGCAATTCCTTGTCGGCGATGGAGTAATTGCGCTCCGTGTCCGACAGCTTCCTGGACCGGTAGGCCACCGGATGCAGTTGTCCCGTCGTTTTGTTCCTCTGCGACAAAATTCCTCCGGTTGCGAAGTCTGATGCATCAGTTTCAACGAAAAAGGCTTGTTCCGGATCAGGGTGCATTAGAATGGGGGCGCTAATGAAGGCTGTCTTCAAGTCCTGGAAGGCTTGTTCTGCCGTTGCAGTCCACACAAATTTTTGTCCCTTCTTTAGCAGGTGAGTGATGGGAGTGACCTTAGACGAGAAATTAGGAATGAACCTCCGGTAAAAATTGGCAAAACCAATAAAACTTTGGATTTCCTTCACACTCCCTGGTGATGACCACTCCTGAATGGTACGGACCTTTGAATTATCCATCTCGACCCCAGCTGCGGACAACATGAATCCCAAGAATTCCACCTTCTCGGCATGAAAAGAACATTTCTCCATTTTCACGTAGAAGTGGTTATCCAAAAGCTTCTGGAGTATGGCTCGCACATGCTTGACGTGATCTTCCATTTTGTCGGAAAAAATCAATATGTCATCAATATAGACGACAGCCACTCGGTCCAAGAATTCTCTCAGAACATCATTTACGAAGTTTTGAAATGCTGCTGGGGCATTGCTCAAACCATAAGGCATCACTTGATACTCAAACAACCCATACTTAGTCCGAAAGGCTGTTTTCCATTCATCACCCTCGGCCACTCTCACCAAATGGTAAGCTCCACGCAGGTCAAGCTTGGTGTAAATCTTTGCTCCTTTGACTTGATCCAATAGCTGATTTATTAGTGGTAATGGATACCGATTTTTCACTGTGACTTGGTTCAGGCTCTGTAATCGATACACGTGCGGAGAGTCCCATCCTTCTTTGGCCGGAAGAAAAGCGGAGACGAAACTGGAGATTGTGATGGCCTTATGAATCCCATCCTAGTATACTCTTCCAAATACTCCTTGAGATAGATGTTCTCCTTTTCTGTGAGCGCGTAAACTCGACTGCAGGGCAGATTGGCACCGGCTTCCAGTTCGATCTTGCAATCATAGCTTCTGTGTGGTGGTAGTTTCTCAGCATTCCTTTTGTCGAACACACTTGCCAAATCTTGGTATTCTTTAGGTATTTCCTCAGCGCTAACAGTGCAGATGTGGAGCGACAACTTGGCCAACTCCGTAGCCGGCGATCCCTCGCACTCTTCTGGATTCTTAGCAAAACAATTCCTCTGACAAAACTCCGAGTTCATCTTGACCGTTCTCCTCTCCCAATCTATAGTCGGGTTATGCGTAGTCAACCATGGCAACCCCAAAATCAGCTGGAACTGGGGTGCGTCTATGAGGTTAAATCTGATAAATTCTCGATGACCCTGCAGCCCCTCCAATTCTAAGGTCTCCGTTTCTTCTACTATGGGTCCTGAAGTCAAATTGGAGCCGTCGACTGCCTTTACGACTTCGAGATTCTTCTTCTTGATCGCCTTTATGCCCATCTCTTGCGCATATTTCAGGTCACAGAAATTCCCCGTGGCCCCCGAATCAATCATGACTGAAACTTCTTCCAACTTCTGGGTTCCGAATTTGACTGTAAAGAATACGGTAAGATGAGGGGCGGCTGACTGCAATGTGTTAATCAGTTGCTGAGGTTCATGAGTTGACTGTTCGGAACATCCCACCAGGGCAACTCCTGTTACTGGTGGGATCGATCTTTTAACCCCTGGTTACTCTTGTTTTTCTTCGGACACTCCCTCACAAAATGTCCCGAGGTACCACAATACAAACACAACTGGTTTGCTCTCCTTTTGTCTTTTTCTTCTTGAGAGAGAGGGCCCCTGATGGAACCTATTTGCATTGGTTCCTCTCCGGTACCCGTATCGGGTTTTGAGGTTTCGGGTCTCATACGGTCTAGGCGTGGCACAAACGACTTGTAGTCTCGCTTCTTTTCTGACCTTCTTTCAAACAATCGATGCTCAATTTGAAGAACTAAATCTATGAGTTCTGAGATTTCCTGAGGACGTTTCGGAATCTGTGCCAATGCATCTTTTATTTCATCTTTAAGACCACAATAGAATATGGCCGCACGCTTACTGTCGGGCCAATCTGTTTCGACGATTAATTTGTTGAACTGGGCTATATATGCTACCAATTCTCGATTGCCTTGCTTAAGATCTAGGAGTTCGTTGTCTGTGGCTTGGTTGGCCATTCTTCTATCGAATATTCGTAGAAATTCTTTCTTGAAACGATTGAAATCGTACAAGGCTGCATCGTTTCGAGAGACCAACGGCATAGACCAGGCTGCGGCGTCGCCGCTCAAGTAAGACAACATGAATGCGACCTTGGCTTGATCCTCTTTGAACACTACTGATCTGCACAAGAAATGTAGGGAACATTGGGTCAGGAAAATCTGGGCCTTATGGGGGTCCCCGCTAAAGCGTTCTGGGTTGGCTAAGGGGACAATAGGTGCCACTGAATGAATCACTTGCGTGGCCACTTCTGCACCTGAGTTATGAGAGGAGTCGAAACTAGGTAAAGGAGTTGTTCCCGCTAAGAGTTCCTCTAATTTCTGTTGAACGTGACGAGTTTCTTGTTGGGACCTTTTTACCTCATCCCTAAGGACTCTATTCTCTTCTGTGGAACGTGTAAGCTGGGCCTGTAACCCTTCTAGGATTCCCGCCAAGGAGTTCATATCAAATCCCTCAACCATGTCGACTCGAGTGAAAGGTTGGCACTTCAATCTGTCAGGAGCTCCGAGTAACACTGGAGTCGACACTGGTTCCTATGCCCACTACCTCTGAAAAAAAGAACTCAGGGAACACTCTGGACAATTACTGTGAATTAATTGGAAAATAACAGGCGAAGTCTCTTACCCTCAGTATGATCTGGACTAGCCCCAGGAGGTGATAGATGACGGGTAATTCTCAGTTCTTCACAAGTAGTCAAGGCGAAGAATTAAATGGAGAATGACTGGACGACACACTTGAGGAATTGGAATGGAGAAGTTCTGACTCAAGGATTGAACGCTCAAGACGACACTGAATGACTAGAACCTAGCTATAAGTAAACTAATATGTGTCCTATAGAACTGACTGAACTATGGAGGAGTTCTGACTCCTACTCTGATACTAGAAAAGTCTAACTGGAATTTCATGAAGTGGCACCAACTAAATACATACTACGAATTCTACAAATAAAGTCACTTGCCAGAATCCCACGTTGCGCATGCGATAAGAACAACCAAAACAGAAACGCTGACAGGAATTTCCTCAGAACAAGAACTTCACTCAGAGCCGCGCTGTGACTCCGGTGAAGAGGTCAGTTGAAGTGCGCTGATTCCAGAGCAGCCGTGCGCTTCATCTCCACAGCTGTCCGCGCGCTCTTGAAGACTAGAACGCTCACTCCTCACTGTTTGTAATCCCCCTCGGCGGCCATGTTGGGATACTCGCTTCTTCAGGTTCTGTACACAGCGCTGCAGGAACAATGTGGTCACTCTATGCTGCCTTCTCCAACGTGGATATTTGGAGACCTGCTTTAATGACCGTTGAGTTTTTGCTGGCACTGATCTAATGCTGGCTATGGTTCTGGAAGTCTTGACACGATTATACTAAGCATCTAGACGAAAGACATAGATGGCCTGTTACCGGAACATGGGATGCCGAGTGCATCATGAAAGTAGAAGAAGCACTATGGAAAAAGAAAGCCAGACAATCTCAGAAAGACGCCATAGAATTTTGGCGTAAAGAATCACATAAGCGTGCTGAAAAAGCACTCCGTAGAGAAGACAGACTTAAAGAATCAGATAAGGCCCAAGAAAACGAATTAGTTACTGAAGGGATCCAAGTAAAATCAGAGCAAATAGACCGTGCACGAAATAATCTCGTAAATAGCATGTATCTAGTGGCCGAGGGTTCGCCTGAGGTCACTTCAGGGATACCGAAAAATCTGCCG
Organism: Lissotriton vulgaris; assembly: GCF_964263255.1. NCBI lineage: Eukaryota > Metazoa > Chordata > Amphibia > Caudata > Salamandridae > Lissotriton > Lissotriton vulgaris. Next base: position 1,444,312,712 of record NC_141694.1, read on the forward strand.
CCACCATTGATTCCAACTAAAGTAAATCACAGAACTACTAAAGACATATTCCTGAATTCCTATCTAGAGGATGGAGTACCCGCTTACACCAATCTGCCTGTCCACGTCCCGCCTACTGACGGTGACGGAGGTGGCAACCCGCCTCCAGACCCTACCCCGCCATTACCGCAACAAGGTTTCCCTGATCGACAGTCCTCCGTTCCTGCACCTCCACCACTTCCCGCACCTAAGATTGAAATACCGAAACCTGATCCTACTAAAAGACAAGTTCAAGTACACATACAGACTCCACAGAGAGATAATGTCCAAGCTTCCGCCACAGGAGGTGCGACCGGGGGTTACCGGACCCCACCAGCAACACACAGATTACACCTTAGGGACATACAGAATCCGTTCCCGTTCCAATCACCCCGTCTCGACATGCTCAAAGAACCGCTTCCAGTTTGCAGATACGATCCAGTACCCGGCAAAGACGATAGGATGTTGATAGCATCACTACGATTGCGACAAGCTACAGATTACCTAATATTGTTCTCAGGAATGAAAGAAAACTTAGATAGAATATACCATTTTGTCCAGACTGGGGAAGATCCTGAAAGTATTAAAGAGGCCATGGCACATCAGAAAGTAGACACTCAAGCATATATATTACGTTTTTTCATAAATTGTCTAATAAGAGAACGAGACAGGCCTGAGACAGAACAGGATGAAATAGAGGCACTCAACAAGTGGGGTCAAAATATATCCGAAGGAAAACATGATAAAGGGGGTTGCATAGCCAGTATGTACAAGAGAATAAGAAAAGCAGTGATAGAAATACACGAAAAAGAGAAAGAAAAAGCTTCCGAGGAGGAGGAGGAAGAATCTGAAGAACAAGAAAAGACTACAGACACGATAGCGTATGTAGGTAAGGGAACTTACCTTAGGAAAGGTATTCGTCCAGAAAGCAAGAGAGTTTTTCTCTCTGGCATAACAAAACCGAATTCTCCGGAACATCAGTTCCAAGAGACTGATAAAAGGCTTCGAGAACGAATGGTTTACCATGTACTCAATTCTATGGATGAACAAGAACTAGCCCGGTCAGCAGTACTATGGGCTGACAATCCGAACATATATAATGATGACACAGTAGCACAGACATTTCTGAACCTCTCCCCAGACGAACAGAAATTAGCAGGCGTATACATGATTCAGCACCTCCTCACGTTATACAGAAACCAACATTCTGATCCAGGTCCCTTACACGATACATTAGAAGCATTACTCATGGACAGATGGAGAGGTCTAAGTACCAAGTTAATACAAATAATTCTAGAACAACGACATAGATATAACACTTTCTTAAGTACAGAATATGTTCCCGCTCCGCCCCCAGAAAGAAAAATGTATCATATGGAGCGTCTGCATGGCATTGAAAGTCAGAACCCCTTACGGGAAGTGCATCCAGTTATGGGAACCGATAATCACCTGAAACGTGTGTATGTACACACGCCTCTGACCAAGTTAGAATTATTGGAAATAAAGAAACTAGTACCCTGTCATGATAAAGACCCTGCAGGTTTTCACAGAGAACTTAAAGATATGTTACTGATGGGAGATTACACATATGAAGATATCATGAAAATGTTAAAAGTACTGCTGCCCACGGGCATCTACGAGAAACTCAAGGAAAAGGAATGGGAGGTAGGAGACAAAAAGATTGTATGGGCAGAAATAGAAGACGAGGAAGAAAAGCGTACCCCAGGGCTAGGCCTTGGGGAGAAAACTAAAGCATTACCAGGTTTAATAGTACAGGTTCTGCCTAGATTACTGACAACTAGAAAGGAAGATTGGGACGCAATTTCGGCCTGTAAACAGAAGCCAGATGAAGATACTAGTGACTTTTATTCAAGATTCGAGAAATGTTTCATTATTAATAGTGGTCTTAAACCAAGTAGCGAGTCGTACCCGCATCTTTTTGTGTCAAAGTTAGTCGAGAATTCCCTGTTAGCAGTTAAAAACCGTGTATACAAGGTTGAGAGTACATGGCAAGCAAATACGCCATCACAGATGTTACAAATGTTACAATACCATCAGAACAGAATCAGAGAAGAACAGGATCATGAACAGAAACGCATGAAAGACACGAAAATGAAAATGTTAGTGGCCCAATCAGTTCCAGCCGACAGCCAGAGAAAGGGTACGACCCAGACAGGTCACGCCGCAGCTCCCGTTAAAGGGACATGCAACTATTGTAAGCAGCCAGGTCACTACGTACATGAATGCCCAGTCCTGAAACCTAATATAGAAACAGGTAAAACTAAGGAAAGACCGCATCCACCTAGACAAGACCAGGTCCAGCAACAGACTTCACAGAATACACAGCCTACGCATGTTTCATCTCATACAGCACAGACAGTAGCGGTACCACAGCCACAGCCCATTGCCGCGACTCAGCAAGTTTCACAACAGATGTACCAGTATGCCCAATCTGCTTACCCCGATTATCCACGATACACATGAAACAGCCTAGAGAGGGAAGTTGGCTTGCCTCTTATTGAGATTCCTGTAGATCAAGAAGGTCCTTATGTACACAGTCAAGTATTGGGAAAAGACAGAAAGTTTTTAATTGACACAGGGGCAAGCCGCACAACAATCAGTCATGATGAAGTTCCAGGGGCACCCCTCTCAGGCTCACAGAATGTTTCCCTTGGTTTTTCAGGACAGCCTATTGTAAATGAGGTATCAGAACCAGTTCCCCTGGCTGTGGGTCCATTATCACGTGTTACAGACCTATTACTTACAAAATCATGTCCAGAAAATCTGTTAGGAATAAAGACATTGAAGGCTCTAGGAGCAGTGATATGTTGTTCTCCGGTAGGAGTTAGACTCTTTCTGCGAGATTTCAAGGGTCACTATGTATTACGAGAGTTTGATATCAGATTGAAAAATGTACCAGATCACCTGTGGGCACAAGGCCCAACTGATGTAGGCTGCATGCATATTACTCCATACCGTGTTACACTGAAACCAGGTGTTGTTTTACCGAGAATCAGACAATACAAGTTACCGCCTGATGCTGTAGTGGCTTTACTGAAAATCATTGAAGAGCTTATTGCCCAAGGAGTGGTCGTAGAGACCGACTCCAATATCTGTAATTCCCCTATCATTCCGATTCTTAAACGTACTGATCCCAATGCACCGCCAGTATATCGGCTGGTGATTGATTTACGAGAACTGAATAAATGCATAGTTCCACAGTACCCTGTGGTTCCCGATATCTCTTCCCTATTGACTGCTATTGATTCAGAAGCAACGTTCTTTACTGTAATTGACCTCAAGAACGCCTTCTTTAGTGTGCCTATTGATCCAGAGAGTCAATATCTTTTCGGATTCAGTTTAAATGGACGAAGTTTCAAATTTTCACGCGCACCTCAAGGATTCACAGAAAGCCCCAGCATCTATAGTCAAGCACTGAAAAGACAACTAGATTGTATTCAAATGCCAGTTAACACCGCCTTACTGCAAAACGTCGATGATCTGTTGATCACCGCACGAAGTGAACCCGAATGTGAACAAGCATCACTGACAGTTTTACACTTTCTGGCCGACAAGGGACACAAGGTGTCTCCTTCGAAGCTGCAATTCTGTGTTCAGCAAGTTGTGTACTTGGGTCACTTGCTGTCCAAAGTGGGGAGACAGCTCACTCCTGATCGCATCCAGTTAATCGTAAATATGCCACAACCCCAGACACAAAAGGAAGTGCGGGCCTTTATAGGCCTCACCTCGTACTGTAGACAATGGATTCCTCAGTATGCATTTCTAGCTAAACCACTCATTCAGTTGACAACGCAGGAGGCAGCAACTTCGACTGCCCTTCCGTGGACTCAGGAACATACACAAGCCTTTGAAGAATTAAAGAAAGCTTTATGTCAAGCACCAGTTTTAGCGACACCATGTTACAGCAAACCTTTTACACTTTTTGTTACAGAACGTGATGGTACAGCATTGTCTGTCCTCACTCAAGATCAAGCAGGTTCACATAAGCCTTGCGCTTATTTTTCAAGTACATTGGATTCAGTAGCCCAGGCACTCCCTGCGTGCTTAAAGTCAGTAGCAGCAACAGCACTAGCAATCAGACAGAGCGACTCAATTGTTTTAGGACATCAATTAACAGTACAAGTTCCACATTCTGTAGAGGTTCTTTTAAACAGAACCCAGACTCAACACTTGACTGTAGCACGACTGACAGGTTATGAATTAACACTATTCCAGCCACACATAGAAATCAGACGCTGCAGCATTCTGAACCCCGCTACATTATTACCTTCAATAATGACAGAACCAGCCCCGCATGATTGTATAGAGATCATTAATGCAGTAACAAAGCCCAGACGAGACTTAACAGATGTTCCATTGACAAATCCAGACCTGACACTTTATGTGGATGGTTCATGTATGAGAACAAGTACAGGAGAATTAGTGGCCGCATATGCAGTGACCACTGAAACTGAAGTCAAAGAAACATATCGTATTAATACACTGTCTGCTCAAGCGGCAGAGCTTATTGCTCTGACCCGAGCCTGTATACTAGCCAAAAACAGAAATGTTAACATATACACACATTCCCGTTATGCGTTCGGAGTCGTACACGACTTCGGAATGTTGTGGCAAGAACGAGGTTTCTTGAGCTCTCACGGTGCCAAGATCCAACATGGTCCCCTCATTCAAGCACTGTTAGAAGCAATACATCTGCCTTCAGGCATATCCGTCATGAAGTGTAAAGCACATACTAAAGTTACAGATTCTGTTTCCCAGGGTAACGACCTGGCAGACCAGACAGCAAAACATACAGCACTGACTCACACCCAGATAACTGACGTGACAAAGCCAATAGTACCGACACATTGTATGACAGGGATCCCGCCCTAGATGTAATCGATATTCAGACACATGCTACTGCAGATGAAATAAAGAAATGGACCGAACTAGGAGGGATCCAGACAGATCAAGGATGGATGACGAAGGGAAAATCTACATGGTTTCTCCCCGACTCTATGGTTCAAGTCATAATCAATACAGCACATAGTCCAGCACATCTAGGAGAGAAAGCGATGTTAGACAGTTTACAGAATCTCTGGTATAACAAACACTTACGAGCAGCAGCAAAACAGAAAGTGCGTACTTGCATGATCTGTTGTCAGTTCAATCCAGGTAAAAGCGTCCCTGTAGAGCTAGGTGGATTTCATCCTCCCGATCACCCTTTTGAAGTCCTCCAGATGGATTATATCCAGATGGACCGTTGTCGAGGATTCAAATATGTCCTCGTAATTGTTTGTGCACTTTCCCGTTGGACCGAAGCATATCCAGTCCCAGATTACACTGCTCCGACCACTGCCAGGCAGCTGGTTCGTGAATTCTTCCCACGGTACGGCTTGCCTCGTGTCGTGTACTCAGATAACGGACAGCCATTCTCATCCGAATTAATGAAGCAGGTTTCCCTTCTGCTAGGATATCAGTGGAGATTCCATTGTGTCCGACATCCCGAAGCAGCAGGCCTTGTAGAGAGGCATAACCAGACATTAAAGACCCGTCTTGCTAAAGTTTGTAAAGAAAAAGGGGTCGACTGGATAGTCGCCCTGCCAGTTGCATTGTTCTACATGAGGATGGTCGCCCACTCGCGATCAGGACTATCCCCGTATGAAGTGGTTTTTGGCAGACCACCGAATATGTGGGGGACGCCCATACCGAAGAAAATTACCGATGTTGATTGTAATATGCTGACAGATTACCTTGCCTCCTTGATGTCTGCACTCCAATCATGTCGTTCACAGGTTGCCGCAGCCTTTCCTGACAACACAGATGTAAAGCCGCATGATGTCCGTCCAGGAGACCTGGTCCTAGTTAGGAACTTCGACAGGAAAAGTCCGCTGGAGCCCCGCTGGAAAGAGCCGAAGACCGTCCTTCTCACAACGAGGACCGCTATAAAAATCGAAGGGAGAAAGGGGTGGATCCACACAAGCCATGTAAAAAAATGCAATGAACTAATGCCAGGAAAAGACTCGTTCACCCCTTCCAAAGACTGTATCGAATCTAGTGACTTTAAAATTCCGAAACAAGACAAAACTCCCCAAGAAGAGTACAGACAAACTCCGATCTAGCAAGTCAGACAGTTTAATTGTTTAAGTCCTCCCCTAGGTGAATCGGTTAAATAGTTTCTGACATGTATCCCCTAGATCGAGATAGAGAGAGAGAGAGACAACTCAAGAAGCGTACATATTGCAAATCACTCCGTAGTCACTGTATAGTGACATTATTGATTATGTTTTTTCTAAGCCTTCTGATTATTGTTGCCAGTATATTGCTTTCTATATATTATCCTATTTTCAAGCGTGAACAATCTGCTTATAATGACACTGCTGAACATTCCTTTAGTGAATTACCTCCTCATGAACTTTCTTACAGACTTGCGCTGCGCAACCACATATTCATTAGTATGTTACACACTCCCATCAGACTCACAACGCTACAAACTGCTGGATATGTGGCCGACTCCCTCCCTACCAGAAATACAAGGGAGTTCTGCCCCTCTTTCCGTACCCGTTCACACACAATGGCTCCTGTGGTGCCTGGTTTAGAATAATTAATTCCGTAGATCCTGATATTGCTGTTTTTAAAGAGAGCTGGGTTTGGGGAAACTTGAACTTAGTTCTGCTTAATGCCTGTTATCCAGACAAGAAGGGACTTCCCATTAGAATAGGAACTGATCTAGAAAATGAAGTATATGGATTAGGTAATTATACAATTAACCTTATGATTCTTACTGTTGAATCAGAAGCCGCTCCAGTTCTCCCTGCTATGTCAGTATTACCAGTTACAGGTGAATTATGTGTCAGTAAGAAGGGTTCAGTACACTTAGGTCATAGCAAATGTACCACTGTGGTCGAATTCAGTGACCAAGGTAAATCTTCTTTTAGAGCTACTCGTCATTCCTACTTTGTTTGTGGTCATACCGCATACATACGCTTACCTCCAGATTGGGATGGTACCTGTTACATTGCATTCCTTCTGCCACCTGTTTTTCTAGCTCCTCCTGATTATCACAGAAATACAAATCTAGTAAAGAATAGACTCCGAAGAGGTCTCCCGATTGTCGACTATACTGAAATGGCATGGGAGCAATACACAGATTTCAATAAAGGATTCTTTTTCTTCACAGGCCCCGTCCAAAATAGTAAGCTAATCCGCAGATTAACTAGAACACTTGAAGCAGTAGTGAATGAAACTGCCTCCGCCCTGGGTAACTTAACAGAGGAGCAGTCCGCCATGCGGGTTGTTGTCCTTCAGAATCGTCTTGTTATTGACGTCATCTTGGCAGACAGAGGCGGAGCTTGTAAGGTCATCGGGTCAAGTTGCTGTGTTTTCATTCCAGAAAACGCGCCAACAGTATATCAAGCTATTACACGTCTTCATAAAATTGCAAATCTGATACATCAGAATCCAGGCACCTGGACTTGGTCCGGTTGGTTCTGGACAACGTTAACCGCTTGGGGATGGAAGATCCTATCCTTCCTAGGCATTGCTCTCGTCATAGTATTCAGTTGTTGCCTGTGCCTACAGTGTGGGCCAGCAATATGTGGACTGTGTGCCACATCGTGCATTGAACATTCCAGTTTTCTCTCAAAACGTGAAAGAAAGAAAGATGAGCAAATGATGTTACAAGAACAGACTGATCGATTCATGAGGATCGATATATCATGAAGGGTCCGTAGGGAACAAGGAGGGAATGAGGAAATATAAATTTTATGGTCAAGTAATGTTCCCTAGCGTGTCCCCACCGTCTCCATGTACCAGCTTGAAGTGCATGTAACTTCCCTCCTGTGCCAGCTATGAAGACGCAAATACATTTGCGTCCACCGTTAACATGTCCTCTTTCAGACCCACCCTGAATGGGTTGAATATTCCGTTTCCAAGTATGCCTTGCCAACGTCTTTTTATGGTGTACTCTACACGTTTTTCAGCTCTGGCAAACTAGGCCCTGAATTCTGCCATCGAGCCTTTTTTCTCTGCTTTCTGACTCTGAAAGCCTCAGCCCAGGCAGCCTCTGTACTCGTGACCTCTGTCCTACTCCCTGTGCGGCCCATGGCGCTTAGCTCAACCTGCTGCCTGCCAAGACTGTATTCAACCTTCGAATTATCTGTTCCGCTCCTCGAAACTGCATTCCTGCCTACTAGTTTAAGTAAACATCCCCCCAGCTGCAGGGCGAAAGGCCCGGCCTCACTGTCTCCATGCAAGTAATTCATAGTCTCTGTTACCATGGAAGGCCCATGCCCCTCGCATCCCGTGCAGACACTTAGGCGCTTATACACGCACTCACAGTCAGTATAGAACAGCTTCTGCCCCAGAGACCTTTCCCTCTAGATAGTATGGTTCCCAAACATCAGATATCAGATATGATAGAAGTACGAGTTGATCTGACATGCCAGACTTCTGTCTCTTTCCGCCAGTGTAAATGTCAAGTCCCCTGCACCCGTCTGTTTCACGTCAATCATACGTCATGCAGCTGCGCGCGCACCCATGCTTCAGATTTCTGCTGACATTACAAAATTCTGCTTTGTTGCCACCCACTGTGACACCTATCTGTGACGTTTCTAGTACACACCTCCATGTGCACGCCCAGTTCACGCCTTCTAATTACGTACCACTATCACGTGGATGCTGTTATCTTGTTTCTCTCAGCTGTTACGCCTACTGCATAGGTTTCTATAATGCAAGTCAAGTATATAAGCTATGTATTGTCAATAAAATATTGCTCTATCCCTTCCTGAACCCCTGTGGTTGCAGGAACATGATATCCAGGTCATGACCATTCCTTTTTAAGGAATAAAACCCCTAAGAACTCTAACACCACGGACTCTGCCTTTTTCTTTCCGATTGAGTTATTATTGATTAAGTACTTACCTGCATAGAAATTAAGACGGTAAATCAAATATTTACCACACCATCACCCACACTTTCTGGCCAGGCTCCAACTCCACCGGGTGAGCGTTTTGGTCATACCACTCTTTCATCACTGCTTGGCTGGCTTCCAAGTTGTCAGAAGCTTGCTTCCACAACTTTGCCATTTGGCTCCGGAAAGCCAGCATGTAGCTCACCACATCCTGGGGAAGCTTCCTGGGAGACTTTTCCCATCCATCCTTCACCAGGCTGAGAGGTCCACACACAGGGTGCCCATACAGAAGCTCGAAGGGGCTGAAGCCCACTCCTTTCTGCGGCACTTCACTGTAGGAAAACAGCAAACAGGGTAGGAGGACGTCCCATTTCCTCCGCAGGCTCTCAGGCAGACTTCTTATCATGCCTTTCAAGGTCATATTGAACCTTTCCACCAGACCATTGGTCTGGGGTTGATAAGGACTGGTGAACCGGTAGGTAACTCCACACTCCTTCCACATAGCCCGCATGTACGCTGACATGAAGTTGGTCCCCCTGTCAGACACAACCTCCTTGGGGAAAGCCACACGGGTAAAGATCCCCATCAGGGCCCTACACACTACAGGTGCAGTGACAGTCCTCAGAGGAATTGCCTCTGGGTACCGCGTGGCGTGATCCACCAGAACCAGGAAAAACCTGTGACCAGCCGTAGTTGGTGGATCCAATGGCCCCGCAATGTTGATGCCCACCCTTTCAAAGGGGGTGGTAACGACAGGAAGTGGTTCCTGGGGAGCCTTCAGTTTCACCCCTGTCTTCCCACTGGCTTGGCAGGATACACACGTCCGACAGTATGTGTCGGATGCCACTTTCATCTGAGGCCAGTAAAAGTGGGGAACAAGCCGGGCAAAGGTCTTGTCCTGTCCTAAGTGTCCTGCCAAGGGAATTTCATGAGCCAGTTCTAAAAGAAAGGCTCGGTACCGTTGAGGGACTACCAAGGCCCGTGATGAACCGGGCAAAGGTACCTTCGGTTCACTGTAGAGGAGTCCCTTCCTCCCAGTAAATATGGTAGTTCCCAGCAACGTTCCCTGCTGCCTGGGCTTCGGCCTGTCGCCTCAGTCCCTCAAGGGTAGGGCACTCCTTCTGACCCTTACAGAGCTCCTCCCTGGTAGGCCCTCCTTCCACATGCCACTCAGCAGGGATAGGTAAGTCCTCCAGGGAGACTACTTCCCCCTCCACGGACTCCTGGTCTACCACCGCAGGTGGCCGATCTGTCTTGTGGGGCGTGGAAGCCGAAGCAGGCTTCTCCTGACCTCGGTTCTTTCCCTTTTTGGCAGCGGGCTGGGCCATTATTCCAGGCTCCAGCCCAGGCGAACTCCCTCTCCGGGTAGTCGCGGACCTTGTGCTTGCACGGGCCCAGTCAGGTGTACCCAGCAACTCCGAATGAGTCCGGTATTCCACCTCCTTCCAAGCATTGTGCTCCATGTCATTTCCCAACAGACAATCGACTGGCACGGAAGGGCTTACAGCAACTCGAAGTGAACCTGCAACCCCTTCCCACTCAAAGGGAACCTCGGCCACAGGGTAGTGGCCCAATCTGCCATCAGCCATCGCGGCGGGGTGGAGTACATGTGGAATCACCTGCTCTGAAGACACCATTTGACTCCTTACCATAGTCATACTGGCTCCTGTGCCTCTCAGAGCCTCCCCTCTTTGGCCATTGATGGTGACCCATTGCCCATACTTTGCAGTATTTGAGGGCACCTGGATCTTAGGAACCATCTCCCGATCCCCCAGGGACACTAAGGTGACACCCGCCCACTCACTCCCCTTATCTAAGGGCAACTCCTCCCTGAGCACTACACTAGCTACTCCCGGGGCTTTTCCTCCAGTGGGAGGGGGTGGTCTCTTTGGGCACTTGACATCTCCCTTATAATGTCCAACACCACCACACTCGAAGCAGTGGACAACCCTTGGCTGCTGACTTTGGCCAGGATGAGGGTTTCTGGGCGGGTTAGCCTTAGGAGTGAATCCTGTTCCCTTTCCCTGCAAACTGTTTTGGGGGCCTTTTGAGAACTCCCGCTTTTTATCTCCCCCCTCTTTCTTCTGGGGGGTGCCCTGTCCGGCCCTTTGGGAATCCCCTCCAGTCCCCTTCGAGGACACCCGGGTACTTGCCCAGATCTCCGCCTCCTCTGCAAGCTTCCGGGGGTTGGTCAGCTTGCTGTCCACCACGTGTTGACGCAGCTCGGGAAAATATTTCTCGAGTAGGTGCTCCTTGAGAATAAGGTCGTACAACCCCTCATAGTCTCCTACCTCGCTGCCTTGCACCCAGCCCTCTAATGCCTTCTTTGCGTAGTCCAAAAAATCCACCCAATTCTGTGTGCCTAGTTTGTGACTACCCCTAAACTTTTGACGGTATTTTTCTGGAGTCAGTCCAAACTTTCTGATTAGCGCCACTTTCATGGTGGGGTAGTGGGTTTGCTCCCCCTGCTCCAGGGCCAAGAGTGTGTCCCTCCCTGCAGGAGGCATGTACTTATACAAGCCACCCCCCAGTGTTTCTCCAGTATCCCATGGGCACTTAAGGAGACCTCATAGGCAGCCAGCCACTTGGCGATACCATCCCCTGTGCTGTAACTGGCGACTACGTCCTTTGGTAAATAGGGTCTGGGTTCCATGGTAAAATCCTTAGGTTCGCTGCCACCATTTTGAGAATTGGAAGTCCCTACTTGCAGGGCCTTTATCTAATTCTCTGAGGCTCAACGCGTGAGCTAGCCTACTCTCTTCTCTCGCCTTCTCCAGCTTTGCCAACTCCCATCTTAACTGTCTCTCCTCCCTTCTATCTGCTAGTTCGGCTTCAGTCAAGCTTCTCGCAGAGACACTGCTGCCCTCTCCTGAGAGTGTTCTGGGACCTGTCAATAAGTTCTCCCTCTCAGATTGGTACAACACATCTACCCCGATGACAGTGTCCCTGTCTGCCTCCTCCTCCTCCTTCCCATTTGGGTGGGCTGCCACCCACGCTCTTAAGCTGGTTTGAAGTTCCCCCTTCTTAGCACCACGCTGAAAGAACACTCCCATATTTTGACAAAATTCTCGGATTTGAGCCACAGTATAGGTTTCTAACTCCTCCAGAGCGAATTCCATCTTTGCCAAAGGGAGTTCAGGACAGCCACCTGAAAGGAATTAGTTTGGAAGGTTTTCAGAAGCTACTTCCACCCACCACCAGGAGTAAATTTGGAAAAACAAAAATATAATTAGGGAGTCCGCTAGGAGAAAACTCCCGGTGCAGGTCTATGGATTATACTACGTTACTATAGAGTGGACGCAAGCACAGCTCTATCCCACCACTGGACACCAATTATGTTGGACCTGGGGTCTCCAGATCACCTTGGGTAGCCTGGCCCAGTGTACGACAGTCAAACCAAAAGGCAAAAGTGTAAAGCTTGTGTCACACCCTTACAGTAACCTAGCATCCATCCATTCAAAAATGACACTACACCACTTCTTTTTAGGAAAATAAGAGCTGTTTTATAAAAATATTCTGTTAGGTTTCTTTTCAATTAGGTTCTCAGTTGCTTCTCTATTTAGTAAATTAACATTTTAAACATTACTATTGGATCACTTGTAATTATAAAATCATATCATGACATTAGATCTCATTACTTAGACGAATCTTGGTTTGTCATAGCATTGTTGGGTAACTGTGAAAATCCACTTCTATCAAGGATTCATTTCCATACAAAAAGGAATGAGAGTCACAGGCCAGATAGGCCACTCTGTAGCAATTCACACATTAAGATACCAAACAACTGTATGTATCAATAACCAAGCAGCAGAATGCCTAGAAGCAGAAAGTTATTAGTGCAATACACTCGCTAAATAAAGGCAGTTCAGAAATTAATTTGGCAGTGTAGTGTGGTTCACACCGTTAGACAACCATAGCTTCTCATTGCTTCAAACCCACCAACATGCCCCCAATTGATATTTCACCGATTGCCAATTCTAAGACAGCTGCCGGCAGCCAGTGTCAGTTTCTCGGCACTCAGAGCCTTCGTAGCATGGGAATCTCTACAGTGCCACCCTGTTGGTCTCCTTCCCCTGGGCCCACCATTCACTCTCTCCTTCCGGGGCCAGGGAGTCTGATCCGTTCAAATCCGGCAGAGGTCTCTGTGTGCGGTGCCTCCCCTCTCACTAAGCCCAACACCCTGCTTACTTCAAGGCGTGATACTCTGTCAGGCGTACCGCCGATCCCGGAAATCCAAGGGATCAGGGTTCCTCTGTCACGGCTGACAGCTAAATCAATGGAGGCAGGTCGCGCTCCGATTTCAGCCTCTCCAGCGCTCTCCGCGCACTTTGCCTACACTGAGGGTCAACTCCTCCCTCGGGTCCTCCAGCCCCGCCTTACCCCTTCCGGCGCTCTTCCTACCAACGCTGGCCGGGGCTCTTGTCAGGCCTCCGTATCCTGGCAACCAGTCCTGAGGCGGTGTTCGCTTCCTGTCTGTGCCGGCTCTGAGGATCCTCACCGCAGGGGGACCGGCGCACCAATGACACCCACAGCGCACCCACAACGCACCCACCTCCGAGGCTCAACCCGGGCTGGCGGCGGTGAGTCCAAGGGACGCAGGGAGCGCGGGACAGCCCAAAGTCGGCTGCGATGACACCACCCAATGGTCAATACGAGGGTAAGCTCCAGACGAGACAGCTGAGAAGCTGGACGCACAAGGTTCCAGGTGATAGCAAGGGCGAAGGGAATAGGGTGGAAGTCTCGGTTGCTGAGGGAAACCCACTGCTCTGTCACTAAAGTCTACCGGTTAGGTAGTTGACTCTTCAAGTGTGCCCGACTTCTTGGCAATAATCCGATTTTAGACAGTTCCTGCCCCTCTTACTTGTAGGATCCACCTGGATCTGATCCAGCGCTCCTTGTTGGGGAAGAGGACACTCTTCACAGGTACCTCACGAAAGACGTAAGGAGACCGCTCCGCCGGGTCAGATCTATGGATGAGGAGGGCGTCGGGCAGGGAAGGCAAGCAGCCCCCAGAGGCTGTCAGATCTTCTTCCACGCGCCCACCTCCTCACACCTCAGCCTGGACCTCAGCTTGCTCTTGCCCTGTGTGTCCTCTTACTCCACTCACTCCGCACAAAATGGCCGCACAACATTCCAATATTTATAGCCCAGGTCTGTAGTGGACCAGAAAGTTCTGGAACTCCTCATAATACCCAATGGCACCAGGTTCTGAGGTAACAGTTGTGACAGTTGGAAGCCACCATTTTGTGTGTCTTGTAGATTGAGTCAGAAAGGCACCTAGGATAGAAAAACTATAAGGTCAAAGAGTACCTAACCCCTAGATCAACACCAAAAATTTCAGTAGACATAAAAATGAAAGGATATGAGGGGCAAAAAGGGGACAAAAAAATAAATAAATAATTAGGAGGGACCACCCAAAGGGCGGACAGGTCTAACACCGTGCTTCTGCCTCTTCTCCTTGGAGTCTGTAGGTGGCTCTTCTTCCTCTGCGTTGTCAGTACCTTTGGGCTTCCGGTGGAGGTCCCTGGGACGTTGACTGGGCTTGAGGTGTTTTGGCCTCCTTTGTATTACCCTTGCTTTTCCTGTTGGTAAAGGCTGGGTTGCCTTTTTTGTCGTTCTAATACATCCCCTCTGGGGTAGGTGTTCCTCCACGATGCTGAGGTTCTCTTCAGCTTAGAGCCTGTGACTCATCCCCTGTTGCAGTGGACGGGGCTATTTTTCCCTGTCCCCCTGACTGGTCCCCTGCCGGGGGTCTTGTGCTTGTCTTCTCGCAGACCCTCCTCCCCTTTGGGTATGGCTAAGGTGTCCGGTAACAATGTGTCTGGTAGTCGATTCTAGCCACAGATTCCTTCATGACCCGCCCTTCCTCCCTGTTTCTACGAGGACCCTTCTCGGTCTTCTGCACTCGCCGGCTTCAGGACGGCGTTCCTCTGAGAGTGCCTTTTTTTTACTCCCTCCCTAGGAGGATGCTCGCCTAGTTGTTGTTGTTGCTGCATTCCTTCATTCTGACAATTGGGTGACGAATGCCTGGGTGCGTCGGTGCCCATGCATTTGGTCTCCAATTTAGGGTTCGTTTGTACCCTGCTTCCTTGTGTTGCTTGCACTTATGACTCTTACAGTCCTTGGGGTTGAGGTCCCTTGGCTGGATCCCGACCCGTGGTTCGTTTAGGGCATCCCCCGCTGGTGTTGTGGGGGGATGACTTGTCATTGCTCTTCCATTCTGGCCTTGGACCCCTTCTTGGCTCCCGGTGGTGGTTGCAGACTTATTCGTCTGCTGTGCCCTTTTTCACATGCTTTCTGCCTCCAGGGAGTCTGTTATGTTGGTTGCAGGCTTGCTTGCAGTAGCTGCGCTCTATTCTTTCATTCCATGACTTGGTGCCTTAGTGCCTGGCACTATTATGGATGGTGCTGTTCCTCACCTTTCATTTCTTTCCCTTCTGTATAGTTGGTTTTTCGCACACTGTTCCAGTATTCTCACAGTTTCGTTTGTGATGGCTCCGCATTGTGGCGCTGAAAAGTTCTCCGAAGAAAACTGACGTTGGCGTGCCGGAGTGGGACTTGTGTATCCTCGCTGACGTCACGAACGCGGACGCCGTTAGGGCGGAGTCACGTGGTGCCGTCCCCCTGGCGCGCAGGGATGCTGTGGCAGAAAAGTTTTCCGGATCCAGTCTCACGCCTGGGAAAAATTCTATGTTACGAAATCTGCGGCTAGAATCCTCTCTACCAGATACATCGTTACCGAAGGTAAGTAACTTGTACATAGCGCTAGCTAGACCCAAAGGTATCAGAGCACTTTAGATAAGGTGAACATAAAATAGCTCTACATAGAATGTGAGACGCTTAGGTTCAAGTACAAGCTTAAATAAAAACAAAGATTCACTAGGCAATTAGGGTGGTTACAGTATGCGGACTATTAGAACAGCATGAGTTAAAGGAGTAGATTACATATTAGCTGAAACAATCAAACAACCGACTGTTGCAAACGGTCTAGTCATAGAGAGAGAGTTTGACCAGAGTCTTTCTTTGACTAGTACTAGGATCATTTGAATATCACCAAAATATATTTCCACGATTAAGGTCCAACATACTCTTGCCAAAACTGAGTAAGAACAATTGTAACCTTTCCCCAGTCATGTTGTGTTGGTGAAACTGTGTAGGGCACCTGGTTACTACTCCTGTTGCTATGGAGCTTCTTGTAATATCAACCCGGGGCAATTACTTGCAGGGCTCAAAAAGGAGGGAGTGATTCAGAAGTTATTTTTATGTGGACATCTGCTTGCTGAATATAAAAGCAATTCTTACAGAGTCTGAAATGCAAATTAACTTTCTTTCCCATACACCAATCGAATAATTCGTAGACATTCAGTAGTGTTTGTTTCCTCGACTAGAATATATGGGGACAGTTCTTAAGAAGGATCATGCTGAAAGATGAATGAAAAATTATGGTTTAATTTTAAAGTATCATCAAGCCACTTAGGCCTCTGAACCAATTATATGTTTTCTTTGGGAGCCTGAGAAATCTTCATTTAGGGTGTGCATACTTCCAAAATTGCTGTATTCATTTTTTTTACCCTATAATATATTATGCTATTTCTTTTAAACATTAACAGGTGTTTGCACTGCATTTGGGTTTATGAGAGAATATAAAACGTTAATTTGTTAAAATGGAAATGTATCTTTCTATGCATGAAGATGGCAATGTGTAACGTGAAGAAAGTTCGGGCCAGATGTGCGACCGTTTGCAACCGCAAAAATGGGTGGTGGTATGTACAAAGTCAGTGACTCACTAGTCACTATCAGCAAGGGGCATGCCAAGGGCATCCCTTCCTAATAGCAAGTCAGAATGGTATGTACCATTGTTTTTCGACCCCTTCCCCTTTGTGAATGGATGCGAAAATATTTTTTGAGAGCAGGCAGTGGTCCCACGGACCACTGCCTTCTCTTAAAATATGAAACCGAAACGTTTCATTGTTCTTTTGAAATGCATCTCTTTTTCCTTTAAGGAATGTGCAGTATCAGCACTTCTGCACTCTGGGATTTCCAAAGCTGCTCTCGTTTGGAGATGTTTTCCAACAAGACTGGGATTCAGTACTCTTATACAATGATACCTCTTCTCCCCCGAGTTCTGAAGAAAATCAGAATCAATTGATTAGCTATTTATGGGGTTCAACGGTGAAAGGAAAGGGAAAGCTGTGCAGAAGCAGACTATCTCCAGATGGGTTGTACTGTGCATTAAGATCTGATACACACTGGCCAGGAAGCAACTTCCTATGGATTTGCGGGCTCATTCTTCTAGAGCCAAAACTGCAACCACTGAGTTAGCTTGCAGAGTCCCTGTCCTGTCCATTCAGCATCACCTACCAGAATGCCCGAATTACTGCTGAAGACTTTCTGGATCCAGTCTGACACCTGGGCAATATTCTATGGTAAGGAATCTGCGGTTAGATAGTCTACCATAGAAAGCGATATCAAAAGTAACTTGTTTTACTAGTAACTTCTCACCGGTTGAAGATCTCCCTATGCAAAAGTATAGGGAAATATTTATTTCAAATATTTTAATAAGGGGAGAGGAGGTAGACCTCGAATCTGGGGAACTGAGTTCGAGTCTCAGCAAGGACGCTCAACATCCTGTGATTCTGGGGAAATCACTTAATCTCCCCGGCGTAACAAAAAAATGTATGTGTCCTTGTGTAATGCAACTGGTGCTCATGTAAATCGCGTGGATACCTTCGGGTCAGGTTCGCGCTATATAAACTCCGATGAGAAAAAGTTTAAAATTATTCAAAATATTGCCTTGAAACTGATAACATAATTCATCATTGTGTGTTAAATATGTATTAAATAATTCATATTTTTTAATTCATAAATTCATTTTTAAACCATAGTTTAAAAACCAATTTCCCTCACTAGCGGTTTTCGTTCGTTTTTATTAAAATTGCTTATGTTTTTAATTAATTTAAATATGTTTAAACTTCTTTTTTAAATTAAGTTCATTAAATTCAATAAAAAGAAAAATCAATATTTATACACTATTTGTTATCACTAAAAATCTATCTATATAAATTAAAATGTAAATGTTTGTTTGTTCAAAATCTCAAATCTCTGAAAGTTCCTCACAGATTGCTTTGAAATTTTTACACAATGTTGGATTCGAATACGCACGTGTTTTTATATACACAACATTGGATTCCAATACGCGCATGTCGAATACGCGTGTATTTTTAATTGAAAGCCCGAACAGACACATAAAAATGTCAATGTTCGTTTGTTCAAAATCTTAAATCTCCGAAAGTTCTTCACCGATTGCTTTGAAATTTTGACACAACTTTGGATTCCAGTAAGCCCGTGTTCATATATACACAACGTTGGATTCGAATACGCGCATGTACAATATCCGCGAGTCTTAATCAAAAGACCAAACAGACCCTATAGATTTGCTTGCTGCGCAACAACTACAAGATACGCATAGAGACAATAGTCTACATATATTAGGATGGACAGTTGGTGTCAGGATGGCAGACCGGGAAGTAGGTGGAGGGAGCGGGGAGGAGTTGGTTCACTTTGCAACATTAACGCGTATTTATATATAAACAACGTTGGATTCGAATACGCGCGTGTACAATACGCGCTTGTTTTTGATCGAAAGGCCGAACAGACCCTATCGATTTGCTTGCTGCGCAACAACTACAAGGGACGCATAGAGACAATAGTCACAAAAACAGATTATGTTAATTTCACAATGCTTGTGGGTACACATTCGAAACGTGCGCTTACTCTTTTCTTTCTCTTCCATTTAACCAGACTGAGCCACAGCAACGCGTGGCCGGGTACAGCTATTATATATATAATTTAAATGTCAAGCTAAATTAATTAATTTAAAAATAGTTCATTTGGTGTGTTATTTTAATTCTAAAAGAGTATTTTGCAATACTAGTGGTTGGCTGTTTGATATTTGCCTGAGCTGGAGTATATCAAAAGGCTGTTTTATACTTTAGTGGCATTAGTAGCATTAGCAGTGCATTGGAAGTGTATGTTTTCAATTTCATTGGTCTCCCAACCCCTCCTTAAATTTACCTTAATTCCACTAATATTTGAGTAATTAGTTCCCATTTTTCACTTATCCTACTGTCCATCCCACATTTTGCTACAAAGCAGTATACTTACATCTGCGAAGATCTCTGCCATTATGGCAGCGACGTCTGTACAGAGAAAATAGACGGGAGCGGAGGTTTCCAGTTGGAGATTTGTGAATTGCATTTGTAGTAGTACACTAGGAGTGTTAGTGTAGTACTACAAAATGCAGTTTGATTAAGGCCTGGTGTGTGTGACGTAATATATTGTTTCTAGCATCTTGCCATGTGAGATGTTTTGCTACTTTGTGGCAAATGTCTGATACAGTGTTGACATTTGGTTTTCATGTTAAATGCATCTTATGCAGGATCTCTAGCAACACAGATGGAGAAGTGGGTCATAAGTACCTATTGAACATTAAGTGATCTGAAACTCCTTAACAATGAAGGACATAGATTTGCAAATCTCTGCTTTCTTTTGGTACCTTAGACACTTGAGAAAAAGACAAGTTTCAATTCGATTGAGCAGCAGTTTCACAAAGGAGACTAGTGTGAGAAATATGCTGTTTGAAACAGTGTACCCTAGAAAGAACGAGCAGAATGCTCACCTTGCGTAAGCACTTAATTACTCAACTGGCAATCTGCATCCAGTGTAATACAGTCCAGGGAAACTGAGGTTGAATATAGGTTGTTGTCATAACAGTATCGATGAGAAAATCTATGTGTTTATTTGTTGATTCGGTTTGCATTTGGGCTCTGGTTTGGTGAGATTCAGAGCAATAACAGCATTATGGCTTTCAGTACTGTTTTGAAATGGGTTTTGTAAAACTTTGTTGGGAAAGTTGCAAGGCCCTCACCAATATTAAAAAAAAAAAAAAACGTCCAAAAGCAAAAATATTTTTGGGTCTGGAAAAGCACACATTGCCAAAATAGTCCCTGTAACTGAAGTGAACAACTCATTATAAGGATGTGCTCCATGTCTAAGAACGAAAAGCGATCACTCAAGTAAAGTTAGCAAATTGAAGAAGTGGGATGACCACTTGCCCCATGCTCTATGCCAGTGGTTTTCCGACCTTTTGTATAAGAGCTACTTATGTTGAACGAAAATCATTGCGAGTTACTATTATTAGTGTTGTAATAGTGACCACATCAGGCAAGATAACATTAGTGACCGCCATATGCAAGATTACCAGCAGTGATGTGATCACCTCCATGCATTAGTTAGGGTTGCTGGCAGTAATGGAGGAAAAGGTTTTTATCAGTTTGGAATGCTAATCAATCAGGTTTATTAAAAGCGTGACTACTCACCCGTGAGGGTCTCAAGGCGCGAAGTGTGTAGGGGTAGGAGGATCTGCAGTCCACTTGCAGGACCAGGTCTTGAGGTCCTTCCTGAGTTGTGGCAGCTATGGTGATAGCCTGAGGTGCAGAGGCTGGGAGTTCCAGGTCGTGCAGCAAGGTAGGAGAAGGATCTCCCTCTAGCTGTAGTCTTACATATCCGTGGGATGGTGGCCAGGTCCAGTTGGGCAGAGCAGAAGTGTCTGGTGGGAGTGTAGAAGGAGAGGCGGTGGTTAAGGTATGCACGTCCAGCATTGTGGAGGTCTTTGTAGGCGTGCGTGATGAGCTTTAAGGTAATTCTTTTGTTGATAGGTAGTCAGTGCAGGTCTCTCGTGGCTAGTGATGTGGCTGCGGTATGGGATGTTCAGGATGAGTCTGGCGGAGGCTTCTGGATGTTCTGATGTTTCTTTTGGAGTTTCTGGGTGGTGCCGGCATAGAGTGCCTTGCCTTAGTTGAGTCTGCTGCTGACGAGCGTATGGGTGATTGTTTACCTGGGCTCAGTGGGGATCCACTTGAAAATCTTACAAAGCAGGCGGATGTTATACATGCCAGCAACAAATGCTGTTCCTGAGGCATGAAAGTAATAATATTAGTAATAAGTCTCCCCACATGATTTATCTCTCAAAAAAGCTTTAATTTTTATTTTGAAAACTCAACCATTTTTCTTTAAACCTAAGCCTATGAGTTCTGCAAAAACACACATTTTTGCCTTTACTACAGTTTTAGCATACATATATTATTTCAACCAAGCAAAAGGTTTCAGAAGGCTGGGATGCACACAGGAGAGCTATTTACTAGTAGCTGGAGAGCTATCAGTAGTTCCCAAGCAACTCTCTGGTGAAGCCTGCTGTATGCTGTAGCGAATAGAAGAAAAATGTGAACAGAACAGACCAAAGGATGATGAGGGCTGTTTGAAGGTCCATAAAAGCAAATTAGGTATATAATTTTTAGTAAAATAAAATATGCCCTCCTTGGCATCTTCAGGTCAGAAGAAATAGTGATAAAGCTGCCTTTTGTTTTTCCAACTGTTCCTGTCCACTACTAGATACCTAATACCTGGTAAGTGGTCAGCAGTTAATACCAATTGGTCTATCCTGGGCCCAGGGGCACATCATATTCCTCTGAGTCATTGCCATCAACTCTCTCAGCCAAGGCTGTGTATTCCAGCTCTAGAACTCTGATGATTGCAGAACTGGTTTTATATCACTTTTGACCCAAGCAGTCAAGAGGACATTTTTACGAGGAGGTTACTTTTCTGTATAATTTATCTGAAAGAGACACATTAGTGATAGATTCCTTACCTTAGAATATCCCCAGGCGTCAGACTGGATCCGGAAACTTTTGCGTAGCAGTACCCTTGCGCGTCGGTAGGCGTCGTCTGCGGCTCCGCGTCCGTCGTCGGAGTCGTGGGCGCCGTAATGACGTCGTCCGCGTGCTGACGTCCGTTCTTCTTTTTTCCGCGCCAGTCAGCGCAGATCTGGAAAGAGCAGTTCCCTAGTCACTTTTTGACTAACTTTTTGTGATCTTTTGATCCACTTCGAAGTCTGTACGACTCAGACGGTGCCTTTAGGGATGCCCGGATTCAAGCATTGCGACGAGTGCGACCGTACCATGTCGGTCACGGATCCCCACCGCCTGTGCCTGACGTGTTTGGGTGTCGACCATGACGACTAGGCCTGCTCCGACTGTCTGGCCCTTTCGAGGAAGGCCAGGCGGGAGCGGTCCCGCAGGCGACTCGAACTCCGCCAGTCGGCCCCGCGCCGTGTGAAGTCCCGGTCCTGGTCCCACGGGAGGTCGAGGGACAGGTCGCGGGGACGGAGCCGTCACAGCTCCGGGAGTCGGCACCACTCCTCCGGGTCCAAGTAGTCAGGTAGGAAGCATAAGAAGTCGAAGAGGCATCATCGCTCTTCTGACTCTCCTCGACGCTCGCACGATGCGGCCAGGGGTTCGTGTGACACCGCCCACGCGGCTCCTCGGGAGTCGCGAGCGCCGCGTTCGGCCCCATACCCCCCGGTCCCTGGGCTGAACGCGATGCCGGAGGGGATCGAGCGTTTCCTCATGGCCATGAGGTCCCTTTCTCCTCCGTCGGGTTCCGCGGCGCCTTCGGGCCCAGCGAACCCGTCTGGGCGCCCTAGTGGGTCGGGGGCTTCGACCCAGACGCCGTCGGGTGCTTCGGCCCCGACGCTGCCGGCACCTTCGGGCCTGGCGCCGCAGGGCCCCACGATCCCGACACCGCCGGTGCCCTCGGGCCCGGCGCCGCAGGGTACAGCGGCCCCGGCGTCGTTGGCGCCTTCGGGCCCGGCGCCGCAGGGCGCCGCTGGACCTTCCTCTGGCGATGGATCGTCACCGGTGGACCTTACGAGCCCCCCGGCGTCTGTCCGTGTGGTGTCCCCTCCGGCGTCGTCCTCGGGCGGCGCCGTCCCCGATGCCTCCTTTCAATCGGTTCCGACGTCGGGTCGACGCCTATCGGCGCCGATCTCGACGCCGTTTGGAGATTTTAGTTTCTATGAACCGACCTCATTCACTTACGACCCTGAATCTCAGGAGATGAGGGATGAGGAGGATTGGGAGGGGTCTGAGGACCCTCTGGCCAGAGAGTGCCAGTCTAACATGGACTGGACAGGAGACCTTGGGGAGGCCAGTGGCCTGGACACCTCTACAGACACTGGATTTGTCTCTCCTCCTACCGTGGCTTCGGAGGAGGGAGCTACCTACGGTGTGGTGTTGATGAGGACTGCCAAGGCCTTGGGCCTTGAGCTCCCCGTCGCGGCCGTGAGGACTAACCTCCTCACTGAGGTCCTTAAGCCACAGTCATGCTCCATGGAGCCTCTGCTGCTGCTTAATGAGGCCTTGACGGACGTTCTTTTGGGCACTTGGTCCAGGCCCGCTACAGGTTCGCCTGTAGATAGGAACGTGGCCAGACGCCACCGCCCGGCCCCGGGCGACCCATGTTTCCTGTCCTCCCACCCCACCCCCGAGAGTTCGGTCATCCAGGCCTCTAACTCCCAGACCGCCTTCCCGACGGCCCCGCTGGACAGGGAGTCCAAGAGGTACGAGAACTATGGTAAGAAGATCTTCTCGTCCCTTAGCTTGGGACTGCGGTCTTCCAACACCGCATGCCTCTTGGGCCGTTACACCCACTCTCTGTGGGAAACGGTGGCGGAAGTGCTGCCAGAGTGTCCGTTAGAGGTACGGGCCAAACTCGTCCAAGCCCTTGTGGAGGGCCGGGACGCAGCCAAGTATTCAATCACGTGTGGACTGGATACTACTGACTCGCTGGGTAGAGCGATGGCTACGACGGTGGCGGTACGACGCCACGCCTGGCTGAGATCCGCCAATTTTTCAGCAGACGTCCAAAACACCCTCATGGACATGCCGTTCGAATGCCGTCGCCTCTTAGGCGACAAGGCAGACCACGCGCTTGAGCGCTTTAAGGACTCCAGGGCTACGGCCAAGGCCTTGGGCCTCTCTGCGCCGCGCCAGCAAATGGGTGCCTTTCGCTCTTTTCGTGGCCAAGGAAGGGGCATCCCCACACGTGCCGCCAGCCACTCGCCGCAAACTGTCGTCCAGCGCGGCGGCGGCCGTGGAAACCGCCGTGGAGGCGGTCGGGGAAACAAGCGGTGTCAGTCCACATCTGCCCCCGCGGCATCCACCTCTAAACCCTCCTAGTCCGTGCTTTTCGGCCCATGTGACGCAAGTGGGAGGCAGGGTTCGCTATCACCACTCTCACTGGCGCACAGTCACTTCGGACAGGTGGGTGCTGCAGATCGTCCGAAGGGGCTACTCCCTCCCCTTCGAGACGACCCCTCAAGCCATGCCACCGCAACACCACCGCGTATCAGGGGATCATTTGCGGCTCCTGCAGGAGGAAGTTTCGGCCCTCTTGGCCAAGGGGGCCATCGAGCGCGTTCCTGGGCCAGAAGTAGGACGTGGTTGCTACTCCCACTACTTCCTGGTACCCAAGAAGGGCAAAGGGGGCCTACGCCCTATCTTGGATCTAAGGAGCGTCAACGGCTTCCTCCGGAAGGAGAAGTTCAAAATGCTGACACTGGCTCAGGTCTTGACTGCCCTAGACCCAGGAGACTGGATGGTAGCGTTGGACTTGCAGGATGCGTATTTCCACATCTCCGTCCTGCCGGCCCACCGGCGTTATCTGTGGTTCACGGTAGGCCACGAGCACTTTCAGTTTACCGTGCTCCCCTTCGGCCTTACCAGCAACCCATGGGTGTTCACGAAAGTGATGGCGGTGGTCGCAGCTCATCTGCGCAGGTTAGGGGTCTGTCTTCCCCTACCTAGACGACTGGTTGTTGAAGGCGGGCTCGCCCCAGACAGTCGTCAGCCACCTCCAGACTACGGCGGATCTCCTGCACCAGCTGGGATTTTCCATCAATGTGCCGAAATCACACCTGTGCCCCTCTCAGAAGCTCCTTTTCATCGGAGCGGTTCTAGACTCTGCGCAGTTTCAGGTTTATCCGCCCGAACAGCGGGTTCGGGATATTCAGGCTCTGTTTCCGATCTTCAGGCCGTTATCCCGAGTTTCGGTCAGGTTGACGCTGCGGCTTCTGGTGCTGATGGCCTCCTGCATCCTTCTGGTGCATCATGCACGGTGTCAGATGCGGGCTCTGCAGTGGGACCTGAAGTTTCAGTGGGCCCAGCACCGGGGCAACCTGTCCGACCATGTCCTGATCTCGGAGGGTACTGCGAGACAGCTACAGTGGGGCTCACGGACCGCGATTGGGTCAACGGCAGATCCCTCTCCCTTCCCCAACCGGAGCACGTGGTTGTGACGGACGCGTCCCTCCAGGGCTGGGGAGGCCACTTGGGAGAGGCGGAGATCAGAGGACTCTGGTCTCCGGCGGAGTCCCGGCTCCATATCAATCTGTTGGAGCTGCGGGCGATTCGTCTGGCATTGAAAGCATTCCTCCCGTCTGTCCGAGGGAGCGCAGTGCAGGTGTTCACGGACAACACCACCGCCATGTGGTACTGCAACAAACAGGGCGGAGTGGGGTCGTGGACCCTTTGCCAGGAGGCTCTGCGTCTCTGGCAATGGCTGGAACATCAGGGCGTGACTCTGGTGGTTCAACACCTGGCAGGTTCTCTGAACGCCAGGGCGGACGAACTCAGCCGTCGGTGCTCGATGGATCACGAATGGCGTCTGAACTCGGACGTGGCACAAGGCCTCTTTCTGCGATGGGGAGAGCCTTGGTTAGATCTATTCGCCACCGAAGAGAACGCGCAATGTCATCAGTTCTGCGCGTTGGAATTTCCAAGGCGGCACTCGCTCGGAGACGCTTTTCGTCGCGAGTGGAGCTGCGGTCTGTTGTACGCCTTTCCGCCTATACCACTTCTGCTCAGAGTGCTGAAGAAGATCAAGCGCGACCGGGCACAAGTCATCCTTGTGGCTCCGGACTGGGCACGAAGGTACTGGTATCCCGAGCTACTCAGTATGTCAGTCGATCCCCCGGTTCGTCTGCCTCTTCAGGAGGACCTTCTGTTGCAGCAGCAGGGGACGGTCCTCCACCCGAACCTGTCCAGTCTCCACCTCCATGCTTGGAGATTGAGCGGCGACAGTTGAGGCCATTTGACTTGCCTCCTGAAGTTTGCAACATCATTCTGGCAGCCAGGCGTCCCTCCACAAAGACGGTATACGCCTGCAGGTGGAACAGATTTGTGGCATGGTGCACAGCAAAGGCTGTGGATCCCCTCAATGCCCCTCTCTCTGAGGTTCTCCTCTTCCTTCTTTCTCTTGCTCAGCAGGGCTCTGCTCTGGGCACTATCAAGGGCTATCTTTCAGCTCTTTCAGCCTTTCTGAGGCTGCCTGACCAACCTTCTTTGTTCAAGTCCCCTATCGTTAATCGATTCCTGAAGGGCATCACTCATACCTTTCCTCCTGTTCCCTTCGTGATGCCTCAGTGGGACTTGAACCTGGTTCTAACGTTTCTGATGTGCGCTCCCTTTGAGCCATTTCATAACTGTCCTCTTCGCCTTCTTTCTCTGAAGACTGCCTTCCTGGTAGCCATCACCTCTGCCAGGAGAGTGAGTGAGCTCCAGGCTCTCTCTTGTAAGCCTCCTTTCCTTTCAGTCCATCCGGACAAGAATGTTTTAAGGACTAGGCCCTCCTTCTTGCCTAAGGTGGTCACGGCCTTCCACATTGGGCAATCCATCACATTGCCCACCTTCTTTCCGCCTCCGCACCCCTCGAGAGAGGAGGAGAGGCTCCACCGTCTGGACCCAAAACGTGCACTCTCATTTTATCTGAATCGCACACAACAGTTCCGGGTGGATGATCAACTCTTTGTTGGGTACGCGGGCGCTAAGAAATGGAAAGCGGTGCACAAGCGGACCATTTCCCGATGGATTTTCTTGTGCATCCAGGCGTGTTACTCCTTGGCTAAGAAGGAACCCCCTGTTGGGCTGAGGGCTCATTCCACTCGAGCCACGGCCACTACTACTGCCTTGGGCCGAGGTGTGCCCTTGCAGGACATTTGCCAGGCAGCTACGTGGGCCTCGCTGCACACGTTTGCAAGACACTATTGCCTGGACAGTCAAGTCCGGAGGGACGGCTACTTTGGCCGTTCCGTCCTCCAGGACTTTCTGGTGTGATTATTGGTTCGCAGGCCCACCACCACGGGGATGGTATGGCTGGGGTATCTATTCTAAGGTAAGGAATCTATCACTAACGTGTCTCTTTCAGATGCACAAGTTACTACTTGTGTAACGATACTTTTACTGTATCTGTAAGAGACATTAGTTAGTGATAGATTCCTTACCGACCCACCCATCCTCCCCGTTCTGCGAACCGATATCTACGGTTAAGGTCATCCCCTTTCAGGGCCCTAGTTTCTTGGCACCAGTGTTGGTTTTTGTCATGGCTCTGCGCTTCTGGCGCGGAAAAGCTGTGGCTAAGAACTGACGTCAGCACGCGGAGGCGGCGTCTAAGATCTCCGACGACGTCATCACGGCGCCCATGACGCCGACGACGGACGCGGAGCCGCAGACGACGCCTACCGACGCGCAAGGGTACTGCTATGCAAAACTTTCCGGATCCAGTCTGACGCCTGGGGATATTCTAAGGTAAGGAATCTATCACTAACTAATGTCTCTTACAGATATATCGTTACACAAGTAGTAACTTGTGCATCAAAAATATATTGTCATCATTAAGTTGGATTTTAAAGTTAAACAGGAAATAATTTCGAAGCATTCTTTTTGCCCTTTTCTAAGCCGAGGTGGAAGATAACAATTTTAAACCTATTATAGAAAAGTGTAGCCAGATTTATAGAGTGAAATAGTTTTTGGCTTGTTTTGTATTGAGGGCACACTAACCCCAATATGTAGCTTGCCCTGTTTTTATACATTAGCACCTTGCTCTTTTAGTTTACAATGCACACTTTAAAGGTAACTTACGAATATATAAAATAGATGGTTCTACATGGCAAATGTTCGCAGTCTAGCCATAATAAAGTGGTAGTCCTGGCAGAACTATGTTTTTTCACATATGTGGGTGGTGTAATTATATACTGTAGCCCACATTATAGCATGTATGACATTTCCTCGCCATAGGTGCATTTTAGGCACCATTTAGTGTGGGCTTGTAGAGGAGTTAAGTAGGCCAAATGGGGAGTTTTAAAGTCCAGCATGTTTTAGAATGGGCACTGAAATCAAGCTACCCTGGCTAATGAGGGCTGAAAGCCCGAAACCGGTCTTAGAATGCTTGTTTCCAGTCCAGGGACGACCTAGCCTGGCAGTTCGGGCTGGACTGTTCCCATGGGGCACAGGGTCAAGACTGATTTGCATATGGCTAGGTTCAAACTGGAATGGCATGGTGAGCAAAAAAAGATGGATTTAGGCCCAGATCTCTGTACTGGGGTGACAGTATGACATTGCTTTACATTCTGTCCATCAACTGTTGTTTTTGTTTTAGAAAGGGCACACAGGTACGTTTTTACTGTTTTAAAGTGGTATGGTACACAGAGTTCTAAACTCAACAGAAATAGTCCCAAAATGGCAAAAAATATGGGGTGACCATGCAGAAAATGGTTGATTTGGTATGAGTATGTGGTATGTGGAAACCTTTTGTCAACGTTAAAATGCTTTATGTTCTTCATAGACTATCACAAAAGGCATGATATTCATATAGAAGTTGCATACCCAAGAATCTGATAACTTTCAATAACTTATTTTTTCATATTCCTTTTCAAAGGTTGTAAAAATCATTAAAACATCGTGATTCATTGGATTTACAAGGGCATGTCTCGAAAGGGTGGGCTTCACATTGGCACATTAAATGAAGTTTTACAAATTTCATTACCCCTATACAAACAGCTTCCTCACTGTGAAGGTTCTGTGAATGGAAATATTCCACAAGTGTATGTGTGCATAGTACTTCCATGCAAAAACATTATCCTTGCATGTGTATATTCTTATGCATCCCCAATATTTAGAACTTCGTTGTATTGGTTTTTCACATACCAAACACCTAAAGTGGGAATATCATGGAGAGGTACAGTTAGTGCAAATAAAAGGGACTTTGCCCTCTTTGCACTTTTTCTCATAAAGAGTTGAATGTTTCAGGTGTAATTCACAAACGCCTAAAAGGGTACTCCTTTAGTACTACTTCCATACTCACTCACACATGCCTTTACGAATTGCCAGCTTAGTGTTTACTGCCAGTAAATGTTTCGCTTACAGTAGCAGATATTCAAGAGTGAAGTTGATTCATAAGTACCCAGTGTACTAGACACAATAAAAATGTTACACTGTGATGTACGAGTTACAATGCATGATAAAATGTCTGTTTGATATCCCCCTTGGATTTTGCCACCACAGCACTGTCTCCATTATTTCTGAAACCTTTGAAGTTTTAAGAGTTGGCAGTTTTAATAAGTTGGCCAACTCAAGCTCTTGTGACTTGCTGTGTGCTTAGATGATGATCTTGTTGAGCTGCGGTATTGGAGACAGAATGCAATATTAATATGCTTGTTGTAAAATTATTTTTGTTATGTTTTTAGGTTCACATCTGAAGTCACTTCATTTTCACCTTTCTAAAGGCTTTCTCTAAAAGGAGGTTTTTCTTTCTTCACAACAGCACCTTTCAGAGAAGGCCTTCTGTATTCTCTTGGATGAAGCATTTTAATTTACTACATAGTCTGCATTAATAATTATGATGGTTAGAAATGTGCTCACCTTGTTCCCTGATACTTGCACCCTCACCTCTGTTCATTTACCCAAGTTAGTTGTGCATTTTCCTAATTGTGTGAGAAATAAGAACAGGAAGTTGTTTTCCGTTTAAAACGTTGGCCAACATGACCACACTGATTTATCTTTTTCTTTTCTTTTAGTCACTGAAGCTGGATTTGGTGCAGACATCGGGATGGAGAAATTCTTCAACATCAAATGCAGATCGTCTGGATTAGTCCCCAATGTAGTTGTACTTGTGGCAACAGTTCGAGCTTTGAAGATGCACGGAGGTGGACCAAATGTATGTACTCTTTTCTCACTCTAATGTATGCCTTGCATTTATTGACATTGAGAGATAAATCATCGTGTTGGACTGGGAGTTGGAAAGGCAGTGGATTGTTTTTTTGTGTCGAGTACATTTTAATGTGTTAACACATGTAAAGAGTGTATTTGATTCAGCATATATTTTGCACATGGATGTTCTTCTAGATGCTAAAATAGTCTACTGATTTCTCAGTAATGTGAAGGTTGCAAGCTTAAATCCATTTATGTTAACTGATTGTCAAATTGACCCCCCAACCCTGAAACCTCCAAGACCACAGTACATTTTTGGAAAGTGCTGGAACAAATCAGGAGCAGCATGATGCACTGTGATCTCCAGAAGATTCTGTGTAATGTGGAAACCATATTCCAGTCTAGGTCTTCCTTCTAAAGACATTGCGATCTAAAAGTTTCATTCATTTGGTTCACTTGAGGTGCATTGACTTTTTTAATGCAAGCCCAGAACTTGAACATAGTGCCTCAATGATATGGGCAAGAACAAATAGTTGGGTAGGAAATGCTTGATTTGATTTCAGCCACCATGCCGCATTCTAGGTATTTTTTTTATTGACTGAGCCACTATTGACGGGGACAAACCATATGCAAGTCAGTCTTTGCAATACTCAAAAAGGAATATTTCAGTAACCCATACCAGGCCAATCCCACCCGCAGCAGACCACAAGCCGCCCCAGACATATTTTGGACTGGATGAACATCACTAGAGGGGTGCAGCTTTTGTCTAGCCACTTTTGGGACCGGTGAAAAGTGACTTGGTTTTCAGTGGACCCTGTCTGTAACTGCACAGAGTGGCTAAAAACAATGGGCTGGATTGTGTCCTGAGTAATTTTCAGTGTCTATGTTTTATCCAAGCAATCCATTCCTCACGTTCTGTGTTTGTCTTAGTGGGAGGGATGTATCCGCATACAAGTTCTGAAGTCTTTATACAGAGAACCCAAGAACTTATTGGACTCGCTGATGGGGTGCAACCCAGCTGAAATCCGTCTGAAGTTGATCTTGGTGGATGATCAACTCTTCGTTGGCTATGTGGGTGCAAAGAAAGGCTTTCCAAAAGTGTACCATCTATCGATGGGTTGTCCTTTGTATTAAAATGAGCACACCTTTAAAATGCTCATGCTCACTACGAGAGGACATGGTGAGAGGAGCAGATGGAAGGACATATGGCATGCTAGTGCTCAAAAAAGAAAATTGAGTCAGAAATGCATCCAATTGTCTCTTTATAGACTGGTAATAGGCAACAACGATCTGTAACACCCTGCAAGTATGCATCGCCGAGCGAAGATATGGGTTTGACAAGGTGCCGCATTGGCAATTTTGTAACAGCACGCAGAAAGCGAGATTACCACAAAGTCTGGTTTATGAAAAACGCAACCCACTCTAAGGCATCATGAATAGGAAAACCACAGCATCCAAATTCCAGAATACCACTCACCATGCAGTTACATACAGAACACCCGAATTAACCTTTCAACTCTTGCGAGGACTCCAATTGATGCTGGTTTGATGTGTACCTGACGGGGGCACTAGGCCCCCCTCACAAGTGAGGTGCCGTTTTTATCAGGAGAATTTGAACACTGGGTGGGTGAAAAATTGTGGCTCCGCACAGATTTCAAAACTTTCTATCCCAAAAATATGAGGAAATGTGTATTTTTAGGCAAAGTTTGAGGTTTACGAGGGCTTCTGTTCAAGAAAACCTGAAACCTGGTGAGAGCCTGGCAAGTCACATCACCTTGGACTCCCCAGATGTTTAGCTTTCAGGAATGTCTGGGGTTCATAGGTTTTTCAAGGTGGCGGGTGAGTTAGGGCCCAAAATCCGCAGCGATCCACGTCATAAAAAAAGCACAGCTTCTGCTAGGTATAATAGGATGTCTCCAAGTCGAGTTTAAGGGTGTATTGTGTTGACCAAAATGGTCTAGCTGATATAACAGTATCATTTCTTTTGGAAGACTACTTTTGTGACACAACGTTACAGCTGAAAATGTTGTCACATCTTTTTTCGTACCCCTTTTCAATATTTTTTTATTTCAACAATTAATGTCTGTGGGGAAATCATGTGGGTTGTACACAAATGGCTCCTTGCGGAATTCAGAACTCTTTTCTGTAATGTATAGCTCGGTTCCTCATCGGTCTCCACCACAAACTGGGAGAGGTCCAGAGCTCTCCAGAGCTTGGGGCTTACAGTTCGATACCCGGCGGACGCTCAGCTCGTTATCATGTGACTCTGGTCAATAGCTGACTTAATCTCCCCGACTCCCCCCAGTGCCTTAAAACCTTAAGGGGTAAAATGCTTGCGCTTTACAAATATGGATTATAAACTGGAAATAGGCTCAAAGCACAATATCTAGGAGTAATAGAATACCGCTTAGAAAAATGCCAGATTTGTAGTAAAAGTTTTTTTATTTTTTATTCAGCTCTGCTTATGCTTGAAAACTGGTAAGATGGGGATTTTAGCACAGCAAACCTTTTGTTGGTGAAATTTTTGGGAAGAAAAACCTGGCACTTTCTTGTGCAGCACTAGTTCCCCATTTTTCCCAAAAACCCAACATGTAACTATATATTAGCTATTTTCTCTCACCCATCCAGGAGAATCCACAAACCCTGGGAACCCCTAGAATTCCCTTGAGATGGGCAAAAGTAAACAAAGGTGGTGTGGATACCTGATATGGAAAATGTTATGGCGGCGTTGGCAGTGGGTTGGAAAAGCCTTAGCAGTTAAGGGATTAAATGATATCGTATGTGCACCCCCTTTACGTTAAAAAGGGTATGCGTTTAATTATGGTTTAAAAAATTAGGGATTTCAAACCATTCTGTTGCATGAAAGTATGTGTGGTTGATTGTTATCACTTCTCCTCAGCCTCACTGACTAATGGGCAATTATACAGCAGCACCGCCAGTTTTGTTTTCAGACTTAATATTATTGAAGGTTTATGCCTCTGGATCTTAGGGCATGGACGAATGGTCTGTATAAAGAGGCCATTTTAGCAAAGCAGATGATGGAGATGTAAAAACAAACACAGTTTTTAGGATTATATCAGCATCAAATTAATTTACTCTTACACACCATGCTTGTTGACATTATCGGTACACAGTGTTAATATTGTGTCAAAAATATCATCTGGAATAAATATTGTGATGTGATATGGGACCGAATATTTCAGAGAAGGTCTTGTTTTTAGGGGCCATATGTATCATAGTTCAGTTTTGCGATTCCTAAGTAGCGATTTTTAAGGAATCGCTATTTAGGAATCGCAAAACGGTATGTATGAAGAAATTCGCTTTTTTGTAGCGATTCGCAATTAAGGAATAATTTCCAATGCATTCCTATGGGCCAGGAGGCCCATAGGAATGATTTCCAAATAATTCTCAAATTGCGATTTCGCAATTTGCTAATCGCAATTTGAGAATTATTGCAAGGGTGTCTCAAGGACACCCTGCTGCACCCCTGCAAATTACATGTGTGTGCATATGCAGACCCTCCAGGATATCGGGATTTCGCTATTTGCCGCGAAATCGGCACTTTTTAAAAAATGCAGCGATTTTTACAAAAATGCCTGCGAAATCGGCATTTTTGTAGAAATCGCGGCATTTTTCGCTATATCCTGGGGGGTCTGCTTTACGTGGCTATCGCCTGTGAATTGGGCTAGCAGCCAAAGACATCCAGTGCTGAGTTTTACGCCACGCCCAGCCTTCACTGCCACGCTTGTCTGCCCACACCATTCATGGAGCATTCGAACAAGGAAGTGTTTGCTAACGGACGCCATTTGTCCGTCATTTTAACAGGGCACCGGTTGCCCCTCCCTAAAGCCGGCACAGTTTGCACCCACCTCCCTTCTTCACTCCGATGCTGCACCAAAGCTCCTCAGATACTCAGCAGCATTGAAGCGTCACAGCGGGATGGCAAACCTCACACCTTCAGCCCTTGATGACCTGTTAAGAGGTGCTTCGAAGGTGACTGAGAGGGAGGGGCTGCAGGTTCAGGAGCTGCGACATCTATTCACATGCAAACAGTCCTTAATGTGTCATGTCTCTGCTATTTAGAGGGGGCTCACACATTCCATTTCTACCCAGGGCCCCAAACATCCGAGACTCGGCCAGATTACACCGAGGCAGCACGTGGTTCCCTTCACAGAGCGTAATTACTGTCACTAAATTGTAAGCAAACCTCGGTTCTTCAAACATGCAGTCTATAATTTAAGAAAATACAGAAATGGCCCAATCGCACCCA
The DNA here is from genome assembly GCF_964263255.1 of Lissotriton vulgaris. Lineage (NCBI taxonomy): Eukaryota > Metazoa > Chordata > Amphibia > Caudata > Salamandridae > Lissotriton > Lissotriton vulgaris. Next base: position 1,444,346,790 of record NC_141694.1, read on the forward strand.
CGCTGATTAACAAGAGTATGGAGGACAATCAGTTCAATCAGTTCTCTTAGAGTATCTCCTGTAAGTACTGTATATCACAGTGGGGGATGGCATTTTGGACAGAGAGCCTGTCTTCTCGTTGTCTTGTGCAGGAGGGGGCGAGGATCCCAAGATGATACTAGAATACTGCATGCCCACCCCTGTGCCCACCCTGGTGGATCCTGTTCCCTCTCCTGTGATGGCTCCTGCCCTCCCCTCAGTGATGGTTCCTGTCCCCCCATGTGGTGGCTCCAGTCCACCCCCCGCCTGTGATGGCTCCTGTCCCCCCATGTTGTGGCTCCAGTCCACCTACACCTGTGATGGCTCTTGTCCCCCCCCCTGTGGTGGATCCTGTCTCCACCCTGGGTGACTTCTGTCCCAGTCCTGGAACGGCCCCTGCAGCGAGGGTGAAGTTCTTGATGGGCCTCTTCTCAAAAGGGCTCAGCTCAAAATTAATATGGAAAGGTCGGCGAGTAAGTAAGTGAAGGGATGGGTGAATGGCTGGATGAATTAGTGAAAGGGTGAATGGATGAATGAAAGATTGAATAAATGGATAATGAGAGAGGATGGATGGATTGATGAGAGGGGAAGGATGGAGAGAAAATGTAAATAGCTGGATGTACGGGTGGAAGGGTAGCTGGATGATGGATGAGGGGAAAGATGGATGAGGGGAAGGATAATGGATGAGGAGATGGATGGATGGATGGAGGGGAAGGATGGATGGATGGAGGGGAAGGATGGATGGATGAGGGGAAGGATGGATGGATGGATGGAGGGGAAGGATGGATGGATGAGGAGAAGGATGGATGGATGGATGGGTGAGGGGAAGGATGGATGATGGATGAAAGGAAGGATGGAGGATGGATGAGGGGGAAGGATGGATGGATGAGGGGAAGGATGGATGAGAGGAAGGATGGATGGATGAGGGGATGGATAGAGGGGAAGGATGGATGGATGGGTGGGTGAAAGGATGGATGGATGATGAGGGGATGGATGGATGGATGGTTGATGAGGGGATGGATGGATGGATGGATGGATGGATGGTTGAGGGGGTGGGTGAAAGGATGGATGATGAGGGGAAGGGTGGATGGATGGATGGATGGATGGATGATGAGGGGAAGGATGGATGGATGATGAGGGGAAGGGTGGATGGATGGATGGATGGATGGATGGATGATGAGGGGGAAGGATGGATGGATGATGAGGGGAAGGATGGATGGATGATGAGGGGAAGGATGGATGGATGAGGGGAAGGATGGATGGATGGATGGATGATGAGGGAAAAGGATGGATGGATGGATGATGAGGGAAAAGGATGGATGGGTGATGAGGGGAAGGACAGACAGATGGAAGGATGGATGGATGGATGATGGATGGGTGAAAGGTTGGATGGAATGAAGGATGGCTAAGTGAAAGGGTCGATGGAGAGAGAAAGGGAGGATGGATGGATGACTAAAATAGTGGATGGGTGGAAGGATTAGTAAGTGAAAGGATGGCTGGATTGGTAAAAGGGTAAATGGCTGAATGGATGAGTGAATGGATGGATGGGATGAAGAGTGGATGGATAAGTGTACAGATGGATAGGGTGAAAGGGTGGATGGATAATGGAGACGAGTGAAAGGATGGATGAGGGGATGGATGAAGGGATGGATGAGTGAAAAGATAGATGGAAGGATACATGATGGATAGGTTTGCAAACGGTTGAATATGTTTGGAAATGGCTGGGCTTACTTATATACTATTGCGCGACCTCTGATGTGTCTGTAAAACGTACCTATTGTCCTGAAGTTTTCTCCAGAATTTTGAGCTCCTGTCCTGAATTTGTGTCCTGAATTTTGACCCTTTGTCCTGAATTTTTACGCTCACCGTCCTGAATTTGCACCAATGCCAGTTGGTCACCCTATTCACTGGCTTGGAGACGGAGCGCCGTGCAGAGATGTCTGTCCCTCAAGATAAACAGACAGAACCACTCAGCCGAGAGAGCTGAGGCGCACACGGGACGGGGTATCTGCAGAGGCGCGCTGGACAAGGGATGAAGTCAGAGGGTTGATCTCACCTATTGCAGACCATTTCCCCCTGGGAGTGAGCCATGGGAAAAATCCTAGAGGCGAGAAATTTAACACAGGCGTCAAGTGGCCCCATGTCATGGGTGTCAACTTCAACCAGTCCCCGCTTTTAAATCTGAGACGATTTGCAGGCTGACATTTTGCAACGAAACTACAAGTACCAACATGCAGTTCGCTACTGTTTAACAAGTGACCACTTGGCGGTTTTGACTGCTCTTTCTCTAGTGGTTAGGTCTGTCGAACGGGCATCCGGTGGGATATCAGGTCGTGTTCAAAATACACTGTACTATTTAACGTGCTTACTAATAAAAGGGGCGATAGGTATAGCCATCATTAGTGCAGCAGGTACAGTGGCACCAAGCTCTAAGGCTATTGCAAGACACAAACTGAACTGCAATGGTACGCCTCTTCTGGCGCAGGGCTTTGCAACGTGACGCATCTGGAAGATGCGTCACGTAGTAAATACCCCGCACCATGGTGCATCTTTTGCGCCGCCGCTGGGTCACAAAAGTGACGCAACGGCGGCGTAAAAGCAGCGCAAGGGGCTTGTAAATCTGCCCCAAAGTGTGTACATTGTAAAGAAACCAAATATACATAGCTTCATGTTAAATAACGAAAAAAACTAAGATATCTGTGTTTGTTGTAGGAAAAATGGCCACATAAAATGCCGCAAAATTGCCGCTAAATTTCCATTTTTGTGCCGCTAAATTTGCTAATCCATGCCGCTATAGCCTGGGGGGGTCTGCATATGGCGCACATACATGCCCGATGGGCATGTATGTGCGTCATATGCCACCCTCACAAATGCACAATTGTGCATATTTACAAGAAATCGCAAATTACCACCAACTTGTAGTTGGTGGTAATTTGCGATATCTATACCTGAAATCGCAAGTCTAAAAAGCTTCATACATAGCATTTAAGGAATCGCAAAATTGCGATTCCTTAAATGCTGTAGCAAAATAAGGAATCGCAAGTATTTGCGATTCCTTAAGATGCGATTGTTTCCTATATATCATTTTATGCAAAAGAGCCTTTTGCGATTCGCAAAGGCCGAAATTCGGCGAATTTCGGCCTTTGCAAATCAAAAAAGGCTTGATACATATAGCCCTAGGTGTTTAATTTTTTTTAATTATTTTGTAATGTATGATTTTGTGTTCTTTTTATTAAAGTTGTTTGTAATTTTCTGGTAGTTTGGGTGTTTTGCGAAAGTTTATAAAGTGTTTTGGAGTATATATTTTTTTTTAATTGTTGGTTAGGTTTGAATATATTTTAATAGTTTTTTATTTTTTCAATGTTAAATTTAGTTGGTTAATTAGATTTTTAATTATGTAAATTTGTAACATTTAATTCCTATTTTTCTAAGTTTTTTTAAATTGGTTATTTACATTATTAGTTATGTAAATATTTAATTTATGGTTTTTTTAAAAAATAAATTATTTATTTTAATAAATGTACATTTAATTATTTAAGATAATTGCTTTCTTTAATTTTAATATGTAAGGATTTTATCAAGATCCAATAATGTTTTAGTTTTATTTTGATTCTTTTTATTTTTTAATGTTAGTGTTTTTAATTGTGTATGTTTATATTGGTTATTTTTTATATAAGCTTTTTTAACTTATTAGTTTAACTTAATTTGTAAGTAAATTTTAATAGATAAGGGTGCTTATAGAAATTGGTGTCTTTTTTTTATGGTGACCTAAAAGTTTTAATGAATTTTTCAATGTATTTTAAAAAATTTATACTGTGATTTTTCTATAAATGTGTAATAATAATTATATTTAGTCTGCAGTGGGATTATTAAATCTGAGCTGCCCCTAAACCTCTTTTGTTGCCCTTTCGGCATCACACTCTGCTTCCACTCCAGAATAGGTGCATCTGTCCTTCTGCCTAACCCACCCCGTACCTCCTACCTCTCCCAGGGTGAATTAAGGCAGTGTGCCAAAAATCTTCCTCCGGAGGGCATAAAGGACCCTAGTCACCACAGGACAAATATTCACAAAAATGTAAAGTGGGAGTTGCTCACCCAGACATCTTGCCGTTTTCCCACCTGAACAGGTGCATCAGTCTTTCTACCCCCTTGGGGTGCATTGAGGGGGTTTACCCAAAACCTGCCCCAGGGTGACCGAAAGGCCTCTAGAAACCAGGAATTTCAACATAGCACCAAAGCAAACAAAAGGCTAGAGCAACCTATTCTGGCATCAAGCCAATACTCCTACCCCGGAATGGACAATAAAGCATTTCTGATCCCCTGGGGCATTCCTATCTTTATGACAAGAAGGGTCATTTTGAAAAAAAATGTTTTTTTTACCACATTGGTAGCAGAGTTGAGCGGAGTCCCAGTAGCATCCTACTGCTATGCTGAATGGCTGCAGTTTTCGGGCACGGGTCAGCTGCCCCTTGGGGAAAGCTACCAAAGCCAGGCATTTCTGAAAACGAAATACCTGGGGCAGTCCAAGAAGGGGGTGCCTTGTGTGGATCCCATGGCATTTTCTTACACACAATGCCCTGCTGATCTCAAACTTTGACTACAATTGCAGATTTTCCTTGAGTAGCCTCCGGTGTTTGGGCCTGGGCTCCGCGGCCACACAGGGAATCCTACCAAACCCAGACATTACTGAAAGGTAGACATCCAGGGGAGTCCAAGGGGTTGTGCATCACGTGGATCCCTAAACAAATGTTTACAATGCTGTGCAAACCTCAAACTTTAACTAAAATTGCACATATTCCTTTCATTTCTGTGACGTAAAATTCCAGAAACCTCCGGGATCCACAAAATTTCCAACATCCAGTTTTCCCCCACTTGTCCCAATAGAAATTCTACCCCAATTGTGTGTCTTGGCCTAGTGTCCCCCGACAGGCACTTCCAGTGGCCTCGGTTTGATGCGTGCCTGTCACGTGCACTAGGCCCAGCCACACAAGTGGGGTGGCATTTTTATCGGGACAAGTGGGGGAACTCTGGGTATTAGGAAATTTGTGAATTCCTACAGATTTCTGAAGTTTACATCACAGAAATGCTAGGAAAATTTGCAATTTTCATCGACGTTTGAGGTTTGCAGGGCATTGTGTTTAGTAAACTTTGTGGGATCCACACTGTGCACACAACCCTTGACCCCCCCCCCCCAAGGTGTCTAGTTTTAAAAAATGTCTGGGTTTGGTATGTTTCCCTGGGTGTCTTTAGACCCCATCGCCAAATCAGATCACTTTTGTGACCGGAAGTGTTGATGTTACCACATTGTATTTTAGGGCATTTTCTGTTGGGGGCAGTAGGCCTCCCACACAAGTTCGGTACTATTTTAATTGTAAGACATGAGGACCTTGGTAGGTAGTAGGAAATTTGTGGCTCCCTGCAGATTCCAGAACTTTTCATCACAGAAATGTGAGGAAACTGTTGTTCTCATCAACGCTTGAGATCTGCTAGGTTTCTGAGTAAGAAAACCTTTTGAGAGTCACATAAGTCACCCCACCCTGGATTTCCCCAGGTGTCTGGTTTTTAAAAAATTACAGTTTTGCTAGATTTCCCTTGGTGCTAGCTGAGCTAGGAACCAAAATCCACAGCTAGCTTCATTGAGATAATTGTCAGTTTCAGTGGAAAATTTTGATATGTCCATGTTGTGTTTAGGGCCCTTTCCTGTCTCATGCACTAGACTACCCACACAAGTGAGGTACCATTTTTATTGAGGCACATTTGGGCATACTTAATAGTAGAATATTTGTTATTAACAATTCTCTTCATTTGTGCCTTCCAAATGGAAGTCAGTGTGTAAGAAAGAAGACTTTCTGTTAAATGCCCTCTGAATTGCATGATAGCATAGGTACCCCCACATTCAGAGATGTAGAAATAACCACTACCCATAAACTCTGTATCTGGTGTCTATTTCAGAAATACATAGTTTTTTTATACCAATTTTACACTCTTTATATTTTACCATATTAATTGCTCTATACCTGGTACACAATAAAAAAAACAGTGTATGGTGCAGTTCAGTTATTGGCTCTCGGTCCCCCTGGTTCTTGGAGAATCTATAAACGTTAAATATCCCGGCGACCAGAAGGGTCGAGCAGACGTTAATGGTATATTGCTTTGGTAAATCAGCTATCGTGACAAGAAGTTACAAATAAAAACGTGATCACAAATGACCATTTACTTCCTACTTAGTTTCAATATTTTTTTACTTTAACAATTCGTTTCTTTGGGAAAACCTTGAAGGGATCCAAACAAATGACCACTTGCTGAATTTAGAATGTTGTCTATTTTTCAGAAATCTATAGCTTTCTGGGATCACCATGAGTTTCATGCTGGTTCCCCCACAAACAAAGTAGTTTGAAAGCACTGAAATTAGGAAAAATGGGCTACCTATTTGGAAAATGCCCAAACTGGTAGGAAAATTAGGTTTTTTGATTCAGCTCTGCATGTTCCTGAAATCCAGAAAATGGGTGACTTTAACACAGCAAACCTTTGGTTTATGCTATTTTTAGGAGGAAAAACAGAAGCTATTTTGTGGAGCATTTTGGGGCCGATTATGATGACACCGGGACCGCCACTGACAACTTGCCTGTGGTGGTCCCACCGCCATCAGAACAATCTTATCCGCCCGCCATATTTCAATGGTGGACAGATGGTTGGCAGTCAGCAAGACTGACTGCCATGCATCCAACGGGCTCCTTGAGCCCGGCGGAGGGGCTTGTATTCCCTGCCATGGTGGCGGCGCTTACCAGACACCGCTGTAGGGATTACAATGTCCATTCCCGCCTGCCTTTTCATGGCGGTTAGCCCGCCATCAAAAAGCAGACAGAAAGGGACTTTGGGGTCCTGTAACGGGTCCCCCTTCCCTCCTGGGCCTCCGATATTAGCACTGTGGGGCACCTACTGTGCCACCCTACATATCCCTGCATCAAATGGCAGGCACCACATGGTGCCTGCCACTTTGTGCAGGGATATGTCTGGTGTACCTATTTTGTATTACGGCAGGTGCTGCAGCCTGCAGCACCCGCTGTAATGCAAAGTATAGGGGTTGCAACCGCCGTGGTGGCGGTCGCATCATAATGCCTATGTAGGACCGGCTGACATCCTGTCGCGACGTAAGTCCTCTCGCCATCCTAATCAGCCCCTTAATTCCTATTTTTCCCGCAAAAAAAAAAGTTTGCTAGCTTTGGGCTATTTTTTCAGTTCCTTCCAGGGGAATCCACAAGCCCTTGTTATCTTTGGAATTCCCAGGAAGTTGGGAAAAAAGGACTCATATTTGGTGTATTATGTTGAAAAAAAATTATAGTGGCCTACGCGCGAACTACCCCAAATAGTCAAAAAAAGGGCTTTAGCATTCTAGGGGGAAAAGGCCTAGCAGCTAAAGGGTTCAAAATGCTCAGTTATTAGTATGTACTTTAAATAAAAATCATAATTCATGTATTGTTTATATATATATATATATATATATATATATATATATATATATATATATATATATGTAATTATTATATTTTTTTTAAATCACCTTTATTTTTAATTTATTTTTAAAGATATTTTTTTACAGTTATCATCATTTTAAATACATTAATATATATTAAACATATACACTTAATATATAGGGCCACAATATTTTTGCCGTAACGTGTCTATCTCTATACTTTTTTCATCACTATTGTATCATAGATGCAAGCTGTCATCTACAATCTCCTTTACTAGGGACCTTAATTTGGAACGGCATTTTGTGTTTGCAAGGCTGAGTGACTAGCACCATAAGATAACTACACTTGCTGGAAAGCATTTAGACAATCTTGTAGATACAAAATGAAGAAAAATGGTCTGTGTTAAACAACTCAATGTCTTTCTTGAAGAACTAATTGAAAAATAACAAAGTTAATGTACCTCATTTGGTACTTATTAACTAAAAATATTTAGTGTGAGCTAACTTTAATGAATTAAGTCTTCGCAGCTTTCAGTGAATCATGTACACTTCAGATTTCTTCCTGGCTTTATTGTTTCACAATTGTTGCAATGTTTTGAACAGACCACATACTGTTCGGAAGAGTTATTTCACAATAATTTTGTTGCAGACTAGGCACACACAAAGTCCACCACAGCAGAGCAATACCCCCATAGAGCTTGGCATTGGAAGAAGATTTAACGTCTTCCAGCTGAATTTACAACTTTTATCTTTTTATTCTGCATATGGTGCTCTTCCAAGAACTGTGAAGACTATTGCAATCACTGGAGCATAAGTTGTTGCATTTCCTACATTGACTTGTGTGCATAACAGATATGTGCCTGCTAATGTGTGTGAGCTTTGAACGGTCATGCTAAAAGAACACTTCCACTTGTGTGTGTCCCATAGTTGCCAGTGGGGATAGACAGAGTAGTCATTTAGACTGTGCTGGTGGATGGTCATCTGCATAAGAACTGACATATGTACCATGATACCTACTATATGGCGAGGATAGCCCACTTTAGATGACCCACACTATGCACTTTTATGTGAGCGGCTTCAGTTTGATTCACTGACAATAGTTACTGTGCAGCCAAGGTACAGAGTGGGCATAAAGCCAAGGCAGGAGAAAAAAAGAATGTTCCAGTGCCGAAAACCACTGGTTCCTGTAGCACATCCCATGCCCTGCTGTGTGGATAGTGTACTCAAAAGCTAAAGGCCATTTCGCCTGGTTGTGCTGTTTGTGTAATTTAAGCCTGTGGTTGCTGGAATGGAAATTCCATAGTGGGACAACCGCAAAAGTGCTGCGCTTGAGATGATCTAGAAGCACTGGAGAAGGTAATTTTGAAACCTGAAAGAAACCACAGCTTTAGTACGGTGCAGTCCTACCCATGAATAGCAAGGTTATGCAGCTTATAAAGAGACAAATATGAGGAATGTAACTGACAGTTCTCAAACCTGTTCAAAAGGTATAAGCTGTTCATTGCTACTGGGAGGAACTATTGAGGGTGTAGGTCGGTGTGGTGCAGAGAAGCTTGCATATCTGAAAGAGACACGTTAGTGATAGATTCCTTACCTTAGAATATCCCCAGGCGTCAGACTGGATCCGTAAACTTTTGCGTAGCGGTACCCTTGCGCGTCGGTAGGCGTCGTCTGCAGCTCCGCGTCCGTCGTCGGCTTCGTGGGCGCCATGATGACGTCGTCGGAGTACTTAGACGCCGCCTCCGCGTGCTGACGTCAGTTCTTCTTTTTTCTGCGCCAGCAAGCGCAGATCTGGAAAAAGCAGTAACCCTTAGTCAATTTTTGACTAACTTTTTTGGATCTTTTTGATCATTTCTCGAAGTCTTCTCGACTCCGATCGGTGCCGTAGGGATGCCTGGTTTCAAGCACTGTGAGGATTGCGACCGCACGATGTCGGTCACGGATCCGCACCACCTGTGCCTAACTTGTCTAGGCGTCGCCCACGACGACAAGGCCTGCTCTGACTGCTGGGCCCTCTCTTCGAAAGCCAGGCGGGAGCGGTCCCGCAGGCGACTCCAACTCCGGCAGTCGGTCCCGCGCCGTGAGAGGTCCAGGTCCCACGGGAGGTCGAGGGACAGGTCACGGGCTCGGAGCCACCACAGTTCCGAGAGTTTGCACCACTCCTCCGGGTCGAAGTCGTCGTCCGGTAAGAAGCACAAGAAGTCAAAGAAGCGTCATCGCTCTTCTGACTCCCCCCGCGAGCGATGTGGCCGGGGGTTCGGGCGACACCGCCCACGCGGCTCCTTTGGGGTCGCGGGCTGCTCCACACCCTCCGGTCCCTGGGCGAGATGCGACGCCGGAGGAGATCGAGCGCTTCCTCATGGCCATGAGGTCCCTTTCTCCTCCGACGGGCTCAGCGGGGCCTCCGGGCCCAGCGGACCCGTCCTAGCGGGTTGGGGGCTTCGTCCCCGACGCCGCCTGCGCCTTCGGGCCCAGCGCCGCAGGGCCCCACTGTGCCGACACCGCCGGCGCCTTCGGGCCCGGCGCCTCAGGGTACAGCGGTCCCGATGCCGCCGGCGCCTTCGGGCCCGGTGCCGCGGGATCTCACTGGACCCTCTTCAGGATCTGGATCGTCACCGGTGGACCTTACGACACCACCGAACCCCAAGGAAGGGGCATCCCCACACGTGCTGCCAGCCACTCGCCGCAAACTAACTTCCAGCGCGGTGGCGGCAGTGGAAATCGCTGTGGAGGCGGTCGGGTACAACAGCGAGGCCAGTCCACACTTCTCCCGCAGCATCCGCCTCTAAACCCTCCTAGTCCGTGCTTCTCGGCCCATGTGACGCCAGTGGGGGGCAGGGTTTGCCATCACCACTCTCACTGGCGCACTGTCACTTCGGACAGGTGGGTGCTGCAGATCGTCCGAAGGGGCTACTCCCTCCCCTTCGAGACGACCCCTCAAGCCATGCCACCGCAACACCACCGCGTATCGGGGGATCACTTGCAGCTTCTGCGGGAGGAAGTTTCGGCCCTCTTGGCCAAGGGGCCATCAAGCACGTTCCTGGGCCAGAATTAGGACGTGATTGCTACTCCCACTACTTTCTGGTACCCAAGAAGGGCAAAGGGGGCCTACGCCCTATCTTGGACCTACGGAACGTCAACGGCTTCCTCCGGAAGGAGAAGTTCAAGATGCTGACTCTGGCTCAGGTCTTAGCTGCCCTGGACCATGGAGACTGGATGGTAGCGTTGGACTTGCAGGACGCTTATTTCCACATCCCCGTCCTGCCGACCACCGGCGTTACCTGCGGCTCACGGTAGGCCACAAGCACTTTCAGTTTACCGTGCTCCCCTTCGGCCTTACCAGCGCCTCACGGGTGTTCACGAAGGTGATGGCGGTGGTCGCAGCTCATCTGCACAGGTTAGGGATTTCAGTCTTCCCTTATCTCGACGACTGGTTGTTGAAGGCGGGCTCGCCCCAGACAGTTGTCAGCCACCTCCAGACGATGGCAGACCTCTTGGACCAGCTGGGGTTCTCCATCAATGTGCCTAAGTCACACCTGTGCCCCTCTCAGAAGCTCCTTTTCATGGGAGCGGTTCTCGACTCGGCGCAGTTTCGGGTTTACCCACCCGAACAGCGGATTCGGGATATACAGGCTCTGATTCCAATCTTCCAGCCTTTATCCCGGGTTTCGGTCAGGTTGACGTGCGGCTTCTGGGGCTGATGGCTTCCTGCATCCTTCTGGTGCATCACGCCCGTTGGCGGATGCGGGCTCTGCAGTGGGACCTGAAGTTTCAGTGGGCCCAGCATCAGGGCAACCTGTCCGACCATGTCCTGATCTCGGAGGGGACTGCGAGACAGCTGCAGGGGTGGCTCACGGACCGCGATTGGGTCAGCGGCAGATCCCTCTCCCTTCCCCAACCGGAGCACGTAGTTGTGACGGACACGTCCCTCCAGGGCTGGGGAGGCCACATGGGAGAGGCGGAGATCAGAGGTCTCTGGTCTCCGGCGGAGTCCCGGCTCCATATCAACCTTTTGGAGCTTTGGGCGATTAGTCTAGCACTGAAGGCATTCCTCCCCTCTGTCCGAGGGAGTCTAGTGCAGGTGTTCACGGACAACACCACCGCCATGTGCTACTGCAACAAACAGGGCGGGGTGGGGTCATGGACCCTATGCCAGGAGGCTCTGTGCCCTGGCAATGGCTGGAACATCAGGGCGTGACTCTAGTGGTTCAACACCTCGCAGGTTCTCTGAACGCCAGGGCGGACGAACTCAGCCGCCGGTGCATAATGGATCACGAATGGGGTTTGAACTCTGACGTGGCGCAAGGTCTCTTTCTGCAGTGGGGAGAGCCTTGGTTAGATCTTTTCGCCACCGAAGAGAACACGCAATGTCATCAGTTCTGCACGTTGGAATTTCCAAGGCGGCACTCGCTCGGAGACACTTTTCGTCACGAGTGGAGTTGCGGTCTGTTGTACGCCTTTCCGCCTATATCACTTCTGCCCAGAGTGCTGAAGAAGATCAGGCGCGACCGGGCACAAGTCCTCCTTGTGGCTCCGGACTGGGCACGAAGGAACTGGTATCCCAAGCTACTCAGTATGTCAGTCGATCCCCCGGTTCATCTGCCCCTTCAGGAGGACCTTCTATCGCAGCAGCAGGGGACGGTCCTCCACCCGAACCTGTCCAGTCTCCACCTCCATGCTTGGAGATTGAGCGGCGACAGTTGAGGCCATTTGACTTGCCTCCTGAAGTCTGTAACATCATTCTGGCAGCCAGGCGTCCCTCCACATAGTCGGTATACACCTGCAGGTGGAAAAGATTTGTGGCATGGTGCACAGCAAAGGCTGTGGATCCTCTCTCTGCCCCTCTTTCTGAGGTTCTTCTCTTCCTTCTTTCTCTTGCCCAGCAGGGCTCTGCTCTGGGCACTATCAAGGGCTATTTTTCTGCCCTTTCAGCCTTATTAAGGCTGCCTGATCAACCATCTTTGTTCAAGTCCCCTATTGTAAATCGATTCCTGAAAGGCATCACACACGTTTCCACCTGTTCCCTTTGTGATGCCTCAGTGGGACTTGAGCCTGGTTCTTACATTTCTGATGTTAGCTCTCTTTGAGCCACTCCACAACTGTCCTCTTCGCCTTCTTACTTTGAGACTGCCTTCCTGCTAGCCATCACCTCTGCCAGGAGAGTGAGTGAGCTCCAGGCTCTATCCTGTAAACCTCCTTTCCTTTCAGTCCATCCGGACAAGGTTGTGTTGCGGACAAGGCCCTCTTTCCTACCCAAGGTAGTCACGCCCTTCCACATTGGGCAATCCATCACCTTGCCCACCTTCTTTCCGCCTCCGCATCCCTCGAGAGAGGAAGATAGGCTCCACCGTCTGGACCCAAAACGTGCGCTCTCATTCTATCTGGATCGCACACGCCAGTTCCGGGTGGATGACCAACTCTTTGTTGGTTACGTGGGCGCTAAGAAGGGGAAAGAGTTACACAAGCGGACCATCTCGTGATGGATTATCTTGTGTATCCAGGCGTGTTACTCCTTGGCAAAGAAGGAACCCCCTGTTGGGCTAAGGGCTCATTCCACTCGTGCCACAGCGACTACAACTGCCTTGGGCCGAGGTGTGCCCTTGCAGGACATTTGCCAGGCGGCTACGTGGGCCTCGCTGCACACGTTTGCAAGACACTATTGCCTGGACAGCCAAGTCCGGAGGGATGGCTTCTTTGGCCGTTCCGTCCTCCAGGACTTTCTGGTGTGATTATTGGTTTGCAGACCCACCACCGGGGTTGTTATTGCTGGGTTATCTATTCTAAGGTAAGGAATCTATCACTAACGTGTCTCTTTCAGATGCACAATTTACTACTTGTGTAACGATATATCTGTAAGAGACATTAGTTAGTGATAGATTCCTTACCGACCCACCCATCCTCCCTGTTCTGCGAACCGATATCTAGGGTTAAGGTCATCCCCTTTCAGGGCCCTAGTTTCAAGGCACCAGTATTGGTTTTTAGCATAGCTCTGCGTTTCTGGCGCGGAAAAGCTGTGTCTAAGAACTGACGTCAGCACGCGGAGGCGGCGTCTAAGTACTCCGACGGACAACATCATCACGGCGCCCACGACACCGACGACGGACGCGGAGCCGCAGACGACGCCTACCGACGCTCAATGGTACTGCTACGCAAAAGTTTCCGGATCCAGTCTGATGCCTGGGGATATTCTAAGGTAAGGAATCTATCACTAACTAATGTCTCTTACAGATATATCGTTACACAAGTAGTAACTTGTGCTTTGTGTCATTTGAGTGAAGTAGGACTTGCTGTATCATTTGGATGCGCTAAGGCATGCCCACAGGTGTGAAGCTGAGTTGAGGCATGTTTGCTGGTAATCCGCGGGTCTTCGCTATGGGGCTGCTGCGGGTAAACCATATTTATTTGGTAGTCCCTGCCTCTTTTTTGATTTGCTTTCACTGTTGGGTATTGTTTTGGGAATTAATGTTCTACTATAGATGGAGGTGGAGCACTAGTTTGTGTCGGGAGGAAAGAAAAGAGTGTGCTGTTTCTAGACGCAATAACTTATTTTTCCAATGTAGTGAGTGCTCTCCACACATACATACGCAGTTTGCGAAAGGTTTGGCATTTTGGAAAGGTTCAATGGATGAATTAATCATAGTACAGTGCCGGGTAGTCAGTCTGTTGTAGTTAAGGTTCATTAGTAAAGCAAGTTGTACTTTGCTTTGGAATGTTAGGGGGTAGAAATTCCATAGCAGAGTGCTGTCGTGGAGAACATTCCACTGAATGACAGTTGAAGTTGTTCCTCAGAGGGCTTGGCAACAGTGGCTTTGTTGTCTGGTTATAATTACCAATAAACATATTTCCAAACGTCCCTGCATTCCTATTGAATTTCATTGCGACACAGTACCCAGGCATATCTTCCCTGCCTGGGTGTTTTTAGTTAGAAGTCTTGTCTGTTCTCTGGTAAGCAAGACAGGCTCCCGGGCAAGCTCATCAGGAATGATTGGAAGGCAGTTAGAATCCAAGGCCCTCTGGCCCCGGGCAGGCTGGCCACTGCCTTCATAGTGCCCATGTACAATGACGAGATGATTGAAAGGTCCCAAGCACCTTGTCCTTGCCTATATGGAGGAAGGCAACTTGTCATTCTAGTAATTTGTGAACACCGGGGAACAGAAGGAGGACGTTAGAATGAATGTATTTGACCTCCTAGAACCCTTTCTCTGCTTGAAGCTTCAAATTAGGCCTTTTTCAGATTTTTGGGGCAGCCCAGACATCTGGTTGTGTCATTCCCTTCTACTGGGCGCACCACTAGTTGACCATGCCCAGAGGATGGCCATCTGGTCGCACTGTGCCTTCTAGAAATCATTTCTGCTTAAATTGGAGGGATACAGAGGGACTCCGTAGGCTGTGGCCCTGACCTCTGGCCCTGCCTGAGGCCAGGCACAGCCCTGCCCGCCTGCACATCCTCCCAACTGTGAGTGTTTTTCACCCTGGGAAGCAGGTGAGCCCTCCCTGGGCCTGCAGAAATCCGTCCTGGGCTCTCTGATAAATGGCTGTCTGACTCATGGACCAGAGTTGCTAGGGACACAGGCCAGGTCAGTCTGAGCTCTGTTCCAGGGCCAGGTCAGAGCTTTTCAACCTGAAAGAACAGGTCCTGTGGAACCTCTTCTGGGCACTTTGTGGCACAGTGAACTGGAGAATGGATCCCAGGGCCGGGACCTTGAACCCCAGGGCCAGAAGTAGCTCTGACCTGGGACACCGTCAGAACTTCTTATTCCAGCAAAGCAGGGGAGCCTTCCCTGGGCCTGGGTAAGCCACTTATAGGCATTCTGAGGCACGGTAGCCTGATGCATGGGCCTCAGTTCCCGGGGGCACTCATTCAGGGCCCAGGCATGTCTTTTAAGCCCTCAGGCACTGGGTGACACAGCATGCCAGTACAAGCACCCCAGGCAAGTTGCACCAAAATTCTGGCCCCTTGGTCATGACAGAGCTTTTCTTCCCACCGAAAGCAGTACAACTTCCCGGACCCCGCACCATCTGGGAGAGCAACTAGATGGACAGGAGTCTCCCTCAGCCTACTAACCCGGAGTAAACCATGCGCACCAGGTGACAGAGGGCGTTCGAGCAAATGCATCTGATCTTCTGGCGCCCTGGCTAGGCTTGAAGCTTTAAATGAGCCCTCACTGAGACTTTCGAGGCAGCTTGGAATTCTGAACCCTAACCCTGAGTCACCCCCAGAAGTGGCTTGTTTTTTATATTGATTACAAAACGTCACCAGTGACGTTTGCATGGCACATTTTGCACCGCACTTGTGGTTGTGGTAAATGGTTAGCAGGTGTCATTTGGCACGCCCCTAATTATAATTTTGCACACCCCTGATCCTGGGTGCGTCTCACTTGGGTGGTGCTTTTCAGGATGGAGCTTTTTGAGGTGCATAGTGTCTTTTGGAGTGAGTCTTTGCCTGCAAGTGCTGTATTGGCGTTAGTGATGTGATGAGGCCCTCGCATTATGTCACGTGTTTTTATGATGTGCAAGGAGGGAGAGGTGTTTTGTCGATGTTGTCCATTTCCTTTGTTGGAGAGTGGGAACTCGAAATGGCATTTTTTAGTTTGTCTGTGTTACTTCCATTGTATCTTTTTCTGCTTATTAAACTGCATCTACACTATATTATATACAGAGTAAGGTTTACATAAGTGGGCTGCACGATACTTCTGGTTGCATTTTGTTGCACTTTTCACTGGTTCAGTCCTATTTCTAATCTGGCTGCTGTCCCTAAAACCAGCAGCAGTAACTGGTAACAAGCCAGTAGGTGAACTCCGCTAAGGACTGGGGGGTCATTTTTGAGTAGCATATGGTGACGGTTATGGTATTTCTGGGGCAGCATTGAAATCTGGTGGTTGCATTAGACTTTCTGAAAGGCCTGCTTAGCCTGTTTCTTTTGCCATAACTTTATTGTAATTAAAGGGAAGGTGTCAACCTAGCCCGATTAACCAGCACCGGTTAGTTACTTAGATGTCTTACTTTAGATTGCGTGTATGTGTTTGAAAGGTGCAAATAATATCACAACTGTTCAATGAAGTAGCGCTTGTACGGTTGTAAAATGAAACGACCACCAAGTTCCCAAAAGGCGGTGGTAAACAATATGGAGGCGGTGTGTTCTTAATTTAATTTGAAAACCTGCTCCAAAATGGAAGCCGCATGTGCTTACTTACCCCAGTGATGCGCGATAAGCACCGGGCACTGTTAAGGTTCTTTTCCAATGTTGGCGCTTTCTGCTGAGGATTGTAAAAGCTTTCATCTAAACTGCTGGTGGAAGTCTGGGCGCTGTTTTGAGAGAAATGGTTTGGAGAGGATAATTCCAAGGGGAAATCATGGGCTTGTCAGGTGCCGGAAAATATGCCTTCCATTACTTCTGATGTTTTGTAGTGCATTATTTAACAGCTGCGTACACTCACAGCTAGGCTGGGGCACCTATACCTAAGAATGGGCTGGCGCCTGTGTTTATCTGCGGCCTTAAAATATTTTACCCAGTGTAATTATTCCCCTCCTGTTCGGGCCCATTGTACATCCGATTGGGAAATAAGCCTGTTAAACCCCAGGGTCAAGAGCCCTGTTTTATAATATTGAGGCTCCTAGGGCCTTGGGTTATATTATACCACACGCGGTTTACTGTTTGGACTGCTGTGTCATATTATAAAGAGATCTTGAAGGTGTTTTTCTGACTCTCGCCTTGCCTAAAAATAAACCCCCTTTTTGCATCATCAAAAAGAAAACTTCCCCAGAGGCATTAAGTTCGATTTTTATCACCATTCCTTTTCTGCTTTTCCAGCCTGAAATATTCGTCTAGTGATAACCTAGACATTCTATCCACGGTTGAGATTGTTCTGAAAACATCTTTTCTGCTCAATTAAAATGGGCAGGAAACTGTTGTGAAGAAATCTGTCATACCATCAACAGGGTCCTACAGGGTGCATTTGGATTTTGTAGCCTATAAAACATTTTCTTATCCACTAGTTCCAGCTCCAGAACTGGGTTAGTGCTTCTTGGTGTAGGCAAATGTTCGTTTTCAGGCTAGGAAGTTGCTATTATTAGGTATAATTTTTGGGCTAATGTGTTAGACGATGAGGATGAATTCACATTCACCAAAAGCAACCCTATAATTGTTTTGTTAATGATAGTCAAAGGCGTGGGCAACATTGATAATCCTTGCATTTGAATTTTAGGTCACAGCTGGAGCCCCACTCGCAAAGGAATATACAGAAGAGGTAAGAATCCTCATTAAGGGGAGCAGAATATACATGTTGATAATTGTATAATGAATTGAGGTAAAAGTTGACTTTCTTATGGTTTCTTTTGTTACTTGGATACAGTTCACAATTTTATTAGTAAATCCAGAGTTGTGCTTAAGATGTCTTTTCGTTTTGTTTCACAATTCTTTATTCAGATTTTACAAGGGGGAAAACAACAAAAGGATACAATCAGCAGTGTAATGCTACGGCCACCCTTAGGCGCCAGAGAGTATAAGGGTTTATATGATACATAAATAGTAGACAGTACATCAATTGAGTCTATACCCGGGGCAGCCAGTGGGGGGACCTAGGGCAAGGGGGAAACTGGAAAGGGGAGTGACGGGGGAGGCGCGGAAGGGTAGGCAAGGGAGGGGAGACGGAAGGGAATAAGAAGTGGTGGATGAAGTGGAAGTAGTGGTCCCCCAGACTATGGGGAGGGGGTGTGGCACAGGAGGGGAGGGCGGAGAGAGAAGGGGGAAAAGGGTTGGGGGAGAAAAACGGAGGGGAAGAAGAGGGCAGGGGGAGAAAAAGTAGAGAATCAGTAGGGGGAAGTGGGTCAAGGAAAAGTGCATGGGGCAGAGTGAGCCCTTGTAGGGAGACAAGGCCGCAAGCACGACTATGGTCCAAGAAGGCGGCTGATTACCCAGCAGGACCACCCACCATGCAGCCAATGTAGGGCATACAACCCCTGGCTCATTGGAGAAATGGTTTCCAGGTGCGGAGGAAAGTTTCTATGTTGTATTGTAGATTATAAATGACTCGTTCGTATGAGGTCGTCTGGTACAGCCATTCATCATGCTTGAGGGGGTGGGTGGATCGTCAGAGCAGGAGGACTCAGTTTTAAGTTGTTGCCAGCACCAAATAAAGCAGCCAGTGCTCGCAGCGAAACAAGGTTGGGGAATCGGCGAAGTAATGGAGAGCATGACCAACTGCCTCCCAGAAGGGGCGGACGATGGAGCAGTCCGAGAGGATGAGGACCAGGTCCAGCAGCAGCAGTCGAAGTGGGGTAGCAGCGGTGCCATCTGTAGCATCCCCGGGGTCCAGTGCCAGTCCAGGAGACATTTAAAAAGATGGAACTTCAGCTGAGCTTCCCTGTCTCTGTTGCCCAGGACTTCCAGCAGCTCTGCCCAGTCCTGGTTCGTACTCCACCTGGAGGTGGGCCTGCCATTTGATGTGCAAGCTGTCCAGCAGAGGCAGCTAGTATAAGTGTCAGGTCAAAAGGGTGTAGAAGCCGCCCCCTCCGAGAGCGACCCTATGTCTTCCGGAATGAGACCACCGGTAAGGGCAGGAGAGCCCAGGGTGATAATGTGACGCAATTGTAGGTACTGCCAGTATTTACTGGGTGGGAGGCCGAACACCTCCAGCAGTGTCTCGAAGGGCTTGATGGTATATGGTACCCTGGGCACATACCTGTTTACCATACTCCCCAGTCAAGTACCAAGTAACTGATGTGGAGGCCAGTTTTACCCCACAGGCGCCCTTTTTCTTGGAGGGGGGTGTCCACTGAGAGGAGACAGTGGGCATGGGACCAGGATTTGACCATGCCCTGGAGCATAAGGTTCCTGGAGTCTGGTGACCGAGACATCATAGAGGTAAATGGGATGCAGCCCCTGGAGAAATTCCAGGCGGTTACGCTCATTTGCTACCCATAACGGAGGGTCCGTGCCTGTGGGAGCGTATAGGTGAGTTGTGCAAAGTGCAAGGCCAGGGCGTAATGCTCAACAGAGTGTACACCTAATCCACTGCACAAACGGTGGGTTATGAGATGGCCACTGGCCAACCAGTGCCAGGACAGTCACCAGGTGAAGGACCTTATGCCCCTGTCCACTGAGCGCAGGAGCGAAAGGGGCACAAGCAGGGGACTTATGCCCAAGACATAGATGAAGTGTGGCAGGATCGCCATCTTAACTGCCTGTAACCGGCCCCACATCCAGACACTGAAGTGGGACCACTTTTCATTGTCCAGTAGTGTGCATTCCAGCAGTGACCCTTGGTTATCGACCACCATGCGGTTTAGGCCCTGATTGATGTACATCCCCATGTAATTGAGGTGTGCGAGCTTTCACTGAAAGGGGTAGGCAGCTACATCTGTGCTGCGCTCCTGTCCCAATTAATCTTGCAGCCCCAGAGCCTGAAAAGTCTGAGATGGTTACTACAAGTGCAGGGAGCGATCGAAAGAGGTCCAAGAACGTGAGTAGGATGTCATCAGCTTATGGATAGAGGGTTGACACTCCCTCCAGGTGTGGAAATGCCCACCAGCAGTGAGGACTGGTGGAAGGCTACCGCCAGAGGTTCCATGGCCAGGAATAAAAGGAGGGGTGACATCGGGCAACCTTGTCGCATCCCCAAGCGGACCGGGAATGAGTCCGAGAGGAACCACCCCCGCAGTTGACATAGGCGGAGGGGGAGTCATAGAGCTACTGGGCCTTAGCTATAAATTCGGACAGAGCAATGAGAAGTTGGTGTTACCCTAGTGGACAAACCTCTTCCATCATCTCTTCATATGCTTTGACATCGAACCACACACAGTTTCGGAGAGACTGGAAATTCTGGGTAAGAAATAACCCTGGTATGACACTTCGTCCTTTTAAGGAGAGTGAAAGTCACTCCATTAGGAGTAAACCTTCTACTTGTGATGTTAAAGCTCTGACATCGGAGACCCGCCTACATGAGATGAGGCAGAGAAACCTAGTCAACTTAGCTGAAAGCTCTTTCCTGGAGAGAAAATGGTTTGGTTGCCAGGACAGAAACAAGTTGAGCACTTGTTTTGCGTCCCAAAGGACAGAGTAGCGAGGCTCTGGCGGTAAAGAGAGTTGAATACCACGTAACATTCTGCCTACCATCGGGTGCTCGCCCACAGAAGTGTCATTAATCAGCACATGTCCGGAGGATATGGCAGGGCGAAAGGTGTTTATCGACCGGTATGCCATGCCATTGAAAGCCAATTGTGCCAAGGTATTCAGGACATGCGCTACATCTGCGACCAGGGGATTCAAACCCTGTCGCAAACAGCAACAGTACCATCTGCCCCAAGAAGATCTGTACCTCTTGACAGTGCTGTTTGCCCAAGCCTTGGATATGAATGTTTCAGCCTCCTGCGAAATCCCTGGGACCTCCCATCGTCCCCTGAAATCCGCCATGCCATGAGCCACAGCGAGTTCGTCTGCACCAGAGTATGCAGAGCCTTGTTGGGACTCAGTAGGAGAGTCAGAAAGTGGGGGAGTAGGATTGGAGAATCCCAGGAAAGTTTCAGAAGAACTGGAAACCAGACTTGCGACTTCCAACATGGGGTGATTATGACGAACTCCGCTTTTTGTCGCCTGACCTGAGCCGTTGTCCTCGTGATCATCATGAAGGCGTACCCCTTCTCTGAGCTCCAGTCCTGGAGGAAAGCATCTGTGGACACTGCCAAGGGATCTGGTCTATAGCCGAAGAAGCGGGGACGTTGGTGGTCCAATCTCGAAGTGAACAGGTCCACCAAGAAGGGACCCAGGTGGTCGTTCAACATCGCAAATATGCTTGCATCGAGCATCCAAAGTCTGGAATCCCTGAAGTTGTGGGACTAAAAATCCACCTCCTGATTCTCTTGAACCTGGTAAGTATTCTGCTGTGACCGAAACCTGGCTGTTTAGGCAGTACTCCCAGAAACTCGTGGCTATGTCTGAAAGGGCTTTGGATCTGGTGCCTCCTAGGTGGTTTATATATCGGACCACCCAGATGTTGTCCATCTTGAGGATGACACATGACTGCACTGAGTCCCTTGTCCAGCAGCAAATGGCAAAAGACCCCACCAGAAGTTCTAAACAGTTGATATGTAACTTCTGTTTGTCGGGACTCCACAATCCTTCCGTAGAGAGATCCCTACACCTGGCGCCCCAGCCTAACCTGCAGGCATCTGACTCTATAACCAGATCTGGCGCAGAGCTAAAAATTGCGCGGGTGTTCCAGGTCCAGGCTTCCATGGGGTCCAGCCACCATTGGATCTGTTCTCGAGCCTCGCTGAACAGGGCAACTTTATAAGAGTAAGGGAACCCCTTGCGAAGGAAATACGGCTTCAGGAATTATAGAGCCCGATAGTTAAGCGGGCCCGGGAACATGGCTTGGATTGATGCCGAAAGGAGGCCCACCACCCAGCCAGTTGGCGGAGGGACATCTGTTGTCTGGAAAGGACACGTCTTAGTTCATGCCGGATCTTCGCCACCTTCCTGGAGGGAAGGCTTAGAGTGGAGGAGGTGGAATCTATTATGAACCCCAAAAAAGTTATGGACTGGGAGGGCTGTAACAGAGCTGTTTTCTCGCTTACTACAAAGCCTAAGCTCTGAAGCAGATCCACCGCCATCTGAAGATGGGCTGACAGCTGGCACAGGCAAGAACCCATTAGAGGGGGGAGGAGCTTCGCGGGCAACCAAGATGGCCGCGTAAGCTCGGAGCTCCGCGGACCTTCCGATCCTCCGCAACTATCCTGCCTGAAATCCTGATCCACGAGGGTGGATTTTTGTTGCTGATGGTCCACTGAGGCGAGAACCGTTTTCAGATCACGAATCGGTGTTTCCTACGCTGAGCTACGTCGAGTGGGACTCCGTGCCAGTGCAGTGCCATTGTCTCTCCGGACTCCGTCACTACGCACGATCGACCTGCGGAGTGTCTGCCTATCGTCTTCACTGGTGGGGTGTCATTGCCTACAATGTGTTCCTGAGGCGGCCTCCTACTGTCCGGCCCGGACAAGATCTCCGGCTCACCGGGCTCGGGCTTGCCTGGCATAGCCCTTTGTTCCCATCGGACCTAACATGGCGGGCAGAGGGGACCCCGACAAGACATCGGGCAAAGGCGTTTGCGGCAAGTCACAGCAGCAGCAAAACAGGATTGAGCGCTATACCCAGCCAAAGACGCCACCTGTTACCGGACCCTCTGCCACGAACCTCCCGCCTTCGGGCTCGTCGGGCGGCTCGGAGCCTACCCTGAGCGACATCATGGGGGCCATCACTAGTTTCCGGGCGGACATGCAGCAACAGCATGAAGTCCTTACGCATAAAGTGGACACTATGGCCGTCGACCTGACTCTCCTTAGAGCCGATTTGGGTAAAACTAACGATCGAGTCAAGGCCCTGGACATTAAGGCGTCCAGCCTGACGGGCGACGTCTCGGACCTACAGACAGAGGTCAGGAACCTGCAGAGGACCGCGGAACAATTCTCGAGGCGGCTGGAGGATTTTGAGAGCCGTGCCAGGCGGCAGAACGTCCGCATTGTCGGGGTACCGGAGGGTTCGGAAGAGGCGGCGACGGATCTCCTCGTAGAAGACCTAATCAAGACCCATCTGGCACCGCCTGGCCTTAGCAACTTCTTCTCGGTGGAGCGAGCTCACCGAGTGCCGGGTGGCCCGCCGAAGTCGGGCGTGGCGCCTAGACCCATCGTGGCCCGGTTGCTCAATTTCCGAGACAGGGACGCGGTCTTGCAGGCTTCCAGACGGCATGGACCGCTTAAATTTCAGAACGCCGACGTCCATTTCTATCCGGACTTTACCAGGGCGGTACAGCGACAGCGCCAGAGCTACGCCGGGGTGAAGCGAAGACTACGGGACTTGGGGTTTAAATATTCCATGATGTTCCCTGCCAAGCTCCGGATAGAGTATGAGGGCCGTGCCCTCTTCTTTGACTTTGCTGAAAATGTAAGTGACTGGCTGGACACTTTATCGCCGCGCCGAGACGCTCAGGATGAACATGAAGGTGGTGCTGCTGGTGGCCCGGACCTATGAGACTTGGCTCCATAGTGGGTGATTCATCGTTTGTTATTTCTGCCTCATATGACTATCAGATATTGTCTTATTTCACCCTGTTGACTTTCCTGTCTGTACATGGAGGGTGGCGGGGGGTGTTCGCGGAGATTCCTTACTCCTCTGGGTGTCTTCTTGTAGAGTAGTTATGGGGCGACAGGCACAATGCTGGTTGGGGGGGCTTTTCAGTCATATGCAGGGGTGCAGGGTGGGGGGTGCAACTATGCAAGTTTATTTGTTCGTTTGTTTCTTCTCTTTCTCTTTCTTGAGGCAATGGACTGTGTTTTTTACTGTATACTTGATGATTGGGCTGGTGGGGGCCGGGTGGGGCGGGTTGTCGGTTGATGGGGGGTAGGAATTTAAAAGTGCTAAGCTGGAATGTTAATGGGTTGGGTGACCGAGTTAAGAGAGGGGTGGTAATACAATTGATAAAGAGACATATGCCCGATGTTGTACTTCTGCAGGAGACGCATTTGGTAGGGAACTCCTGCAAGGCCCTAAACCGTAAGGGGCTACAAAATGGTCGCCCACTCTGGGTTCTCCGCGGGTTCCCGGGGGGCGGGCATCCTAGTGCGTGCGTCCCTTCCCTTTGAAATAGACGTCACAGTGCTTAATGATAGGGGACGCTACGCCGCTGTGGCGGGACGTTGGGAGGGGCGCTCCCTGGCGTTGCTTTCGGTTTATGTTCCTCCAGGCCTCCAATCCAGCACCTTTCAAGATCTTGGTGGCGCCATCTTGTCCCTGCCTGCGGGCTTATTGATCCTGGGGGGTGACTTCAACTCAGTCTGCTCTGGCACCCTTGATCGCCAACCGCCGAGGGACCTCCGGAATTCCCAAATGTGGCTGCCGGCCTTTCTCGACTCCATGGGTTTGGTGGATAGCTGGCGACTGCTGCATCCCGCGCTCCGCCATTTTTCCTTCCTCTCCAATGCCCATGGGAGTCTGTCCCGTATAGATTATGTCCTTACCCTGGCGGCACATTCGCCTGCCGTGTCTGAGGCCCGTTTTCTGGCACGGGGCGTCTCTGATCACTCTCCGTTGTGGGTCTCGTTCGACTTTGGCATCGTCCTGTCCAGCCGTCCGGTGGCGGTAAACCCTTGGTACTTCCGTAACCACAAGACGCGCGCACTCCTAGCCAAGGCCATCGATTTGTACTTCTCCGAAAATGCTGGTTTGGTTGGCTCGGCGGTCACCCTGTGGGAGGCATTCAAGACTGTGTTGCGGGGCGAGGCCCTGGCTCTCATCGCGGAGGCTAAACGGGCTCGTGATGCCGACCTTGCGCATATTGAAGAGGAAGTCCTGGATCTCGAGTCCCACTTGGGGCCTGAGCCGGACCCTTCTCTCCTACACGACCTCTCCCTAAAACAGTCGGAGTACCATGATCTCGCTACGAATGCCGCCCTGGTCTTGGCCAGGGAACAGCAGGGCCGCATCTATGACGTTGGGGACAAGGCCGGTAAGTTGCTGACCTGGTTGGACAGGCGCGAGGCGGCAAGCCGGGTGGTTCCGGAGATCCGGGGCGAGGACGGAGTGGCGGTCACGGACCCGAGCGCTATTGCCGAGACTTTTGCAGACTACTTCCGGGGCGTCTATACCTCTGGTTCGGACTGCTCCGAGGCTGATTCAGCCGAGTTTCTCTCGACGATTGACCTCCCCTGTCTTTCTGACGAGGAACGTGTAGATATGGATCGGGATATAACCGCGGACGAGATTGCCTTGGCGATCCGCGCCCTGCGGTCGGGTAAAGCTACCGGCCCCAATGGCATACCGGCTGAGTTGTACAAGATTAGGCCGGACGTGGTCTCTCCCCATCTGAGAGCTATGTTCCTGCGGGCTCGGGAGGAGGGTGTCCTCCCCTTGGATCAACGACTGGCCACCATAGTGGTCATTCACAAGGAAGGCAAGCCAAAGGACGTTTGTAGATCCTACCGTCCTATCTCTCTCCTCAACGCGGAACCCAAGATCCTAGCCAAACTGCTTGCAAACCGGCTGGTCGGCGTCATCAGCGACTTGGTGCACCCGGACCAATCGGGTTTTATTCCCCACTGCAACACTGCCCTTAACCTGCGACGCTTGCATGGTGTCATGGCCAGAGCTCACGCCCTGGAGGAACCGGCGTTACTGGCCTCCCTTGATGCCACGATGGCCTTTGACTCCCTGGAGTGGAGCTACCTCTGGGCGGTGTTGACAAAGCTTGGGTTTGGACCGGGCTTCCTGGGCTGGGTGCAGCTTCTTTATGCGTGCCCACTGGCCGCTGTCACAGTTAACGGTCGCATGTCGGCTTCCTTTGCTCTTCATCGTGGCACTAGACAGGGCTGCCCCCTGTCACCACTCCTGTTTGCGCTGGCCCTGGAGCCACTGGCGGCCATGTTACGCTCGCACCCTGACCTGCATGGAATCACCTGGGCCCCGGGTTTTGAAGACAGGGTCTCCCTCTATGCGGACGACATCCTGCTCTATCTTACCTCTCCTTGTAAGTCGCTTATTGTGGCGTGTGACGTACTCCGGCTGTTTGGGCGCTACTCTGGCCTGATTATCAACTGGGCCAAGTCCTCCCTTTACATTCTCAAGGGAGACACGCCACGCCTCCCTAGGGGCTGCAACATACAACTGGCCGGGCAAGGTTTCAGGTACCTGGGAATCTACATATCAGGTAGTCCTAAGGCGCGGTATGACTACAACCTGCTCCCTCCTCTTCAACGACTGCGGAGGGATGTTGATAGTTGGCGCAGGCTTCCGCTTTCTCTCCTGGGCCGGGCGGCATTGTTTAAAATGATGTCCCTGCCCAGGTTTCTATATGCCTTGCAAAATACCCAGGACCTTGTTCCGGCTCGCTACTTTAGAGAGGTTGAGAGCCTGCAACGTGACTTGCTCTGGGGGGGTCAGCCACGCGTCGCCATTCAGAAGCTTACGCTACCGTGGTATGACGGGGGCATCGCTCTACCAGATGTGCGGCGGTACTACTGGTCCTCCCAGCTCACTGCCATCAACCATGGCCTTTATGGCCCCGCGGACAGTCCGGGCTACGCTATGGACAGGTGGCTTTTGCGTGGAGGCAATTACTACCGCGCCCTGTACTCCAGGTCCTTCGACCGGCGCCTTACGGGCCCGACCAAGGCAGCGGTCCACACGTGGCGGACGATTACCAAGATACAGGGCTGGCAGGGCAGACTGACGAGATTCACCCCTCTGTACGATTCTGATATCCTGGGCAAGCTCTGGCACACCAAGGGGCTTGATAAGTGGGACCTTATAGGTATCTCCAGGGTGGAAGACATTGTAGCTAAAGGAGAGGTTAAGACTTTTCCCCAACTGCAGGCTGAATACCACTTGGGTGGAGCAGAGTTTTTCCGATACGCCCAACTGAAACACGCGATAAGTGCCGCTAGGCCAGAGGAGGGCGAAATCCCCGAAAGCTCCCCCTTGGAGGACAGGATTCTGGACGGCCATATGCCTGATAGTGCCATTTCTTTGTCCTACAAGAAGCTGATCAATGTTAGAATTGACCTCCTCCAGCGCTTGAGAGAACAGTGGATAGCCGACGGCCTGGAACTGGACGACGAGGACTGGCAGAGTGCTGTGTCCTCCCCTAAGGAGGTCGCCATTTCCTCGCGTCTGCGACTGGTGCAGTTCAAGATCCTCCACCGGGTATATGTTACCGGCCCCCGGCTTGTGCGCATGGGCTTCTCACCTGATGGCTTTTGTCGTCGTGGCTGTGGAGCCCTTGCTACCTTCATGCATATTTTGTGGGAGTGCCCTGTCATCGCCCCCTACTGGGATAGAGTACACCGAGTAATGAGGGAAGTGACTGGAGTTGAGTTGGCAGCGGAGGCGCGGAGGTGCCTCCTCAACATCTGGGAGCCAAATGACTACAACACGGCGCAGACTCGTTGGGCTACCTTGGGCAACATGGTGGCTAAGCGAGATATAGCGCAGAAATGGGGCTCTAACACGGCCCCCCTGGTGGTGCAATGGAAGGCCAATATGGATTGGTGTATGCTACGTGAGAAAACGGTGTACGCTGCCAGGGGGAGGCCTCAGACATGGAACAAGGTGTGGGGGGCGTGGAATGCTTACAGGGGTGATTTGTGTTTACCACCTGAGCCTCCTCCCTGCGAGGGACACCTGTCACCGTAACCGATGACACCAGCTACTTTACACTTACTGTAATTCTCCTGCTTTCCTTCCCCCCCCCCCCTCCTACATCCTACTTTCCGTTCTTCTCTAGATTCTTACCTGACCTCCGATGCCTCCAACTAACTCATGCGCATTTCTTTTTCCTCCATTGCTTTTCCTATGCGCCCTTTGGCGCTTCTTTCTTGGTTTTTGTTGTTATATATAAAATAAAAAACAACCTGCAATGTTCTGATGTTAATCGTCTTGCACTTTATTTCTCCTGATACCATGCTGCCTTGCCTCCGGGATGTTAGGCTGAATAGCTGTGTGCTTTGCTACAATAAAGGTTTTATAAATTTAAAAAAAAAAAAAAAAGAACCCATTAGAAGGAAATTGTCTAGATACACAATCATCTGTATGCCTAAAGCTCTCAGGAACTCCACCACTGGTTTGAGCACCTGGGTGAAGCACCAAGGGGCAGAAGTCCAGCCGAATGGAAGAGCGGTGAATTCGTAAGTTTGACGCCATACGAACTGGAGAAATCGCCTGTGTGGAAGAAAAACTGGGATTACCAGGTATGCATCCGTGAGATCTAGGCGCACCATCCAATCCGGAGGATGCAAAACATCTCTGAGGAGGTGAATACCCTCCATCTTGAAGTGGTGGTAAACTAGCCATTTGTTAAACTTCCTTAGATTTATAACTGGCCTGCGGCCATCGTCGATCTTGTTGACCAGGAATATCTATACTACTATTATAAAGAGAGAACTGTGTCCTTTGAGCCAGGTAAACTCAAAGTACACCACCAATCGCAACACCCAATACAGCGTTGGAAAGGGGGGGTCCAGTAGATGGACATAGGCTATGAAAAAAATAAAAATAAACGTTATTTAAAAAATAAACAATGAAAAAAAAGTAGTCCCTAAGAATTAGCGCCGGCCGTGTGTGCTAACAACGTGCGTGCTGACATCATCGGAGGACAGGAACGCGAGGAGGAGCGGACAACAGCGCGGGGAGGAGCGGAAAACTTAGCCAGACTGGAGGGAATGAGGTACGTGAACCGCGGAGAAGAGCGGTGAAGTAAGGCGGACTGGAGCGGAATGGAGGACAACAGCGCATGGAGGAGCGGAGAACGTAGCAAGACTGCAGCGCCATGAGGTATGTGAAACGCGGGGAGGAGCGGTGAAGTAGGCGTGGAGGAGCGGTAAGTGAGGCAGAATGGAGCGGGATTGTGGACTGCAGCGGGGCGTGTAGACTGGCTTGGTGTAGTGGGGGGTGGTGAAGTGAGGCGGACTGGAGGGTGCAGACATTTAAGTGAGAGTAGTGGGGGCATTGAAGTGAGGCAGACTGGAGCGGGGGCCTGGGTTTGTGCGACTGGGAGCAAGCGCTGAGGTAAGGTGCGCGCAAGCCTGGAAGGCTGCCCCCAGCCCCTTCTGCCCCAGGCAACGCTGGGGCGGGCTGCTAGTGTTGGGTATAAACCCCCTTGGGTGTGGTGAGGAAGGTGAGATGGCGCCCTTGTTGAGGAGGGATGTAACTTCCTAGTCTACATGGGCAGTCTCTGGGATTGAGAACTGAATGGGACGGGGCCTGGGCCTCTGGACAGGTTCTCCCAGATAATCTGTGGAACCCCTGCACCGTCTGCAGAACTCACGCATCTAGCGTGATGGAAATCCAATCCTGTAAAAAATTTGCCAGCCGTCCCCCTATTTTTAGTTGGGAAGAAGGGAGAACACTCACTGGGACTTGGGGTGGCTTCTGCCCCTCGGAAACCTCTGCCCTTGCCACAACATCCTCTCGTGGGATAAAAATTCCCAAATCTGGACTGGTCTTGATATTTTCTGAAGCCTTGTCCCCTTTGAGCATTCTGGTGAGACTGGTCGAACGGCCCCTTCCTCGACCGGCTCCATGAAAAACACAAGGGAAAACCCTTTTTATGGTTGTCTGGCCCTTGTTTAGTGATGTGAATGTGTTGACAAATTTTCCCAATTATTTGACTAAAGGCTCTCCGAAGAGGCCTCCTTGGGCAATGGCGCCCGCCTCCAAGTCCGCCAGGTCCCCCAATTTTGGGTCAGTATCGCAAGATGCTAGCATCCCACCCCAAGGATGCTAGCATCTTGCACCACTGAAGTGGATTAGGTAGGCATAACACACGTCTTACCTAGCTTGGCGCTGTTCTAACCGTGTGATTTTTTTTTTTATCAGGACCTTAAATATATGGGAGGATTGTGTCCCATGTTGTAACTGTACTGGTGTGATTTACTTAGCGGCATTTCTTTTGAAGACCTCTGTGGTTTTCCGGATACACAAGTAGATGGAGCGACGTGGGTGCCGGTTTGGAATTATCACCGACATCATGTTTACGCCATCTGTGGCCTCACCTGACAGCTACCTGTGTTCTAGTATTCAGAAGTTTCTGTTTTGTTTAACATGTGCCCTACCGGGTTGGAATTCTTACTGGTTCAGGGACTACACTGAGCTTGGAATTTATCATTCAGCCCTGAAGAGTCAGAGACCACTGTCTCTCTGACGAAACACGTGTCGGCTGGCTGCTTTGTTTAACAACCAATCAAAGAAACCAAGATTTCTACGCTGGATTTTGCACCGTTTGCTTTCTATTTACATTTGCATTGCTTGTTTTAAATACTGTATGTGTGCACAGGATTGTTGATACCTTCTCCCAAGTGTTCATGGGAAAAGTAGTTTTTTGTTACACTTTAATGAGCTGCTATTTGAATGAAGTGAAGAAAGAAGTATAATCCTCATCCAGTCCTGACATAGAATCTTAGCCCAGCTGAAATATGGTTGTACTGCCAGCTAATGATGGGGAAGTGATCCTTGCATTTGGCAGCATATGTAGCAAGATAAACGGTAGGCTCTCTGTGATCAGTAAACCCAAGATGAAACCTCCTAAAAGATGGTTTGACCACAGATGCTCCAATGCACATTCTGCATTGCTCAATGCCCTTAAAACTGATCCAAAAGATCGTGATCTCATCAGGATAAGCAGAGCTTTTTATAAAAAGGCCATCGCAGAAAGGAAGAAACAGCTTAAAGATGAGGCCTGGGCACAACTCACTGATCCAGCCATAATAAAAAATAGTGGAGAGTTCTGGAGGATTGTTAACCAACCCCTTCTTACAGGCGAGGATAACTCTCCTCTGGAAACAAATATTCCAGATGAGGACTGGATTAAACATTTCAGAGATATATACTCAGACCATCATCATGTAGAGAATAGTGTACAGGAAGCGTCTACTATTACATCAGGTAATCACTTGCACTTTGAAGTTGAGGAAGTTTTAGCTGCTATTGATTGCACTCTGACCAAAAAGGCACCGGGCCCGGACGGTGTTCCTGCCGACGCCTTTAAATGCTTCCCTAACTTCTGGTCAAGACTGCTTTGTAGGGTCTTCAATGCTTTAAACTGTGACAACATTCCTAAGTCATGGAAAACATCAATAATTATTCCTGTTTTTAAAAAAGGAAATAGGCAGGACCCTGCATGCTATAGGCCTATTTCATTGATAGACTCCTCAGTTAAGATTCTAGGGAGAGTCATATTAGCGAAATTGAATGAATGGGCCACAGAGAACAATATCTTGAGTAATGTGCAATATGGGTTCCGACCCAAGAGAAGTACCCTGGACCAGTGTCTCAACCTTCATCTACTAATTGAGAAATATACCAGGGCTAAGGATGGGTCCATGTACCTTGGGTTCATGGACCTTTCCTCTGCATTCGATATGGTCAACAGAACGAAGCTCTGGGGAAAATTAATTGACATGGGCCTGGATAGACCCATAGTCAATTTATTGGCTGACCTCCACTCTGGCCTTTCTGCCAAAATTAGAGTCTCTACTAATGGTAGGTGCACTGACGTTTTTGCATCTGAAAGGGGAGTCAGACAGGGTTGCATACTGGCACCACTGTTGTTCACGCTATATGTGAACGCTCTGGAGCCCACCCTCAGGGGCGTTACGAGCGACATCCCACGTGCAGGAGAACAGGGTATACCAGTTCTCCTTTACGCGGACGACGCGGTTCTCCTTGCACGAACCGGGGTGGGGCTTCAACGACTCTTGGATGCCTTCGAATCCTTTATGGGTTCCCTAGACCTGAAAATAAATGTGAAAAAATCACAGGTAATGCTCATGGGCCAGGCCTCAAGGAAATCTTTCCACAAAACTTTTTTCTGTGGCCAGGAAAAGCTAGTACGCGTCACCTCTTTTCCCTACCTGGGGATCACCTTTGATGAGAAAGGTAGTTGGGGTCCCCATGTAAAAAATAGAGTAGCCATGCTGGCCAGAACTTCCGCTGCCCTCCACGGGTTTTCTAAAAAACTGGGGGGTAGACCTATTGCAGCTGTCAGCAAAATATACAAAGCTAAATGCATCTCAGTTGCAACATATGGTGGCTCACTGTGGGGTTACAGGGGAGTCGATCCCATACAGACAGCGGAAAATAAATTTTTTAGATCTGTTTTGGGTGTCCCACAGTCAACCCCATCCTATACTGTCCATATGGAATTGGGGGAAGGCTACATCGCAGATTTGATCAAAACAGCTCCCTTAATCGCCTGGCTTAGGATGTGGCTTAATCCAGAAATCCCCCTAAATCATACCATAATGAGGGACTGTTTGACCCTAGATAATGTACATAGGATTAGGTGGTTGATGTATATCAAGGATAGCTTTTCCAGGTTGGGGAGGCCTGAACTATACTCTGTCATTGACTCTATAACATCTAAAGACATTGTTTTCACTAAAGTGGCTATGAAGGAGCTCCTATCCCTGGAGAGGGAAGAAACCGAGCTGAAGAAACCCTGTGTCAGGGCCAGTCTTTTGTTGGCTATACCTAATGGTCCTGATAACTACCTCAATGTGGTGACTCATCCCTACCACAGGTTTATTTTAACTCGTTTTCGACTTAATTTGATTCATTTTAATTTGTTTTTTTATCCTGTGTGGAGTACCCCCGAAAAGGCTCCGCCCTGTTCTTGTGATTATTTTTCTGAGCAAAGTACAATGCATTTTATAATGTTCTGCAGCTATTACAACGATGCTCGGAAGTCGCTTCTTGTACCTATACTCAAGGAAGCAGGATTTATCTTAGTCAGACCTGCTCTTATTTACTTGCAAATGCTACAACCCCCCAGGATCATGTTTCACATGGCTAGTTTCCTGGTGGGAGCGATAAGAAGCAGGAACATCAGACTTAAAATGTGCCTACCTCCCATTGTAGTTCAAACATGCACAATAATTAGCCTGGCTTCCGGTGATTATCGGCCAAGAACCTTAGATTATGTTGTAACAGGGCTTTTCTAATATCCACGTGGGGACACACTTAAGAAAATTGTTAAACTTTCTCGCACTTTAGCACCTTGCACTTTAGCAATTTGCACTTTGTATTAATTTTTTTTTTATTCATGAAATGTAACATGGAGTACAATGATTTTAACTAAAATGTTTTTTAACTGTTTTTATTCATTGTATTTGTTGTTTGTGATCTTATGCCATTGTCTTTGTATGATATTAAGTTATCGCAATAAAGTATTTTGACTGACTGACTGGCCATATGTCACTCAAGCCTTTGAGAGTACCATCATTGATGCGTTGACATAGTCCGGTTTGGCCTGTTCTGCTTTTAGGGTATTTCGTCTCTGTGTATGGTTGAGAAAGTTTTAACTGGGGCGGACTCAGAACTGCATATCAAACCATTGTGCTGACCTCAAAATTGAGATGTATGGGATCTAAAGTGCCCTTTGTGGTCTTGCAAACCCCAAGATGTCTCTAAGGGCCTTGCAGGGCCGGGCTGCAAAACAAAGCAGTCCTGGCAAGAATGTTTAAACCAGCCCTGATTCCTTCCCAATCTTTCATTTCTCCCCCTCCTTTTATCTTACCTCCTTTTCCTCTGTCTGATGCTTAAATTACCTAGGGGAGCTGGAGCAGGTGACAGGGGGACCAGCAGCAGCCCTATACCTTAAAAACCAGCCTCCAATGGCTCCACCAGGGATAAACGGGCAGTTAGGGCCTGGGGCCCTCGCAGCAAATGCTGACCAAGGTGCCTTCAGGGCATTTCAGATGGAGTCCTATCTCCGGATGCCTGTTTAGGGTCTTCGTCAACCCTCCAAGTTCTTGCTTATCCCTCCAGGAATACTTACACAAACATGTGCAACTTTTTCCTGGGTTTCTTTCCCACAGTGCATATTGGGCCTTCATTTCCCCTCACGACCCTCTAAGACGAGTACACCTTAGGGCCTTATGCCAAATATCGCCCATGAATTGCCCTCCGGGACCTGTCCTTTAATTTCCCTCTGATGTCTCTTTGCTTGAGCCTTGCTTGAGAAACCGGAGCCTTGGACCGCTCCTCCCTGGTAACCTTCAAGGTTTCGTTCTCTTCCACCAGGTGACCTAGAATATGTGCCCTGTGTGGGTGGTTCTTCCATAGGTGTCACTTCCTTGGACTTTTGCTTCCTTGAAAATGACCAGTCTTAAGGGACCTGCCTTTCCCAGTGGTGGTTGGGACATTAACCTATCCAAAAGTGCGTTTCGATGGCATACTGGGATCTGCCTGAGTACCTGATACTCTCTAGGACATCTTTCTTTGGGGAGCCTTTTCCTTTCCACCCCTCCTCACTCTTGGTTCCTTATTTGCTCTTGGAGACGTTCTGTTGTGTGTGTGTGTGTGTGTGTGTGTGGGGGGGGGGGGGGGGTCTTGTCTAAGGTTTTGCTTAATTTGGCCTGGAAGTCCTTTTCAAATACACTGTCTCTGCATTGCCCCTTTAACATCCAGTACCAGGCGCTGCCAAATGTGTTTTTGTTTCATTGTACGATTCTCTCCATCTCTTGTTTGGTTTTTTTAGATCAAAAAGGTGAGTTTTGGGGATGTAAGAAAAATAATAAAAGGAAGAAAAGACAGGAGATGGGAGAAGGCAGGAGGAACTGGGTCTGAATGAAATAACATATATTGGGTTACCACCTAAGGGGAAAAAACAAGTGAACATTAGAATAATGTGTTTTGTTTCTCTCCTACATGAGTATGGAGTCTCAGTACTTTCAGTTAACTTGTTCTTGAAGTGGTTATTATTATTTTTTGGTCTTACTGGTAGTATTTGGGCTTTAGTAGCAAGTATCTTCGCCATTTTAGTGGCTGCCATGTGTGTGGAGTATACAGCCTTATACTTTATGCTTTGACCATTAAGCAGTTTGTACTGTACATTGTAACTGTCTAAAAAGGTAATACAAATGATGTAAAAAACTATACAAATGAAGAGAAAAAGGGGACACGAGGGACAAACATTCCATGTGTATAAAACTAAGTTAAAGTGAAAAAAAAATGTATGGGACGTACAAGCTTTGAATTAATATTACTGTGAAGTAAAAATCTAAACAATCACAAGATACAACTCCAGAAGCATGGGAGGTGTTCCTGTTTGAGGTCCAGGATCTTATCGCAAACAGTTTTCATTCTTTGGGGCTGTAAAGGGAATTTCAACTTGTTTTAAAGGTGTATTTTTGCCTGACTTTAAACCAGGGGTCTCCTTCCTTTTCTGTAGTGAGAGCTACTTCTGCTCAAGGAAAGTCTTCCTGAGCTACTAGCAAACTTTATAACTGTAAAATAGTGACTACGCTATGACCACCCTAAGCAGGATTATCAGTAGTTACCACCCAAGTATTCCTGGTGCGGTTACCATCAGAAATGCCAGGAAAACATTCATCAATATAAAATGTCTCCACCTGACTTAAGAAGGTTCATTCACATCTAGACGTGCCCTATGGCACAAAGTATATAAATACAGCAGTAGGTCTCCCCAGCTCAGCTTGAATTATTATTCATCAGTTTCTGAAAGTGCACTTCTTTCAATCAAATACCACTTTCCACTGTGGGCAAACAAACTCAATTTAACAGAAGAAAATCAATTTTTGAAAACAAAAACTGCCTTTAAAATATCAGTTTTCAGGTTTTAGGAAATGCACGTTCCCAAAACATCAGCTTTTCATTTTCATCAAGTACTCCCATGTACAAATGCCTGATATGGACAGACTACTTTGAATACCCAAGTATTACAGTCTTGTGCCACCGATGCTCACACAAACAAATGATGGACAGCATGCTGAATGAGTCATACATTCACCCCAGTCAAGAGATCACGGGCAAATCCATTGTTCTTTTGCTCACCATGCCAGCCCAGTTTAGACCCAGCCATATGCAAATCAGTCTTGACCCTGTGCCTCATAGGAACAGTCCAGACCGAACTGCCAAGCCAGGTCCTCCCTGGACCAGAAAAAAGCATCCTGGGACTGGTTTCAGGGTATGTCACCCTTCATCAGCCAGGCTAGCTTGAATCCAGTGGTACAGTGAGCAAGGGACCCACGTCTGGGAACACCATCCCACTTAGGGTGAAAAGTGCTATGCAAACAAATGATGGACGGAATGCTGAATCAATCATACATTCATCCCCAGTCAAGAGATCTGGGTTAAATTAATCATTCTTTTGCTCACCATGCCACTCCAGTTTAGACCCAGCCACATGCAAATCAGTCTTGACCCTGTGCCTCATGGGAACAGTCCAGACAGAAACTGCCAAGACAGGTCCTCCCTGGACCAGAAACACTGATGTCTGTATTATGCCAATAATGCCCACCATTATACTAGGGCCACAGTTGGGCCAAGGCTTGAAACCATAAAGGTCAAGGCAGAGACCATATATCAGTCCTGATCATTATTACGCCAGGAAGATGTAAATGTAGGCCAGTCATTCTCCTAGTATGTAAATGATGGCTGCCAGTATACCACAACTAGATCAAAAATACCCAAAATAGTCAAGGATGACCATTATTATGCCATTGCACTTATTATGCCAGGAATGGGCACAATTATGTCAGAGATAACACCCTTATGATGGGGGCTAGCATAGACATTTGGTGGTCCTTGACACCAGGCGTAGCTTTCAAGAAGCAATAGTGTTTATTAGGGACGAACATAAATGCTGATGCGTTGCTTCATTTTCTCTCGTCTGAATCATGCCCTGTTCTCCTCAGGTCATGAGCTGGTTATACACCCAACTGACACATTTTCACTCTGACTCCTACAGTCCCACACTTTGGGTCAGCACTCATTACTGCTCAGGCTACTACTGTCGTACTTCTTTTGTGGTCCACTGGTCACACACATGTTGTGACTGATAAAGCAGGGGTACAAGATGGTCAATCTCCTTGTGGCTTAGTTATATTGAGATTACATACAGACTTTCAAGTGGCAGGCCCTATAGGCCGATACTTTGTGTGTTTGAGTGTTTAGTATAAGTTACTGCCATAGGTTTGGCTTGCTGTCACTCTTAGGATCTTGAGATCAGCAGTGCTGCTGCCTTTAATAGGCCCCAACTCTCCAAATTTGATACTGGGCTTGGCTTCATCTTTGAGAGCTACTTTGAAGGTACTGGTGAGCTACAAGTAGCTCCCAAGCTACTTGTTGGAGACCCCTGCTTTAAACCCACAAAGTAATCCACGAGGATTGCAGAGCCCAATGTCACCGTATGCAATTATGTTTTTAATAGTGTGTGCAAACTCATCTATCATGGTGATAAAGAAATGATGTGTCCTTGTGCTGCTTTTTTTCTAGAATCTTCAGCTTGTGAGTGATGGCTGTTGCAATCTACAGAAACAAATTCAAATTGCCCAACTCTTCGGTGTTCCAGTAGTGGTCGCCTTAAATGTTTTCAAGTGAGTCTTTGCAGTAAGCTGTGAGTTTTCAAACTTACCCTGCTTGCATCACATGCTCTTTATGTTGTTTGTTCTGAAAATTTTGCATTAGATTTTTTTCGTAATACTCTTATGCTTATTTGTCATGCTCTTAAAGTGTGTTAGCCATCAGGAGCATCAAACACCTTTTTTATAAACCAATTTAGTTGGTTTCTTCCAAATCACGATCACAATACCATAACCAATACAAATAAACAAAACATTTTACTTCAGTCAGATGGGACAGCATGTATTTGAATGAGAAACATACATGGGACAGACCACAAAGTGAACTACCTTAATGGTGGAAACCTAATAATCCTCATAATATACATCTTAACTGATTGATCTGACACTGTGAAAGCTGTTGTAACACATTTCCCTATTTTGCTAAACGTTTTACGGTATCCACAAAGTTCATGCACCACTTTCTCAGAGGACAGGCATGAGTCCATTTGCCTTTGTCAAGTCTTTATTCTTGCATGATTACCCATTTCTGAAGATGTACAGAGTTAGCCTGTGGTTGGGCAGGTTGCCGTCTCTTCATTTGACCATTGGAGGACTTTGGAAAGATAAAGATGCTCTTCCCTTCAGAAAATGTGCATCTTCTTACAACCCCAAATGGTGTG
This sequence comes from Lissotriton vulgaris, assembly GCF_964263255.1. Lineage (NCBI taxonomy): Eukaryota > Metazoa > Chordata > Amphibia > Caudata > Salamandridae > Lissotriton > Lissotriton vulgaris. Next base: position 1,444,384,809 of record NC_141694.1, read on the forward strand.
CATGGCGAACCCCTTCTCTCTGTTAGATCAGGTAGAGATTGAGTTGAGTATAAATTTCATTGCACAGTCTGGGTCAATTATTGTATACTCTATGCAGGATTTTAAATTGCTTGTATCATAATAAATTTGGTGACAACTTCCCGGGGTATAGGTCAGTCTCAATCCGTTGCCTCTGGTATCTCCAGATCACTTGTAGGTTTACCCTGGTTGTCTGGAAAGTGTCCATGAGATTCTTGTATGTCCAAGATATTAGTCATTTGTTTGGTGTGCATCATGCCTTTTTCTTTGTGTGTAGCATGATGTATCATACCATTCAATTTCATAATTTTCTAGTGCATGCCAGATCTGTAAAAATAAATTATCTTCATTTAGGTCAAATTTAGTTCTGAGTTTGTCTAATGTTTCTATGCCATTCCTTGGAGCCATATCCCCAACTTTAGATAAGTTTCCCAGTTCCTCAGTTCCTCATCTGCCAAAGGGATGCTCTCTCAGTCAGTGTTTCTCCGGCCTACCTTGTTTGTTGCGGCTTTCCAGGTTTTGATCACAATACTATTGGACTGTGGTATTTTCCCTTCAACCTTGCCCCATACAGGAAACACATATGCAATGCTTCTCTCAATGATCCACAAAGAAGGACATAATCCCTTTATAGACCCATCATATCTTTGGTCTTGTCTTCCTATTTAAGTACCCTAACAAGAATGTCAAACCTGATCAAGGATGCAAGGGATTCCAAAGGCAGAGCAAACAGTAATGGGATGAAAAGGAAGCCTAGCCGCATACCTCTCTACCTAGCTTGATCCTGTTCTCCTTCATTGATAAACTCTGTGCAGTATACACCAATGTAACCAAAGTCACACATGCAGGTCCAATCCCATTTTTGCTTGATATTAGCAAAAAGAACCAGCCTGTGGAGTCAAAGGCCTTTTCAGCATCCAGTAACTTAGTCTTGTGACCCTATTATGAGGGAATTAAGTGTTATTAGTTCTATGAATAAAATTGTGTAGATTCATCCTTTTAGATCTTAGGGCGCTCTGGACTGGTTCATATGCAGCAAGGATGTATTGACTGTTAGCAACCTAATGGAGAGAAGCCTGGTAAAAATAGCTTTCCACGTTTAAGATGGAGATGAGACAGTACAATGACAACTCACCCTTTGGCTTCCTTTGTTTACCTCTCAAGGTGATGGTTGCCTGTCGCTTATGCTCAATCAGTTTCGGGAGTCTGGTTTCCAGGAGACGGGCTACTGCTTGAACAATTCTACACCAACAACTTCTCTGATTGCAGTTGTTTGGTGGAAGTCTTGCGTCAATGTTCCATGAGGTTACTGTTCAGTCTAAGCCTCTCACTGTCCCATGGCCACAAGATTCCAAGTTCGCTCAGAATGAAGGACTTGCTGGTTTTTAATTGAGTTACATTTAATTCTATATAATAGTCAGAAAATGCCAGTTTGCCCCTCCCTGTCACCTCTTATTTTTAAATGGATATCCGGCAGCTCATATACCCTCTCCTGTTCCATCAGTCAGTCAGCTTTTCTGCCTTATTCCCTAAATTATACATTTTTCCCAATTCGCCCCATATTACGAGGTTTAGCTACTTTTGCCAGTGCCTCCTTGTACGAATTTCTCAGACATTCCAATGTTCGATTTCTTTGCTAATCAGGGTAGATCAGTTGCGCTCTTCTCTTTGCCAGGAGTTCAGATTCCAGGTCTCAACTCTTTGCACCTGCTTCTTTTACCTATTCTTATCTTTAGACATGCCGTGCCCCCATAGGTCTGTTCTAAATGCCTCCAAAATACAAAACTCCCTATCACATCCTGTCCAAGACTTCTCTAAGGCCTAATTCATTTGCAAATTATACTAAACTCATGGACTCCGTACCCTTGGTACTATATTTTCCTGTACTGTCATTGCCAATGCCATCATTAAAATAGCCACCAACGATATGCACTGCGTATAGGGTGTATGTTAATAGTGTGACGACCTCCCCTGAAGCCTTAGTGAGGCATACACACAATAACCAAGTTCTTCCATTTCCCTCTGACCGTAAAATTGCAACCTTATGGATCTGTTCACTTTTTACCTGGTTAACTTAAGACCTTTCCTCTTGTCTATGGCTTCCCATTGCTCCTCTGGGTAAATAAATCCAGCATTGACCCGCAGTTAGTATTGTTAGTTTTTTTACTAACAAATTGACTGTCCTTCCCCAGAAAGTGTTTCCTGGAACAGTACCAGGCCAGGATTGTCATTTAATGGTCTGAGTGACAATTGCCCTTTTTATCTCGTCTCTCAACCTATTCCCTGTCCATGACATGGTGCACCAATTTATTTATTTATTTATTTATTTATATTCTTGTAGCGCGCCAGAATCAGCCCCGAAGGGGTATCTCCGCGCGTAGCTTCTGTATGAGTCGAAAGAACTTATTGAGGGGAATGGCAGTGTAGGGAGCAGAGGAGAATTAGTCTTGGGTGAATAGGTATGTTTTTAGTTTTTTCCTAAAAGAGAAGAGATTAGAGATGTGTCTCAGTTGTGGTGGGAGGGAGTTCCATAGCAAGGGGCCTTTGAGAGAGGGTGCTCGGCCACCCTGTCTCGCTCTGGTGACTTTGGGTACATGCATCAACATGGTGTTGTTGGAGCGCAAAGCACGTCCAGGAGAGTAGGGGACAAAAATGTCTTTTAAGTATTTGGGACCGGACCCATAAATGCATTTATGCATTATGCAGCAGAGTTTGAAATTGACCCGTTGTTGCACTGGGAGCCAGTGAAGGTGGGAAAGGAGAGGGCCTGACGGGGTACGGGGGGGGGCATTCAAGATGAGTCTTGCTGCGGTGTTCTGCACCACCTGCAGTCTGCATAGTTGTTCTTGGTTGGCGGAGATGAGTAGACCATTGCAATAGTCTACCCGCCCGAGTACTAGTGCCTGTACCAGCGTTTTCCTGTGGATGTCTGGCAGGAAGGGGAAAATGCGCCGTAGAAGACCAATTATTCGGAAGCACGTTCCCGTGACTTGGCTGACATGGTCTTTTAGAATCAGTGTTTGGTCCAGGCGTACTCCCAGGTTTTTGATGGTCTGTTTGGGCGCGGGAACAGGTCCTAGCTCAAGTAGCCACCAATCCGGAGACCAGAGCAGGGTGGCCCCTCCAAACAACATGACTTCGGTTTTAGTCACGTTGCATTGGAGGAAGTTCTGGGCCATCCAACCTGCTACAGCTCTCATGCCATTTTGAAAGGATTGCATGACTGCAGGTGTGATAGTTTGGAAGGGAAACAACAGCTGGGTGTCGTCAGCGTAGGAGATTGGGGAGAACCCGTAAGATCTTATAATCTCCGCTAAGGGGGCCACATATACGTTGAATAACGTGGGGCTCAGGCATGAGCCCTGTGGCACACCCTTAGTGAGCTTCCTACAGATAGATTTATGGGAGCCTAGTTTGACACCCTGTTGCCTATCTGCAAGAAAGCTTTCAAGCCACGCAAGGGCGGTCCCTTTTACTCCCACTCCCTTCAAGCGGTGAGAAGGATTTTGTGTGACACCGTGTCGAAGGCAGCGGACAAATCCAATAGCACCAGAATCACTGAGCTCCCCTGTCAAGTGACATTCTGATGTTATCTGTCACTGACAAGAGGGCTGATTCGGTGCTATGGTTGGGCCTAAAACCAGATTGTGAGTGGTCTAGGCCGCCCGCTGCCTCGATGTAATTAGACAGGTGTGCGTTGACATGTTTCTCTGCCAGCTTGCTGAGATACGGTAGGAGGGAGATGGGCCGGAGGTTGGAAAGCTCCGTCCAGGGGAGAGCCGCGTTCTTACGGATGGGGTTCACCACCGCTCTTTTCCATTCAGTTGGAACATAT